>NC_139586.1:25737448-26434948 GCF_946808225.1 Silurus aristotelis | reverse complement strand
TTCTCACTGTTTCTCTCTCCCTTTCTCACTGTTTCTCTCTGACTTTTTTCACTGTTTCTCGCTCCTTTTTCTCACTGTTTCTCTCTGACTTTCTCACCGTTTCTCTCTGACTTTCTCACTGTTTCTCCCTTTCTCACCATTTCTTTCCCCATTTTCTCACCATTTCTCTATTCTTTTTTCTTAGTTTCTCTCTCTAATACTCTTCCTTTCTTTTTCCCCTTCTCTTCTCTTTTCTTTTCTTTTCTTCTTCCTTTCTTTCATTCTTCCTTGTTGTTTTTCTTGTTTTCTTCTCTTTTCTTCCTCGCATTCTTTTTATCCCCTCTTTTTCTCTCCATGCAAATCTATGGATTAATAGACTGATCAGCCGTTTTTTACTTATAAATCAATTGATATGCAAAGAGTAATATAAAAAAATCAAGATTGTCATTTTGTAAATCCATGTTTAGAATGAAAGGAAACAAAGTTCAGTAAAGATCAATGCTGAGTGTGTGTGTGTGTGTGTATAAATCTGTAGAATGCTGTCCTTCAGGATGATGGATTGGGGCGTGTTTATTTTTGTCTAGACGTAACATTAACATCGCTCCTCTTTTTATCCGCTTGCAGAAGTGCGTCTTCTGCTACAAGGCCACCAAGCAGATCTGCGGCGCCTGCATCCAGTGTTCGTATGACGACTGCTCTACCTCCTTCCACGTCACCTGCGCACATCTGGCTGGCGTGGTGATGAAGCCCGCCGACTGGCCCTACGTCGTGTCCGTCACGTGTCACAAGCACAAACAGGCCAACGTGAAGGTACGAGGAAAACTCTCCGTTTATACACACCAGGGCCAAAAGTGTGTGAACACCTGACAGTATGATTTTTTTGTATTTTCTTTTTCTTTTCTTTTTGTTGTCTTTTCTATTTCTTTTTTCTTTTTAAAATTTCATTTTCTTTGATTTTTTTTTTTCGTCTTTTTTTTATTTCCCTTTTCTTGTATTTTCTTTGCTTTTCTTTTTCCTTTTTATTTTGTTCCCTATACATTTCTTTTTCCTTTCCTTTCTTTTCTTTTTTTTCTTTTTCATTTTGCTTCGATTTTCTTTTCTGTTCTGTTCTGTTCTTTCCTTTTTTCCCTTTGTTTTCTGTTCTTTCCTTTTCTTTTTTTATTATTTTCTTTGCTTCTTTTCTTTTCTTATCTTTTTCCCTCCCATTCTTTGTTTTTTTACTTTTCTTTTCTAATCTTTTTTTTTTGACACGATACATTAAAGATAAATATGAAGCAGCTACAGATGTGATACGATTCACCCCTGTTATGATGCAGATGTGATACGATTCACCCCTGTTATGATGCAGATGTGATATGATTCACCCCTATTATGATGCAGATGTGATACGATTCACCCCTGTTATGATGCAGATGTGATACGATTCACCCCTGTTATGATGCAGATGTGATATGATTCACCCCTATTATGATGCAGATGTGATACGATTCACCCCTGTTATGATGCAGATGTGATATGATTCACCCCTATTATGATGCAGATGTGATACGATTCACCCCTGATTTCGAATCAATTCAACTCAATGTGATTCATTTTAATACCATTCAACTGAAAAAAACATGATGCTACACAATTGAGTATGGTGCAGATTTCTACAGGTACAGACCTTCTGATTTCTAACGCATGGCGCTCTCACTAACACGCCTTTTTAGTGCGAACAAAATAATACAATCAGACGTTCATTTCCTGGTTTGTGTGCAGGAAGATGCAGCTCTACCTCTGCCATGTTAATCAGTATTCTACGTGACTTTTAGAACACGCCTCCTGTTGTGATGCGTCATATTCACGTAGCAGCAGTTTTTTTAATCTCTATTATAATAAACTCCACTCTTCTGGTACGAAGTTCCACTAGATTTTAAAGTGTGTTGATGGAGATTCATTCAGCTACAAAAGTCAGGTACTGATGTAGGTGAGGTGAGGAGGCCTGGGGTGCAGTCAGCGTTCACTTTCGTCCCAAAAGTGTTCAGTAGAGTTGAGGTCAGGGCTCTATAGCAGGAGATCCTCCACTCCAATAGTTTCATGGAGCTGGTTTTGTGCACCAGCTGGAGCCAGTTAGAGTCTCCTACTTCAAGTAAAGGAAAATGTCCCAATACTTTTGGCCACACAGTGTGCATTTAATGTTTGTAAGGTGTGTTCTGTGTGTGGTGATTGTGTGTGCGTGTGTGTTTGTGTGTGTAGAGGTTTGAGCAGGCGCGTTCCGATGCGGTTGTGCAGCAGGTGAAGGTGACGTCGCGTGACTTCTCCGTGGGGCAGCAGGCCATCGGCAGGAGCAGCGACGGCTGGTTTTATCGCTGCACCGTCATCGGCATTGGCTCCCAGACCTTCTACGAGGTGAACTTCGACGACGGATCGTACTGCGACAACATCTACCCTGAGAACGTGCTGGTGAGTCCAGGAGCTTCCTCCTTCTACTGACCCATCACCATCATAATCATCATCACCATCACCACCATTACCATCATCATCACTATCATAATCATCATCACCACCACTACCATCATTACCATCACCACCACCATCATCATTATCATTACCATCACCACCACCACCATCATCATTACCATCACCATCATCATTACCATCACCATCATCATCATCATCATCATCATAATCACCATCATCCTTCAGCCACACTGACCACTTACACACACTTGTACAAAACCTGTACGCTCCTCTCTCCCCTGTTTTTCTCTCTCCTTTTCTTTTTTTTCTCTTCTTTTCCTTTCCGTTTTTTCTTTCCCCTTTATTATTTGATTTGATTTCCTTTTGCCCTCTTTCTTTTTTTTTCTATTTTCTTTTTTTCCTTGTCTTTTTTTCCCCGTTCCGTTACTATTCTTTTCTTTCCTTCTCTCTATCCTTCTTTTTTCCCTTTGATTCTCTCTTCTTTTTTTTTTTTATTTTGTATTTTTTTTTTTACTCGGATCATTCTCCTCTTTCTTCTCTCTTTTTCTCCTCCCTTTGGATTCATCTTTTTATTTTCCCTCTCTTTTTCTCTTTAACGATCTCTCTATTTTCTCTTTTCCTCTTTCTTCCTCTCTTGTGCTCTCATTTATTTTTTTTTCTCTCTCTCTTTCAGAGTCATGATTGTTTGAGGAATGGTCCTCCTGAACTTGGTGAGCTGATGGTCATAAACACGATAGAAGGACAGGTTCTTAACGCCTCCTTCGTTAAGGAACATGTGCACAAATTCTACCAGGTAACCCCCCCCCCCTCTCTCTCTCTCTCCCTCTCTCTCTCTCTGACTCTACCTTTACCTGCATATAGCTTATGGATTCCATGTTCCTCATGAGGAGGAGTGAAGTGTGGTGGAGCTCATTTACAGGGTTATGATGCGTTTAGGGATGATGATGATGATGATGATGATGATGGTGATGATGAGAACAGCGATAATGATGATGGTGAAAACGATGATGGTGGTGATGCGAATGCTGATGGTGGGAATGACTTTGAGAATAAGAAGAGAAAAAAAAAAAGGATAAAATGAAATGGAGAAAGAAGAGAAGGGAAAGGGGGGAAAAGGTAGTAAAAGAGTTGGACAAAAGAGAAAGGAAAGAAAGAAAATCAAAAGAAGAGAAAGGAAATTGGGGGAAAAATACAAAAAGTAAAGTCAATGGAAAAAAATTGAAAGAAGGGGAAAAGAGGAGAAAGGTGAGGGAAACGGAAGAGAGAGGAACGGGGAAGAAAGGTAGGAAAAAGAGGGACAAATGGAAAGAAAGCAAAAAAATAGAAAGGAAAGGGAAAAAGAAAAAAGGATAGGAAAAGAGAGAGGCAAAAGGAAATAGAAATATGGAAAGAAATAAAGAAGAAGGAAAGGGGGAAAAAGAAGAGATGAAAGGGGTAAGGTAGGAAAAACGAGGGGCAAAGGAAAAGAAAATGAAGGGAAAAATGCATGAAATAAAGATGTGTGTGTTGGTTGGATGTGTGGAGTGTAAAGTGTAGATGTTCTCTGTAGTGCCCTGGTTTTGTCGAAAGCCAATTCCAGGAACTGCTCCAGGAACCCTTGTGTACGAGCGCTGAGAATACGACAGAAGGTCTTCCCCAGATTCCTGTTCAGCGTGGAGGACGAGACTGGAGAGTTTCGCTGAGGTGAAGCTGCAGAACTGAGCTTCAGCATTTCTCTTCTGGTTTTGTCCTCACTTTTATTTTTATTTTTTTTTAGCTTGTTAACTTGTCAACTCTCGGCTCTTCAGAGATGATCTGCTGGTTGATTGTATTCCGATTCCAAATGGACTTATTTTCCCTGTGTTTTTATGTTCTCGGAGAGATTCCTTCAAATTGGCTTATGAATCAGTTTTCCCATTTTCTCCATTTTTATGGGTGTGTCCCATACTTGTTGCACCAGAATTGCTCGATGACATGAAGGGTTTTTCTTCAGATGTTTCTGCGATAGTGTTTTTTGTACTCTTTCACATCACGTAAATCACCGAGCATCCACCACATTTGAGTATGGACTTGTGAAGGTCCATGTATTGCTGGCGGAGAAGCTCTCTCTTTCCGTCTCTCTTCTCTCTTCTCTTTCTCGCTCTCTCCAAACTGGGAAATACACCCAAATTAAATTTCACTGTACTCTGATGTGTGTGAGAAACAAATAAACCCGCCCCTCCCCCACCCCTACTTTCGCAGGTGGAGTTTCAGGACGAGACCCAGCTGCTGTTAAAGCAGAGTGAGATTCACTCTCTCCATCAGGAGCTGCCTAAGAGAGTGCTGTCTCGTCTGGTGAGCGTCCATTTCATCTCCGCCGAGTCCCAATGCCGATATTCGTGAAGCGTGCACGTGTGTTTGGTTTCTGTGCGTGAAATAAGGCCAAAAAGCCAGTGCTTCATCTTTAAACAGTGATATATGATCACATGAGCTGTTAAACGTATTATATTTCGAACATGCATTATGATCCATCAAACATTTTTGGACCATCTTGAAAATGGACGTCTCGCTCACACAAAATGAAATCGCCGACTTCCTGGACTCGCTTCAGAAAACTGCGTGATTACAAATGCGTGATTGCAGGTATTTCCCCCGACTGACGATGGAGATGTTCTAAAAAAGAAAAAGAAAGTCGAGACATGGCCCAGTCCACGCAGGAGTCTTACAGTATAGTGATCACTATGGGGTAGTACACTGTTTTTTGCTATTAATTGAACATAAATTACATTATTTAGCCAAACGCAGCAATCCGCAGTATATATGTACAGTATGTGAATGAACGGTGGTTTCACCTTGCGAAATGCCTCACATTCGCCAGCGGTCGACGGCGTTCGCTTGTCTCGGCGTTAAGAGCGCGTACTCTAAATGCGCACGTGCACGAGTGGAACCTACTCGACTTCCTCATGTGTGCTGTCTGCGTTCACACTGTAGGTGTGTTTGGGTTTTGTGATGTACTCGATGATGTCAAATCGCACATCGTTAAAACGGCAATCGCGATAATATTGCAGCTGATTTATATTGTACACCTCGGGCTTCAACTTTAAACAGTAACATTTGATCACGTGAGCTGGCAAACATGCATTATTTTGGCACAAATTTCCAAAACTTAGTGTTTTTCTCTGGCAGGAAAAAAAAATTCCCTTGTGGAAGGATTTCTAAAAGTGCTGCATGAAAAATCTACTATTACATTGTTATTGTTTTTGATTTTCCACGCGCTTCGGACGCATTTCCTAATCACTTTCATTTCCGCAGGTGACCTCAAACACCAACGAGCCTCAGGACAAGCTGGCCGACGAGCCCCAGGCTGCCAAGCGCCCTCGTTTGCCCCTTCCTTCCGTCGCAGCAGCTACGGGACCCCTCGATGTCCCTCTTCAGCACCAGGCGTGCCTCGGTGTCGCTCCTTACTCAGGCTTCAGTGTTAACCCCGGCACCAGTGCCGCCCCCTGCCCTCCCACCCAATCAGCACTCGTTTCCACCCTGGGGCCCCCCCGTTCCGCCCCTTCCTCCAATGAGAGCTACACACACAGCTCGAGCTACATCGCCTACATGGAGTCTCTGCTCAACTCGGACTTTCCTCCTGAGGACGCCGAGCAGGCGCGGGGGAACATGTATTAGCTCTGACATACACACACACACACATGCACACACTCTCTAAGGAGAACCGACTGCATGTTTCTGTTTACTTTCTTTCTGGGGTTTTTTTCTTCAGACCGTGTGCGTGCGTGCACGTGCTTTCCGGGACTTGCCGTGGCCACCGTCCATCACGCATTAAATCCTTTTCTGATCTGTACATTCTCTCAGTCATGGAGAGACAATGGACATGTTTTTCGGACTGGTTAATGTGCAACACACTTTATACTGAATCCTGTCAATCCAGTTTGAAGTATTTTTCTAACTTGAGCCACACACATACGTATATATACACACACACACATTCTCCTGAGGTGGAAAGTGCAAATGGACAGTGTGTTTTCTTGTACAGGATTTTTTTTCTTTCCGGGACCGGTGGCTGAGGGGCCGGGGCTTAGCTGGGGCATGGCTAGGGCGGGGTGGGGGCGGGGCTGGGGGGGGCGGGGATAAATCTGAGTTTAACTCGAGTATTTAAACGTCTTTGACACCTAGATTTATTATTTGTATAAAGTTAATTATGGCGCCGTTAGAGAGTCGGTGTTGAGGTGATGTGTTTTGGAATCTCGTTAAATTGCTTATAATCGATACTTCATGGTGTGTTTTCAGTGCCGGGTGTCTGGGCTTGTTTTGTAGCAGACTTTGTTTGAAAAAGAAAAAAGGAAAAAAAAAAAAAAAAAAAAAGGTGTAGACTTGCTTATGTATGAACTTTCCTGTCCATTTTGTCCGTTCGTTTATAGCGATTACTGTCTCATGATTATTTCGCAATTTATCCCCTGATCCATCAGCTGAGATTGACGTCTGGAAAATATCGGTCTCTCTAATCCGATTTAAAATCCCCGGTCCTGGATTAGCGTTAAGAGAACCCACGGATGCAAAATGTCAAATTTCGGACCCCATGTGTGATTTATTCTGGGACACGACGTAACATCAAAACCAAATGCACTAGAAGAAAAAAAAAAAAAAGAACCCGCTATCTGCCCTCTTCTGCATACATTCATACGTAGGCTTTTGATCAGGCTATTCTGATTGGCGAGGTCTTTCTTACCCAGAATGCACGGCCACTTTGGATTTCCTGGACTCCCAGATTTGGCATCATTGCGATTCGTCCTTGTAATTTGCGAGGCCCGTCCTCGTTTCGAAAAACGGGTATATTTTTTTGCGATATCAAAACGTGATTATATCGAATTGGAAAACCGCCCTCTGAAAACCGACACGTGAATCGACAGTATCGTTCGTGTATATATTCAACCTGTTTTAACCAGGTGAAACCGTTCCTCTGTTTAATCGGTGCATCCCTAGTTTCATTAGTACATTGGTGAAAAGGTCACGTGACCACGATAGAGGCACGGTTTACTTATTTTTTATTTTTGCGTAAACGTGCGTAGATAAAAAAATAAAAATAAATTATGTACACGATTAGCATTAAAGTGGTGAGGTTTTCTCAAGGTGCTACAAAAGTTTGAGAGACCTTGCATCACATTCTCAACACAATTTATTTATATATGCGGTGTACATACTATAAACCCTGCTCATTATAGAGCTACACATTTATTATAGAGTGTCATATACATTAGGAACGTCTTACTGTGTCTTTTCTTTACACCTCTTTTGCGTCCGTTTCTCACTCGGTTGGTGCGTTTGAGTTCCACACACACATGCACACACACTCCAATAAAAGATGGTGACAGACAAGCCAAAGAGTTTCTGAACAAGGCAGTGTTAATGTTGAAAATTTTTTACCAACAAGCTCAGAGCTGAGGGATTTGAGGGTCTTTCCATCCCCTGTGCTGAAAGAACGTGATTTCTGGATGAGGTACAGGTCCAGATCTGAAACGCCTTAAAATCAGGTGCTTCGGTTCGGGTCTGGAACCGTATTGTTCTGAGATAAAAACGAGCTCACGAGCGTCTAAATCAGCTCTAACAGGAAATCGCTGTTTGACCTGGTCGCAGTGCGGTCATGTAGGAGGGGGATGAGGTTTTGGGAATGTGGGACATGGTCATGCCTTTTCCTTGCAACAGACTCTTATTGAAATGAGTCCTGATGTAAAACTAAACACAAAACTTCCCATAATTGGGACATTATTGTTACTAATAAACTTTCGATCCATTAAAACAGTGAAGCACTTCCCTGCGTGTGCATCGTGCCCATTATTACGTCTCAGTGCGCACTAAAAAGGGAAAACAATCTGTAGATTTGCATTGAATTGAAATAACTTTAAGTGTGAATGACCTTTAATTTTAATCTGTATATAATGATCCTGACTTTGGGCACAAATTGATTTTTGGGACACAGCACCAATACCGTCGTGATCGATGAGGTCTGTGATGTGTATATTTATAGTGTACACACAGACGCATAGAAAATCGAGTTTTCTTTCTAAGTGTTTATGTCCCTGTTTCTCTCCCTCTCCCTCAGTTTCAGAGTGCGGAATTTTTGATGACTCCATGTTGCATTCCTCCATTTTGAAGCAGGACTCGTTCGGTCTCCAGCGTGAGACTCGTCTCCTCGCATCTCCTGCCATCTGCAATTAAACGCACCGTTTCCTCTCTCGACATTACAGACGGGTTGTTTTTTTATTGTGACAAAAACTTTGTTCTCTGGGTTTCACTTCTTCTTCGGTCTGCAATAACTCTGTAACCTCTCAGAAAGGGCGAGCGTAAACCCCGGGATCGCAGGCGCTGCCGTTTCTGCTGTTTGTAGTTGTTGACGAATTAAAGAAACTATGGGATAAATTCTATTAAAATGTGAAGTGAATCTCTGACTCTGAGATTTTCTTTTCTTTTCTCCCACATTCACACCCAGCCACCTGCACAGCTTTCTCCTGCTCGATAACGCCTTTGGAGTCTGTGATTTCGCTTCGAGCGATTCTTTGTTAAAAACGAGCTGAAAAAGTGCCGCCAGATTTGGTGCGAGGCGGCCGTGAAACTGAAGGAAATCTGAGAATGGGATCTTGGTGTTTATCGGCGACACGATTCGTCGAAATCGTGTCTCACCGAGTGTCTTGAGCTTAACACTGCAGACAAACAATATAGAAAGTGCCAACTTTATTTGAGTGGAATTGATTGACATAACTAGAGTTTATTATCCTGTTTAGGGTGGGATAAAAGGCAGAAGAAGAAGGGGATTGTCCATGGCCAGCTCTAAGCTACAAAATTTTAATGCACGATGTGGAGGTGAACAACATCTAGATGTAAAGCAGAGCGCATCATTGATAACTGATTAATCACACCATGTAAAAAGGTACTAAACTTTATTACAAAAATCAGTTATGAATCATGAAAATGTGCTTAATTTAATATGATTATATAATTAATAACTAATAAATATACCGCTCTCTGTGCAGAGTGCAGTTTAACATGTCAAAACAAACAGCACGTGAAATCAGTGATTCGCCTCTAGAGGCCGCTCTCGTAATGACAGCAGACCGAAAGCCGGAAAAACTATCAGGATGAAATTTTGCCGATAGTTACATCAATTAGTGGCGATTAATCAGTCGACCTCTTATTTCAGACATATAAAATACAGTACAAAGTGAAGCGAAACAATTCACTTTTATTTGTAGAGCACTTTTAACAATGGGCATTGTCTCAGAGCAGCTGTACAGAGATGAAGCGGTTATAAAGTTGTAAAGAATTCCTTTATAATAAAATACTTAATTTTTCGCAATTCAGATTTTTACTCGCAATTCAGACTTTTATCCGTAGAATTCCAACTTTTTTTTCCGCAATTCCGACTTTTATCTGTACAATTCCGACTTTATTTCTCGCAATTCCGACTTTTATCCGTACAATTCCAACTTTTTTTCCGCAATTCCGACTTTTATCTGTACAATTCCGACTTTATTTCTCGCAATTCCGACTTTTATCCGTACAATTCCGACTTTATTTCTTACAATTCCGACTTTGATCCGTACAATTCCGACTTTATTTCTCGCAATTCTGACTTGTTTTTTTGCGACTCCGACTTAATTTCTTGCTATTCCGACTTTATCTAGAGAACTTTTTTTTCAAGAGGCATATTTCAAGCTGGTCAACTATGATGGATTCCCAAGTCTGAAGGACAAAAGATGGCTATTTAAAGGAAGCATGTTAAATGTTAAATGTTTCCCTCGGTCATGTTCAGGTTCTCACAGGGTCGGTGTGTGGGCCGTTCTCAGTCCTTTCTTTGATTGAACAATGCAAGCAGGAAAAGAGGAAAAGGAGAAAATGGCTTTTTAATGTGTCTGAGTCTGTGTCAGATGAAACAGGAGAACGATTTATTTATTCATTTTCTCTACTCGTTTAATCACACGGTGTAGTAATCATAATCTCACAATACTAAATATGATCAATGGCGTAACATGCACAATGTTTCTAATGCAACATCCAAACTTGACTAACAAATAAAAAGGGAATTTCATCAGTCATCTGTTCTGAGAAAGAAATGTCCACTGCAGCCATTTGGGCAAAAGTTATATATAACAATACAAACTAGAGTGAGATATTCAGAGATCGCAGGCAAGTCGGGGCAAGACGGGACGGGGCGGGACGGGCGAAGGTGCGATGAGTGTGAGACTCCCTTCACCTGTTGCTTTTAAGAAGCGAATATTGATCCGTATGAAGTTCGCAGAGTGAAGCCAGAATGTTGGATGAAGCCACTGATGGTTGATCAGGTATTTTACATCCTGTTTCTTTAGGAGTCCCACAAATACAAATAAATCAAAGTGATAATAATTATTTGTTATTTTCCCATTTTTATATATTATAGTTATACTTTTTATCTGTATGATATTTGTTTCATAATCTATTTCTATTTACATGTTTACAAGCATTTCACTACATGCTTGAATCGTGTTTCCGATGTGGATCAAGTAGCCACAGTTAAACTGCTCTCAAGGTATTAGGCGGAGACTAAACAGACTCGGGGTCCGCCGCTTAGACCGTCCACACTAATCCATTTCTGTTCGAAAGCACATCATTTTCTCTCCGTTTCGACCTTTTTTCCACACTGAGACGCTGTTTTCCGTCAACGAAAACTTTTTTCGAAAACACTCTCAAAAAATGAAAAAAAGCTATTTTCGTGTTGGACTGTGAAACTCGAGTCTTGTAAAAACGATGACTCATTTTTAGTCGTTGCCGTTTCAAAGAGCCAGAAAGTAAATAAACGGCGAACAGAAATGACGCGAGCCGAAGTGTTTTAAGGTTTGTGCCTACGCAGTACAGGGACATAAACGTTTTCAGAGGTTTCAAGTGTGTATGAGTGACTTTTGTATAATGATTTAAAAAATGAAGGTGTGGGTGAGGAACGCTTTAAGTCGAAAACGGCGTTTGAATTTATCCGCAATAGCGTAGCGTATCGAAAGCCCCGTACTGACACTGCTCGGTAAGAACACGTGCACCGATAAACCCCTTAGAATGTGATTGTGATGTAAAATAGGATGGCAAGAAACTATAAATGAGCTGTCATGTAAACATATAGAATATATATATATATATTTGTTTAAAAATATTTTTTAAACACAATTAATTAATTAAACGAATGCAGAACACTTGGAGCCTCACAGCTGCACTGTTTCTTTTATTAAATCCCCCAAATCTCTAATCCAATTCACTGCTACTGTCTGAGGATCACATTCTGCTTAATCTGAATGAGGTTTCATTAAGTGCATTTATCCTCCTTCTTTGTGTGTGTGTGTGTGTGTGTGTGTGTGTGTGTGTGTGTGTGTGTGTGTGTGTGTGTGTGTGTGTGAGAGAGAGATGTGCTACTCAGCAGGGCGTGTGTGTGTGTGTGTGTGTGTGTGTGTGTGTTGAAATGATGTGAGATGACACCTGTGTTCATTAACTGCTGTGCTTCTGTGCATTTCTTTATTAGTTTAGCTGAAATCTCTCTGTGTGTGTGTGTGTGTGTGTGTGTGTGTGTGTGTGTGTCATCCCTCCTCTTAGCTTAGTCTCCTGTACTTCGATATTTGCTGTGTCGATGCATGATGTAAAACAAGACTCCAGGAGTGAAGGTCAGGATTAAACCAAGCCTGGGTTTACTTTAATTACATTTATGGCATTTAGCAGATGCCCTCATCCAGAGCCAATTACAATGATCTCATTTATACAGATGAGCAGGTGAAGGTTAGGGGCCTTGCTCAAGGGCCCAGTAGATGAATATCGATAACAGAGGGGCAACACTGAAGTATATATCTATGTGTGTGTGTATATATACACTGGCGATCAAAATTAGAGAAAAATCTTTAAACAATTGAACAATTCTGAAATAATGTCATCTTCACTGCTCAACAGTTTTTGTCCTGTCTATACCATGCCACCAGAACACCTTTTCCACAAAATAATTAAGGCATTTCCAAAAAAAAACATTATTTTGCAGAAAACACACTGATCAAAATTAGAGAACACTTTCAGATACCTCCCAGTTATTGGTGTTAATCTGGCACCTGGTGCTAATTTCCTTGATTATCTGTCAACCCCTTTTTAAATGGCAGCCTAACTTCCAGTTTAACTGACTCTGCAAGATGGTGGGCCGTTCTTAAGTGACTGAAAGCCTCCGGCAGCAGGTTGTCCAGATTAAGGCCAAAGGGATGACCCTATCAGCCATAGCAAGACAAGTTGGTCGTTCCAAATCTGTGATTTCAAGAATATTGAATCTTTACAACATCACAAACTCATTCAAGTCTGCCAAGAAGGCTGGTCGTCCACGGAAGACAAATACAAAAGAGGACAGGATACTGCGGAGGATCTCAATGGGCAATTGTTTCCACACTGCAGCTGGAATTGCTCACCAGTTCAGCGCTTAACAGGGTAAGGATCTGTCTCGTCATACAGTGTCTCGACGTTTAAGAGCATTTGGACTCAAAGCCCACTCTGCAGTGACCAAACCTCTCATTAGCAGAAAGAATCAAAAGGCTAGATTAAGCTTTGCTCAGGAGCATGTTGTGTGGACAGAGGAGAACTGGTCCACACTTTAGTGATGAAAGCAAGTTTAATTTATTTGGGTTCGATGGGAAACATTATGTTCGGCGACAAACTGGAGAAAGACTGAACTCAAAGTGTGTAAAGAAGTCAGTGAAAAGTGGAGGAGGAAGTGTCATGGTTTGGGGCATGTTTTCTGCAGCAGGAGTCTTATACAGCTACATGGCAGAGTGAATGCAAATGTTTATCAGAACCTTCTTCAACAACATATGGTTCTTTCCCTGCGTTCATCACCCAATCAGCCCGCAGTGTTCATGCAGGACAACGCTCCATGTCACACAGCAAAATGGGTAAAGCAGTTCCTTGAAACTGAAAACATTGAAATAAAGACATGGCCTGCCCAGAGTCCTGATCTCAACCCAATAGAGAACCTCTGGAAAATCCTTGGTGACAAAGTTATGGCCAAGAAACCCATTACAGTCACCGAACTGTGGAGGAGCCTGGAAGAAGAGTGGACCAAAATTACACCAGAGCAGTGTGAGAGACTTGTGCTGTCCTGTGGCCGCAGATGTGCTAAAGTCATTCAGAGCAGAGGCCTGTACACTTCCTACTAATTGCTGACTGTTGTAACCTTCAGAAAATGTTGTAATCTTTTCCCATGCTACAGTCATTGTTGTTCTCTAATTTTGATCAGTGTGTTTTCTGCAAAATAATTTTTTTTAAATGCCTTAGTTATTTTGTGGAAAAGTTGTTCTGGTAGCATGGTATAGACAAAACAAAAACTCCTTCAACTGTTGAGCAGTGATGATGACATTATTTCAGAATTGTTTAATTGTTTATAGATTGTTCTCTAATTTTGATCACCAGTGTGTATATATACCACGAGGGTGTTAGTAAAGTCAGGTGCTGATGTAGATGAGGTGAGGAGGTCTGAAGTGCAGTCAGTGATCTCTAAAGCAGGAGATCTTCCACTCCAACACATGCAAACCATATCTTCATGAAGCTGGAGCATCATGCTGGAAATAGGTAAAATCTCCTGGTTCAAACTGAAGGGGAAATATCATGCTAGAGATTCCAAAGACGTCCTTGTTTGTTTCTGAGTTGGTGGTAACATTGTGAAGAACCATATATAGAAAAGTCAGGTGTCCCAATACTTTTGTCTGTTCAGCTTCTAAAGAGGTCAAGTCAAGTCAAATTTATTTCTAAAGCGCTTTTCACAACAAACATTGTCTCAAAGCAGCTTTACAGAATTTAACAGTTAAGGTGAATGGTGTGTATTTATCCCTGATGAGCAGCCGTGGCGACTGTGGCAAGGAAAAACTCCCTTATATATAATGAAGGAGAAACCTTGAGAGGAACCAGACTCCAAAGGGGAACCCATCCTCATTTGGGTGACATCAAGAGTTTGATCATAAATCTTTCAACAATACAGAACACTGGAGAGAGAGAACTAACATGAGTACTGTATAAGACTTCAGTCTTATACAGTCTATATGGTTAGTAGCTCCTAGTTTTATGAGCTCAACATTTGTGCTCATCAAAGATCCAGCATCAGCTTCTCCATGCCAGAGCCTTTAAACACTCCCGGAGGTCCAATGTCAAAACCACACATGCAGTGGGATCCAATTGGCACTGGTACGCCTCTAGATGGTTCGAGATGTTTGCGAAATCGGCATCTACTTCTTCAAAGGTCCATAATCCTCATGAGGTGGGACGTGACTGGAGCTGGCCAAACCTCAGGAAGCCTCGGGATGGGGAGAGAAAGAGAAGCAGTGGAGAGCAATTAGCGTAGCTGCTGTTCATGATATTAACAGCACAAGTTGATAATGTGCATGTGATCAGATGTTCTGGAGCACAAGGTTATGATGTGATGTGTGTTATGTGTAGGCTTTGCTAAAAAGATATTTTTTTAATCTGCACTTAAACTGGGAGAGTGTGTCTGAACCCCGAACACTGTCAGGAAGACTATTCCAGAGTTTAGGAGCTAAATGTGAAAATTATCTACCGCCTTTAGTGGACTTTGTTATTCTAGGAACTACTAGAAGCCCAGAATTTTGAGATCTCAGGGAGCGTGACGGATTGTAGCGTGTTGAAAAACTGGATAGATACATGGGAGCCAAACCATTTAGTGCTTTATAAGTGAGAAGTAGTAGTTTGAAGTCTATTCAAAACTTAACAGGAAGCCAGTGCAGGGACGATAAGACTCGGGTTATGTGATCATATTTTCTTGACCTAGTAAGAACTCTTGCTGCAGCATTCTGAACTAACTGAAGCTTGTTTATTAATGATGCAGGACATCCACCTAGTAATGCATTAAAGAAGCGGGTCTACCATAAATACCCACGTTTAACATGTGCCAAAGCACAGATTTGATCATTTAGACATAATTTTGCTATAAAAACAAGCTCTAAAGCAGGAGATCTTCCACTCCAAACCATTTAAAGCATTCCAGCATGGAGCTGGATTTGTGCATTACCATCTTGGAACAGGTTTGGGTCTCCTGGTTCAGGTGAAGTGAAATTAAGGATTGAGGATTCAGCTTGGTAATGGTGGTAATGATGTATATTTTGAGTATTATTCGGAAGGTTTCTTCTGCGTTTGGTAAATCGGTTCAGAAGATCAGATGCAGGGGCTATGACCATGGGAACACAGCAAGCAAATAAGTGGATGAAATATGATAGGGATACACGATGGGAAGAAGTTGCTAGAGAGAAAGAAAGTTAAATGTATCCCGTCATCCAATAAGATGTTGATTTTATTGTCCTTTTATAAATAAATAAGAATGAATAATTCATGAATGCTACCATATTTCCTTCAATTTTCGCTCAACCCTCGCAGTACTCTTGGGGTATGGTCCGGCTGCTTGTGAGCAATTTTTAAAGGGATAAAATATTTACGTTCCAGTTGGGTGGCTCCAACTCCTCAGCGAAGGGGAGGGTCTGAGCTAAGGATTGCAAACTGGCAACCAAATTAGAACGAAGTGAGATTTTTCTCAGCGAATGAGTCACTCTTTTGAACTTCAGTAGATGCCCCATTGAGTGCTGGAGTCATCAATGTAGTAAATAAAATTATTCCTTGGTTTGCTGAAGTACAATTTTGAGGGGGAGTCAAAGGGTCCTGAAGTGAATAAAGTTAAATTGTCTAAAAGGTGCATTGTTATTAAAAGTCTTAGTGGATTTGTTAAGTAGGTTGTAAATAAGGGGACAGAAATCATTTTCTTTTTATTTAGTTTTGGTGGTTTTGTTGATTTGTGCTACATCTATTTTTATAGTTCAATTTTGATGGAGTTTGGTTTTCGTTGATGAGCCCTTATCTATTAAGATGAGATCCTAACATAACTTGTGGCTTCTGTGGAAGTGAAGAATATGAGTTGAGTGTAATCAGCATAGCAGTGGTATGAAAACCTATGTGAGAATATGACTGTACTAGAGAGTGGGATAGAGGCAGAAAAGGAGAGGACCATGTACTGAGCCTTGTGGGACAGAAGTGGAGAGTCAGCATAGGGAAGCTGCTTAGGGTTGACAAGAGGGTTGATAAGAGACACAGACACACAGACAGTCAGACAGACAGACAGACAGACAGACAGACACTTTTTTTGGGTTGCCACTCCAAGGTACGAGACTCATTAGCTTACTAATTGCGTTTCAAAGATAACCCGACGTTGTGCCATTTAGAAGAATGGGGACGATTTACTCTCCTACTGTGATGTTTATTTTCCAAGGGTGTTTTTTGTGTTTGTATGCATGACACAACCAGAGCCAGACGTTTTTGATAAATGCTGTGGCAATAACCCACCCTGATCAGCCCTAAACGTTAGCGTCCTACCCGATTAGCGCTGGCATTGATAAGCAGCCTTACTCTAAAGAGTTGCATCATCCAAAAAAAGATTCCTGTTGTCAGTTGACATGAAAAAGAAGAAATGTTTTCAGATTTAAATACGTTTGCAACTACAACAAAAAACATGTACAGAATAATTTAGTGGGAGGTCAAAATGTACTGTGTAAGTAGCATCATTTTAGCCTTGCTTAGTCTTTTATGGAATTTATGAAACGCATCTGAGGAAAATGTTCATATTCTAAATGATTCTGGATCATTGTGTGTATAAAAGGTTTAGCAGCTACATTCCGGCCTCTATTTGAGCCACTTCAGCATTTATTACCCTCAGTCATTAGCTCTGCACAGCGATTCCTTTTATTTATGCTACGTTCACGTGTTTGCCTCAAGCCGATGTTTCTCAATGTGGCCAAAGTGCACTTTATTCCTAAAGTGCTAGCAGTAATCATTTTCCTCATCGTTTCTGAAGAAAATGGTAATAATTTGGGCTCATTTGCACTCTCCCGTTAGCCTCTGTTTTCGCCTTTCTAGCTTCTAAATCCATTAGATTCAGTCTTTAGTTTCTTTTTTTTGTGCATTCACCCTAAAGCTTCTGTAAAGATTTTTATTGTTTGTATTGTATGTTGTGTTCACGTGAGATCACTCACACAGACACAGTAACTGTCAAAAACACTAAAACAGAAACAATACACTTAGAACAGATAAAAATGCGTGATTAAGTTGCAATTTATCACAAATTAACTTATGACTATCATGTGATTAATCACGATTAAATATTTTAATCGATTGACAGAACCTAATATGTGTGTGTGTGTGTGTGTGTGTGTATATATATATATATTTCTACTAATTAACAACGAAGCTTTCACACACAAAGCAGCGTCAGTTGTAGCAGTAAGTACAAGCGAGCAAACCTGGCATTGGACCATCGTGAATTTTGCTCCTTTGTACTAATGGATGTTGACTTATGGCCCATGGGCTCTTGTTAGGAGGGATGCCATACTTTGTTCTTTGCTGTCAATCACATTAACACTGGCCAGTCATAGGCATCTCCTCCAAACCCCTCCTGATGTTTTTTTTTTTTGTGGAAATTTTTGTGACAGAAGGGTATCGGCAAGAGTGAAAGGGAACGTTCATAGGACTGTGGTGAGACCTGAGATGTTGTATGGTTTAGAGACAGTGGCATTGAGTAAAAGACAGGAGGTGGAGCTGGAGGTAGCAGAGCTGAAGGTGTTGAGGTTTTCGTTGGGAGTGATGAAAATGGACAGGATTAGAAATGAGTTTATTAGAGGGACAGCGCATGTAGGACGTTTTGGAGACAAGGTGAAGGACACGAGATTGAGATGGTTTGGACATGTGGTATATCGGTAGGAGAATGCTGAGGATGGAGCCACCAGGAAGGAGGAAAAGAGGAAGATTAAGGAGGAGGTTTATAGATGTGGTGAGGGAAGACATGCAGGTTGTTGGGCTGAAAGAGGCAGATTTAGAGGACAGGGGAGTATAGAGACGGATGATCCACTGTGGCGACCCCTAATGGGAGAAGCCAAAAGAAGAAGAAAAGGAAGATCATTTTAAACACTTTTCAATGGGAATTACACTGCACTCAGAGAAGCATCCGAAACACAGTACAACAACAGAGAAAATGTATGTAAGATGATGCAAGTGTTTAAATTACTACGATTGACTGCACTTCCACAGAACAGAGAGTGCTGTGGTCAATTTGTAAACAGCGTGAAAAAAGCACTGATCTGAAATAAAAAGGAATTTGAATTCAACAGAACTGCATCAGTAGCATGAAAGGAAAGAAACCCTAAGGTGTGATTTCATCCTTCCTTCCATCTCTCTCAAAGTGGGAGAGAGAAAGACGTGATTCGAATACCTTTATTATTAAGTCGTCGGCTAGAATGCGTCGCCTTTTTTCCACCGTGTTGTTGTTTAATGCTGACTAACTATGTTATAAACAACATTTGTGACTTCCCGAATGCGCCTTGAACAGGACGACATTATTATTCCTGCCTCATGTTTGTTCCTTGACCGGAACTCTGGGCGACTGCCAGCTCTGCTATTATGAATATTAAGATGTGAAAGGGGCAAGAGAACTTCTTTCACATGGTTATGTTTGTACCTCACCGAGAATATTTTTGGGGCACAGAAGTTGAGCGATGGTGTATCATGGGCCATTCGTTTCCATTCAATTTGATTCGTGTAGCAAATTCGACAAGAGAAGTCACGAAGCATTACAGATACAGGTGGTCCCTGACTTACAATGGAGATGCGTTCTGATGACCCCATCATACCATGAAAATATTGTTAGTCGAGACATGGCCTCACCTACCCAAGAGTCTTACAGAATATTAATCAGTACAGAGTCGTATTCTGTAATTTGTTAAAAATGTAACACATGGCAGTACATAATTAAGCAAAACAGAGCAATTTTCAGTTTCATACTGTATAAATGATAGAGTATTCAAGATGATATTAAAAAGATTTGAGACTAGTTTTGTAACACGCCAAAAGATGGCAGCACGAGGCTGCACGCACAGTCACAAGGAGCACCAACATTCATATGTCAGTTTACCAAAAGACAGTGTGTACAACTGGCGCTCTCATGAACACATGCGACCGGATCTGTGGCACGTGAAAAAAACAGATTGGGGGCATAATGAACACCATAGATCTTTTTTCTACTATGTGAACTACTGGTTTAACCATATAGTGTGTTCAAAAATATGATTATATAAAAATATCCAAATCTCAAATATTTTAGAGCTTAAACACTGTACGTTCTTTGCATTTTCTCAACCAGAATCATGAAGGAGCTTGATTAAGAATGCTTTTCTTAAAAACCTGAGCTCAGGAAAGGGAAGGTAGGGTTGATCTAAGTTCAAAATAAAAACTCAAATCCCTCAAATAAGATAATTGTTCACTAAGGTGCTCAGAATAAGGCTGTTGGCCAAATACTGTAAATATAAATGATAAACCTCCTGCAACTACATGATGAAGAAAACGTCGACTCAAAATGGAACCTGTGCTCTTCTGGGATGGAGAGATTAAAACTAATTATAGATTACGATGTGAAAGTGTGTTTTCTGGATGTTTAATCCAAATAGATTGTGGCCAGAATATAAACTGTTTTCTGGGTAGTGCAAATCCATTGGGTGTTTGTGTAGGACCATGAAAAGCTCAAAGTAGAAATAAAGCTAAATTTTAGCACATGGATTTCCACAATGTATGATTCTACAACATACACTGTATGGAGAAATGCTTGTAGACACCTTACAATTAGGTTGGTATGTTCTCCCTGAACATCCTATTCCATATTGAGTCCCTATTTGCTGTTATAATAAACTCCACGCTTCTTGGAAGATGTTCCACTAGATTTTGTGGAGATTTATTCAGCCATAAGGGTGTTATAGGAATGACAGTCCAGCAATGTCAGTGTTGTAATATTTTTCCCTTCTTGTTCAGACAGGTCTGATTATTTATTCATGTTTTTATTTCATTGAAGTGCCTCTATAAACAGGAACGGGATAAAAGCCATAGACGGTGCAACGTAACTCTGAAAACAGAAAACGATGGAGAGAGATGGTGTCTTTAAGGTTTAATCAGGGACAGTGGCAGCGACAGTGTTAGTGTAGCTTATTAATGAAGTGCATCTTTCTCCAGGAAGGCCAAAACTAATGGCTCTTCACAGGGCTATTAGTCTCCCAGTGACTACCGAATCCTTTCCCGAGACATATTTGTCATCCTCCCCTGAGCTTAACTCACACACTAATCTGGTGATAAATGTGTTTTCTGCCTCTGCAGATCTATGATTTACAGGACTCTGGGATTTTACCGCCTTTGTGCACAATGCCACGATGTCATGATTGCACGTCTCTGCAAATCTACCAGCGATATCTTGGTCATACAACAAGCTCCATATGGTGCAGAGAATGATCAGTGGCTCCAAATATAAGAATGTGGAGATTGAAGGTCAACATGCTTTACACAATTTAGCCACAGGCTACGTAACCCTATTGTAACAGTGTAACCTCTGTCTCTCATTCAGTAAAAAATCTCTCTGCCGTTGCCCTACGCTCCTTCCTCGGTGTGCCCTGACCTCCGCTAATTCCACTGCTTAAAATCGCATTTCAGAGGCAATTAGCCTTTAGCCTCAGCTAAAATCGTCTCTCATTGTGTGCTTCATACATATTCATACGTACATCTTCTCTTCATTGTGTCTCGTTATAATTTTATTCTCGCTCATCAGTCAGAAACGTGTCTTTGTGTGAGAAAAATGAATATGTTTAATTTGGTTTCAGGACTTTACATGAATATTAACAGTATTGTGCCATTGGAAGTGCTTGGTACTCTGGTACTGTGGTGCTGGTACTTAATTAGACACTGTCTTTTGAGCGGCATAAGATTTCAAATATCTTACTCGACTTGAGTGTAGTAAACTGAGAAAATAAAGAGAAGTGCTAGTTGAAGTACTTGCAGAAGAGGTAGGTCTGTAGAAAACTGCTAGTGACTCAGCTGTTCGTACATCAGGTGAAAGTTTGTTTCACTCCCGAGATGCCAGAACAGAAAAGAGTCTTGAAGTCTGTCTGTTGAAATCCATTGAGCAGTGGGAAAGGATGGAGAGATCAGTGGAAATGTGTCAGAAGATTGAGGGATCAGTGGAGCTGTGGTAGAGTATAGAGAGATTGTGGTGCAGGATGGAGGGATCACTGGAGCTGTGGTAGAGGTTTGAGGGATTGATTAGTGGAGCTGTGGTAGAATTTTGAGGGATTGTGGTGCAGTGGTGGAGGATGGAGAGATCAGTGGAGCTGTGGTAGAGTTTTGAGGGATTGTAGTGCAGTGGTGGAGGATGGAGGAATCAGTGGATCTGTAGAGGATAGTGGGAGGATATTGGAGTGGTAAAAGATTGGGGAATTAATGGAGCAGTGGTAGATGGTTGAGGGATCAGTGTAGCAGTGGTAGAAGATCAAGGGATCAGTGGAGCAGTGGTAGATGATCGAGGGATCAGTGTAGCAGTGGTAGAAGATCAAGGGATCAGTGGAGCAGTGGTAGAGTTTTGAGAGATTGTGGTGCAGGATGGAGGATCACTGGAGCTGTGGTAGAGTTTTGAGGGATTGTGGTGCAGTGGTAGAGGATAGAGGGACCAGTGGAGCAGTGTCAGAGGATGGGGAGATCAGTGGAGCTGTGGTAAAGTTTTGAGGGATTGTAGTGCAGTGGTGGAGAAAAGAGGGATCACTGAAGCTGTAGAGGATGGTGGGAGGACATTGGAGTGGTAAAAGATTGAGGAATTAATGGAGCAATAGTAGATGATCGAGTGATCATTGTAGCAGTGGTAGAAGATCAAGGGATCTGTGGAGCAGTGTTAGAGGATGGATGGATCAGTGGAGCAGTGGTAGTGGATGGAGGGATCAGTAGAACAGTGGTAGAGAATAGAGGGATTAATGGAGCAGTGGTAGAATATTGAGAGAGAGCGGTGAAGTGGTAAAAGATGGAGGGGTCAGTGGAGCAGTGGTAGAATGTGGAGGGAGGTGTTGGAATGTCAAAGGATAGTGGCATCCTTGGAGCAGTTATAGAGGATGCAGGGATTTGTAGGGAAGTTTTTGAGTGGCTTTAGAGGTGGAGAAGAAGAGGAGGAGAGCAAGGACTGAAGGAGGAAGACTGTATGCATGAGATCCAGGGAAGAGGTGAGACAGGGGCTCGGTGGTGGTGAAGAGGTGCTGGATGATTGGGCAACTACTGCAGAAGTGATCAGAAGGAGTTGCATTGTGTGTTTTGGATTTAATGAAAGTGTATGACAGGGTGCTGAGAGAGGAGCTGTGGTATTGTATGAGGAAGTTAGGTGTGGCAGAGAAGTATGTGAGGGTGGTGCAGGACATGTATAAGGACAGTGTGACAGACTGGCTGAAGGTGGCTCGGCTCTGAGCCCTGTCCTGTTTGCAGTGGTGATGGACGAGGTCAGACAGGAGTCTCCGTTGACTATGATGTTTGTGTATGATATTGTTATTTGTGGTGAGAATAGAGAACAGGTTGAGAAGAGCCTGGAGAGGTCAGTAGAAGTCAGTAGGAGTAAGACAGAGTACATGTGTGTGAATTAGAGGGAGGGCAGTGGAGTGGTGCAGTTGCAGGGAGAAGACGTGGAGAAGTTGGAGGAGTTTAGGCACCTGGGATCAACAGTGCAAAGTCATGGAGAGTGGGTTAGAGAAGTGAAGAAAAGAGTGCAGACAGGGTGGAGCAGGTGGAGAAGAGTGGCAGGAGTGATTTGTGATAGAAGAGTGAAAGGGAAAATTTATAGCACTGTGGTGAGACCTGCAATGTTGTATGGTTTAGAGACAGTGGCATTGAGTAAATGACAGGAGGTGGAGCTGGAGGAAGCAGAGCTTAAGATGTTGAGGTTTTTGTTGGGAGTGACGACGATGGACAAGATTAGAAATTAGTTTATTAGAGGGACAGCGCATGTTGGACGTTTTGGAGACAAGGTAAAGGAGGTAAGATTGAGATGGTTTGGACGTGTGCAGAGGAGGGACATGGGGTATATCAGTAGGAGAATGCTGAGGATGGAGCCACCAGGAAGGAGGAAAAGAGGAAAACCAAGGAGGAGGTTTATGGATGTGGTGAGGGAAGACATGCAGGTAGTTGGTTTGAAAGAGGCAGATGTGGATGGAATGGTGTGGAAGAACCTAGAAATTTTGAAAACAGTTGCATTCTAGATCATTTGCAGAGTCTGACCTCCCCAATGAGGCAGACTTGCTAGGAATTAGTTGCAGTAGTTAGGTCTTGAGATGACAAGGTGCTAGCCATTGGACTCTGAATCGAAAAGTCACACGATTAAATTCATGCACCACCAAGCTGCCACTGCTGGGTTCCTGAGCAAAACCCATAACCCTCAACTGTTCAGTTGTAAATTGCTCTGGATAAGGGTGTCTGCCAAATGCCTTAAATGTAAATATAAATGATGAGGGACTGATCTAAGACCTGAATGGCCTGTGTGGATAGATATGAACGGGTTCTCCTGCTGTTGTAAAGGAGAAATCAACATGAGCATTTCAGATTAGCAATGTTCGAGGAAAAAGACAGTAGATGGTTCATGGTTACCTCACAAGATCTTAGAGTTTTTACAGTTTAAAAGATATCATAGGTGCATATGTGTGTGAGAGAGAGAAAGAATGTACAGATTTTTATCCCTCTGTCGATGTCACAAATGTAAGTCTTACCTGCCTTGCTTATGTGAAAATAAGGTGGAAACCCTATGCCCCAGGAAGGCTCTTTTTTTTCCCATTTGCTATTTACAGAGACAGGAAGCAGAAGAAAGGAGAGCAGGTGCCAGCAACAGACTTCAAATACAGCAGACCTGACACACACACACACACACACACACACACACACACACACACACACACACACACACACACACACACACACACACACACACACACACACACACACACACACACACACACTGCACAAAGCCAAGCAGGAAAAAGCTCTCCCAAGCAGACAGTGCTGGAGAACCTCTGTTGGGAATCCGCTGGGACATTTCGCTGAATGCAGGCCGTCAGTGGGATAGAGGTGCAAATTGACATGCACAGAAAAATAAGTCCTTTTCCTTTCAATGGCTGTCATCTCAAGTGGTGGAGAGAAAGTGCTCGATTGTACCCGTCGCCTCCCCTAGGGCCGAAAGTGCCCCTCGCTGTTCATGCGAACTCTGTTCCGAGTCAAAAGGTTTTTTTCAACGGTGCAACTCCAGAATCTATTTCTTTGTGATTCCATGTGAAAATGTTCACATGGTGAAGGAAATAAGTTAAAGAAAAAAATGAATTGATTTGTTTTGCATTTTTATGAGGAGTTTAATTGAATTCCTTTTTCAGTCAGCATTTTTATTCCATCCTTCATTTTATTTGAAATATCACAAGAATATCAAAGTGTGCCACTCTGGGAGGTGAGGAAGGAAGCGAACAAGGATGGTTAAGGCTTTAAGACCATAAACAAACAAAACATTTCAAATGGACAAAGACGTTTACTTTTGGGATTCGGCTTTTGACTCTAACAAGCCTCATTTTCTCTCAGGTCTGGTTCTTGTGTTTACTAGGGGGAAAACCAAGAGTTTAGCAGTAGGCTTTTAATAAAGTGCTAAGGGTATAGATACTCCCTGGTTACCTGCTTGCTCTCCATGATAACTTATTTTTGGCTTGTGGCCATGCCCCTGCTGCTATACAGTGAATCCCAAAAGTATTCACATCACTTCACTTTTTCCACATTTTGTTATGTTACGGCCTTGTTCCAAAATGGATTAAATTCATTATTTCCCTTAAAATTCTACAAACAATAATCCCACAATGACAACCTGAAAGAAGTTTGTTTAAAATCTTTTTTAAATTTATTAATAATTTAAAACAACAAAAATCACATGTACATAAGTATTCACAGCCTTTGCTTAATACTTGAAGTAAGTTGAAGCTCCTTTGGCACCAATTACATACAGCAAATATTTTTAAGTATGATGCTTCAAGCTTGGCACACCTATTTTTGGGCAGTTTCTACCATTCGTCTTTGCAGAACCTCTCAAGCTCCATTAGGTTGGATGGGGAGCGTTGGTGCACAGCCATTTTCAGATCTCTCCAGAGATGTTCAATTGGGTTCAAGTCTAGGCTCTGATTGAACCACTGAAGGACATTTACAGAATCGTCCTGTAGCCACTCCTTTGTTATCTTGGTTGTGCGCTTATAGTCATTGTCCTCTTGGAAGATGAACTGTCGCCCTGGTCTGAGGTCCAGAGTGCTCTGAAGCAGGTTTTCATCAAACATATCTTTACATTGCTGCATTCATCTTTTCCTCGATCCTGACAAGTCTCCCAGTTCCTGTCACTGAAAAACATCCCCACAGCATAAAGTTGCCACCACCATGCTTTACTGTAGGTATGGTATTAGCCAGATGATGAGTGGTACCTGGTTTCCTCTAGACATGACGCTTGGCATTTAGACCAAAAAATTCAATCTTTGTTTCTCATGGTCTGAGAGTCCTTTAGGTGTCTTTTGAAAAACCTCCAGGTGGGCTGTCATGTGCCTTTTATTAAGAAATGGGTTACATCTGGCCACTTTACCATACAGGCCTGATTGGTATAGTGCTGCAGAGATGGCTGGTCTTCTGGAAGGTTCTTCTCTCTCCACAGAAAAAGGCTGGACCTCTTTTAGAGTGACCATCGTGTTCTTGGTCACCTCCCTGACTAAGGCCCTTCTCCCACGATCACTCATTTTAGCTGGGTGGCTTCGCTCCTGGAAGAATCCTGGTGGTTCCAAATTTCTTCCATTTACGGATGACAGAGGCCACTGCGCTCATTGGGACCTTTAATGCTGCAGAACATTTTCTGTACACTTCCCCAGATCTGTGCCTCAATACAATCTTGTCTCAGAGGTCTACAGAAAATTCCTTGGACTTTATTGCTTGGTTTGTGCTCTGAAATGCACTGTTAACTGTGGGACCTCATATAGACAGGTGTGTACCTTTCAAAATCATGTCCAATCCACTGAATTTACCACAGGTGGACTCCAATCAAGTTGTAGAAACATCTCAAGGATGATCAGTGGAAAGAGGATGCACCTAAGCTTAATTTTGAGTGTCATGGCAAAGGCTGTAAATATACTTATGTACATGTGATTTTTTTCCAGTTTTTTATTTTATAATAAATTTGCAAATATTTTAAACAAACTCATTTCGCATTATGGGGCATTGTTTGTAGAATTTAAAGAAAAATAATGAATTGAATCCATTTTGGAACACTTCCGGACGTACTGTAAAGTAACAATAACATAATAGTAGTAAGTTTGCTTTTGAACTTTCTAACTGGGAGGTGGTATCTCAGTGGTTGAGGCAATGAATTTTGAATCTCAAGATTTATGTGTTCAGATCCTAAACACAACAAGCCACCACACCTGCTTTCCTGGGTAAGGCCCTTAACCCCATGCTCAAATGCTTAGATAAAATGTATTTTGCTCTGGATAAGGGCACTTCCCAAATTCCAGAAGACATATATATGACATTTTATTTATGTCACAGTTATCAGTGACTTGTGAGCACTGGAACCCAGTCATTAACTGTACTGTGTAGGCTGTTCCTTCTACGAGCCCAGATCCTTCTTGTCCCAGTGGGCTTTAAAATCAAAATGGTTTATATGCAATGAGAATTCCATTATAAATCCTACAAACCTTTATTCACTTTTTCCTGAGATATATCATGCTAATGACTCCTGGTGGTGTAATGTTGGTGGTGTGTGGAATGTTTTCCTGGCAATTAAATCCAATCAATTGTTGCACAAATGCTACAGCCTATATAATTATCAAGTCTGAAGTGCTTCCCAGAAATGGCCATCCCAATCACATTTTGGAATCCAATAGAGTGGCTAGAGCCCTCATCAGCTGAGGTGCCCCCTTTTCCCTCTCTGTAACAACAGCAAATTTGGTGTTATTAATATTAAAGCACATTCTTTTGTTTGGGCCACTGCCCCTTGAAATGTCTGTGCACAGCCCTGCACCTATGGGATATGGCAGTATGGAAGATTCACAGTATTAAAGGGCAACTGCACATCTGCAGGAAATGCTTGAGGCGATCATGTCAACATGGACCAGCATCTCAAAGGAACATGTCCACAATGTCCTGGAATTCATGTTGAGGCTGTTTTAAATCACACACAGGTCACAAATGAAACGATGTCCCAGAATTCAAATATTCTAACCAGGACAATTAAAAAAAAAAAAAAATCATTTCATAATAGACCCCTCGACAGTCAATTGTTATATCCTTCAACACAATTTTCTTGTTTCTCTGGAGACATTTATTTGCATTTGGTGGTGCAAGATTTTGCCATGTGCTTGAGGAGATTTGTGGAGTTTTATTCAACCAAAAGGTGTTAATAAATGCAGGTATGTGAGGTGTATGTGAGGTGAGAAAGCCTGGGGTGCAGTCAGTGTTCACATTGATCCCATTAAAGTGTTCAATAGAATTGAGATCAGAGCTCTATAGCAGCCATTTAAACAATGTGAACCCATGTAAACTATATGTTCATGGAGCATCTTCATGGGGTAGGTGATAGCTGACTATTAAAGGCTCTGAGCTGGCACTCTTGAGGCCCCTGAGCAAGGTCTCAGTGCTCCAGGGGTATCATGTTGTATCATGACGGACCCTGCGTCCTGACCTCAGCTCCTTAAGATCGCTGGGATATGTGCGAAGAAAGAACTGTTCTGTAATGTATGTGACAGGTATAAAGCACCTTTCATTCACCTTTTCTTAGAGTGTATTGTTCGACACGTTGATAAATTCTCAACATCATTTAATCCCAGGTGTCTGTGGGATACATCATATCCGTACTTATATTACAGTATGCTTGTGTATGAGTGTCATCAGTCCCACAGTTTTCAGAGAAAGCCTCAGTCTTTTAGTGTTGCTCTTTCTCGAGCTCACTTTGAAGACTCGTAATTAAAAAAGCAGAGATGAGAGAAAACTCTACCTCTCCTTAATTATCTAGCGTCTATGTGTGTGTGTATATGTATAGTGAGGGGAATTTAATTTGAATAAAATGTAATCAGCGAGCGAGAGAGGGAGAAGAGTTGAAAATATTTGCAACCCTCAGGTTCAACGTTACACGAAAAAGAAATTAAAACAAGCAAAAGTGTTTCTTCGGTATGATGGGGGTGCGGCACTTCTAATTTGATTAGCTGGCTACCGCTAACATACCGCTTTTTTCTCCAAATGCAACAAAACTTGAATTCTTCTCCTTTTTCCGCCCTCAATGCTTCGATTTGTGAAGAGAACAATTTGTTTGCCATACAAACGTCTGCAGTCGGAGTAATAATATGAATTCCATCCACATTGAAAAGTCATTGATTAGCCTCACTGTGTCTGTGGATCAAACTGTGTTCTGGAGGAGTTGTTCTTGCGTCACGATTCTACGAGTTCGATCCTTCCTCCGAACACTTTCTTCCAGTTCTCACCCTTGCCATCCTCACCTATAGTGTTGTTTGTGTTGCTAATTGAAAACGCTTTTCCGAGTGAGCGCTTTCTCCTTTTTTTTTTTTCTCCCTCCCCGAGAAGCTTCTTCTCCGAGAAGTTCCTGCTTGGGACTTGGCCGTGGCTCTGATTCCGCCGTGATCACAGCTAACTCGGTGACTTTATAAATGGAGATAATTACAGCCAAGCTGCTCCAACATACTTCTTAATTAAGTCGTAATGCGATGGAATAAGATAGAAGACTGCGAGCCAGGAGCGTGGAACAGCGGAGACCTTTGAAACTATGTGATTAATTGAGATTTTGAAAGGGTGGATGAGTGTCATCATGCCCCCCCCCCCCCCTCCATCACCACCCCGTCCGCCCTCTCTTTTTTTCCCCTCCTGACCTCCCCACGAGTTCTCAGTCGTTCTCTCTAATGCCTTTGATCCGTTCCCGTGTAGTGCAAGTGCCACTGTTGGAAGAGGAGTCGGCGCTCTCGAGTGGCTCCGGAACTAACACACGTGATAAGTAAATGAAGCCTTCATCAAATAAGTTCCACTCAGGTATGACATGTTAGAGGGAAGTGGTAGCTCACTGAAGGCTCTGGGTCACTGATCAGAAGGTCAGGGGTTTAAGCCTTGGTATTGACAAGCTGCAACTCTTGGGCTTAAGAAAGGCCTTTAACCCTTTGTACACCAGGGGCGCTGTGACATGGCTCTGACTCCAGCAGGGAAATGGGAAGATAGAATACTGTGCTGTAATGTATACGTCGTGTGGACGAGCTCGCCCCCCCAAACTGGCGTAATATATAATGCATGGCCTCTTAGGACTTCTGTAGTAATCTACATGTGACAAGTAAAAAGCATGGTTTTGGCGATTATAATATAAGGACAGAACGCTAAATATACACTAAAGAAATACTGAAAGCAGGTCACACACACACACACACACACACACACACACACACACACACACACTGAAAGAGATTTAGAGTTTCAGGCAAAACCTTCTCCAGCCTCTGTTAAGGTGTCTGAGGTGTTTACAGCTCTCCATCGATTTTTTTCATCCAATTAGTCATGACTTGGATATGACATCATTGTGCTCTTTTTTTTTTAATCACGTAAAGAAAGATGAGAGAGAAAGTATGAGGAAGAGAGCGAGAGCAAGGGAAGAAGCCTGGAAAGAAAGTGGAGGTCTGCCAGTGAGAGTCTGATAGCTCAAGGACGTTCTTTTTTTTTTTTTATTTTTTTTTTTACGAGCGGCTCTGTGGCTGCTGCTGTCCCCATCCTCAGAGCTCACAATGTGAAAAGCTTGCTGGCACTGGCGCATTTTAATCCCCTAAATGGAAAGTCTCTAAATGCTATTATCTTCCATCTGCTGGCCCTCTGCACTCAGAGACACACACACACACACACACACACACACACACACACACACACACACACACACACACAGGTCGTGAGACTTCTCGCGAGAGGGCAGTCATGCTCTGTGTTAGTTCAGGACACGTGTGGTTGCCTTCATTCATGTTGAGAGGAGATTTTGAACATCCTGTTTCACATTTCCCATTTCCTGTTATAATGACCTCCAATCTTCTGAGAAGATGTTCTGCTAGATTTTGTGGAGATTCATTTAGACACAAGGGTGTAAGTAAAGTCAGATACTGATGGAGGTCATGTGACCAGGTCTGGAGTGCAGTCAGCTTTCACATTTGTCCTGTTCGATTGGGTTGAGGTCAGAGCTTTATAGCAGGAGAGCTTCCACTCCAAACTCATGCAAACCACATCTTTGTGCTTCTTTGTGCTTCTTTGTGCGCAGAGGCATCGTCATGCTGGAACAGCTTCGGCTCTACTAGCTCAAATTATGGAAAAAATTTGTCCTACACAGGAGACATCCTATACAACTGTCTCCAACTTGATGGTTTAAAGATGAGCCACATGTGGCTGGAAAATCAGGTGTCCCAATACTTTTATCACATCTGCCCAGTCCCATGTACCCTCCTCACCTACACCAGTACCTGACTTTACTAACACCCTCGTGGCTGAATGAATTTCCACAAAATCTAGTGGAACATCTTCCCAGAAGAGTGAAGCATATCATAAGTTTAAAAAGTATACACCAATCTTATGCGCGGGTGTCCAAAAACTTTTGACCGTGTAGTGTAGAAGTGCACAAGAAGCACATGAATAAATGAGGAGAAACGTTTGAGGAAAAACAAATGGACAGAAAATCATAGCAGCGTTAGAAAGGTTTTTGAGAAAGCCAGGAAGCATTTTCACACACACACACACACACACACACACACACACACACACACACACACACACACACACACACACACACACACACAGTTCCGTACGTTGCATGTGTGGCTGCCTTGCGGGCAATCTCTCCTCAGTGGATTCACACTGGATGCTTTTCCAGCAGCGGGAATTAAACCTGAGCCCAAACCTAATCCTCTCTTAATGCCCTTCCCTCCATTTCCCACAGCAGGATCCAATGAGCTGCTGTACAGGAAACACACACACACACACACACACACACACACACACACACACACACACACACACACACACACACACAAAATATGTTTTTTTAAGAAATAAATAGAGCACAAAAAATTATATACAAAATACTACATTTCAAATACACTCATAGCAAATATCCACTCAGTGTCCACTTTATTGGGAACATCTGCCTTCACGTTTTAAATTCAGTGCATTTCAAAAGTGTGGAAACATTGAGTCCTTCAGGGTTTTGGAGACACATGCACGTTCCTTTTGTTACTATGCAACAAACAGACAAAAATTCGACAGTGAAGCTTGTGTAAGATGGAGAACAGAAGAAAATGTGATCAGACTGCCTCAACTGTGGAAGCTTAATAATTTGGGGTTGTTTTGGAGCAGGGATCGTTGGAGACTTATTCCAGAAAGTGAAAGGAATAATGAACCAACATGGCAACCATTCCATACTTCTACTCGTGCCATGGAGTACCGTCTGGACTGCGGCTAACAACCTTACCAGTCACAGCACTTAAATCCTACTGAACTGCTCTGGGATGAACTGGATCACAAGAAAGCAGGGAATATAATCCAATTATACCTTCATCCAGGTCCACTGATCTGCACAGTTTTGGAGGAACCTGAATGTCAGGGAGCACCCTGTGTCCTCATCCGCACCAGCCCTGCCCGCATGGAGCTGCTCGCCTGATTATTAACACAGTGCACCTGATCTCCATTAACCACACACACATATAAGCAGCTCATATTCACCCACACGTCCGTTATTGTTTTTCCACACGTTACGCTGTCTGCACTGTGTCTCTCTGCTGCTGCCAGTGCTGCGCTTTCCCCAGTGCGGTCCTGTGGATTACCTTACACGAACTGCCGTATTCATTTACAGGAATATACAGCTTCGCTACCGGTGTGTGCATTTCCTGCCTTTTGTTCATTAAAGACTTTGTGTGCGCTTACTTCGGCTTCCGCCTCATTCTCCGCATCACAGAATAACGGACCGAAGAAGAAATAGAAAAGAGCGGCTTACCTGGAGATGGATCCCCGACCCAGCACCCCTTCGGGAGGCCGCCAGCCCGGTGGTAAACGCCTACACGCCGTTCACAGCACACTTCCTGAAAGTGTTCAGCGCCGCCTCCGGGGTCCTTACAACGGCCGATCAGCTGCTCAGTTTGCGTCAGGGAGACGACACCATCATGGATTACAGCCTCTGTTTCCGCACCCTGGCGGCATCTAGTGGCTGGAATGAGTCGGCTATACTGGCAGGGTTTGGCTCCAGATATCAGGCAAGCAATTGCCATTCATGATGACACGGTGGGGCTGGAAGTATTTATTCAGAAATCCATCGGCCTCTCTCAGCGTCTGGCGGCGTGCCATCCCACACCACTTTAACCTGCACCTCTGCTTTCGGTGACACAACCCGTTACGCAGGCGGCCTCTGGCCCTGAGCCGATGCAGTTGGGCTCCCAAAGACTGTCTCGAAGGGAGCGAAATAGCCGCCTGGCCGCTGGTAAATGCCTGTACTGTGGGAAGCCGGGTCATTCCATCACCAGATGCCCCACACACCGAGCAATAGAGGAGTATGTCCAGCAGGCTCTCCGACAGGGGTTCATCGCCCCGTCCACCTCCCCGGTGGCGTCTAGTTTCTTCTTTGAAGGGAAGAAGGATGGAGGCCTCCGTCCCTGCATCGAATACAGGCAGCTGAACTCCCAGATCGCTCCTCTCCCCTATTCCCTCCCTCTTGTTCCAGCGGCCCTCAAGGACCTAAGAAAGGCTCGGGTGTTCACTAAGCGCGATCTCTGGAGTGCCTGCAATCTGGTGCGTATCAGGAAGGGGGACGAGTGGAAGACCGCTTTCATCACACCATCTGGGCACTACGAGTACCGGGTCATGCCATACGGCCTCTTCATCTCTCCGGCCGTTTTCCAGGGGTTCATGAATGAGGTGCTTCGGCCTTACCTCCAGAGGTTCATGATAGTCTATATTGACGACATCCTCATCTACTCACCGAATCTGGAGGAACACCACAGCCACGTGCGACAGGTCCTTGGAGCACTCTGTTCGCACCAACTATAATTAAACCTCTCTAAGTGCGAGTTCCACCGCCCTCAGACACGTTTCCTGGGGTAAGTAATCAGTGCTCATGGGATACAGATGGATGAGGGGAAGGTGAAGGCAGTGCGGGACTGGCCGGTCCCAGAGACCATCAAGGAGCTCCAACGCTTTCTGGGCTTCGCCAACTTCTACCGCCGGTTCATCCAGGGCTATTACCGCTCCCCTCACCTCGCTACTCAGGGGAAAGGCGCAAACCCTGAAGTGGACCCAGGAGGCTCAGGAGGCTTTCCACGAGCTCCGCCTGCGTTTCTGCCATGCTCCCGTGCTACGCCACCCGGATCCCAGGAGGCCGTTCGTGGTCGAGGTTGATGCCTCCTCAACTGGCATAGGGGCTGCCCTCTCTCAATGGTCTGGTTCTCCTCCTCGGCTCCACCCATGCGCTTTCTACTCCCATAAGCTCTCCACGGCCGAGCAGAACTACGACATCGGTAACCGGGAGCTTCTGTTGATAAAGCTCGCCCTGGAGGAATGGAGACACTGGTTGGAGGGTGCCGAACACCCGTTCATGGTAATTACTGACCACAAGAATCTCCAATACCTGCGAGAGGCTCGGAGACTAAACCCCAGGCAGGCTCGTTGGGCCCTTTTCTTCACCTGGTTCCGGTTTCATGTCACCTACCGAGCCGGGGCACAGAATGGAAAGGCTGACGCTCTCTCCCGCTTGTTTGAGCCGGAGGAACCCTGCGATCCAGACCCCATCCTTCCGCCCCCACTCATCATGGGGCCCATCGTATGGGAGATCGACAAGGAGATCCGCACAACCTAACTCCAGGAACCTGCGCCTGAATGGTGTCCGGAAGGATGGGTGTTCGTCCCCACCACCTGTCGGCGTGGCCTTATTCAGTCGGTCCACGAGGGGCTGGGTACAGGCCACCCAGGTGAGAAGCGCACGGTTCAGCTCATCCAAGTGCGCTACTGGTGGCCCGGAATGACAAGGGCCATCACCCGCTTCGTCCAGGGATGTACCACCTGCGCTATGTCTAAGGTCCCCTGTCACCTGCCTGTGGGCAAGCTAGTGCTGCTCCCAGTCCCTCAGCGCCCCTGGTCCCACTTGGGCGTCGACTTTGTGACCGACCTACCACAGTCAGAGGGCAACACGTGCATCCTAGTGGTGGTGGATCGTTTCTCCAAGGGCTGCCGCTTCATCCCCCTGAAGGGTCTGCCCACCGCCCTTGAAACAGCCGAGGCCCTGTTCCACCACGTTTTCCGTTCCTTCGGCCTTCCGGAGGAGATTGTCTCGGACAGAGGGCCTCCGTTCACTTCCCGTGTCTGAAAGGCTTTCTTTCAGCTCCTGGGGGTATCGGTCAACCTCTCCTCCGGCTACCATCCTCAGTCCAATGGTCAAGCGGAGCGGAAGATCCAGGAGCTGAGCCAGTATCTAAAGGTTCTACTGCAGCCAGGCCCAGGGGAATTGGTGTCGTTTCCTACCGTGGGGTGAATACGCACAGAACTCGCTCCGTCAAGACACTACGGGCCTCACCCCCTTTCAATGCACGCTGGGTTTCCAACCGCCCTTGTTCCCCTGGTCCGACGAGTCCAGCAGTGGTCGCCTGGTTCCGGGAGAGCAACCGGGTCTGGGAGTCGGCTCTTACCCAACTACATTGGGCAGTTTGCAACACTCTTAGACACGCCGATGCTCGTCATTTGGAGTCCCCGCGTTTCCGTCCCGGGGACCGGGTCTTGCTTTCAACGAGGGACCTGTGGCTGAAACTCCCATGCCGTAAATTAAGCCCCTTTGGTTCATCTGGCCCTTTAGGGTCGCCAGGCGGAATCATATACACCCGACCTTTCATGTGTCCCTGTTGAAGCCTTATGAAGCCCGTCCAGCAGGAGGTCGTAGATCAGCCAGTGGTCTACGCTGTCCGGGAGGTGTTGGATTCCCGGCGGCGCGGGGTCGCCTCGAGTACTTGGTGGACTGGGAGGGATACAACCCGGAGGAACGTTCTTGGGTGGCCAGGCAGGACGTGCTAGACCCGGTGCTGTTGGAAGAGTTCCACACCGCTCACCCGCGTCGCCCAGGGCTAGGGGCCGGCCTCGTCGCAGAGTCAGGGCGTCCGGTGCCGCCCCTAGGGGAGGGTGTGGTGTCAGGGAGCACCCTGTGTCCTCACCAGCACCAGCCCTGTCCACACGGAGCTGCTCGCCTGATTATTAACACGGTGCACCTGATCTCCATTAACCACACACACACACATATAAGCAGCTCATATTCACCCACACGTTGTCCGTTATTGTTTTTCCACACATTCCGCTGTCTGCACTGTGCCTCTCTCTGCTGCTGCCAGCGCCGCGCTTTTCTCAGCACGGTCCTGTGGATTACCTTACACGAACTGCCGTATTCGTTTACAGGAATATACAGCTTCGCTACCGGTGTGTGTATTTCCTGCCTTTTGTTCATTAAAGACTTTGTGTGCGCTTACTACGGCTTCAGCCTCATTCTCCGCATCACACTGAAGAACACATAGAAGGTCATTTTGCATGAACAGTTTTGCATTAAACGTCCATCACTGAACTACACACCTCAACAATGATGGAACTATAATGAATGAACATTTGGTGCCACTAAGATCAGGATCAAGTTTCCTTCTTATTTTGGTTTCTTCCTCACATTTGCCTTTTAATTAGGGACAAACCTATAGGCACTAAAATTATACGTTCCAACTTAATTCATAAAAAAAAAAGTTGCTCCACACATAAAACTGAATTGAATAAAAGTAAGCTGTGCGTAAGTGAGCTGTGAGGCAACGACATCACCTGCTGTTTCTCATGTCTACATCGAATATGAGACGAATGGAGCAAATATACAGTATAGAATTACACCTGTGGCAACTCATGAGGAGTTTTACAGGAAGTTCTATAAAATATTTTATTATGGAGATTAATTTAGTTCAAGAAACATGAATATTCTCTTCTCTTCTCTTCTCTTCTCTTCTCTTCTCTTCTCTTCTCTTCTCTTCTTTCTTCATCTATCTCTGTTCTTTCTTTCTTTCTTTCTTTCTTTCTTTCTTTCTTTCTTTCTTTCTTTCTTTCTTTCTTTCTTTCTTTCTTTCTTTCTTTCTTTCTTTCATCCATCCATCCATCCATCCATCCATCCATCTTTTCCAACCATCATGTCTTTCCCTCTGTCCACCCATTATTCCACCCACCAAGTCCTTCTTCCTTCCTTCTCTTCTCTTCTCTTCTTGTGAGCACTGAGCTGTGTTTTATGTATGAAAGGAGACTGAAACTATTACTGTTATAAATAATAACTGCTTGTAATAAAGTGCTTCACTTGACTAAATATGAAGATTATATTTGATGAACTTCTCTTTCTTGCTGCTGCTGCATTAGAGATTTCATTCCCAACATGAGGAAATCTGAACGAACTCTTCTGAGAACGTGTAAAATAAATTGCCCCTCATGTTGAATATGACAAACTGATTCGCCGGAAAGAACTTTTTTTTCCAACACTGGAGACATTTCTGCAAACACACACTCCATGCATTGTAAGTGCAACTCTGCAGCTTGAGGGAGTAAACTGTGTGTGTGTGTGTGTGTGTGTGTGTGTGTGTGTGTGTGTGTGTGGTGTGTGTGTGTTTTTCTTCTCCACCCTTAATTTGTTCAGTTAACAGTTTGCTTTTCTTTGAGTCAGTAAGAAAACGCAGCTAAATCATTTTTCCCTCCCGAGTGAAAGACGGCGCGATTATTCAATATCAAGCGCTCAGAGATGTTTCCTCCAGATAAGAGCTCTGCTAATGTTTGCTTGCTGGTGCACTTAATGCGCTGTCAGTCCAATGCTGATGCTCTCTCTCTCTCTCTCTCTCTCTCTCTCTCTCTCTCTCTCTCTCTCTCTCTCTCTCTCCCTCTCTCCCTCCATCTCTCTCGTTTTGCCTCACGCCGGTGAAGCATCTTTCCTCTGATCGAGGCGCGAGAGACCAAATCTATTACTACGTGTACAATGAAATGCAGATGCAAATGCGTTTTTTATTTATTTATTCATTTTTTTTAAGCTGTCCAATGATTTCCTTCCATTCATTGTTCTCTCAGTTTTGCTGTCCAGCCTGAAGAAGATCTCAGATTGTAGAACTTCTGCTCTTTGGCTTCCAGACTGTAGATACATTATCTTCTACAATCACACTACATGAACAAAAGTATTGGAACCCCTGACTTTTCCAGCTGTATGTTTTTTCTTTCTTTCTTTCTTTCTTTCTTTCTTTCTTTCTTTCTTTCTTTCTTTCTTTCTGTCTTATCAAATATATTTATTTTTCTCCCTCACTCCTTTCTTTTGTCTGTTCCCTCATTCCTTCCCTTAATTCCTTCCTTTCTTCCTCCCTCTCATTTCCTCCCATGTCCTTCTCTATTTCCACATAGACATCCTCCCTTTTTCCTTCTCCTTCCTTTCATTTTTTGTCTCTTATTCATATTACCCCCTTATTCCTCATCTTTCTCTCTGTCTCTTCTTCTCACTTCTCTTCTCATCGTTCCTCCCAAATATCCTCCTCTCTAATGATTTCCTTCTTGCTTCCCCTTTTCACTCCTTTCTTCCTCTTCTCGCTTTCATCTGCCCCATATTCACCTTTAAAGTATTGCCTCTCTTTCTCTCCCTTCGCTCCTTTCTTTCCTCTCGAACGATGTGTCATTACATACTCATTTCGGCCGGATGGTCTTGTGAACGAAATTCAAGAACAACACACAAATTACAGCTCTCGAAAGTGAAGCACCTGGCTGCCACTTTACACACACACACACACACACACACACACACACACACACACACACACACACACACACACACACACACACACACACACACACACACACACACACACACACACACAGCCCTGATGATGACATGACAGACTAGTGTTAGTTAGGCCTGGGTGGATGTGTGTGTTCCAGATAACCTCCAGCTCACTCTTTATAACACTGCTAATGTTCTTTATGCTGCTCACACTTAGATTTAAGATCAGGCACAGATACGGTCAAATGTTTGTGGACACCTAATTATAAGATTGGTATGTGCTCTCTGAACATTCCAGTCCACATTTAGTCTCCATCTGTCTATAATCAGCTCCACTCTTCTGGGATGATGTTCCACTAGATTTTAGAGTGTGCTGTAGAGTAAGTGATGAAAGGAACCATATATATATATATATAAAAACAGTATACATTAAACATGAAACCTTTTCAATGCAACATTTATTTTCTTTCTTTTTTTTTCTTTCCTTCTTTCTTTCTTTCTTTCTTTCTTTCTTTCTTTCTTTCTTTCTTTCTTTCTTTGTATGAAATATACAGTATTTACTTACTGATTATAAGAGTATCATTTTCCCTCTTTCTTTCCCCCATTCGTTCGTTTGTTTATCCTTTCATCTTTTTTCGTTCTTTCTTTCTTTCTTTCTTTCTTTCTTTCTTTCTTTCTTTCTTTCTTTCTTTCTTTCTTTCTGTCTTTCTTTCTTTCTGTCTTTCTTTTATTCTTTTTTGTTATCAAATGTATTTACTTACTAATGTATTTATTATTTTCCAAAGTATAATTTTCTTTCTTTCTTTCTTACATTTGTATCAAATGTATTTACTTATTAATGTATTTATTATGTATATTATTTTCCAATGTATAATTTTCTTTCTTTCTTTCTTTCTTTCTTTCTTTCTTTCTTTCTTTCTTTCTTTCTTTGTATGAAATGTATTAATGAGTATAAGAGTATAATTTTCCTTCTTTCTTTCATCCATTCGTTTGTTTGTTTATCCTTTAATTTTTTTTCTTTCTTTCTTTCTTTCTTTCTTTCTTTCTTTCTTTCTTTCTTTCTTTCTTTCTTTCTTTCTTTCTTTCTTTTTTGTTATCAAATGTATTTACTTACTAATGTATTTATTATTTTCCAAAGTATAATTTTCTTTCTTTCTTTCTTTCTTTCTTTCTTTCTTTCTTTCTTTCTTTCTTTCTTTCTTTCTTTCTTTCTTTCTTTCTTTCTTTCTTTCTTTCTTTCTCTCTTGTCTATTATCTCCCTCCCTTTCTATTTTGTTCTCTTAGACTATATTTAGCAGTATTTACTTACGATTTTAATTTCTTCCTTTCTCCCTTTCCTGTGGATCATCACTTCTCTGAAATGTAAAGGTACACGACTCTAAAATAACAGCAATACTCAGCTGCACCTGTATGATGTCCAGCTATGGATGAAGGTCACATGTATGCATTTGGAGTCCATTTGTAACGATCCATATGAAACCCGCTCTCACTTTTACTGGCTACTTCATTAGAAATGTGCTGCAGTCTCACCTCGCTCTGTCACCCTTGTTCCCCTATTTCATGAATCAAACGATGGAAATCGATAACTGAGAGATCTTTGCTCACACTTCGCTCGTTTTCGTCCACAGGTCAGTCTGTGAGTTTGCTTTGGTTTGAAAAAATAAAACAGACAAAAACAGACAGCTTGGAAAAAAAAGAAGAAAAAAACCTGATTCAAAGCAGAGTTAATCATTTCCAGGAGACCGAGCGGTTTATATTCCGACTAAATTAACAATCAGCAGAAGCGTGCATGGGTACGAGGAGAACGAAAGTGTACGAGGGCTAACAAATTGAAGACGCAGCGTTCTTTCCGCTCAGAACAGCCAGTCAGCAGAACACGAGTGAGAAAAAGGGGTTGAAAAAAAAAAGGTCCCATCAGAAAGAAATGCCTGCTTCTCCCCTCAGCACCTGACAGATACAAGGCAGGCAGGAAATGAAAGTGTGTAACAGAGTAATGGTGCCCCCCCCCCCCACCTCACACCTCAGCCACCTCCAACACCACCCCCACCTCACACCACTAAACCTCACCCCAGCATGGGCGCTGAAGACTATCGATTTTCTTCCTCACCAGGAAAATGTTCATGCAGGGCTGAGCAACATGACTTACTGCTTCAGTACTGGATTGCTGAGCTCAATGCTTCAAATTTATTTCCATTTGTGGATATATGTTTAAAAAATGCCATGGATATGCCAGTTTATGCCGTGTCATGCCATGTCATCCCATGCTGTGCTTTATTGTGCTTTATTGGCACGTCATGCTAAGTTGTGTAATGTCACATCAGGTCATACCATGATGTGTCGTTGTGTTTATCATGCCATCTTGTGTCATGGGTCATGGTAACAGGTTGTGTTATGTCATGTCGTGTCAGTCCGTGCCATATCGTGTCATGCTTGTCATGCCTTATTATGCCATGTGTCTTGTTGGGTCATGTCGTGTAATGTCATGCCATGTCATGCCGTGCCATTTCGTGGCATACCGTGATGCGTCAGTAATGTCGTGTCAGTTTGTGTAATGCCGCGCCACTTAATGCGGTGATGTATCAGGTTGTGTCATGTCGTGCCACGCTATGTCATGCATGTCATGTTGTGTTATGTCGTGCCAGTTGGTGCCATGTTGTGCTTTATCATGCTGTATCATGTCATGCATCATGTCATGCCATGTCGTGTCAATTCATGTAATGCATTCAATGTCATTATGAATGCATTCAATGGCCTTATTTTTCATTTCCTCCAAGACGGCCATCTGAAAGCTGAAACAATGAAAAGACGGGACGTGTGACGGCCGTCTCTGCGGTTCCGGAGGCAGTTCCTCTTTCTGTACGCCTCTGCGCTTTGACAGCTAATTGCTTCAGGTTTAATTACGACAAGCAGAGGTGTAATAGGGCATGCAGTACGACTCGGCGGTGTTTAGACAGAGTCTTGATACGACGTCGCTACTAGAACAGGATCGTTTCCGGTTTATTTGTGAGACACCTGTGAAACATTGACTTAGCACAGCTTAGAATGGTGAGCTCCTGTGGGACACTGCATCTCAACTCCATGGATAGAAGTGTGGAAAGCTGGGAAAGCAGTACAGGGCCTTGTGTGGAGATAAAAAAATCTTCAATGCTGTTAAGGATGTCTGTGGAACATCAGACATCAGGAGCATGTGATTGACTCATGACTTATTTATAAGAATGTACTACAGCCTAGTGAGGAGTTCCTACTAAAAATTGCAGTCATTAGTATTCAGACCTCATGCACAACTGTGGCACAGTATCAGCTTCAGATCTGAAAGGAGCCACAACATGTCTAAAAAATTAATTGTTTCGCTTTAAATACACAAAAAACATATGGATATATTAGAATATGCATACATAATGAGACATAATGAGACAATGTATACATTTTTAATAACCTCTTTAAATTGCTAACCATCTTCTCATTCAAATATCAGCCTGATTGTGTATCATCTATCATCCACTATATGGTCCAAAGTTTGTAGACCCCTGAACATAAGATTGGTATGTGCTTTATGAACATACCATTTTACATTTAGCTCACATTTGCACTTATAATAACCTCCACTCTTCAGGGAAGATGTTCCAATAGATTTTTGGGAGATTTGTGGAGATAGGTGAGTTGAGGTGAGGAGGCCTGGGTTGCAGTCAGCATTCCAATACATCCTGTTCAATAGGGTTGAAGCTCTACAGCAGGAGAGCTCTATAGCAGGAGATCTTCCACTCTATGTAAAGCATATCTTAATGGAGTTGGCTTTCTGCAGAGATGAAGTAGATAATCCAAAGATGATCCATTCTGATTCCTTCCAACTATGAGGTGACCGTCTGAGACAGAACCACACATGGCTGGAACTTTAGGTATGTCCCCGATGGTCCCTGAGTTATGATGGTTCGACTTATTTTTCGTTTAATTTACATCTCAATTGAATTAAAAATTACATGGACAAAATTGATATCACTATTAACCTAATATGATGTTGCACAATCTTTAGACACAATCACTGCATATTTATAGAGGTCTCAATGAAACCTATGCATCCGTTAAAAGATTTTTTGTCCCCAGTTGTCTCACATAGGGGGGTGGTAGCGTAGCGGTTAACTCATTGGACTTTATCTTTGAAGGTTGTGAGTTCAAATCCCAAACCACACCAAGCTGCCACACCTGCGCAAAGCCCTTAACCCCATAACTGCTTAATTCTATAAATTAGATAAATGTCTCCCTGCATAATAGATCTACAAAATGCTTTAAGAAAAAAAGGATTTGAGGATTTCTCCAGACTGCATGTTTCAACTCTTTCCACAGATGCATCAAACTCAGATCAAGGCTCATTGAAGACCACTTCAGAAAAGTGTTTTTTTTTGTTCTTGGGTGCTTTTATGGGTATGTTTTGGGCCATTAATTTGTTGGAGGAGATGTTTCCCATGAGAAGTGATTGAGACTGAGCTTTTTTGATGCTGATTATAGACATTTCACGACACGACAGTTTCTGAGCTATGCGTTAGCAAAAGGTTACCACTCCTAAGCCTACATTATGTAGTTTTTGTAATAATAAAAAGTGTTTCACTCTTAGTGTCTAAAGAAATGTCACAGAAATGCCAGATGGTCATATATATTTATATATTTAGAAATTTAGAAAGTCTGTGAATACATTTTGCTTTGACCTTCTTTTAGCTTTATATAAACAGATTAATGGAAAGCCAGCTCACTAACAGCTGCCTAAAGAAGACTGTTACATTTCCAGGATTTGTAATAATGTAAAAAATAAATATATATCAATCGGTTCACCAGACTAAGGAACTATGTGTGTAATGTTTTGAGCTAGAACTCTACAGACCAAGAGAAACCATCCTCAGTGTGCATTGTTCTGAGCTAGAACTCTAGAGACCAACAGGAACATGATTGGTGTGTAGTGTTCTGAGCTAGAACTCAAGAAGAACCATAATCAGTACGTAATGTTTCGAGCTAGAACTCTACAGACCAAAAGGAACCATGATCAGTGTGTAATGTTCTGAGCTAGAACTGGTCAAGCACGCAGCAAGCCACCAATCAGTGTTGAGCGTGCACTCTGATTTGTGATAAAAAAAAAACCCTGACGTGATAAAAATGATAAAAGGAACATTATAGCCATAATAAATCATAGTACATCAATACTTGTTGCAACAACACAAAAAAGCAGAGAAAAGTCAAACTTGATAAGATTTCACGCAGAACTCAAAAATGAGCTGAACAAAATTATTGTCAAAATTGTAAGAAATAATTGCTTTTCAAGCATGTGATGCTCCTGTAATTTGTTTTTGGACACACCTGTGGTGAGGAACAGGTATAGGCAATATAGTAATCACACTTGCAACCAGTTAAATAAGAGAAAGGTTGACTCAACCTTTGTGTTGTGTGTCAAACTGACCATGGAGAAAAGAAAGCAGTGTAAAGGGGGATTTGGGGGAAATACTGTGGAAAAACATGGACAATCTCAAGGCTACAAGTCCATCTCCAGAGATCTTAGTGTTCCTGTGTTCACTGTGTGCAATATCATCAAAAGGTTAAGAGCACATGGCATTGTAGCTAACCTCCATGGATGTGGATGGAATAGCATTTTTTAAATAAAAAATAACAACAAAGAATTGTTCAAATGGTGGATAAAAAACTCCGATTAACTTCCAAAGCTGATCTGCAGACACGGGGTACAACAGTGTCAGCTCCGCCATCTGATTGAAAAGGGACCCTATCGTAGAAGACCCAGGAGGACACCACTGCTGACACAAAAGCATGAAAAAGCAAGACTGGAGTTTGCCAAAACATATGTGACAAATCCTTCTGGGAGAACGTACTGTGGACAGATGAGTTTTTTGGTAAAGGTCATCATGGCACAGTTTACAGAAAAAGAAATGAGGCCTTCAAAGAAAAGAACAAAGCCCCTACAGTCAAACATGGTGGAGGTTCAAAGTTGGTTTGGGGTCTGCTTCTGGCACTAGATGCCTTGACTATGTGAACAGTATCATGAAATCTGTTGATTACCAAATAATATTGGGGCACAACAGACTGGCCAGTGTCAGAAAGCTGCGTCTCCACCAGAAGTAATTTGTCTTCCAATAGGACAATGACACGAAACACCCTTTAAATAGCACTCAGAAAAGGTTACAAACAAAACACTGGAGAGTTCTGAAATTGCCAGCAATGAGTCCGGATCTGGATCCCATAGAACACCTGTGAAGAGATCTCAAAACAGCAGTTGGGAGAATGTATCCTTTAAATCTCAATGTCCTGAAACAGTTTGCAAAAAAAAGAGTGATTAAAAATTCCAGTAGAGACATGTAAGGAACTATTCGTGGTTACGGAAGGCGATTGATTTCAGTTATTTTTTCCAAAGGCGGTGCTACCAAATATTAAATTAAGAGTTCCAATAATTTTGTCCAGTGCATCTTTTGGGTTCTCTGTGGAATTGAATTAGATTTAGATTTTACTTTTCTTCTCTGCTTTTTTGTGTTGTTCTAATGAAAAACAAATTTCAATAAACACATGAGTACCAAAACATTTGCAACTACAACAATTTCCTAAGAGAAGGGTTGCATTTTTTGACAGAATTGCAAGGGTGCCGATATTTTTGGCCATAACTGTATTAGTTATTAGTCTATAATGCAGTGTGTTGTATAGAAACAAACTGAATATGCATGTTTCTTAAAAGCCATAGATAGATAGATAGATAGATAGATAGATAGATAGATAGATAGATAGATAGATAGATAGATAGATAGATAGATAGATAGATAGATAAAAAATGTACTCAACTTCACATCGGGTCATTATTTTCCTCCACATCATGCATTAAAATCATGTAACAATCACCTAGCCATTGATTATCCCTTATTTATTTAACACCTTTTGACCAATCAGACTCAATCAAATCATATACCAGATTAAAGCACAAAGCCAGATCTCATGCATTTTCTTCGGTGTGTGTGTGTGAAGTCTGGCTGTATTCACGTGACAGCGATGAATACAAACCAAGAGTATCTAGGCGAGACAGGTTGACGATCCTTGAAATGGTTGACGTTAATCAATTCTAATCACCTCATAAATCCGAAATTCACTCGCACACACACACAAACAAAGCCAGAACTGGAGCTTTCCACTAGAATTTTCCATGATCTGAAACTCTGGGGTATTAATAACCGAGCAGGAGCCTGATTTAGAACTTGTTTATTGCAGCTGCAAACGAACAGTCATAAAAATGTTGATGCAGAAACTCTCACTCAGCCTGTCAGGCTTAAATATGCATGTGGGTGTGTATATGTGTGCGTGTGTGTGTGTGTGTGTGTGTGTGTACTTCTAGGAACTTTTAGCGCAATGCGACCTTTAGTGCGTGGAAAAATGAAAATGTACAGGCGCCCAGGCTTTTAGATTTGCATGTTGCAGCTTGTTAATTTATTGCCTAATCAATTATCCATTAAAGCTGACCATAAGCCCAGGAAGAACTCGCCGGTATTTCCTCTGCATTAGTATGCGTAAAGTCCTGCTGCGCCTTTAGTCTTTCCTGTTAATTATTATTATAATGATTATACTTTCATTATCAGTGTAGCGTGACATGATTCGTTTGGTTTGTTTTTGGTTCCTGCGAAAAAAAAAATCCCAGTCGTGGATTTCAAGATTTATTTTTTTCCATTATTCTTTTTAAAAAGCAAAAATGGTTGTGATATTATACCAGAGAAGGTATTGACTAAATAAGTTGAAGTTTTAAGTTTATTTTAAATGTATATGGCGCTTTTCACAATGGACATTGTCTCAAAGCAGAAAAATATGTATTTATCCCTGATGAGCAGCCTGGGGAAAAGCCTAGAAAAAATCCCTGAGGAAGAGACCTTGAGAGGAACCAGACTCAAAAGGGTGATATCAAGAGTGTGATTATAGTCATTAAAACAATACAGAACACTGGAGAGTGAGAACTAACATGAGCACTAGAATGTAAGATTATAAGTAATGATCTTTCTACAGTCTTATACAGTTATTTGACTTTGTGAAACCAGGAGCTACTGAGCAACTCATAAATTAGCTCAACATTTGAGATCATCACAGATCCAACACCAGCTTTTCCATGCCAGAGCCTTTAGAATACTGAGGTAAGTGAGGTGAGGAGGGCTGGGCTGCAGTCAGCATTCCATTTCATCTCAATGGTGTTCAGTAAGGTTTAGATCAGAGCTCTATAGCAGGAGATCTTCCACTCCAACCCATGTGAAGCATATCTTCATGAAGCCTGATTTTGGCACAATAGCATTGTCACTCTTTTGATCCACTACTGATCAACTGATCCACAACTGGTTGGTAACAGTAACTGCTCTGCACCAAGCTGCACCACACCATTTGGTTATTGAGTGTTTTCCTGTATCACCATGTCCAGGTTGGATTTTATAACTTACATAATACAAACACATTACAAAAATGTTTATACAAAGCTTGAGATTATGAAGATATGTTGTCGTGCCATATATGGACATTTATATACTGTATTCCAAGTGATGCATTATGCATTATTATACATTATTAAGATTAAAAACATGTCTCAGTGTGTGCTAAATCCTCTAAAAAGATTTTCCTCCCACTCTTTGCTTGCTCCCATAGGATTCAGATGTAAAATTCTACAAATCCACTGTCTGGGCATCGCCTCTCAAACGAAGCGCTCAATTTCAACTCCAGGGGTCACTAGAGGGTCAATTTCCAAACATTTTCTCTTAGCATTAGCTCACAGTGTGTCCTCCATGAAAGCTGAGGCTCACCCCAGACATGACATATTCTCTGCATTATCACCATCAGTCATGCTGAGAGTAGGTCTGAGGCTGGCGGTGGAAGTGTACACACTCGCTTAAGGAGTGAGCTACGAGCACAACGACATGAGTTTACTGCGATTTCTCTTGGTTAGAGCGAAAATAGTGTGTGTGTGTGTGTGTGTGTGTGTGTGTGTGTGTGTGTGTGTGTGTGTGAGAGAAAAGAACAGACGGGATGTAAGTCTTTCAGTAATGACTCATGTAAACAACACATGAAGTGACAAGAAGTAAAAAGCCATGAAAGTGGATAGAGCTTTATAAAAAAAATGACACTCTCAAAATGAACAATCCATAATACAGTGTATGGACAAAAGTATTGGGGCACATGAGTTTTTTATTTAATTGTATAGGATGGAAATTGTCCCTTAACTCGAACTAGGAGACCCAAACCTGTTAAAATCTAAGCTTGATAAAGGTGGAACAGTTGGTGCTATATTTTTAGATTTGCGAAAAGCCTTTGACACGGTTAATCATAACGTCCTTCTTTATAAATGATCTAAGTTTACATTTTCATCTGGGGTTTTAGCATGGATCTCATCATACTTATCAAGGGCGTTCATTCTAATAACTTAAACTGCACAATGGGTGTACCGCAAGGATCAAAATTAGGCCCCTTATTATTTAGTTCCTACATTAATGACCTCCCACAACAGTGCCAAGGGGTACAAGTGCAAATGTATGCTGACGACGCTGTTATTTTTACACACGCGAGAACAGCGAGAGTTAGCAGCAGATAAGCAAATGTTGCTATTTTAAAAGATTAGACTGGTAGAATACTGGTAAAACAAAAGGTGTTTTTTCGAAAAGAAATGTTTGTTTATCTAATGCAGATATTTTTATGCATGGCTAAAAGATTGAGTGACTGAGTTTAATTATCTTGGTTTAAAGCTCGTTTCAAATCTTAATTTGAAAAAACATGTAAAGAAATTGGTGAGGACTTTAAAATATAATGATATATTTCAGACAAATTAGACAGTGTCCACCCACTGATGTAGCTAAGGCTTTAATGCATGCTACACTTTTTTTCTCATCTGTCATACTGCCTGACATGTTGGTGTCAAGCAGGAAAAACATTTACATCTATAATTACCATCATGTTATTAAACATCTAAAATCTCAAGACTTTAAAAAACTCTGGACGAAAAGCCTAGCTAATATCACAACAGTGGGGTTTTAGAGAAATACATTTTTTTGAGCTTTGATCATTTTAGATTTTACATATTTGTGTATGGTGTATAAAACTTTAAATGGTTTGGCCCCTTTTTAGCCTTTATGACTTACTGACCTGACCTACATTAACAACATAAATTCTAATATTTGTTCTATTAAATTGTATTAATTTATTCCTAACAGTTTATTCTCTTCATTTCGTAGCGTTGCTCTCGGCTGCACTGCTTCCAGTACGTGTATGTGGATGTTAGATTTTTTGTCCAATCAGATTTCAGCCTCTATGTGCTGCCATGTCAATCTAATCTGCCCAGGGCATTCAAAGTCTGTACTGCTGGCCTTTTTACGTGTTATTTTTAACCAATCAGATTTAATATTCTCCTAACAGGGCAGCTTTTCCAGAAAAGCTAGACATCGTAAGGAGGTTCGGCCAACCCCGAAGCTAGCTAACATTGTCTCAGCCTGGGAAAGGGTTTGTTCACCACTTTCAGACCCGTGAATACGAGCGGTACCACTGGCTTACAGCCTCTGAGGAGCGGTGCAAATTATGAGTCTGCATCTCTGGTGAGTAGACTGGATTTTTTATTATTATTATTATTTTTTTTTTTACATTTTTATGTTTTTGTCATGTTATTAGACAAATATTGATTCTGAACAGCTCCAGATAATTTAGGTGCACAGTTGCAGTTGTAGTGTATAGGATTGGCATCTTAACTGGGTTTCTTGCTTTAGTAAAATGGTATTCACCCTCCATATGCTAAATGCCTCTCTCTCTGTAATACCACGCGTTGTTATATTGAGTTTTTGTATAGTATTGATGGTTTCTATAATCTTTGGTTTCCGTGTTAGTGGTGTTATTAAGCGGTGGATTAAGTCGGGTACGTCCTCACTGAAGGCCCAGGAACCAAATGCACGGCCCGCCACTGGATCTACTACATCATCATCTACTAGCGACTGCCTCAAAGTATATTATACTTTCAATAAACTTTTATACTTATATATATATATATATATATATATATATATATATATATATATACAGTGGGTACGGAAAGTATTCAGACCCCGTTAAATTTTTCACTCTTTGTTATATTGCAGCCATTTGCTAAAATCATTTAAGTTCATTTCTTTTCCTCATGAATGTACACATAGCACCCCATACTGACAGAAAAACACAGAATTGTTGACCTTTTTGCAGATTTATTAAAAAAGAAAAACTGAAATATCACATGGTCCTAAGTATTCAGACCCTTTGCTGTGACACTCATATATTTAACTCAGGTGCTCTCCATTTCTTCTGATCATCCTTGAGATGGTTCTACACCTTCATTTGAGTCCAGAAATTTTTGATTATACTGATTGGACTTGATTAGGAAAGCCACACACCTGTTTATATAAGACCTTACAGATCACAATGCATGTCAGAGCAAATGAGAATCATTAAGGTCAAAGGAACTGCCTGAAGAGCTCAGAGACAGAATTGTGGCAAGGCACAGATCTGGCCAAGGTTCCAAACATTTTTTTGCTGCACTTAAGGTTCCTAAAAGCACAGTGGCCTCCATAATCCTCAAATGGAAGACGTTTGGGACGACCAGAACCATTCCTAGAGCTGGCCGACCGGCCAAACTGAGCTATCAGGGGAGAAGAGCCTTGGTGAGAGAGGTAAAGAAGAACCCAAAGATCACTGTGGCTGAGCTCCAGAGATGCAGTCGGGAGATGGGAGAAAGTTGTAGAAAGTCAACCATCACTGCAGCCCTTCACCAGTGGGGCTTTATAGCAGAGTGGCCCGACGAAAGCCTCTCCTCAGTGCAGGACACATGGAAAACCCGCATGGAGTTCTCCAAGATGGTGAGAAATAAGATTCTCTGGTCTGATGAGACCAAGATAGAACTTTTTGGCCTTAATTCTAAGCGGTATGTGTGGAGAAAACCAGGCACTGCTCATCACCTGTCCAGTACAGTCTCAACAATGAAGCATGGTGGTGGCAGCATCATGCTGTGGGGGTGTTTTTCAGCTGCAGGGACAGGACGACTGGTTGCAATCAAGGGAAAGATGAATGCGGCCAAGCACAGGGATATCCTGGACGAAAACCTTCTCCAGAGTGCTTTGGACCTCAGACTGGGCTGAAGGTTTACCTTCCAACAAGACAATGACCCTAAGCACACAGCTAAAATAACGATGGAGTGGCTTCACAACAACTCCGTGACTGTTCTAGAATGGCCCAATCAGAGCAATGACTTAAACCCAATTGAGCATCTCTGGAGAGACCTAAAAATAGCTGTCCACCAACGTTTACCGTCCAACTTGACAGAACTGGAGAGGATCTGCAAGGAGGAATGGCAGAGGATCCCCAAATCCAGGTGTGAAAAACTTGTGGCAGCCTTCCCAAAAAGACTCCTGGCTGTATTAGATCAAAAGGGTGCTTCTACTAAATACTGAGCAAAGGGTCTGAATACTTAGGACCATGTGATATTTTAGTTTTTTTTTTTTAATAAATCTGCAACAGTGTCAACAATTCTGTGTTTTTCTGTCAATATAGGGTGCTATGTGTACATTCATGAGGAAAAGAAATGAACTTAAATGATTTTAGCAAATGGCTGCAAAATAAAAAAGAGTGAAAAATTTAAGGGGGTCTGAATACTTTCCGTACCCACTGTATATATATATATATATATATATATATATATTTTTTTTTAATTTTTTTATTTCTATTTTCAGGTTTAGACAGTCGTAAAAAGCATTTCACTGCATGTCGTTTATTGTTTGAATGTGTATGTGACAAATAAAATTTGAATTTGAATGGAATGGAATACATTTATCCGTAGTGTTTGTATGTGTAAGGTGTATAAAAAAAACTGGTCTAAAATGTTGACTTAAAAAAAAAATCCCATATGTATTTTCTTTATACGTTCACACCAATCTACACATCAACTATCCAAATCGTACAAACAACACCATGTTTGTGTGAACGTCAACTACTGCACTCACCACTGAACCCTCAATATCACCTCATCTCGTTCCTTTGGTTTCATCTGACAGCTGTGGTCTTTCATGGCTGCAGTAACTGATGTGCTTTCTATAATCCTCGGTTAGAACAGAGATGATCTGAAAGATACTCAGCCAACAAACTTTCTTGAGAAACAGTCATCATGTGGAAAAAAAAATTGATGTACAGACACACTAAATAAAAGATAGATAGAACGGAAAAAAAGGACACATTCGTCATGGAATGATGTGCGTATCGCGAAGAACCCTGTCGAATTTCAAGATTTGTTTCCATGCTTGTAATCATACGACAACTTTGATCTCATAAACCGTCTCCGTTGTGTCTCGTGGCCTCAACGCGACACGCCCGAGTTCACCGTCTTCGCTGACAGAGCAAGAAAAAACCCCGCAGTCTCTCATCTCGGATGTAAGGGAGCACAGAGACTCGAGCGAGGCACGTCACGATCAGACGTTCGAGCGTCTGAAAAAAGAGAGAGACGTATGCAGTATTCTCTTTCATCACCAGCTTGCCACTGCTGTCATCGGGAACGCGGAGATAAGCCCGATCCATGTTCTGCAAACGACCATTCTGGTGATGAATCATTTCTGTCTCACTCTTCAGTCTCTCTCTCTTTTTCTCTCTGTCACACGCCCCTTCATCTCATCCGTGAGCCCCTTAGCAGTTAATCATAGCATCATTACTTTTTTTCGGCCCGCTGCAGCCCAAATTCAATTTGACACAGGGGCAATGCGTGCGGGAATACTGCCGACGTCCTGTTACGTGGCCGCTTTCGTGATCGCCCCACCATAGCTTCCTCAGCTATCTCAAATACTCAAATTCAGGGCCGTTAGAAATAAAAATACTTAGCCGTGGTACAGAGACGAATCGCCTTACTAAAGTAAAGAGTTGAAAAGACGTTCAAATATGACCAGCTCAGAATACCCACCATTTTTCATTTGCTGAGTTGCTCCAAACTCAACTCCATTTAATTTCTATGTTGCTTCACAGGAGCAAATTACATTCCAGGATCATAAATTACTCCATATACATTTACTTCTGTTGAGCAAGCCACCATCTGATTGTCTTGATGAAAAAACCCCTGAGATGATATGAGGAAGAAACCTGGAGAGGAACCAGACACAAAAAGAAACCCCATTCTGATCTGACCCTGAATACTGACTATTGGTAATTCCCATTTGAGTTTGGTTCCTCTCAAGGTTTCTTCATATCGTCTCAGGAAGTTTTCTATTGCCATTGGGTCGCTCTTCAGAGAAAGACTTATAGGACCCAAAATTTAGAAGATCAGATCAATAAGCACTTTTTGGATTTGGACTGTTAATAATATCAACGGTGTACTGCAAAGGCTCAGGATAACAGGTTGAATTTAGTCCCTTATCACTGCACAACTTTACAATGAATGAATTTTCTGTGCCACCCAGATGAGGAAGGGTTTCCTTTTGAGTCAAGGTTTCTGAGGCAAACCAGAAGTGCAGCTTTTGAACAATGGCCATTGTTAAAACTGCTATACAAATAAAATGTAATTAAAGCAAATGAAAGTGATGATGGTATAAGGCGGGATAATTTATGTTGGACGTTACACCATTATAATGTACTCTGCTTTATGTTGGTCATACTTTTGGCCTTCCACATTGTGCAATAAAATCGTGACAGGAACACGTAGCTGTAGATTATCCCTTACATTATATACTTTCCATACAGCTATTGATCGTACTGAATTATTGGTTGATTCATTGCAAATACAGCTTTCACATGTCAGATGGTTGATCTTATCTTATTGGAAAAAGAGGCCTTAGAGGGCCCCACCTTGTGAGGTATAGTCCAGGGTGGCAATGAAAGACGGTACCCTCTGGTGGCCGAAAGGAGTTTTGTCCATGGTGGTCATAAGGAGAGATCCCCTTTTTGTGGCTTGGTGGGGTATAGTCCAAGGTGTCCATGAAATGGAGTTCCCTCTGGTCCCCTTGGGGGTATAATAAGGTGGCCATGATAAGAGGTGGTGGTAATGGTGGTGGTGGTGGGGGGGGCCCTGTGGTGGCCTGAAGGGTATAGAAAAGTAACCATGAAATGGGTTACCCTAAGGTGTTCTGAGGGGGTATTGTCCAAAGTGGCCATGAGAAGAGGTCCCCTCTGGTGGCTTGGGGTGGAACTTTTCCAAGTTGGCTACTAGAGGAGTGTCATATTTAGTCTCATGGATTAGTACTTTTACGTAAGTACAGGAACAGTATACCTTATCCACTATCTTTTTTAATTATTATTTGTCTTTGAAAAAACACTCAGAAGAACAATATATTTTAAATGTCTGCATAACAATCTCCAGACTTATGAAAATATCACATCACCTGGACTGAACCAGGGCATGGAATGTAGCAAGCTTAAAATCACAGGTTTAAAATGATCTCGGAATCAGTTATCCGGCTCACCACTGTGCTTACCATAATATACAAAATTTGACCCCGAATTTAGGAAGAAATGTCCAAAGATTGTGCCGAAAAAAATTGTTCAAGTTTAGATTTAGTTTTTCTGTATGTGGCTGCTCATTGTTTGCTGCAGTCATGCAGTAAATAAAGAGTCTGTCACCTTTAGAACATTGTGCTTGTCATCATTAGCAATCTGGATTGGTGGCAGGCTGGCAGATGGCACACTGGATTGGAAGAATGAATGTTAATGTGGTCAGCATGTACATTTGCTGCCCCTAAAATCATCTCTTATACGACCAGTCGCATATCCAGGAATTTCCATCCTCATTATTTAGCAAAGCAATAACAGATTTGGGATGATTAGCTTCTGCCAAGCCGTTAGAGTAATGAGAGGTTAAGGTCAGGGAGAAATATGAAAAAACAGTAATAGCATTTCCTTAGTATTTCATAGAGATTTCCAGTCCTAATTGTTAAAAAGTGAAAAATAAAGGCATACTGTACACGGGTTAAATTTAAGCCCAAAAATCAATCCGCCCCACACATCTGGGGTCTGAAGTTTTTTTTGGATTGTTTGCACTGTTATTCTATTTTAATTAGAATATTTATTTACTACATTATAATGTACACTGTTTTTCAAAAATATTGGGACACCTTGATTTTCCAGCCATATGTGGTTTTGAAAGAATGATAGATAGATAGATAGATAGATAGATAGATAGATAGATAGATAGATAGATAGATAGATAGATAGATAGATAGATAGATAGAAAGAATGGAGACAGATTAAGAGATATAGTGAAAGACAGAGGGGGGTTTCTGGTAAACAAAGATGGAGTGGGTCTAGAACAATAAATGGAGAGCTAGAGGAATGCATAAAGATATATAGAAAATTGCTAGACAGACAGACAAATAGATTTCACTTACATCAGTACCTGACTTTTCTTTCACCTTTTTGGCTGAATGAATCCCACACACAGCTTCACAAGCACAGTCCAAAATCTAGTGGAACATTTTCCGAGAAGAGTGAAGGGAATTATAAAAACAAATGGGGACTAAATTTGTAATGGAATGTTCGAAAAACACAACAATGTTATGGTCAGTTGTCCACAAACTGTACATATGGTGTATCTACAGTGCTCTAAAGAATTGAGTATGCATTTGTTTTTTCTCACACAACCTTCCCAATTGAACAAAAATCAAATAGAGATGCAAGTGTAAAAAAAAACATGGTGCCAGTGTTTTATGGACAAGTTAAAATGTTGCATGACAGTTTTGCATAGAATATAGATGTGCTCTTCAAACTTTTGACAGTTTCTCAAGTGGAAAGTGTTTACAGTGTGTGACTTCTGTAACTCATTGGGGATGATGTGCCCCACGTTTTAGGGCAACTCATCTCATCTCTCCTTTTTCCTCACATCTATAGGCTGTTTAAGCACGCTTGGCAAATGAAGCTAGAAAAGGTTTCAGAGATGCACCTGTCTCCTTGACAGTTCTGCCAGTTAAAACTCCAGATTTGCTGCTTTCTTTTATGCTCTTTTCTCCGTAGGCTTTCTAAGGTAAGCTTGGGATTTGAAGTGACCTTGACATGTAGAGTTCATTGTCTAAATGAATGTTAACATCATTTCAAAACATCATGTCTTGATGCTTTGAAATGAATTGATCTCACTGAAAATGTATAACTGTATAACCACATATGAGAGAAGAAAAGCAAGGAGATGGTCATTGCTGCAGAAGCTCCAGGAGGTGGAGCTGGTTCTTATTTAACTTAGCTTGTTACCTCTACCCCTAACTCTTTAGATGTTCCACAGCATGGGGTTTCAACCTTGTACAACCTGGGCCAATTTCATTTAATAAATATATTTGTACTCTATCTATCTATCTATCTATCTATCTATCTATCTATCTATCTATCTATCTATCTATCGATCTATCTATCTATCTATCTATCTATCTATCTATCTATCTATCTATCTATCTATCTATCTATCTATCCATCCATCCATCCATCCATCCATCCATCCATCCATCCATCCATCCATCCATCCAGTTGTTCAAATTAATTTTTTTCTCATTTATCTACACTTTGTACCCCATAATCACAAAGTCAAAACAAAATTCTAGAAATGTACAAATGTATGAAAATGAAGCAGAAATTTAGCTCAGGTGCCTTCCAAATCTACTGATGGTCCCTTGATGTTTCTACACTGTGGGGTGTAACTGTGGTATATTAGACCACAGTGTGGATGGATGGATTATTGGATGGATGGATGGATGGATAGATAGATAGATAGATAGATAGATAGATAGATAGATAGATAGATAGATAGATAGATAGATAGATAGATAGATAGATAGATAGATAGATAGATAGATAACAACCAACAACTTCCCCACACACAAGAAGAAACCTGGAGATAAATGAATAGAGTGAAAGACAGATGGGGGTTCCTGGTAAACAAAGGCAAAGACAAGACTTGGAAAGGCAAACACATAATACAAACAACTAATAATATTCAATTATCTTCAAAAAGGTGGAATGGGTTATAAGAAATAATTGTAATAATTTATTTATTTTAACCTTTTTCTTTAATAACTTTCAAAATCATGAATGAAATTTTTCTATCCCCAAACTTCCATGTCACTACGCCTTTACTTCCAGAGAAGCAACATTTTAGCTCTTGAATGAAACTTTTTTTAATGAAGAAGCTATTTCTTTTCTAGCAAATTAACGAGTAGACATCGGCACCTGCATTGTATTTATGGAAAATCGCTCTCAGATATCCCACACCTCTTTTATTCTGAATTAAAATCCCTTCCTTCTGTAACTCATGGAGTGTGTTGTGCTTATGAATGCAGTTTTGCAGTAATTACCCTATTATCATTTTCACTCAGGGTAAATATGCTCCATTTCTCTGAGGCTAAATGCACACCAGGAACCCTGCCATTAATTCCATACCACAGAACTTTAGAGCTCAAATCTACTTGGCCCAAAGGTATTAATGATTCACTTTTGTAGCAGCAGCTCTGACAGAAGTACAACTGATTATAATTACGCACTCATAAGTTTTTATGTCGGCTTGACAATAGCAAACGTAATGTTTTTTCTTTTAAGCTACTTCCACCTAACTCATTTAAGTCCCTCGGGCTGTTCAGACTGATCAACACATCCCCAAATATCCCCAGTGACCTTTCATTCACTTACATCACAGGACTTTCAGAACCGCCTGTCTGTCTTTCGGCCTTTTTCAGTCTGTCTGTCTGTCTGTCTGTCTGTCTGTCTGTCTGTCTGTCTGTCTGTCTGTCTGTCTGTCTGTCTATCTATCTATCTATCTATCTATCTATCTATCTATCTATCTATCTATCTATCTATCATCAGATGTTTATTTGATATTTAAGAATTGAGTCTCTATTATTAGAGATTTGTAACAGTCAGAAAGTTTACTTCAAATGGAAAGTCTTGAATTTTATGTCTGGTGTCACTGCCCAATTTTGAGCTTTTCCAGACAAGAGAAAAGCGGGGCAATTTCTCTTTTCGTGGGTCTTAAACTCTGGGCCTACATTGTACTGTGAGAGTGGTCCAAAGATGTCAATTGAGACGGAAAGCCTGCGAAGATTTTGTCCGAAATTCTCTGACCTTCGTCTACTGCCTAGCTATTAAAAATGCAACACTGAATGACATATTGATCAACATGACAAGGTGCTAAATTCAAATACGAGAGGCGAAAAGAAGCTAAATGTAGTACTTATATGTAGGCTAGGATTATGCTAGGATTATATTACATTTAACTCCTTTTTTTCCTAGCAATGACTGGGTCTATATTCTCCTCCTCTTCATTTTTTCAGTAGATATAAAAAGCACAATTGCGTCTTGCTATTTGTATACTACTAGCACATGCTAATTACATTCTATACTAATAACATAAGCTGACAAAGTTTTATTATTCTATGCTAACTAGCATAGTTGTCTGTAAATCGTAAGGTATCATAAACGTACAGTTTGCATAGAAAAAAATGTCCTAGTCAAACAGATGTGCAACAGCAGATGTTCAGACCTGGACTCCACACATTTCAGGAATAGGAAACCGTCACCAAGCAAAGAACGATCTCAGCTTCTTAACAGGCACAGATTGCATGTGGTACAGGTGTGAATGCGTGCTAGACAATTACTCCAATTGTACGGAGATGTCTGGGTAGCGCTAAAAGTAAAGCGAAAAATCACACTTTTGTGGATATTTGTGTGCAGCGCTCGTTTCTTCATCCAATTTGTACTTCCATTTCAGTAAATGAAGAATTGTAAATGTAAATGAAGAATTAGAATTTGCTTCTCGATGCACATTACACAGACTCACTGACTTCATTCATGATCTTCATTCGAATCTCTCATCCATCATCCACTTGCAGCCCGAAAGGATATGCTCTCCTTCCATGGACCAAGGGTGCAGGTAGTTATTAAGATCCACGGATAGGGTCATGGTGATGGATCAGCTGTTTCCCTGTGCACAAGCAATACCCTGTGATCCTGAGATGCCATTTTAAACCCACATTCTCAGCGTTTTTTCCCATGGTGATGAAAAGATAAATAGGAAACCCTATTAGTGCTGACCTAAAGTCAGTGGACAAGGTGCATTTTGGTGATAACCTTAAATAGCAGCTGACCTAGCAAGGCAAGGGGCCAATACTGAGCATGGCAGAACATATGAATTTTACATTACGGAGTTGACCAGTGTGTGCTAGAATTTGGGAAAGCAGGATTGTTCTTTCCGAGGTAATAATTGAAATGAGTCACACGGGGGCTTCTTTATGAACAAGAGTATTAATGATAGCAGGGATGGTAAGATTCAGTGATTCACATCGGTACATCAGCATAAAAGTTAACGATGTGATGCATCGATTTAAAAAAAGTGTACCTTAGATACAAGTTGGCAGTTGTATCGTAATGCGTCATTTTGAACGTATTTGCATCGATAACAAAGGATTTACTATATACCTAGGGTGCAAACAGTGGGGGGTGAGGGGGCAGTGAGCGCCCCCTGTCTCGCTGCTGCCCACAGCCATTTAACTTACACGTTTCTCTGCTGAAGTTTAATATACAGTATATTTTAAGATTTTTGAATTCAGTGCAATGAATATAAAATGTGTTTAACCATGTTTATGGATGGTTGTGAATAATGTGCATGGTGTGGGGGTGCCATTTTGAGGGTGGGAATGGGGGGGGACCCTGGCTGTATCAAAAGACCCATTGCAACAGGGGTATTAATTCAAGCACCTATCCATGCAGTCTGCATTTCCAAACATTGTAAAAAAAAAAAAAAGGTTGTTCTGAAGAGTTTAGAGAATTCAAGCGTGGCACTGTGATAGGATTCCACCTTCGTGATAAGTCAGGTTGAAATTTCATCCTTTCTAGATATTCCACGGTCAATTGTAAATGGTATTATTGGGAAGTGGAAGTGTTTAGGAACAGTAGCCACTCAGCCACAAAGCGGAAGACCATTTGAAGTTACAGTTCGGGGTTACTGAGGCGCATTGCATTTAAAAGTCATTGATGGTTCTACAGCTAGAGAGTTTTAAACTTTCTTTGGAATATAAGTACACTGGCATATAGGAAATGTGTAGTGGAAGCTTCAGGTTTTCATTGCTACAGAAATATATTTCTTTCCAGAAGAGTGGAAGCTGTTATCTCAATAGTTTCGGCTCTGGATTACTGATCGGAAGGTCAGGGCCCTTGAGCAAGGCCCCTAACCATCAGTGTTCCAGGGCTGCTGTATCATGGCTGACCCTGAGCATCCTAACATCGCTGAGATATGCGAAGAATACATTTCAATGTGACAAGAATAAAGCTTCTTTCTTTCTCTTTGTTTCTTTGTTTCTTTCTTTCTTATTGTTAATAGCATTGCAGTTCTTATTGATGCAGTGTTCATTTGTCTTAATATTTTGTCCATGTTCTTTGAGTAAAACAAAATTACAAACAAGTTCCAAATTCGGCAAACCTCACTCATGATGGACAATCAATTAATTGGTATATTCCCGGTCATGTTCCTTCAATTATGTTACATCGGAACAGTAGATGTTTCCCTCAGACTATACTGTCATGCAGTCGTAACTTATAGAGACATGCCTCGCAGCTTCAAATCTATGACCATGATGACAACAGCAAAGAAAAAGTCGGATGTTTGTTCCTGTCTGAATACACGAAGCAATAATCAGTGACACAAAGAAACAGGAATGAAAGTGCCGTAGGGTTTGTTTACCTTTCCATCGGCTGTAAACAGAGAAGTGTCTGTTATTTTTCAGATGGCCGAGCCGAGGATGGATCCGGGAAAATGAAATTCTCCTGAGAATCAATACTATAAAATTGTTTCTGCACAGTCAAGAACAGGAACCCTCTCGACCAAGTATAGGAAAGCGGACACAAAGAGAAAACAGAAGAGGAGTAAAACTATAAAAAGAAAATCGACACACCTCCTTTTGTAGCAGCCAGGCAGCTTTTATAATCCTTACCAACAATGTAGCAAGGCATTCTTCAACTTTTTTTTTGATGTACAATGTGTTGAGAGCAGCAATCAAGGGGCCCAAGCACAGTGACCTGCAGGAGGTAAATTATCTCCAGCATTTGTTTCAGTGATAAAATCATTCCTGCAGGAACAGAATGCACTACAGGTAAACGACATGATTGTAAAAATATTGTACGTTTCGTTCGGCAGGCAAACATAGCAGCGTACATGCGGTACTACACGTTGGGATGCTGCCGCGATGTTTGCATTTTCAGCCTTTACAAGAAAGTACTTTATTTATCCAGATTTACACACTATCACCTTCCAAATAGTCCCCTTGCACAGCGTTTTTGCCATTTCTGGAATGTGCCTTGGTGTAAAAACAGTTAGCTGGATCTTCATCTTCAGGAAAAGGAAGAAGTACACAGGAACCAAATCTGGTAAATAGAGTAAGTGCGAATGTGAGACGTGGATTGTTCTCTTCCGATCATTATGCACAAATTGAAGAACGATTTCGACATTTTCCAATGGTTGAGCTCATTGAAAGTCTTTCTGATCTCTCGTCGTCTCCTAGTGATGTTCTTCCGCTTTTAAAGCGCACGTGCTACTCAAAACACCTTAAACGTCTCGTTGCAGCATCGCTGTATGTCCAACATATGTCATGTCAAACGTCAGATTTTCCCAGTTTCATGCTGAACCTTTTGATATCACCTAGTCCGATGGAGTAATCGGAACTCATCTCCATCGTAGTTCAGGAACTACCTGTATTTAGTAAGTGCTGAAAGAAAAGAAAAATGGTTTATTTAAGGCAGAATAACACAACAGCAAGACAATTTGGAATAAAACAATTTGTCGAGCAATTAATCGACAAAGTTATAAAGAACATGGCACACCTGATGGTCTACCAGTATGACACGCTCAGGCTTTAGTCTGTAAGCTGGTTGCCCTTCTAACTTTTTACCAGGACTTGTTGGTCAAATCACTGAAATCTCAAACCATGAAAACCAGGATGCCCTGATGTGGTTGAGCATGAAGGGATCAGTGGTGCAGTGTTTGAAGATGGAGGAAGTGTAGTACAGTTGTTTAGGATGGAGAGATCAGTGGTGCAGTTGTTTGAGAATGGAGGGAGTGTGGTAAAGTGGTTGAGAATGAAGGGATCAGTGTAGCAGTGGTTGAGGACCAGAGGGACTATTGCAGTGTGGGGTGAGGTAAGTGCTATGATATAAAAAATATATAAAAAAGTGCTGGTCTGTTTTGGGCTTTAGGCATCAGTTTGGATAGTGGAAGACATAGTAGTTAAATGGTGTGGGAGAACTTGGGAGGACTGATAAATAAACTTGACATGACTTGACTTGACTGTAAATCAAGCTGCATTCTGGATCCCTAAAGAGGTGGTAGCGTAGTGGTTAAGGTACTGGACTTTGGATTTGAAGGCCCAGCCACACCAAGCTGCCACTCCTGGGCCTCTGAACAAGGCCCTTAACCCCATAGCTGCTCAGGTGTATGAACAAGATCAATGTAAGTCGCTTTGGATAAGGGCGTCTGTTCTGGTCAGTGGTGCATGTAGCATTGGTGGTTATCCACGTTAATCGGGCAACATTGAGGCCAATATGACAAAAATGTATTCTTGAGTCAAAGCCTACTCACAAGAAATCGACATGGAGCCAAAAAGCTCGTAAACACATCCATATATCTCTCGTAACAAGGTAAATAAGATGCCGAGGCAATCCCTTTGTCAACGGGAGGGTGGGGGGTTTGTGGTGGTGGTATAGAGAGCGAATTCCTTCACCCCAATTTAAGCTGAGATTAATTTGGCTTTGCTAATGACAACGAATTTAACAGCTCCAACCAGCATTCTGTTAAATTAGCTAACAAGGTGTCGATCAGCTACCGGCGCTGCTGTTTACTGCTGCAGGTTGACGGAGGTGATAATCAGTGTGTGTGACAGATCCGGAAAATTATCCGAGGACATATTTCACACCCAACATAATGTTCACACATTTCTGTGTCGTGGGCAATCAAGTCACCTAGTAACTAATCATTTCCACCTTTATGTACTTACGGTGGAATTTCCACAAGATTGATTTGTATACACAAATGATTTTATTCCACAATGCATTTAATTTTACGTGGCTTTTACAGGAAGAAATTATTTCCTCCAATAATTCACTCACATTTGAATTCAACACGTGAACTTTATACGATTCGTTTTTTTTAACGAGGAGTCATTTTTTAAACATTATTTATTGTTCAATTGAAATATATTTGCACACACGTTTATTTCATTTCACATGTGAACGTGCCAGATCTCTCTCTTTTCTTTCTTCTCTACTTCCAACTTAAAAAAAAATCTTTCCTCTCCTCTGTTTCCATGCTTTTCTACTCCTTTATCCTCCTCTTCTATTTTGCATGTACTAATTCTTCTGTATTTTGTTTTCTTTTCTAATCACAAGTCATTAATTCTGCATCTTGTTCTGTTTGGATGAAGTCCAGATTTTGCAGATCCATATAAGTGGTTTAGGATCTCTTTCTTCACCTCTACTCCTTCTCTCCCTCAGTCCTTCAGTCAATTTCTTCTTCAATATTTCTCTCAATCACTTTTTTCTCTTTATTCTTTCTCTTCTTCACTCCTTCTTTTCACCCATTCTATCCTTCAATCTTTTAGTCTTCTCTCTTTCACTCCTTCACTTCTTATATCCTTCACTCTTTCTCCACTTCATGTCTTTACCCCTTCACTCCTCTGTTTTACTCCTTCTTTACTTCATGCCTTCTCTCCTTCACACCTCTTATCCTAAACTCCTCTCCTTCTCTGCTTCACTTCTTCTCATTCAGGCCTTCTCTTTTTTTTCTACACTCCTTTTTATTCTTTTCTCACACCTTTTCTCCATTACTTTTTCTCTCCATGCTTTCTCTGCTTTACTTGTTTTCATTTATGCATTTTGTCCTTTATTCCTTCTCCCCTTCATGCCTCCTCTGCTTTACTTCTTTTCTCATTCTTCCTAATTCTTTCTTTCCTTTCTTATTTAATTCTATCCCTCTCTCTCCTTGAAACATACTTAAAAAAAATTGTATATGTAAAAAGGTTATGAATTTCCACTACAATTTTCTTCCTTTCATCTCGAGACTTCCAGGAAATGTGTTTTATATATATATTGACTTGCATCCTGTATGTTTGATAGAGATGGCTAAGCAGTTGCCATGGAAACTCAAAACCGCCCTTGTGTTCTCACATTCTTTCACTGGCCGTTGCCTATGTATTTTGTGTGTGTGTGTGTGTGTGTGTGTGTGTGTGTGTGTGTGTGTGTGTGTGTGGTTTAAGGAAACAGTGTAAGGGTCGTAACACTGGTTCCCTTTCAGGGACTCGAGCTGCATCAACAACGCTTTGAGACCGTTTCGGCGTTGTCCAGGCTCTGAATCACGTGTGTAATCTGTCCAATGAAAAGCGTGGCGTCACCGGCGGTGAGACGTCACGACCAGGAAGCTATAAAACATCCATGGAGTGAAGCCGGAGCTAGCTTCTGTTAGTTCATGAAGCGCTCTATGTGTATGTGTATATTTTCTGTCCATATTGTTTGTCAAAAAGAAATATGAAGGCAACTAAAAAGACCTAGCACACTTTCCGGCTGTGTGTTCCTCTCCGCCCCCGCTATATTTACACACAGCCTGTGTGTGGCTTGTCTGGGAGCGCAGCATGCTAAGTCGGTTCTCGAGGGAGCCGAGAACATTATGTCTCTGTGAAAGCTTCACTCCCGGTGGGCACTCTTCGAGGAGTATCGCACAGGATCCCTAGTGGGGGATCGCTAGTTGCGACGCTCTCTTTCTGAACCTCCCGAACAGGATCCCTAGTGGGGATTGCTAGTCGCGACGCTCTGTTTCTGAACCTCCCGAAGAGAGAAGGTGGCACAGGAACAACTCAGGAACAACCCAGAACCTTCCGTCATCGGGAGGTTTAGAAACAGAGCGTCACGACTCACAATCCCCCCACTAGGGATCCTGTGCGACGCTCTTGAAGTGTGTGGATGCTTTTGAAGGTTAAGGGCCTTACTCAAGGACCCAGCAGTGGCAGCTTAGTAGTGGTGGGATTCAAACTCATGACCTTGAGGTAAGAAGTCTGACCAGAAGTCTAATATCTTAACCACTAAACTACAACTTTCTTATAGGGATTCTCATATTCTTGAACTATTTTCACAATACAAAAACTATTGGGACTGCCAAATGTGGATTTTTTTCAAGCTGTGGAAGTGGAAGGTCAATGGTTATGAGTTTTGACCTCTGATTTGTGGCTCACAAGTTTAAATCCCAGTACCACCAAGCTGGGCACATGAGCAAAGCCCAATTGTGCAATATAGATGTCTGGATATGGCTGTCTGCCTAAATGCAATAAATGTACTGTAAATATATGTATCTGTTAGCAGAAAGTTTGTAATTGTGACTCGCCAGCATCACCTCTGGCTCACTCATTAGGGATAAATATACAAACAATATACAAATTAAATTGAATTGAAAACTGATATTTTACAAACACTAACCTGGGTCCACTGAGTGAATCCCCATCTCGCCGTGATTAACATCACAGCGGTTACTGCTTTTCATTTTCCCCGACTTCACCTGTCTTCCTGATTCACACTGCATGAGTTGTGTTGAAGGAAGTGTTTATCAATTTCTTTCTTTAAAATATCACAAATGGTTAGTTGGAAGCAGCTTTGTGTAATAGATGTTCATCATGCAGATGAAAAATCATTCATGGTTCATCTTGCTGCAAAGCAGAAATCGGAAACCTGCACAATAAACGAAAAGTTGAGTGAACAATTATATTTACATCATTTTAATGTAATCAATCAGCCATTTCTGGTGTCCAGCGTTTGCTTAGTTGTTTGTATTCTGGAGCTATAAGGCTGATGTGGTAAAAAAAACAACAAAAAAAAACAAACACAATCCTTTCTATGAATACATGTCTTTAAAAATGTTGAACTTTTAAAGATTTTTTCAGGTGGGTCTCTGGGGAAAGGGTCTATGTAGGACCATTGAAGTGTTTTCCTGTCAGAAACGATTCATTTTTCTGGAAGCTAAAGCCTCTTTGCTTTCAACAAACCCTTAAAAGAATTTATGAAGACACTTTCTTTTAAGAATGGATGAAGTAAAAAGTAAGAAAAAAAAAGAAAGAAATAGGTTTTTACTTGTCACATAGACAATACAGCACAGAAAAATTATTTTGTGAATTCCAGCTTGTTACACTATATTTCCAAAAGTATTGGGTCACCTAAAATTTCCTGCTATATGTGGTTCTTTTCCAAAGTGTTACCACAAAGCTGGAGACACTCAATTGTACAGGACGTCTTTAGATGGCGCTATAATACAATTTTGCATTTACTTGAACTTTGAAGCCTAAACCTGCTCCAGCATGGCGATGCCCCTGTGCACAAAGTGAGCCCCTTGAAGATCTGGTTTACATGCTTTGAAGAAAAAGATCTTGAGTGGCCTGCTGTAGAGCTCTGATCTCAACCCCACTGAACACCTTTGGGATGAATATGAACACTGAATACACCCCAGGTCTTCTCACCTACATCAGTACCTGCCTTTCATAACACCCTTGTGGCTGATGAACACAAATATCCACAAGCACACTCTAAAATCTAGTGGAACATCTTCCCAGAAGAGTGGAGAGAATTCTAAGAGCAAATTGGGACTAAATGTTTTAGGTCCTCAATCTGTGAAACATTCAGTCCAGTGGTCTCTTGCCAATGGTAGGAGCAGCAAACACAAACAATCTGTTGTGTTATAGTTGTGGTTTTGACACAATTGCAGAGATCCAGCAAGAATCACATAAGAAGACTTACAGGACACATTCCAGAAGTGGCAGAAATCCTGGGAGCACTGTATTGCTGTGCAAAATAACTATTTTGAAGGTGATAGCATGTTAAATAAAGTATTTTATTGTGAACAGAGCCGGTCTCGAAAACTTTTGATTCCACACTCAAACCTGGTTCACGGTGTACTGGTGATATTCGCTGGTGGTTTCTTGATTCCCTAAATCAACTTGGTGTATACGTGCTAAACGTTGGCTGAATGAGGTGTGAGTGATCATGTACATTCAGGGGCTGATGAGAGTCTCATTGAGAGACATAGTCCAAGATTATAATCCTAGGGTGCGCATATATGAATGCTAACGTCTCCCTACTTTTGAAAACATTGACATGCGTTTTTAAATACACACACAGCACGTGAACATATAAGGTTGAGAAATAGAATTGCGTACTGTATGTGTTTTTGCAGCTGGTTGCCGGTTATGAAGTGTGCGATAGTAAGGAAGTGTGTTTCTGTTGTTCAGACAAGCATGAGGATGAAGTCAAAAGGTGAAGAAACAATCAAGCAGCTGGCATTGTGTGCACTGACCCTGCCATTTGATGGGTCTCTCTCACACACACACAAGCGCACACACACACACACACACACACACACACACACACACACACACACACACACACACACACACAGAGGAAAATATAAGAGAAAGAACAATTGCTCTTATAGACATAAAGCTTTGCACAGATCTCTTTCTTTCTTTCTCTCTCTCTCTCTCTCTCTCTCTCTCTCTCTCTCTCTCTCTCTCTCTCTCTCTCTCTCTCTCTCTCTTTTTCAGTGTCTATTTCTCTCTTTAAATAGCACTTAATGGACACTTTCAAACTAGCAGTTCATAAAGGAACCATCCAAACACATTAAATATACTTATATTTAAGCATGTATAATGTGTTGAAAATGATAATGATACTAGTGATATTTTAATAAATGGTGCTGTAATTTTCTTATTTCCCTGAGAAGATAATAGGTGTGTGCTCCTCTGACACCACAGAAAGGCCTTGTTATTGCTAGTTACTAATGGTGTTCCATAGAAGACTAAAATGCTGTGTGAACACACCAGAAGTGGTTCACTCAGATTTGTCGACGGTGGTGTGGTGGGCCGTGTCTTATTCCAGAGATCGCTCATGCCTTTGTTAACTTCTGATTCTCCATTTAAGTTATGCTTCCATATCTAGTTTTACCAGACTCCCTACTTACGCAGCTTCTTTAACGTTTATGCAACAATATGGATGCTTAATAATCCTTGACTCTTTCATTCTGTCACCCCTTTACACTCCCCCTCTTTCTCTCTCTCTCTCTCTCTCTCTCTCTCTCTCTCTCTCTCTCTCTCTCTCTCTCTCTTTCACTCTCTGTCATGTTAAACATACTCCTAAGGTACCAGCGACCAGTGATCCTGCTCCTTTCTTTTGTCTGGATCCGCCTGATTCATCCTGCCATCCTTCCTCTGAATAAAGTTCATTGAGAGACCTCTCAGTGCAGCTGAGGATAGTTCCACATGGTAAGCTTAAAGATCCATTAAGATTAACTCAAGAACTCAGGAACATGAGGATGGATTTGGTCTGTAATCATTATAAACAGTCTACTAGAATGGCTTAAGTCTATAGTTTGCATGAACAATTCTGCATTTAAGTGTCAATCACAGAACTGTTCAACCTTATAAATGATAAAACTACAATGAATGGACATTTGGTGCCTCCCAGATGACGATGGGTTCCCTTTTAGATCTGGTTCCTTTTGAGGGACATTAGGAAAAAACGTACAATTATAAGAACTTATAGGCACTAAACTTATACACTCATTAATACAACTTTATAACCTCTTTATCTGTGTAAAGCTGCTTCGACACAATTTTCCATTGTTCAAAATACTATACAAATAAAATGAATTAAATTGAAAAATATAATTGCTAGTTTTGGAGTCACAGAAAGAGGTAGGTCTTCACCCATCACTTGTGTTGAAGCTGTTTGGATCAACTAGGGGAATTTCATTCCACCACCTTGGTGCCAGATCAGAAAAGACTTTTGATGAATACCTACATCTTAACCTGAGAGATGGTGGGACCAGTCGAGCATAGAATACAACGTCCAAGACAATTGACCCAACAAAATGTAATTCTAAAATATATCTTTAATATCTTTAATTTAATTTATATGAACAAAAAGGAAAAACCCAAACTGTAATTCCCAGCATACACTGCATCAATCAAACATGGCCACCATGGACTAGCACACTTACATAACCTAGCTTCAACTTGCTATATAGACAGTTTTTACCAAAGAAAAGCAAGGTGTTTGCTTAGTTCTTACATTTAGGGGGGATTTTAGTACAGTGTGACGCATGTACACTTTTCATGTGTGAGTGGAGACGTAGACATATTGTCCCCAAAATCTCAATATTTGATGGTAGATATTTCCCTTTAGAGTACACTGTAAAAATTTTTTATTTAAATTATATATACTAAAGATGTAATTAAGCCTCACCCTCATTATGAACATGGGTTAGGAGTAGCTGCTATGCTAAAAGGCAGTAAACAAGCTGTGATTTGCTTGCTAGGTTAAATAAATTTATTAGTTAATGTTAATATTGCAAATAACCGTAATTCAGCTCTAACAAAATTGGACTGGAATCTATCAGCCTGACTTTTAAATAAACACATTTCGGTCATAATAATTACATTTCGTCTTTATTACAAATATAAACATGTTTACAGAGAAGCTTGTATAAGCCTCAGCTATTCCACAATGCTAACGCCTCAAGCTTCATAACTGTTGTTTTTGCCTTTGCTATTTCCTCTCAAGTGCCAACTTTATAACTCAAGTAGAGCGGTTCTCAGCTCCAGTCCTGGCTGCTCCAGCTGCCAACACATTGGCCATCCAGCTAATCAGCTAATTATCACCCAATCATTACCTGGATCTGTTGTGTTGACAGTGGGGTGGGCATCCTTCATGCGGAGTTGATTCTCTTCTCAACCTAATCTCAAAAAATGCATGTAACCATAGCGACAACCTCCGAGAAGTATTTAAATGTCATCTTTGACATTGTTGAAGAAGGAATAGCCACTTTAGAAGTGCATGCTCCATAGCAGGTACAGGACTCTAATAAGGATTTCTGTGACTGGGTTAATCTGGAGTCATATACACGTGGACTGTGGTTGGGAAAATATCTTGAGAAGTATGAGTGAGATGACTGGAATATTTGAAGTAAACTTTAACCTTGAAACTTGTGTCAGAACATGTTTTCTATAACTATAGTAAGTGGACTATAATCTCCATCAGCAAACAGATCACCTGTGCTTAACAATGATGAAACTGTAATAAAGGATTATACTGGGTATCTTCTGTGTCTGGTTCCTCTCAAGGTTTCTTCCACAATTTACCTCAGGAAACTTTTCCTTCACAATCGTCACCTCTGGCTGGCTTATTCAGGATAAAACTTATAGGAATATGCAAGAGTTAATTTTTGACAGTGTCCTGTGAATTGAATTTGAATATACTGTATATACAGTGGGTACGGAAAGTATTCAGACCGCGTTAAATTTTTCACTCTTTGTTATATTGCAGCCATTTGCTAAAATCATTTAAGTTCATTTCTTTTCCTCATGAATGTACACACGGCTCCCCATACTGACAGAAAAACACAGAATTGTTGACCTTTTTGCAGATTTATTAAAAAAGAAAAACTGAAATATCACATGGTCCTAAGTATTCAGACCCTTTGCTGTGACACTCATATATTTAACTCAGGTGCTCTCCATTTCTTCTGATCATCCTTGAGATTGTTCTACACCTTCATTTGAGTCCAGAAATTTTTGATTATACTGATTGGACTTGATTAGGAAAGCCACACACCTGTTTATATAAGACCTTACAGATCACAATGCATGTCAGAGCAAATGAGAATCATTAAGGTCAAAGGAACTGCCTGAAGAGCTCAGAGACAGAATTGTGGCAAGGCACAGATCTGGCCAAGGTTCCAAAAAATGTTTTGCTGCACTTAAGGTTCCTAAGAGCACAGTGGCCTCCATAATCCTCAAATGGAAGACGTTTGGGACGACCAGAACCATTCCTAGAGCTGGCCGACCGGCCAAACTGAGCTATCGGGGGAGAAGAGCCTTGGTGAGAGAGGTAAAGAAGAACCCAAAGATCACTGTGGCTGAGCTCCAGAGATGCAGTCGGGAGATGGGAGAAAGTTGTAGAAAGTCAACCATCACTGCAGCCCTCCACCAGTGGGGCTTTATAGCAGAGTGGCCCGACGAAAGCCTCTCCTCAGTGCAGGACACATGGAAAACCCGCATGGAGTTCTCCAAGATGGTGAGAAATAAGATTCTCTGGTCTGATGAGACCAAGATAGAACTTTTTGGCCTTAATTCTAAGCGGTATGTGTGGAGAAAACCAGGCACTGCTCATCACCTGTCCAGTACAGTCTCAACAATGAAGCATGCTGGTGGCAGCATCATGCTGTGGGGGTGTTTTTCAGCTGCAGGGACAGGACGACTGGTTGCAATCAAGGGAAAGATGAATGCGGCCAAGCACAGGGATATCCTGGACGAAAACCTTCTCCAGAGTGCTTTGGACCTCAGACTGGGCTGAAGGTTTACCTTCCAACATGACAATGACCCTAAGCACACAGCTAAAATAACGATGGAGTGGCTTTACAACAACTCCGTGACTGTTCTTGAATGGCCCAGCCAGAGCAATGACTTAAACCCAATTGAGCATCTCTGGAGAGACCTAAAAATAGCTGTCCACCAACGTTTACCGTCCAACCTGACAGAACTGGAGAGGATCTGCAAGGAGGAATGGCAGAGGATCCCTGAATCCAGGTGTGAAAAACTTGTGGCAGCCTTCCCAAAAAGACTCCTGGCTGTATTAGATCAAAAGGGGGCTTCTACTAAATACTGAGCAAAGGGTCTGAATACTTAGGACCATGTGATATTTTAGTTTTTTTTTTTTTTATAAATCTGCAACAGTGTCAACAATTCTGTGTTTTTCTGTCAATATAGGGTGCTGTGTGTACATTCATGAGGAAAAGAAATGAACTTAAATGATTTTAGCAAATGGCTGCAAAATAAAAAAGAGTGAAAAATTTAAGGGGGTCTGAATACTTTCCGTACCCACTGTACATGCACTATATGGAGGACAAAAGTACAGGGACACCTGACTTTTCCAGCCTTATATCATTTCTTCTCAATTTGTAAGCATAAAGTTGGAGGTATAGGATGTCTTAGGATGAGGAAGTATTGACATTTTTGCCTTTATTTGAACAAGGAGCCCCAAAACTGTTCCAGCATGACAGTTGTCCTGTGCACAAACTCAGCTCCATGAAGATATGCTTAATATGTTTTGGAGTGGAAGAGCCTATTATAGAGCTCTGACCATAACTCTATGGAACAGAAAAAATTTGTACACTGAGTGCACCCCTATCCTTTTCGCCTCACCTTTATCAGTACCTAACTTTACTAACACCCTTGTGTCTGAATGAGCACAAATCTCCACAAGCATACTCCAAAATCTAGTGGAACATCTTCCCTGAGGAGTGAAGGCTATTCTAAAAGCAAATGGGAATTTATAGTGTAATTGGATTGTCAAAAAGAACACATGAATCTTATGGTCAGATGTCCACAAACCTTTGCTTAAACAGGTTTACATACATTGAGTGCATCCATTTTGATTATTCTGTTAGTAAATGACTCATAAACTAAGCCTGAGAACAAAAATGCTGATATTAAACAAATAGAAGTGCAGATTTGTTGATATGGTGATGTGAAGATATGTTCAGGTCTTTTTTTATACTTTCTCAGTAACATGATAAGTATGGCTCGTAAAGCAGTACACTATTTAACTATTCTCATTAATATTTCACGATTTTAAGGGAAACCACTCTGACCCCACTCCATCAGTGTGATCTCCTCCTGCTTTTGCTTGCTGATGTTGCAGGAAGCTCTTACCCAAGACGGACAATTTAACCCCGTTATCTTTATCTTATCGCATTGTATCGTATTGTAGTGTATCGTATCATATCATATCTTATCTTTCCTCCTTCTATTCCTGCACTTTGGATCTGTACCCTGTGTGTAGTGGATTTAAAAAAATCACTAAGGTGATGCTGGATTAGCAGCAGTTATTAGCACCGTTGTGTTGAGAATGATTACGAGGGGTGACAAGGCAGGGGCGGTGAAGGAAGTCTGATCTTTTAAGAAAGGAGAAGCAGGAGAAAGAGGATGATCACAGACACAGAATTGTTCAAAGATTAATCAGTTCCTCTTTATTACAGCAATTACAACAAACTTGTGGTCGAGCCAAACACTGACCTCAGGAGCATGTCTCATGTGAATGATGTGTATATGTGTATAATCTGGTGTGTAGACCAAGCCTTTTGTTTGGGTTCAAAAGTGGTAGTTCAGTTATAGGATTTCTGATCAGAAGGTTGTGAGTTCAAACCCCAGCAGCAACAAGCTGCCACTGTTGGACCCTTGAGTAAAGATATCTGCTAAACTCCATAAATGTAAAAAATATGAGAATCTTGTGCTTTTCATTTCCTAGTATATCTTGATGTCTTGGAACTGGCCCTTCTGTCATCTCACTTTCAGGCTCACATGTGCAGTTTCTACCACTGGTCATGTTCCTGGGGTTCTGACACGCCACCAATTAGCGATGTTGATGACCCAAAAACGTAGGGTCTTTTATATGTAAAGTGCCACCACATAAATGGGTGAGAAAACGAGACAAAACAAAGCATGTTGTTGCTATCTGGAAAGTTTTTTAAACTGAAATTATGTTAGGTTTAGTGCTTCGACCTTCTGTTTGGTAAACCCCCACTGTTGTACCCCCCCATGCAAGCCTGCCATTGTCACTTCCCTCCAAATGTGCAGTGGGAAGATGTCGTTTGGGCTCACCTTTGCATACCTCCCTGTAGATTTACTCTGTTTACATTTACATTTATGGCATTTGGCAGATGTCCTTATCCAGAACGACTTACATTTGACTCGTTCATACAACAGAGCACCAGTGTTGATAAGGGCCTTGCTCAGGGGCCCAGGAGTGGGTGCTTAATGAGGCTGGGATTTAAACTTATGACTTTCTAAGCCAAAGACCCATACCCTAACCATTAAGTTACCACTCTCCATGTTTATTCACACAAGTTTAGAGTTAAGTGCCATTGCTGTACTTTTGTTTGTTATGGATTTGGTAGAAGTTTTGTTCTTTTCATTTCTTTGGCATGGAAATGTAATCCTTACCATTTGTCTATACGTATTTGAAGAGTGAAGGTAAAAACAAGATTTAAAATGGGAATCTTACAGGAACTGTTGGTGGCAGAGCATCCAATTTTGAAGTACAGTAAATAAAAAGTATACAAGATGCATTTCTCAGTGTCAAACTGTTCAATTTTTCTTTCATGATGCTTTTTCAGGCTTGTACTGCAGCTTTGTTAAGCTCACTTGTTCTTTTTTTGAGGTATCTCCCTAAACTTTCCTCCTCAGGAGATAAAATGCTGCTCAGTTTTATTAAGGTCTGGTGATTGATTTGGCCAGTCTAGCCCCTTCCACATTTTTTCCACTTATAAAATGCTTTTTTGTGTTGGCAGAGAATTGGATCATTATTTTGCTGCATTATGAATCCTTCCTATGCATTTTACTGTCAAATTGGCAGACAGAATGTCTCTGTTGACTTCTGAATTCATTACCATTATTACTTACATTACTGGTAAAAAAAAAAAATTGGTGGGAGAAATCGTTCTAAAAGCAACCGTACATGTTTAAACCATGACACTACCTCCACCATGCTTCACGAATGAGCTTATTTTAGATTTATTCGGAATTTGATCATACTATGTACCTGTTACTTTATCCCTAACAAAATAGCCTGATATCTTGCACTCTTATACCTGAATAGGTACAAATCCTCACATCCACATTCTACACATCTAGTGGATAGCCTTTACAGAAAAGTGGAGGCTGGTATAACAGCAATAGAAGAACAACTTAATATAATATAGATTTAGAAAAAGATATTCTATACTAGGTTGCCCAAATACCTCTAACCATGTAACGCATATCAAGTTGGGATGTTAAAGGAAAATGTTCAAGATACACTACATGGATAAACGTTTTTGGGCAAACTTGTGTGGTTTTCAAACATCTAATACCACATTAAGTTTTCATTTGCAGTTATAATAATCTCCAATCTTTGGGGAAGATGTTCCACTAGATTTTGTGAAGATTTGTGGTCATTCATCCATAAAAGTGATTAAAGTCAGTCAGTGATGTAGATGAGGTGAGGAGACCTGGGGTGCAGTCAGTTTCTAATTCATCCCAAAGGTTTTCAGTAGGGTTGAGGTCACGAAGCCAAGGATGCTTTATTCTATTAACAAATAAATAAATAAAAAATAATAAAATTCGGCAAATGGATTCACACTACAATAATACTTTTGGTTACATTCTCCATGTAATGTTCTCATGTGAAAGAAAATAAACAAGAGGACAAATATAAAAGCTTAAACCCAGCAGGTGCGGTGGAACGAAGGAGTAAAACACACTCACTCAGCAGGACAGGCTATGTTGTGGGGGCAGCAGGTGTGTGTGTGTATATATATATATATATATATATATATATATATATATATATATATATATATATATATATATATATATATATATATATATGTGTGTGTGTGTGTGTGTGTAGGTGTATATGGGCATTAGTGGGAGGCAAATCCAGGTTGCTCTCCTGAGACATGCTGTTTGGGCCTGCACTTTAATGAAAACTATATTTCACACCATGGGGGATGAAAAGCATTTACACAACTTCAAACACACAAATACACACATTTTTTACTTGATCACAGCTTGTCTTGCACTGTTGCTGCTCTTCACTTCTCTGACCCTCAAATCTGACCCACATCATCTATATCTATATAGCTCACATAGATCCTGTAGACTTGCCCTTTCTAAATTGTCCTCAGACAAAACGTGCTTTGGATCTTCACAGCTTCATGGTCTTCCCCTATATGGGGGCATCATAGTAAATAACAATCAGTAGTCAAGGAAGCATTTCAGGAATATAGCTTTGTTGGATGAGAAGGGTAGGATGATGGAAATCAGGTGCACAAATATTTACTGGTGCTGCGTGAAAGTAAGAACGAGGGCCAAACATAGAGCAAAGAATTCAGGACTGGTTGTGTCCTGGCTGGTAAAATCACTGTCTTAGTTGTTCCTTAGTGTAAATAGGTAGCGGTGTGGTTTCTGAATGGTAAATCTGTGGCTGACCTTAAATCAGGGGTTTGGTGAGTCTGGAAAGGTAAACATAAGTCCTTCAACATCTGCAAAAAGCTGTTGCAGGTGTTGAATCAGACTGTTGTGGTGATTGCCCTCATTTATGCAGGGGTGTGCTAGGGAGACAGCATCAAGAAGAAGGACGCTTCATGTCTGGACAAGCTGGTGAGGAAGGTGGCTCTGTTGTAAGGACAGCCTGACATCAGTGGCTGAGAAATGGGCACCGAGCAGGCCATTGTCAATCATAGACTATCCACTTTATCCACTGAAAAGCCTCATCTTTAGTCGAAGAAACAGCTTCAGTGACAGGCTGCTGTCACTGCCCTGCTTCACTGACAGACTGAGTAGGTTGTTCTTCCCCCATGCCATGTGGGTCTTTAATTCCACTTGCAGGGAAAAAGTGCTGACATTGCTCACTGTTCTAAACTGCAGATATCTATCTACAGTAAGTTGAACAACTCGTTTATATTTTTGTGTACAGTCAAGACAGTTTGTTTTGAACTTGCAGTAGAATCAGTCAGTGTCTGACAGTAATTCAGGATGAAGCCGAAAGCCCCTTGTGCTAATGCATGATGGCGTCCAAAAAAAACAGGTCTTGTCGTCATTAATAATGGTGGCATGCTGAATTTAAAACAGACTGCAGCACCATAAATCCCCTGGCCAACAATTATTGATTAAATGCTTTCATCCAATAATGAAATGGATAAATCTCCCTTGCAGCAAAAAGCCAAAGTATATAATCTAATAAAGGCGTTACAAGCACAAGAGCCTAGAGGAAGGAGTGGGTGTGGTGGTGGTTAAGGGGGTTAAACAGTTTGAATGATTATAGTAGAGAAAGAGAGAGAGAGAGAAGATGGAATTATGCAGAAGGAAAGCATTGCACACTTGCAATTAGCAAGTCGCAGCAGAATTAAGACGCCGAAAGAACGTTAAATCAGCCGGCAGCCAGCAGCATGTATCGACCCACAGCTGTGTGTTTATGTTCCAACACAGCCACAATAGGAGCATTATTTAAAAGAAAAAGTCTTTAGAAATGAGTTCATTAGAGGGACAGCGCATGTAGGATGTTTTGGTGACAAGGTGAGGGAGGCGAGATTGAGATGGTTTGGACATGTGTAGAGAAGGGATATGAATTATATTGGTAGAAGAATGCTGAGGATGGAGCCACCAGGTAGGAGGAAAAGAGGAAGGCCAAGGAGGAGGTTCATGGATGTGGTGAGGGAAGACATGCAGGTAGTTGGTGTGAAAGAGGCAGATGTAGAGGACAGGAGGGTATGGAGACGGATGATCCGCTGTGGCGCCCCCTAATGGGAGCAGCCGAAAGAAGAAGAAGAAGAAGAAAATTTAAAAGAAAAAGTCTGCATATGAATTTAGCCATCGATCAAAAACAAAGGCTTGTGTGGAGAACCCTGTCAAGAGATCTGAGCCGTGTGCCCTCAAGGTGATTCCAGATTCAACTGATTAAATTTTTTTTAAATATAACAGTATTTTCCATAAATTGTGTGTACTAAAGAAAGGTTTTATAAGGATCAAATGTCATTATAAACGAGTAAATGTAAGATTCATCAAGATTTTCCATTTTGCATTGTTTTTTACATATATTATATATGTTGCCTGATGAAAGTGTAATAACCTGAAATGACAGGAAGAGTCAGTGTAATCTTATGAACCTTTACTGAATGTAGTGCTGCCTTTTTACACATAACTTAACATCTGGAAAGGAACACACCAAACCATTGCACAACACTTCCCAAGAGTCCTATTAACAGTCCTAGGAGTCATCCCAGTTCTTTTAAAGGAACCCCACCATCGCAATACTCAACCAAGTAATCAATGTAGAGCAGTTTGTATATTGTTGCATATAATATTGCGGAACATCCCCCAAATACTTACATTACACAGCATACATAGCAGCTATAAACAATCATTCCCTGAATGCATCTGATGAACAATTTATACCTTTGGGGCTACTTTTAAACATTTACAGAATTATCCAGCCAATCATATGGAATAATTTTTTTTAAACAGTAAGACAGATGAATTAAAAAAAACAGAGAAAGGGAGAGAAGGAACGAGAGATACAGGGAAATATCCAATCTGGGACACAACGTTTACAATGAGCAGCTGCAAAAATTAATTTCCATGAAATCATTATTTGCTCTCTTATTAGGAGTCCCGAAAGCACCCAGACACTTTGCAGCCAGAGTAAATGTGATCAGACGTTTACACACACCATGTTGACTCTGATGGTCTCGCAATGAATTAATCGCTCTAGAGCAGCAAACTCATAACTGTTTGCTTAACATCTACACAGATTTGCGTGCACAAATTACCAGATTAGTAAAAAAAAATAAAAAAATTGGTAATTTGTGAAAAAAAAGACCTAAAATCTGTAGAAGTCAATTCTAAAAGGCACAAAATGTGGCTCTAACTCAATATGCTGATTCCAATCACTCAATGTGAGCCAAAACAGGCGAAGCTCTTGGGCTGGGAAAGACTCACAAACAACAAGGAAGACGTCATAATGAGGAAACTTACCTCAGAATGAAGCATGTCCTCTTTATGAGCCATTACAGTGTATCTATGTTGGACTATCTACAACCCATTATATTGAACCTGTTTGAAAAGACTGGTGATCTATGGGTGTAATAATAAAACCATTTACCTGATGCTCAAACGATGTCGTGATGAAGAAACTATATTACCAGCTTTCATTATTGGAGGTGGCATTGTTAAAGTTTCATGACCGTATCCATGACTACAAGAACAAGACTGCCACATTAAAAACTCATGAAAATCACTCAATTGGTAACAAACCACAAAATATGCATGTGTGGACACCTGACCATAAGATTTGAATGATTTTTCAATAGCCTTCACTCTTCTCGAAATTTGTTCCACTAGATTTTGCAGTGTGCTTGTGGAGATTTGTGGAGATTCGTTCGTTCACAAGGGTGTTAGTAAAGTCAGGTGCTGATGTAGGTGAGGTGAGGAGGCCTGGGGTGCAGTCAGTGTTCTAATTCATCCCAAAGGTGTTTAATAGGTTTGAGGCCAGATCTCTATAGCTGGAGATCTTCCACTTCAACCCATGTAATCTTAATGGAGCTTGCTTTGTGCACAGGGGCCAGTATAGTGTAGTTTTCCTTAAACATATGATTTTTATAGGTTGATAAATAATTTTTTTCACAAATATTTTCACAATATTTTCTATTTATTCCCAAACTTTTTTACTACTTTGCTACTTTCTTTAAAAGGCCTTCATGTAAAGTTGAGATGAACACCATGTTTTCTACCTTCTGAAAATGCAAAATGAACCCTGTGCTGTATTTCATCTTTGAAACTGCACTTTGTGTACAGAAAGACCAAGACACACACTCCTCCGAAAGGCTTCAGGAGAAAGGAAATAATGAAATAAACATGTCATCTGCCAGTTGTGCTTTAGTGGATGATAAAACGCAGCCATCAGGAAGCTGAGCACCAAGAACAAAACTACCAAGGGTGCCCTGCAGGAAGCATTCAGGCCATGAAAGAAGGCCATCTAAATTACACAGAGGACGAAATTCACTAAGTACAGGGGACACAGACAAGAGCGCAGCAGGAAGGGCAATTTTCCCACTCGAATGCTGATTCCTGGGGTAAGAGAACACAGCCAGCATTATGGACAGCATGGGATCAAATGTCATAACGTCACCAGAGTTCCTGACATGCCCTGAATTCCAGCGCTGTTTCTCCTCGTATTCTGTGCTTTACCTGGCCTGTTTTCCTTTCTGCCTCCCATATATGGTCAACTGTTCCTGTTTCCTATTTCTGTATTCCCTTAGCTCACCAGTCACTTGTTTAAGGGTCAACAAGCAGTTCGTCAACCGCATCATTTCCAGCAAAACATAAGGCTGTGATCGGAAACTGATGAACCGTGGAGGTGATGGCAGGGGGTGACAGGTGTGGAAAGGGTAATAAAGTATAAGATATAAAGTTATATAATGTTATAATTTATGATATTGAGAGAATTTACAAATGCAGATTCAGAATTTAGACAGTTTGAACAAAGTTTTGATTCGATGGCATTTCGCTTTCAGCATGGTCTACATCACTAACCTTTATTTGATTCGTTTCTTTCTTCTTTCTTTCTTTCTTTCTTTCTTTCTTTCTTTCTTTCTTTCTTTCTTTCTTTCTTTCTTTCTTTCTTTCTTTCTTTCTTTCTTGTGAGTTTAGTGCATTTTTCCCCTTTACATTATTTATATTTTAATTAATTTTTTTTACTCAGTAATGGATGTAATCTAAACTGTAACTAAGTACAATACTTCAAGCAAAACATACTTAAGTAGAAGTAAAATTACAGATTTTAAAAACTATTTTAAAAAACCTACTCAGTTACAGTAGAGTATGCGAGTAAATGTTATTGATTACAATCCACCTCAGGTGTGGCGGATAAATGCAACCAAATTTGTGAAAAAAAAAGAATGAGTCATAGAAAACAGGCAATAGAGAATCCGGTAATTTTCCAAAATAAAACATCATTCAAAATCAGATAATAAATAAAACGGAAATAATGTAAGTTATGTATTCTTTCTGTGCGGCCCGGTACCAATTGACCCACGGACTGGTGCCGGTCTGCAGCCCGGGGGTTTGGGACCACTGCCGTAGAGGATTACACAACAGAGGTGTTCGATTCTTATAGGATATTGTTTTTTTAATAATGCAGGCCTACATTTACAGTTTGTATTAATTATTAAATTACGTATAAAATATGAAATTAAATATAAATATTTCTGTAATGACAGATGAAGGTCAAATGAAAGGAGTCTCCAGTGTTAGCCTTTTGTAATAGACAGTAAATGTATGCTTTTCAACATTTTGCACTTTCCGTGTGTGTGTATGTGTGTGTGTGTGTGTGTGTGTGTGTGTGTGTTTTTTAATAAAGTGTAACTCACTATAGGTCTTTACTTGCACCTCTCTCTCTCTCTCTCTCTCTCTCTCTCTCTCTCTCTCTCTCTCTCTCTCTCTCTCTATCTATCTATCTATCTATCTATCTATCTATATATATATATATATATTACACACACACACACACACACACACACACACACACACACACACACACACACACACACACACACACTATGATCTCAGCAATATATTTAAGCAATATCTCAGAAGCAAGAGAGCAGTTATACTGAAATATGGCACAGCTGTGATGTATCTGTAGGTACGAGCCTACAGATTTTCAGTATAACAGCAGTCCTGCTTGGACCATTTTGCTTTTACACAGAATGAGTTGCGCAAACAAGAAATTAATTTTGAGTAAATGATGGGCACTATATGGACAAAAGTACTTGGCCACACAACCTTTCCAGACAGAACTTCCTCAAACTGTTACCACAATGTTGTATATAAAATATCAAGCATGAATATGCCCCTATGCAAAAAACAAGCTCCATGAAGATATGCTTTACATGGTTTGGAGTGAAGCTCTTAACACTTTTTTAACACCTTTGGGTTGATTAGGAATGTTGACTGCACCCCAGGCCTCCTCACCTCACCTACATCAGTACCTGACTTTACTAACACCCTCGTAGCTGCATGAATCTCCACAAATCTCATAAAAAATCTAGTAGAACATCTTTCCAGAGTGTTGACTCAGACTCGGTGTTGAATGGGATGCTCAAAAATGCACATAAGAATCTTATGTCCATATGGTATATAATAGTAACAGAATTATTGCTGCTTTGCTGGTGAATATAGATCTTGTGGAAGCCTCAGTCACATTATATATCACTTTGATTAGTCGGCCAGCTCACATTGTTTTGTTTGTTCCTGTTAAAGGTGATTTGTGTTTGTGTTTTAGCATCATTTCTTTCATATATCCAACAGACAAGTTTTCATATTTTAAAGCAGATGTTATATTGTGTGCCCTGTCACTGTTGTTAACAAAATCACTAACACTATTTTAGTAGATGTTTAATAATACAAAGTGGATTCTATAATCATTTAAATGTATTTATTAATATTTTAGATGAAATTACAATTTGTAGGAAAACAGTACAAAGATGCAACATCTCCATTTTCGTTTAAAAACACATATTCTGCTCCACTCTGAGATGGCTCCAAAGTGAATACATTTAAAAACGCATTTCATGTAACAGAATGGACAGAATGTGATGCTGCCTTTCCTCAAAATTGCCACAATGGCAGGCGCAGTACAGGCATGTACCGTAATTTCCGGACTATTAAGTGCACCCATATATAAGCCGCACCCACTGAATTTTACAAAGATTTTTATTTTTAACATAAATATGGAGTGGTGGCTCCAGCGGTTAAGGCGCTGGGTTGCCGATCGGAAGGTCTGGGGTTCAAGCCCCGGTATCGCCAAGCTGCCACTCTTGGGCCCTTGAGCAAGGCCCTTAACCCTCTATGCTCCGGGGGTCCCTTACGAGGGAAATATCAAGGTCCGTGACGTCGGAGTGACGTGGGGCCGCCTTCCCGTGGGCTCACCACCTGCAGGAGGGACCGTAAGGGACGGTGCTGTGAGGATTGGGCAGCAGTCAAAGGCGGGGACCTGCTTAGACTGCTGCCCCCGCGACCCGAATTACGGATAAGTGGGAGAAAATGAATGAGTGAATGAACATAAATATGCCGCACCTGTCTATAAGCCGCAGGTGTCTACACTGAAACTAATAAACTTTACACAGGCTTTAACGAAAGACATTGTCTGTTACACGGTGTAACGGTTGAAATATGTTGCGCTTCCTTCAGGAGCATAGCAGTATTTTGGGAAAAGGCTGCCGCCGTATTTTTCCTGGATTACTGCATGTGTGCAAGACCGAGGAATATGTTCTTATTATTTTCTGATGCTCATTTCTAAGTTTCTTTGACTGACCCGTAACGCTGTTGCCAAGAAAAAAAAAAAAGCACGAGTTTTGGAAACCAGTCTGTGCTTATATGATTTCTGTTGCAAGAAGTTAGTGAGCTCTCCCTTCACCCAGACTCAACGCGTTACAACGGCTTGTATCTAAACAGTAGCCTACCAAGAAAGTCATTGTTCACTGTCTTCCTCCTTCCTTTCACAACAATTTCTCTCGGGAGTTTATCTTTTGGCATCGTCGTGCGTTTAAAATAACTTTTTTTTTTTCTCACGATGCCGTGCAGCTCAGAACACAGGTAAGGTGCGTTTTTTTCGTTTTCATTCGGAAATTTCATTGGTCCAGTTTTTTGGCTTGAAGTTTGTGAAACCGGGAAAAACTCAGGAAAAATTCATAAATAAGCCGCTTCGCTGTTTAAGGGTTCAAAACGTGGGAAAAAAGTAGCGGCCGATAAATACGGTAAGTGTTTTCAGACGTTTCAGTGAGTGACTTTTGGGAAACAATTGAAAATGACAGTTTGGACGCGAAACTTTTAAGATGAAAAAGTGTCAAGTGGGCTTTATTGTCATTTTAACCATATTCAGTGCAGTACACAGTAAGACAAAACAACATTTCTCCAGGACCAAGGTGTTACATCAAATAACATAAATTCACAAAAGGAGCAGAGAACTACACAGAACTCTAAACTAACAACTCAAAGTGCACATGTAAAACATTTAATGCATGAAAAAAAAAATTGAGACAAGGAAAAACAGTAACAAAGTAGTAATTTATGGGATTAGTGTAGACATAACCAGAGTTGGAAATGAACTGTATTGACAGATTACTGCCACTGATTTCATCTTAAAAAATTATAACACAAATATTCTCTCGTACTCCATTTACCTCATTTATTACTGTTGCATTGTGCATTGTGTGTGCTTTGTCAAACAATATGTCTCCAAGTTCTGAAAAAATAAAAACAATGTTTTTTATTCTCAGTATGAACACCCACACACACAAACACCCACACACACAATAATGTACACTCCAACATCTATGACCTTCACATTAAAAACGAATAAAGGCACTCCATGTGCTGGTCAATAATTCAGTGTTTGCCTAACTGAAGTGGATGGAAGTGCTTGTTGAGCCTGATTTATAAATAACCGTTCAGAATGTAATAGAGAAGAAACAAAGTAGTGTGTATGGGACACGAGGCAACAGGACCGAGGAGCTGAAGAAATGCACATGAAATGATCGATACGGTCCAAGTGGGAAAAAGAAACGACAACAAGGGAGAGAGAGAGAGAAAGAGAGAGAGAGAAAGGTGTCCAAGACCAAAATCTCAGCCCCTAACCCCATTGCCACACATTGAATCAACGCCAGCTGATCAATACCAATTACGGCTTTTTTTCTATGCGGAATGAAGCAGGGGAAAAAATTACACTCTAAAGAAGTCACCAAATTAAAGCAGGACCCAAATTAGTTTTAGTCAGCAAAAAAAACAGGAAATGAACATATCACCATAGCAAGTGCTTCCTGACCTTAGGCTCATTAGCACTGGTAGAAAAAAGAGCGAGAATAATTTGATCCAATTCCTATTCATTTTGGGAATTTAATCCAAAGCAACGTCCATTTTTTTCTTTTATGCAAATGAGCAGTTGAGGGTTAAGGGACTTGCTCAAGAGCCCAACAGTGGCAGATAGAAGTGGTAGTGGGATTTGAATTCATGACCTTCTGAACAGAAGTCCAACATATTATCTACTGATCTTCCACTATCACATATGGTTAGAGAAAACTTTTAGCTTAATGTCTTTGTTTGTTACATGAGAGTTTTTTCGCTTTCCGATTTTTATTCAGTGCCTCTGAAAAATATGGAAACTCCTAGCCTTTTATGGTTTTTGAGTGACATGTTTCTTCAGTTTATATGCAGCAGGATATGTAATACAATGGTATTATAAATATAATTGTCCAAATATTCAACTTCAATATTCATTCCATGGTAGATATCACTCCAGATTACTATTTTCTCTAAATAAATATGGTGAAATCGGTCCCAATAAGCCGCCGCAATCCAGACGGAAATGCATGGCTTAAGCTGAAGTATGAAATGGGAGCCATGTTAGTTCAGGATTCCTTTCACTCTTCAGGATAAGTTTCCAACATTCCCTGCTCCAAAACAACCCCAATCCATTAAGCTTCCACTTCCATGTTTGACTGTGGGGGTCAGTCTGCTAACATCATCTTCACCTGTACCATTGCTGCATCATGCAAACTGCATAACTATATCAGTATTTATAATTTGTTATAGTCCACATGGTTTCATGCCTCCTGGAGTGAATGTATAACTCAATTACTCAAACTGGGTAAGAAAAGCAAAATATGAGTCAAAGGTTTAGATTATTTAAACATTACGCAATTAAACTGGCCAGATCTATTATGAAAGCAAGGTTTTAAAGAGCATACATAAAGTCTAAGAAGTGGAGGTGGAATTTGTTGTTCTCTGCCACTCATTGGGCAAACAGGCTTCATAAGCAAGAGCTGTGTGTGCTCTGCAATCAATACATCGATCTCAGGGTTTATAGAGAACCCTATTGAGTTCCATCTCAGCACTAGGAAAATCAATTCGAGGAAGAATTGCAACAAAATGTTTGCATTCTTATAAATATATATATATATATATATATATATATATATATATATATATATATATATATATATATATATATATATATATATATATGCACACACCAGTTGCTCATTCATATAATTATCTATAAACACATATGCAGATGCGAGGCTCTTTGTAGTTGTGAAGGTATAATAAAATTGAATATTGCCATTGTGACAATAGTCAAGTCAATTCAGGTCTAAGAGTCAAGTCAAGAAGATTTTATTGCCACTTCAACCATATATAGCTGTACACAGTAAAATGAGACGTTTCTCCAGAACCCTGGTGCTACATAAAACAACATCATTAGACAACATAGAGCTACATACAGAACAATGATATAGTTATAATAAAAGAATAATATAATATGGGTGGAATTGAAATAAGTATTGAGTGTGTGTTTGAGTTCAGGTTGTAACTGTTCAGCACTACACAGAGTGAGTGTGTGGTACCGAACAGTTACAACACAGTTGTAGTAAGTGTATTGAGTGAGTGTGTGTGTTTGTGTGTGTGTTTGCTACAGTTTAGTTGTGTGTTGAGGAGCCTAATGGCTTGAGGGATTTTTGCACAGTTTGGACATAAGGCCTCTTTCCTGGTGGTAGAAGAGTGAAGAGTGCGTGTGAGGGGTGTGTGGTTGTCCACAATGCCGTTGGCTTTGAAGATGCAGCATGTGGTGTAAATGTCCGTGATGGAGGGGAGAGAGACTCTGATGATCTTCTCGTCTGTATTCACTATCCTCTGAAGGGTCTTGTGATCTGAGATGGTGCAGTTTTCAAATCATGCAGTAATGAAGCTCTCAGGATGCTCTTAATTTTCTCTCTATAGAACACGGTTTGGATGGTGGAGGAAGATGGACTTTTCTCAGCCTTCTCAGAAAGTAAAAACACTGCTGGGCTTTTTTGGTGATGGAGCTGGTGTTGAGTGACCAGGTGAGGTTTTCCGCCAAATGAACACCAAGGAATTTGGTGCTCTTGACGATCTCTTTCGATCAGTGGAGAATGGCTGCTCTGTGCCCTCCTAAAGTCAACAACCATCTCATAGTTTTGTCAACGTTAAATAGTTCATATACTGTAGCAATAAATGGATTCTTTGCACAGCATCATCACTGCACACAGAGCAAAAACGAAAGCGTGTGTCCGTAAAGAAAACTGAAGGTTATTCTAAGCTGCACGCAGGTGGAAGCTGCAGAATGGTTGCCTGAGCTCCAGACTGGGCCTCCCAGGGCCTAAATATCATCTGTACAGTCTGAATCCGATGCTCCTTTCTCAGCTCGCTGCTCCATCTGCACTCTCCTGCTGACTCCCCACAGGCTCCCAGCATCCTTCATTGGCCAAATATCCCAGGCGGATGCAGATAAACATCCCATCCAGGTGCTTCTTCAGTGTGTGGCATACGTGTGCAGCTTTTTCCGAAGACACCATCTGGATATGTGAAATATCCGTACTTTCCGGTTCAGACACACACCGACAATAATATTAACAAAGTAAAGACCTAGATAGGAAACCGTGTGGGCACCACTTAAACCACTGCTCCACTGGAGTGTTATATTTTTTAAATGAAAATCTCGCATATTTCAATTTAATTTAACGGTGGAGATTGTCAAAAAGCAGCTTTACCGAAATAAATATTACAAATATGAATGTTAAATACAACAGTTTATCCTTAAAAAGCGAGTCAGAAAGGAAAATTATATGTTTATCATTATAATAAAAAACACATAAAATAAATGTAATGTTTACTGTTATAACCCATGATACCAGTAAACAGTCTGTTACACAATACAAAGAATTTCATACCCTGTGAATGTTCCAAGCAGCCTTGACATACATTATGGACACAAGTTAAAACAATGCATATTAATAACAAATGTACAATGTTATGATGCTGTTTTAGAGCAAATGCAGGACACAGAATTGTGCATGTATAAAATGTGTAGTGCGTAATGTGAACTGTACAAAGGCGTGTGCAAAAGTCCAGCAGAAGTAGATTTGGGTTCATGCCGTTAAACATGCTCCTGAGGCTCCAGTGACCACTGTTCATGCCCCTCTCCCCTCCGTGGATCCTCCCACTTCATCCAGATCTGCCTCTGGATAGTGTTCTCTTCGACTGGAGGCCACTCTGTGCAGCTTGGGACGGTTCCTCATCAAAGCCTTGGGTGGTTCCATGAAATTCCGGAGTAAGAACGGGAGCTTTGAGGATGGACTAGACTGTAGTTAATCTCAACTGTCTCCTACACTGACTCAGGATTACTTTTTGCTTTTGATCATCATCACTGTACCCCGCAACATCTTATATCTGTTAAAAATAGACATTTGGTGCAACCCAGATGAGGATAGGTTCCCTCTTGAGTCTGGTTCCTCTCAAGGTTTCTTCCTTATGCCATCTCGGAGAGTTTTTCCTTGCCAGTCGCCACCGGCTCACTCATCAGGGAAACAGACTTATAAAGAACATATTCACTTTTAATCACCACATTATCTGTGTAAAGCTGCTTTGAGACAATGTTCATTGTTAAAAGCGCTATACAAATAAAAATGAATTGAATTGAATTGAATGTCGGTATTCCAGTTGTAAAGGGTTGTATACCTGTGCAAAATATAATACATACTGTTACAAATAAGTAAAAATTAAAAATGTAAAAAAATGTCTCATAATAAAGAAAACTAAATAAATCATTTGTATTTAGAGACTGAATTAAGTACATTTTGTGTTATAACTGTCTTTTTTATGTGTAATACATAAGTATTTTAGGAAACATGTAGCATTTAGTAAAACATGTCTTTCAACCAAAATGTACTTTTCCTCTACCTTAGGGAAATATGTATATTTTAAAAAAGGATATTGAAATGTTAAAGTTTTTTTTAATAAAATTACTTTCCAACCTCAGGGAAAATAGTAAAACCTTAATTTATATTTAACTCCTTAACCCTATATTTAGTATGGTATGAGTGAATGGACATAAATAATTGTTAATAAGGACCGATAAATAATAAAGTTACTTAATAATCTACGTTTCTCTCTCTCAGTTAAGCTTCACATGCTGCTGAGATCCCATTAATCCTGTCCATTTATCACTTTCTAGTCCTTCCTGAATTATGCTCTTCCTCTGGATGAAATGGCTTCACATCAACATTCTAAAGATCTGTGATGTTACTGTGAAGGGTTAAACTTAAGAAACATTAAGCATTATGCATTAAGATGGATTTGGACTGTAATGAATATAAGCAGTTTGCAACAATGTTTATTTTTATATTCAATTGTTAATCAAAGAAAAATGATGAAATTCTAATGAATGAATGGGTATTCAGTGTCACACAGATGAGTATGGGTTTCCTTTTGTGTCTGGATTCTCTCAGGGTTTTTTCCTCAAATTGTCTCAGTGAGTTTGATCTATTTATTTATGTAGACTCTTCACATTCTTCTTCTTCTTCTTTCGGCTTTTCCCATTAGGGGTTGCCACAGTGGAAACCAACTATTTGCATGTCTTCCCTCACCACATCCATAAACCTTCTCTTTGGTCTTCCTCTTTTCCTCCCTCCTGGCGGTTCCATCCTCAGCATTCTCCTACCGATATACCACATGTCCAAACCATCTCAATCGAGCCTCTTTCACTGTGTCTCCGAAACTTCCTACATGCGCTGTCTCTCTAATAAACTCGTTTCTAATACTGTCCATCGTCGTCACTCCCAAAGAAAACCTCAACATCTTCAGCTTTGCTACCTTCAGCTCCACCTCCTGTCTTTTACTCAATGCCACTGTCTCTAAACCATACAACATCGCAGGTCTCACCATAGTCCTATAAACTTTCCATTTCATAGAAAAACTAATAAAAAAACAGAAATATAATCAACAATGGTTTTCTTATATTCTATTAGTCATCAGTGTTAATGTTTTTTTTTTTTTTTGTATCAGTCACCTTTTCATTTAATGGTTTTTAGATAACCTGAGCAATGGTAAATCAATAATTTACGTTTGCAGCATTTTACAGATGCCCTTATACACAGCTACTTACAACTAAGCAGTTGAGGGTTAAGGGCCTTGCTCATGGACCCAGCAATAGCAGCTTAGTGATACGAACTGTTGACCTTCTGATCCAGTGTCCAATGCTTTAACCACTAAGCTAAACCTCCTTCTGTATACTTTCTACTGTATACTAGTGTTATTGGTTTCTTAATCCATAAATCACTTGAATTTGTCACACGGCATGTAGGTTATTATAGATATCGGAAACATTTGTTTCTTTTGATCGATCAGGGGAACAGTGACACGTGCTTGAAGTGTGAAATATTATTCATAGGTACTACTACTGTAGCTTACAAGGGTCATTTATTAATGTCCAATTTTTGGCTGATCAAAAGGTCCAACAATAGAATTTAATAGAGTGGATTTCAAGAAGGAAAGGGTGAACAAGAGAAGTATTTTGCTCCAGCATGCCTTCATTAGCTCCTGAAATAAAAATCAGGATCATGCTCTTTGGGTTTGACCAGCTGACTTGCATATTTGTGACAAATATGGAAAATTACACCTTAAGAACAAACAATTGTGGACACCTGGCAATAAGACTTGTAACATCTTATTCCACATTTAATCTTAATTTGCTGTTAGATAACCGCCATTTTTCTGGGAATATTTGTTATACATTTTGGAGTGTGCTTGTGGAGATTTTTGCTCATTCAGCCATGAAGGCATTAGTAAAGTCAAATTCTGATGCAGGTAAGGTGAGAAGGTTTGAGCTCTACAGCAGACAATTTTAGATCTTCCACTCCAACCCATGTAAAGCTTGGGGTTGGCTTAGTGGACGGGGCATTGTCATGCTGGAACAGGTTTGGGTCTCCTAGATCAAGTGAAGTAAAATGTAATTCTACTGCATCCAAAGATGTCCAATACAATTGTGTGCCTCCAACAATTTAGGGAAGATCCACACCCAAAGTATGCATAGTTTATTATGTATGCATGGTGTTTCTGTATATATGAGGGGAGGTTGTTATTAATTGTTAAGGCATTGGGCTTTGAATTCATTGGTTGTGAGTTCATATCCTAGCCACACCAAGCTGCCCCTCCTGGGCTCCTGAGCAAGGCCCTTAACCCCTTAACTTCTCAGTTATATAAAAGAGATAAATGTAAGTCACCCTGGATAAGGATATCTGCCAAATGCCATAAAAGTTAATGTTTTGCTTTATAATTTTGTGATCATAAATATGTTTCTGTTTATCCCCGCCCCTACAAGATGTACAGACTACAGATGTTAACACAATGCAGACATAAAAGCGACTTGTAACATACAGTTGATGACTCATTTAACTCATTATTGTCCAAATTTATCTTCAAGGTTCTTGAGTTTAACTCCACAGTATCCTCAATGGTTTTTTAGACTTTTTATGTGAAGCCATCCTCAGTAGCAGCGACAATTAGTTGTATCTATTTGGACTTCATTCTGAAGTAGGGCATCAGGATGAACCAGGCAGGTCCAGAAAGAATAAAGTGACAGGATCACTGGTATCTTAGAAGCATGTATAGCTCAAAAGAGAGCATGACTGTGTGAGTGAGTGTGTGAGAGGAAAGTGTTTATGTGGAATTGGTGGGTTTGCAAGGAATGGATATAACCCTTATTCAAGCAACTGCATTGTCAGGTCAGTTGCTGTCACTCAAGCAAGCAGCAAACCCAGTGTTTAGAGCATCGACTGGTTACAATCATAGACATAATAAAGAAGCGACAGTCAAAGCATCCTGTCAATTTGAACCATAACATTCTGTGCAAAGAAAAACTCATCCACCAAACTTTGGGAAAAAGCTAAACTTACTTAGGTAATCTTTTATACACTGAATATGAACAATTTAAAATATAGGATCCTTTACGATGACGTATATTTCTATGATAACAGGCAACACCTTTTATTAAAGGAACAATCAAGATTAGTTCTTTGGTGTTCAGACCACACACACAAACCCATTCAATACCAAGAACACACCAGTTATAATCTACCAAAAACAAATGAAACCTGCCCAATTCCAGGAAGTACACTTGGCAGGGATCCAGAAAGCAAAGGGTCATTTCAGCACCTTGGACCTGAACCATCTACCTCAGCAAGAAGAACCAAAGTTCAGGTTTTATTGAACTTTCAGCCCTGTTAAAGCCCTGTTAGGAACTCAGCTTCGAATTCTGACCATTATAACCGTCTGACCATAAAGCAGTCTGACCATTATAACCAAGAAACCTCCAGCATGTGAGCCTTGGGCCACAAGGGTTGCCTCCTAATGAAGCCTAGCGAACAGGACAGTGGAGAGACAAAGTATGTAAATGACTTGAAAAGTGGCAGGCGGTGATGGAGACTGGCGATTCACTCAGAAGCCAGCTCTAATAAGAAGAAGATGAAGACTTAGAAGAACCCTGACCCAACAAATACAAGAAAATTAAGAATCTTAAGTGAATTTATTTTCACTCTTGTCAAGCAAATGGAAGAATTTTGGGTGGAGAAGCACTTTCTAGAGTCTTCCAATAATCATATATATCTAAAAAAAATTCTAATAAAACTCGAACAGACATGCGTAAATGTTTATATACAATTCAAAAGCACGCATTCATTTAATATAATGGCACAACCATCTGTAAAACATACACACCCATCTTTATAACACATACAACTGTCTCCAAATTGGACAAAACATGACGATCTCAGCTGAACATCAACGGCTTCTCCATGGAGATAGTCATTCCTTAGGATTCACGTGGTGCAAGACTTCATCTGTTTCCTCAGCAACTCAGTAGTTTCGAAAACCCCAGCAGGGATTCTACATTGTGAGAAAGATAGTTCCTCTCAATGTTTCTTCCTTATGCCATGTCAGGGAGTTTTTCCTTGCCACAGTCACCACCGGCCTGTTCATCAGGGACAAACTTATACGTATAAACAACATCTTATTAATTTTTATCACCACAATATCTGTGTAAAGCTGCTTTGAGACAATGTTCATTGTAAAAAGCGCAATACAAATAAAAATGAATTGCATTGAATTGATGCACACCACTCACACACACACACACCTTACGCACCTCTTACACACACACTTTACCTCCCTGCCACCCTGGAAAAAGTTACAGAAGCATTTACTATAGATCTATGCGACCATATGTGTAATGGATTCTTCCCCCAAGATATCAGACTCCTAAGCAGAAAGAGACTGGACACACACACACACACACACACACACACACACACACACACACACATAGTATTTATTATTATATGGACAATGTCTTTGCATTTGATTCACATCAGTTGTGTGTGCAGCTCGGCTCTGCATCGATATTTACCGTACTATTGCCCTATTGTTCGTAAATGTTTTAATGTCGTAAATGTCTTATTGCACCCTTTTGCTCACACTGTGGGATTTTGGCTACGGTTTAGTCGCCTGAGACAAATTTTTAAAATCCTAATAGATTCCTAGGCTAATATCTGTAATCTTTGATCGCTGATTTGACATGTTCAACAACAGCTGATCAATGGCTGTGTCACGGATTGTCACATAAACCTTGAGACAAGTCTTTTTCATGTGTGTGTCATTATGAAAACTAAGATATTACAGTGTGACATGGGGATCATGTCAATAAAGTCTGAAAAGCAACATTGGCAAAGGACTAAGTTAGTTCTGTATTGCATTGTGTAACTTTGTGTCTCCCTGTAACCATGTAGCTCCCTGGTAATGGAGGAACATTCTTTCACTTTTGTACCAACTGTATGTGGTTGAAATGACATAACTATGCAACAGAAAAGAAACACACCCTTCTATACCCTTAGAAATACACTATACAGACAACAGTGCTGGGATACCTGACTTTCCCAGCCATATGTGGTTCTTCCCCAAACTGTTATCACAGTTGGAGACACACAATTGTGTAGGATGTGCTAGAAAGAAAAATGGTCCCTTCACTTGAACTAACCTTGTGCACAAAGCCAGCTCCATGTCAAGTTTCAAGTCAAGACAAGTTTATTTCTATACCGCTTTTCACAACAGACATTGTCTCAAAGCAGCTTTACAGAATTTAACAGTTAGGTCTGCATTTATCACTGATGAGCAGCCATGGTGACTGTGGCAAGGAAAAACTCCCTTAGATGCTATGAGGAAGAAACCTTAAGGGGAACCAGACTCAAAAGGGAACCCATCCTCATTTGGGTGACATCAAGAGTGTGATTATAGTCTTTAAACAATACAGAACACTGAGGAGAGAGAACTAACATGAGCACTAGAGTGTAAGATTATGAGTAATGATCTTATTACAGTCTTTTACAGTCATTGTGGTTATAAAACTAGAAGCTACTGAGCAACTCATAAAATAGCTCAACATTTGTGATCAATACAGATCCAACACCAGCTTGTCCATGCCAGAACCTTTGAACACTCAAGGAGGTCCAATGTCAAAACTCCACATGAAGTGTGATCCAGTTGGCACTGGTACAACCCTAGATGGTTCGGGATGTTTGCGGGGTCAGCATCTACTTCTTTAGAGGTCCACAATCTTCATAAGGTATGCTTTGCATGGGTTGGAGAGGAATGCTGACTGCACCCCAGGCCTCCTGTCAGTGCCTGACATTAAACACCCTTATGGTTGAATACATTTTCACAAGTACACTCCAAAAGTTTGTGAAACATCTTCCCAAAAGAGTGGAAGTTATTATAAATGCGAAAGAGGACAAAATGTGGAATGGAATGTTAAAAAAAGTGCATGCCAACATTATGGTTAATTGTCCACAAACGTTTTTTTTTATATAGTTAATGCTGCAATAAATGGACAGCAAAACTACAAAGAGAAAAAGGAAAAACCATAAAAGCAATTCCTACTAGACAACCCTAATAAAAATATCATCATTTAAACATAAAGTGGATGTACTGTGTGCTGTAATTAAGGAGCGCTGGAGTTAATGTACAGGCTGAAAGGCTTACACTGATTTGGATGTCAGTGCTGCCTGTTCTTTTTTCTGACTCTTGCACACGTTTATTAATTTCGCTCTCTCATGCGTGAAAAAAAAAGTATTACTCTGAGACATATGGGCTGAGGCAGCAAAAAAGGAAAGAAACAGACATAAAGCATTTGACATGGAGACAATGAAGCATGAAGAGTTTCTGATCCCTGCACCTGAATACTTAAACACCACAAACACTATGAAAAACCTCACAGCAACAAGCGGTGAAAGGTGAAGGACATACATGAGTCATGATGTTGTGCAATACGAGGACACCAGGATACAAATGCAGTATATGAACGTAACTAGGGAAAAGAACAGGAACGAGATGGGAATTGGCTCAAAAAATGAAGAGTTGAGAAATATGGTATGTTGTGGCAATAATTTGAAAATGCAGAGGAATTAAAACACCTTCACACCTTGGCCTTCAGTGGTGTCCTTAATCCATCTCCTGCTTTAGAAACCATCAATATTGTTGATCAATACCAGACATGAACGCCATACAGTAACTAAATCAAGAAACCCAATGAACACAAGTCAACAAGTCTTCTTTCATTGAAGCCACAGCTGCACCGCCTCACTTTTACATACCCTGCACTAATCGTATAGTCAATGTCTTTATCTTTATTTATTACTTTATTTCATTATTTTAATTTAGTTTTTTTTTTTTTTTATAGTTTTCTATAATTTCACATCATGACAGTTTTCTTGTACATGCACCCCATGAAACTTGCCAATAAAGACGATTCTGATCGTAAAATAGCAAATAAAAGCATGTAACAACTCTATGGACGTCTTTCATCCACAATAAAAGGAAAAGAGCTTCTGCTCAAGCAACATGTTGCTGTGAAGCTCGTCTCCAAGCCCAATATGTCAAATAGTCAGGTGGAAATTCTTAACCCAGTGCCTGAGGCTATCAAAGAAATCATTTAACTTAAATATAAAATAAATAAATATATGCAATTACTTGTCACATGTACATTACAGCTCGGTATACTGATACAGTATATTGAAAGCAATACTTTCTTCCCAAATCCTAGCAACGTTAGAACGCTGGGGTCAGAGCGCAGGGTTAGCCACAGAGTGCACAGAGAGTTAAGGGCCTTGCACAAGTTGCCAAAGAGTGGCAACTTAGCAATACTGGGATTGAACACACAACCTTCCAATCGGTAACCCAGGTACAGTTCATTTTCTTGTGAACATGAGTAACAGCAGTACTAAGCATAGAGATATTGTCACTGCTCTCTGGGTTCCTGTTAAATTCAGAGCGATGCTATTTCTGTGTTTATCAGTTGACACTTATTTAGCAGTTTTTTTAACACCTCCAGATGTGCTAACACTGCTAAACATTTGATGCAGGTTCATCCCCATTTGCTGGCTCACATCAGTATTGAACCTTATGTTAATTTGAATAATGTTACCCCAATAATGCGTTCTCTGTAAAATGCAAGATTAATGTGAAGCTTCATAATAGTATTTTTTGTTGTATTTTTTTTTTTTTATGTGTGATTCAAAATACACTATTAGCATTGGTACACCTGACATTTCCAGTCATATGGAAATCTATAACGACAACATTTTGTGGACACCTGACCATAAGATTTGAATAGGCTTCTTGAACATCCCATTCCAGATTTAGTTCCTGTTTTCTGTGCTAATATCCTCCACTCTGTTATCCACTAGATTTTGTAAATTTAGCCACCTGGTGGTCTAGTGGTTAGGATGCGGTGCTCTCACCGCTGCGGCCCGGGTTCGATTCCCGACCCCAGCCATTAGGGTTGCACAAGCCAGTGCACCCTTAGAGGTGAGGTGAGGCCTGGCATGCAGTCAGTGCTCCAATTCATTCCAAAGGTGCTCAAGGGATTGAGGTCAGAGCTCTATAGTGGGAGATCTTTCACTCCAACCCATGTAAAGAATATCTTCATGGAGCTGACTTTGTGCACAGGGGCGTTGTCAATAATAAATGCTAGCGCATTTAAAGACATCCTATACCATTGTTTACCTCCTACAGTGGATGGAAGAACCATATATGGCTAGAAAAGTCAGGTGCCACAATACTTTTGTCCATATAGTGCTTTATGGATACATTAATGAATAAGTGCTTATTATTATACAACTGGAACTGGAATCTATCTATCTGTACACCTCAGAGACACCAATTGGCACTTCAAAAACAAGACAAAAATCACTTGTATTGCAAAAATAATAAATATACATAGTTTTTCAATCAGCCAGTCATGTGACTGCTTCACAGTACATTCAATAATGCAGATTAAGTATGAAAACTCTGTGACTTTGACCATGGCTTAATCAGACACAAATGTTTATATACGAGAGATTTATAATTTGCTAAGCAAGATGTATCAACTCAATTATGCGCAAGAAGCTGGAATTTTTGTTGCATATACAACCTTTAGTGCACCATTTATCTTTTCTCATTGCACTCTTTATTTCGGGCAAATCGATAGAAGCGCAGTCTGTGCGATTTATGTTTTCGCCGTCATTTAATTGTCCCTTGTTTGTCATGGCTAATGGACTTCGCTTTGAATAAGCCCAAAACTGTGTCGCTTCAGATCAAATTATTCCTTTAAATCAGACAATTCAATTGGGATGAAGAAAGCCTTTTCCAAAGCTACGTTGTCAGCATTATAGGCAGCGGTTAGGTTTCCCACAATTCACTGCACTTCTACACACTATGTCACGTGTTTGTTTGTGCTCCTGATTCATGTTCACACTAATCGTCGTCCCTATGGACACGTGACTATAAGATTTGTATGTAGTTTTTCAACATCCCATTTCACATTGAGTCCCCATTTGCTGTTAAAAATAACCTCCACTCTTCTGGGAAGATGTTCTACTAAATTTTGGAGTGTGCTTGAGGAGATTTGTTGGGGTTCATTCAGCTACAAGGGTGTTAATAAAGTCAGGTACTGATGCAGCTAAGGTGAAGAGGCCTGGGGTGCAGTCAGCATTTACATTCGTCCCAAAGATTTCCAAATAGGGTTGAGGTTGGAGCTCTATAGCAGGAGATTTTCCACTCCAAGCCATGTAAAGCATATCATCATTGATCTAAAGGAAGAAGGGCATTTATTGGTCACAAATGCATTTCAAAATTGTTTTCTTCGCATATACCAGTGATTTTTAGAGCTGGGGTCAGAATGCAGGGTCAGCTGTGTTACAGCATTCCAGGAGCACAGAGGGTTAAGGGCCTTGCTCAGGGGCCCAAGAGTGGCAGCTTGGCAATACAGGGGCTTAAATCACTGACATTCAGTAACCCAGTCCTTCAACCACAGAGCTACAACCTCCCTAAGGGTCAGGTGTCCCGAAACTTCAGTCTATAAACCGTATATGCATCCACTCTTTGCTATATTACATGACATTTATATGAAGCTCTTTCTGGTTTTAGTAGCCATCCATCCTGAGACTAAGCTTCCATTTTTTCTTTTTATCAGTTCATTTTTGATTTTATTTTATTTCCACCACTAAAATATCTGGGCCACCTACTGTATTTGAACCATACTTGGCTAACCAGAACACACACACACACACACACACGTTTTCTCTGTGTGACATAAATGCATTGCTCCTCTAGGACAGAGTAAGAGTGAGAGAGAGAGAGAGAGAGAGAGAGAGAGAGAGAGAGAGAGAGAGAGAGAGAGAGAGAGAGAGAGAGAGAGAACAGAGTAAGAAGCTTAAAGGATCCCAGGAGCCTGTCATTTTGGCTCTGACATATCGCCTGTGCTCTCCTAGCTGTACAAGGACACAAGCTCTGGTGTGGTTTTATCTCCAAACCAGAGATGTGTGTCTTCGGCTTCACCGTCAGCTCACATTTACATTCATTTCCTGTTTTAACTCTTAATTGTAGAAGTCTACAAGAACTTATGACTTTAATTCTCTAAAAGCTCTATACAAATATTACATTGAATTGATAGGACTTCAGCACATTTTATGTCACCTGGATGGTTTCTTCTTCTTCTTTGTACCAAAATGTTACAGAAGATATCTTTGGGCCATTTGCACAAAGCCAAAATACACCACATTGACAAAAGTATTGGGGTACCAGACTTTTCCAGCCATACGAGGTTCTTTCAAAAACTGTTACAACAAATTGAAATAGGTTGTCTTTAGATAAGTTACACACCTTCACTTGAACTAGGAAACCCAAACTTGCTTCAGCACAACTATTCCCATATGCACTAAGCATCTCCATAAAGATATGCTTTTTACATTTACCACATTTGACAGACACCCTTAGCCAGAGGGACTTACAACTGAACAGTTGGGAGTTAAGGGCCTTGCTCAAGGGTCCAGAAAGGGCAGTTTGGTGGTGCTGGAATTTCAACTTATGACTTTCTGAGTCCAATGACTTAACCATTAAACTATCACCTCCCAGGGGCTGACATGGGTTGGAAAGGAAGATCTTAAATGGCCTGCTACTGTACAGAGCTCTGACCTCAACCCTAATGAACCCTTCACAATCTGGTGAAAGATCTTCCCAGAAGAATAAAGGTTATTATAAAAGCAAATGGAGATTAAATGTCGAAAAGGATGTTCAAAAAGCACACATGAATCTTGTGTTCAGATGTGCACATAATGTTGTCTATATAGTTTATAAAAAATAACAGTTTTTAACACACATACACACATAGGGCACATTGAAAAAAAGAATTGGCATCATTTTATTGAATAAAGTAAAATTAAAACTGCTAACTCAGACACAGTCAACATATAAGTCAAGTCAAGTCAAGTTTATTTCTATAGCACTTTTCACAACAGACATTGTCTCAAAGCAGCTTTACAGAATTTAACAGTTAAGGTGAATGGTGTGCATTTGTCCCTGATGAGCAGCCATGGCGATTGTGGCAAGGAAAAACTCCCTTAGATGTTAAGAGGAAGAAACCTTGAGAGGAACCAGACTCAAAAGGGGAACCCACACTCATTTGGGTGACATCAAGAGTGTGATCATAAATCTTTAAACAATACAGAACACTGTAGAGTGAAAACTAACATGAGCACCGGAGTGTAAGATTATGAGTAATGTTCTTTCTACAGTCTTTTACAGTCATTTGTGGTTATAAAACTAGGAGCTACATTTTTGATCATCATAGATCCAACACCAGCTTCTCCATGCCAGAGCCTTTGAACACTCAAGAAGGTCCAGTGTCCAAACTCCACATGAAGTGGGATCCAATTGGCACTGGTACGTTTCTAGATGGTTCGGGATGTTTGCGGGGTCTATATAAAAGTATAATTATTAATACTTTTTTCTTTTTCTTTCGGCTTCTCCCATTAGGCGTCGCCTCAGCGGATCATCTGTCTCCATAACCCCTTGTCCTCTACATCTGCCTCTTTCAACCCAACTACCTGCATGCCTCACTACATCCATAAACCGCCTCCTTGACCTTCCTTTTTTCCTCCTTCCTGGTGGCTCCATCCTCAGCATTCTCCTACCGATATACCCCATGTCCCTCCTCTGCACATATCCAATCCATCCCAATCTCGCCTCCCTCAGCTTGTCTCCAAAATGTTCTACATGTGCTGTCTGAAAACCCACTTGTGGAGCATAAGCACTGAAACTCTCTTCACCTCCACTACACCCTTACTGTACTCTTTCAGGATCACCCCTACACTATTTCTCTTTCCATCCAGACCATGAAAGATCAGTTTGAACCCACCTCCAATGTTCCTGGCCTTACTCCCTTTCCACTTGGTCTCCTGAACACACAACATATCTACATTTCTCCTCTCCATCATATCAGCTATCTCTCTCCCTTTACCCGTCATAGTACCAACATTTAAAGTACCAACCCGAACCTCTACTCTCCTACACTGCTCCTTTCCCTGCCATCTCTGTAGACGTCTTCCTCCTCTCCTTCTCCTCCTTCGGCCAACAGTAGCCTAATTTTTACCAGTACCCTGTTGGCTAACGATACCTGTGGTCTTTGGTAACCAGGGCCTCGACCGATCCGGTATGAATTTCTCTTTCGTGATCCGCAAATTTGATTTGGCACATGTTTTACGCTGGATGCCCTTCCTAACGAAACCCTCCCTATTTATCCGGGCTTGGGACCGGCACTGAGTAGTTGCTTGTGCAACCCTAATGGTTGGGTTATTATTATTATTGTGTGAAAAAAACACCATTCCAGCATTCCTTTTTCCATAATACAGCACTACCTGCTGCACTGTTATGCTCTCCCCATTAATCACTTACCAATTACAATCTGTGTGTATGGAGTTAGCTGTTACCTGCAATCTTATCTACATAGCTTATTTACATTGCGTGAAAGTTATTATACCGTAGTCAGGTTTCTGCCTAGGGACTCCATTACCCAGCAGCCACTGTACTTCCTTGTTTGTCACATGTCACTGATGATTCACACTTGAAACGCATTGTGTGTAATTAGCACTTGTAAATGGTCTCACCTCACCACACACTCCTTGCCTGTTGTTGCTGCTGGTGTTTTAAATGTACACAGAGGATAAATAGCTACATTTGTATCTGGCACTGCCTCATTACATGACAACTAATCATATGTATTGTTTTCGAAGCGGTGCTTTAGCCAAAAGAAGGCAAGAAAAAGTACATTTATACGTCGCAAAGCTGAGGGATCACTTATCAAAATCACAATATGCTGATATGTGCATTTTTTCTTTCAGTAAATAACGCACCCCCACACATGGTTATCACTCGCTCATTAAGCTTCCTGGCTTATGCGTTATTACGTCCCGCTGGCACTGGATAATGAAGTCGGATAATGAGCTTACCTCTAATTACGCTCTTATGTTTAGAAGGTTGTAAGTTCAAATCCCAGGATTATCCCCGAGCCCCTATACAATCCTTGTGCAAGGTTAACTTTAACTTCTCAGCTCTGAAATTGGATTCAGCCTCAAGTTGTTTTTTGTCTCTGATAGAAAGATGAAAAATATAGGAATGGAGATGAAGAATAGAGTGGTGCGAGACTGGTCTGAGCTGTAGACGAGGGGTTTCCTCAGTATAGTGCTTTATAGCACTGTATCTATGTGTGAGAAACACTTTTTCAAATGTCAGACTCTGACCTTTTCTGGAAATTCACTCTGCGTGCAGCCATGATATTCTACAAACTTTTGTATATTTCCTAGGTACTAGAGTGATATTTTACTTTGTCCGATCCAGTGTATCCCTCAAATTGTCAAAAAACCTCCTTGCAATCATGTATTTGGTGTGGTCGTGTGTTTGATCTATTTTAGTTGAAAACCACTTAAAACATTACTGTGAAGAACTGAATAAATAGAACGTCATTTGGTTCCTCTGCCTCGTTTGGATGCTTTAGCTAAAACACTCAACCCTTCATGTTAATTTTTTTTTTTCAAGTCAATTTTGGGGTTCATTTAGAAGCCTTAAAATTTTTCCCTAATTTTTCAGATGTTTCAATATATTTCCAGAGCCATCTACAGACCCATCTAAGATGAATCTCGGGTTCTTTTCTCTGAGAGATGTTTGTCTTCTACTGATTTCACATATCGGCTGGACTGACTTCAGTCTATCAGCAAGTGAAAAACATTCCAATGGAATGTTATAAACTATTAAATTTGATTGTGGTGGTGGATAATACACGGCCTACAGTCCAATCATCAATGATTAGTGATTAGGTAAAGAGGGGATTCTTCAGAGAAGCAACTCAGGGGTATGGAGCTAGAGTGAGTCACCAATCAGATGGGAGAAGTTGTTATTAGAACAATTGTATTGTGGAAGAATAGCAAAGCAGAATGAGTTGGAGTTTGCCAAACATCCAGCATTTTCTCTGGTCAAGTGGTAACTCAGTGGTTAGATTTCCAATCGGAAGGTCTTACATTCAAATCCAAGTTCCATCGCTTCTTGGCCCGTGACAAGGCTCTAAAACTACTCGACTACTCAGTTGTATAAATAAGAATATTGTACAACCCCAATTCCAAAAAAGTGTGTAAAATGTAAATAAAAACAGAATGCAATGATTTGCATATCTCATAAATCCATATTCTATTCACAATAAAACAAAAAACAATATTTAAACTGAGAATATATACAATTTATATATTTTTTAAAAAGTAAGGTCTTTTTACATTTATTGGCTACAAAATGTCTCAAAACAGTTGGGATGATGTGGACATGTTTACCACTATCACGTCTTCTGTTCATATACATCTGGGAACTGAGCAAACCAGTTGCTAAAGATTTGGGAGAGGAATGTTGTTCCATATGTGTCTGATAGAGGATTCTAGCTGCTCTGCAGCTTTGGGTGTCCTTTGTTGTGTTTTTCGTTTTCAAATTGGTGAAAGGTCTAGACTGCATGCAGATGAATTCAGCACCCAGACTCTTCCACTACAAAGTCATGCCATTGTAGTAGATGCAGTATGCAGTTAGCAATGTCTTGCTGCATGGAAGCATATGATGCTCTTAAAACTGTATATGCTGTTCATCATTGATGGAGCCTTTTCAAATGTGCAAGCTGCCCATTCCACAGGCAATAATGCACTCCCATACCATCAGAGATTCAGCTTTTTATGCTGAGCGCTAATAAAAAATCCTATGTAGTCCATAGGATGTGGTGTCCATTAATTTTAAAAAGAAACTAACATTTGGATTTTTTCTGACCAACTTTTCACAAAGTACATTTTAAATGAGCTTTTGCCCAGAGAGGATGCCGACTTTTTTGGATCATATTCACACATGCCTCCTTCTTTGCATGATGGAGATTTAGCAAGCATTTGTGGATAACATGACATACTGTGTTTACAGGCAATGATTTCTGGAGGTGTTAATTATCTCCTGCAGTAATTTTCCCACCAATATCCACCAATACTTACCACCCTTAGAACACCATCACATCAGTGAAACATGCTGTAGCTTTGTTGTGCTGGGATGCTTTAAATCAGCAGGGACCCAAAAGCTGTTCATGATTTATTGCCATATGTTTGAAGGCATGACTAAGCTAGGGGAATATTGTAACTTAACCTACTCCAATCATGTTCATATTTCAACAAATTCGGACCCTAAGCATACTGTCAAAACTATACTTAAAACAAAGAATGTGGATGAGTAGGAACGCCGTTGTCAAAGCTGGGACCGCCATCTGATTCAGAATCTGGGGCAAATAATTGAAAACAGCTGTTCACCAGCAGTCTCTGTTCAATACAACAGCCAGAACTAGAGTGACGGACAAAAATATCAGAATGTGGACTGTTTCCTTTTCCTTAATGTTCCAGAAAACTGCTCTGTACATTTCTGTAGATAGAATAGAGAGTTTCCTGCTGAATTGGGAATTGCTTTCTCATTTTTCACACAGATCGTTTTTTTTTTGTCCACCGGATTTGGTGGTGTTTGCACTTGGCTTGCGTCACATCCAATCAATGTGTTTTATTTAGTTTTTTTTAACAGACATTTCATGAGTCAGTACAGTGAATCAGTGTCTTTGGATGGACAGAAGTAAATTTTTGGTTCGTCTTGGCTCCTTTACACGGTTCTAAAATTCCTATATTGATGCATGTTCCATAATCCCTGCTTCTTATTTTATATAGTGACAGTTTCTATTGTTTTAATGTAAAGTGTATTATCACTACCATTACACTGTATATACACACAATTTATGCACAACAATTTTATTTATTTGTAAAATATATTTGTGGACACAACAGCATAAGATTTGCAAGTACTTTTGTCCACATTTAGTCCTAATAATCTCCACTTTTCTGGGAAGATGTTCCACTACATTTGTGGAGATTTGTGGAGACTCATTCAGCCACAAGGGTGTTTGTTAAATTAGGTATTGATGTAGATGAGGTGAGAAGGACTGGTGTGTTTTAATTCCTTCCAGAGGTGTTCAATAGGGTTGATGTCAGAAATCGAATGCAGATCTTCCACCCAATCCATAAAAAGCATATCTTCATAAAGCTGGCTTTGTGCACAGGGGCACCGTCGTGCTGGAATAGGTCTCAATACCTTTGTCCACATAGTGTATAATTATTTGTAAGTATAATTTCACTTCAGTATGAAAGCGATTCGTTCAGTTCTGAATTTGTTTGACGTGATGGACATTGCGTGATGCTGTAAAACCTAATGAACAGCCTGTATCCTGTTTTGTTCAAATCCAGAAAAGGATGTTTTGATCTACAGGAAAGATGTGCATGGGGAATACAGTAAAAAAAAAAGAGGCGCAACACCTGCTAAGAATGACAGGTTGTTGCATCAGCCTTCAAGTGGGAGAATGTGTGTGTGTGTGCGTGTGTGTGTGTGTGTGTGTCTGTGTGTATGTAAGTTGACTGAGAAAAGGCTACTTTCACAGTGTTATTTATTATATAACAGTGCAATCGGAAAAATTACTAATACATTTTTCAAAAAGAAATGCATTTTAAAAACATGCTTTAATTGTGTGTGTGTGTGTGTGTGTGTGTGTGTGTGTGTCTGACTGAGCTTGTAGCAGTTAAAAATCACTTTCCAAACACTGTCACAGGTCTACTCTTAAAACCTCTAATACACAGTGTTCTTATTGCAAATTTCGTTTATTGATTAATTGATTACCAAACAGCTCTTTTGTCAACTTACTTAGAAACTTACAAATGAGCAGTTGGTAGTGAAGGGCCTTGTTTAAGGGCCCAGCAGTGGGTGCTGTGCTTTCAACTCCTGACCTTATACATTTGTTTCCACTCAAATGCCTTAACCATTGAGTTACACATCTCCTCTAAATAAGTGTACAAAATTATTAATGATGTCATTACATAACTGTATATGAATTAATTATGGATAGTTAGGTAGCTTATATGTTTTCTTTTTTTTTTTTTTACCTAAAAAATTAGAACAGATAATAAACAGATAATTAAATAATCTTTTTGTTTTTGCAGCTCCCGTTAGGGGGCGCCACAGAGGCTCATCCATCTCCATATCACTCTGTTCTCTAAATCTGCCTCTGTCTACCCAACTACCTGCATGTCTTCCCTCACCACATCCATAAACCTCCTCCTTGGCCTTCCTCTTTTCCTCCTTCCCGGTGGCTCCATCCCCAGCATGTCCCTCCTCTGCACATGTCCAAACCATCTCAATCATCACTCTTTCACCTCCTCTTCAAAAAACGTCCTACATGCACTGTCCCTCTAATAAACTTGTTTCTAATTCTGTCCATCCTTGTCACTTCCAATGAAAATCTCAGCATCTTCAACTCTTCCACCTCCAGCTCCAGTCCATCTGTCTCCAGACAACCAGACAACATAGCAGGTCTCAGCAGCATCTATTCACTTTTGCTCTTGCAGATACCCTTCTATCAGGTAGAACAAAGTAAAATATTGATTGGAAAATCAAAAAATGTGAAGTAAACGAATAAAAGCTAATCCATTTATGCGTGGACATTTGTGTGAATATTTTGTGCGCAAGACAATACACAATACACACTACACAATAATACACAGCAATTTAAACTCATAGTAAAGCGCCGCTGCTGATGTTTATTCCGTCTTTGGCAAGTGAACATAGGGAGGTGGCACCTTAATGGTTGGTACCATAGTGGTAGACTTTGGATTTGATGGTCAAGACTTTAAATGCCAGCCACACCAAGCTGCCAATCCGTGGGCCCCTGCACAAGACCCTTAACCTGCATAGTTGGTCAGTTGTATGAATCAGATAAACATAAGTAGCTATGGATAAGGCATTTAGCAAATGCCATAAATGTAAAAAGATATTCATTAATATTTAAGTGCTTTTAATCTATACATCTACATCTATAATTTCTTGTGTCTGATCAGTTTACATAAAAAAAAAAAAAAATGTCTCTCACAAATGCTGATGTTACATTTGTAATTTTTTCTCCATTTGAGTCAGAGGTTCATTTGATCTATGGACTATACATCCACTGCTAATTATCAACCAGAGCATACAGGTTAATTAATCCTGATTAGTCCTATGGTGTGTGTGTGTTTTGTGTTGCCGTATGGCTCGTGTACTGCCTCCGAGTCTGGTTTGGAGAGCCTCCCATGGTGAAATCGCTCATGTAGTTAATAGATCAGTCAGCTGGAGGCCCTGTGCTTGGAGTGTGTCGAAACGAGGGTGCGAGTAGAGCTGAAGTACACTCTCACACTCAAGCGCTTTCGCCTCCGAGACCCACTCACTGAGTCTAATGCATAGAAATTCCCTCTATAGAAGCGTGTACCGTAGCCCCCCTTCAAGTTCCCCTCATCTCATCTCGACTTTCGTTCGAAAATTTTCAATCGAAATAATGGATGACCGTGGGCGCTTGTGAGAAATCATTCCAGCTTTCTTGTTTTCCCTGAGTGCCTGGTGAATCGAATGACCACAATGACCTTTCACCTCAAGGTCAATGAGAATGCCTTTAACCCCCACCCTCCCCGTGCAATCTTTAATGTTATGCTATTTGGAAAAGCTCAACCTCACAGGTCAACGGCCAAATGTTTGTCTGCACCTGTGCACTTGGTGGAAATCGCACTTTCAAGCTTCAGTAAACATTTAAATTTTATTAATAAATATGTCCGCTTGAATTTTGAAAAGAATCGTGAATTGTCCAATTGATTATTTACTGAAAATGTTTTTTTCATGCCAAAAATGATCAAATAAGAACAATTCGGCCATGCTAGGTGTGCTATCTCGTAATCTTATAATCCATGCTAGCATTTGGACACAACTAGCCATAACTACATTATACACTCTTCCCAAATGCCTTCCATTCACTATGTCTCTATAAATCATGTGTATCCCCGTCAACCAAATTCTAAAATGCAAATTCTGTAGCAAAGCTGCTATTCCTGCTAGTAAACATTTTAGAATTTTGATTTGATACAGGCTTATTGACTGAGTAAGGTCTAGTGAAGGTCACACAGGCTAAATTTGCAGTGTTAGCATATCGAAATGTATATTTATCTCTTTGCTTAGTGACTACAATGGTTCTTTATTCTAGAGACAAAGAATATTCTGGGGTCTGAAAACATTTGTTTCATTGCTAACTTTACACTAGTTCTATGAGGCTACTAGCAAATACAGGAAGCTTAGTAGTAAAAACTCCAGGTATCTAGTTCAATTCTCACACATTCACCTCATACCGTGTTTTAACAGTCAATATTATAATTCCACATGATAATTTATGACACTATGACAGATTTTAATTCATGAAATGGACAAAAATACTTCACAGAGGTTTATTTCGATTGTGGATTATCCTCAGAACAGCTGTGACATTGACGCGTGTGTGTATGTGTGCGTGTGTGTGTGTGTGTGTGTGGTGCTGGTACAAGAGCATCAGCTACAGCAGTGACATGATGAGATTTAAACGCTGTGTTAATTACTCAATCCACTGTATTTAACACATAGATCTAATATTTTCTCAGTACTCACTGCATGATATTTATCCACCTGAGTCAGTTTCACTGCCATGAATGATCCTCTATACCAGTAATATCTAACATCAGCTTCACACACACTTTCCACTGAGGCAAAGAAGGACTACGACACCACACAGCAGTACATGTATGGACTGCAATTAATAATTGTGCACCTACAAATTGATATCGACCCTAGATGCATGTAAGTGTATGAAACAGCTGCAAGGATTGTGAGTTGGACATCTCGAATCCAACTGGGTGCAGAAATGTGTGCTGAGAAAGAAGAAGAAAAAAAAAATCCTCTGGTTTTCTGAATTCAATTTTGAAGGCAGATAAACAAATAACAGCCAGACCAAACAGACAGTAATAATAGATAAGGGGTAGAAAGCAGCAGCTGTGATGGATGTGGCAATAGCAAGTGACAGTACGATCAGAGGGAAAGAATGTGAGATACTGAGATAAGAAGAAATAAAGGAACATATGCACAGTTACAGATAGTGTTATTTTTACTGGCATAGATAGATAGATAGATAGATAGATAGATAGATAGATAGATAGATAGATAGATAGATAGATAGATAGATAGATAGATAGATAGATAGATAGATAAAGGTTGTTTAGTGGTTATATAATAGATAGATAAATGGATTTACACTAAGAAAAGTAGACAGACAGACAGACAGACAGACAGACAGATAGATAGATAGATAGATAGATAGATAGATAGATAGATAGATAGATAGATAGATAGATAGATAGACTACCTCTATAGATAGAGGTTGTTTAGTGGGTATATAATAGATAGATACATAGATTTACACTAAGAGAGAGAGAGAGAGAGAGAGAGAGAGAGAGAGAGAGAGAGAGAGATAGATAGATAGATAGATAGATAGATAGATAGATAGATAGATAAAGGTTGTTTAGTGGTTATATAATAAATAGATAAATGGATTTACACTAAGAAAGGTAAACAGACAAAGACAAACAGACAGATAGATAGATAGATAGATAGATAGATAGATAGATAGATAGATAGATAGATAGATAGATAGATAGATAGATAGATAGATAGATAGATAGACTACCTCTATAGATAGACGTTGTTTAGTGGGTATATAATAGATAGATACATAGATTTACACTAAGAGAGAGAGAGAGAGAGAGAGAGAGAGAGAGAGAGAGAGAGAGAGAGAGAGAGAGATAGATAGATAGATAGATAGATAGATAGATAGATAGATAGATAGATAGACAGACTACCTCTATAGATAGAGGTTGTTTAGTGGGTATATAATAGATAGATTTACACTAAGAGAGAGAGAGAGAGAGAGAGAGAGAGAGAGAGAGAGAGAGAGAGAGAAAGAGAGATAGATAGATAGATAGATAGATAGATAGATAGATAGATAGATAGATAGATAGATAGATAGATAGATAAAGGTTGTTTAGTAGTTATATAATAAATAGATAAATGTATTAACACTAAGAAAGGTAGACAGACAAACAGACAGATAGATAGATATATAGATAGATAGATAGATAGATAGATAGATAGATAGATAGATAGACAGACTACCTCTATAGATAGAGGTTGTTTAGTGGGTATATAATAGATAGATAAATAGATTTACACTAAGAGAGAGAGAGAGAGAGAGAGAGATAGATAGATAGATAGATAGAGGTTGAGTGTTTATCACAGACAGACCATACAGTCAATTTGAAACGAGTAACAGTGTAAGTGATCAGTATTGTAGTTATCTCAGGTGTCAGTAGGGGACACTGTTTGCTTTCTGTGTTCAGTTCAGCGTCTGAATCTGTGATCATATTGAGATATAAAATCTCTTCCCCATCAGCCGGATGTGGAAAGAAGTCAATTTTCTGTTTTTTAACTTGACCAGCAGGAGCAGGTACAGGAGGAGGGACAGGAGCAGGGACAGAAGCTTGAGTTGGATCAGGAGCAGCTTCACACAGAAAAAGAATTAGAAGCCTTGAAAATCTCATGTGTTCCATTAAACACACAGTGTCTGTTCCAGTGATGGTATAAATAACTTATAGCATTATATCATGATGGTAGATTCTTAAAAATGAGAACTTTAGACATGTATGTAAAGATTAAGCTTGTTTATTTCTAATGTAGGGTTTGTTAATTTTTTTTTTTTTGCTCTGATGTCACAAAGGATCATGTTTTTTTGCGAGCATAGTTACAAAGATGTTCCATAAAAAACAAACAATTCAACTCTCTAAAGCATAAGACATGTTTTACTATTTGGCTTTTAAAACAAAAAGCTGAACAAAAGCTTTTACCTCAATCACTATTTCTCTGTAAAACTGTTCACATCATGCCAATTAGAAGTGTATTGTTGATGGCATTAGTGCAAATCCTGTACTCAAAATCCCAGCCATACAGCATTGATGTGTATTGTCTGAGCCTGATGTATTATCAGTAAAGATTTCTAACTGCAAATATATACAGTATCTCAAAAGAAGGACATGTATGAGGAAAGTGTGACAGCAATGAAGTGTGCAGTAGGAATGACAGACTGGTTCATGGTGGAGGTTGGATTGCATCGCAGATCGGCTCTGAGACCTTTCCTGTTTGTAGTGGTGATGGACAGGTTGACGGATGAGGTCAGACAGGAGTCTCCGTAGACTATGATGTTTGCGGATGATATTTTGATTTGTGGTGAGAGTAGGGAGCAGGTTGAGAAGAGCCTGGAGAGGTGGAGGTACATGCTGGAGAGAAGGGGAATGAAAGTCAGTAGGAGTAAGACAAAGTACATGTGTGCGAATGAGAGGGACTGCAGTGGAGTGGTGCGGTTACAGGGAGAAGAGGTGGAGAAGGTGGAGGAGTTTAGGTACCTGGGGTCAACAGTGCAAAGTAATGAAGAGTGTGTTAGAGAAGTGAAGAAAAGAGTGCAGGCAGGGTGGAGGCTGTAGAAATATATACCGTATTTTCCGGACTATAAGCCGCTACTTTTTTCCCACGCTTTGAACCCTGCGGCTTAAACAATGAATCGGCTAATTTATGGATTTTTCCTAGGTTTTTCCCGGTTTCACAAACTTCAAGCCAAAAAACTGAGCGACATAACATTAGACCAATTAAATTTCCGAACGGAAACAAAAAGACGCACTTCACCTGTGTTCTGAGCTGCTTTTTTATTTTTCTTGGTAACATATTCCTCGGTCTTGCACACATGCAGTAATACCGGAAAAATGCGCTGGCAGGCTATTCCCAAAATGCCGCTCTGCTCTTAAAGGAGCCACAACATATTTCACCTGTTACACTGTGTTACAGGCACTGTATTTCGTTCAAGCCTGTGTAAAGTTCAGTAGTTTAAGTGTGGCTTATTTATGTTCAAAATAAAAATCTTTGTAAAATTCAGTGGGTGCGGCTTATATATGGGTGCGCTTTATAATCCGGAAATTACGGTATATATTTTTTGTAAATGTGTCTTGACTTGATGAATTGTGCAGATGAATCTTGAATAATGTCCTAATGAAGGCGTGTATGGCATCAGATCAACCAATGATCAGCTAGTACTCTAAAACAAGTCATAGGTGAGTGTTGTGAACGTTTAATTGTCAACAGAGCAAAACACAAAATTAAAATTTCTGAAAATGGATGAACAACGAAGAAAATAACAAACTCTAGTACAGTTCAGTAAAAGTGTGAATCCTGTCCGGTCTCTTGCAATCGATTTGTGCTGTTGAAATTTATAGATGCCAAACAGAAGAAAATTGAACTTTGTGCATTCTTAATAATTGTGATCCGAAGCGTAGTTTATATCAAGAAATACTGAAACTGTGCAGCGTCATACTGACAACATGACTAAACATTTTGACGATCTTGTTTGTGAACAATGACAAAGGGACTTTTTATTTTGAAGGGAATGAGATTTTCATTATCACAAATACTTACTTTTAAGAAATAAACTAAGGATTTTGATAAAAGTACAGGCTTTTGTGAGAAATCCAATGTTTTGTGCTGTTTGTACACATTGTTTTGAGAAATGCATTTACTGGTTTGCAAATATTGACTTGATTGATATTGAGAAATGCTCCAAAGCAACTGAAAAAAACTGTAATGCAAGAAAATAGGTATAGGTATCAATGATACTGACTTGGTATCAAATGGAAAAGAAAATAAGTGGTGCTGCTTGTCCATAATCACAATAAAGATCGGATGTCAAATGTGCTGTATAATTACATTTATTCTCACTGGAAGTAAGGAGGCCATTCCAGCCCCATGGTTTACAAAAGCCTGGAGTACAGTAGAACTCCTGCACAGAACCCTGAACTTAACCCCACTGAGCACCTTGGGAATGAACTGGAACGTGATTGCGCCCCCGACCTCCTCGCCTGACATCAGCGCCCGACCTCAGTAATACTCCTATGGTTGAATCCTTACAATCATGCTCTAGTGAAAAGCTTTTCCAGAAGAGTGGCGTGTCACAACCCGTGATGTTTCACCGAGGTCAGTGTGTGCATTTGGCCAGTCCAGGCAGCAGGCCAAGTCTATCTGCACTGCTTCAGTCAAGTGATGCTGCTCCCCAAACCAAAGATGGCATCAGTAAGGACCTTATAAAGCCATAACAAAAACCAGTACCTGCAATTCTCTTTGCCGAACTTGAGTTTTGCGTAACTCTACATGTTCTTATCTGTGTATTTTTAATATCCAGGTTTTGACCTCTGCCTGCCCTGATTTTAAAATTGCTCTTCTCATTAGACTGTACACCATACATTAAATAAATGCATATATTTAGAATCAGCAAAAAAAAGTAAGGCTATGACTGGCTATTATGTTGAGTGTGGGAGTTTGCCTCGGTCTTGAATTAAAATTTTATCTCAATACACATCTCTCCATGTCCTTTTTGAGCCACTTTATGGTAAGTGTTTTCAGACCTTGTACCTTTTGGCATTTCAAGATTGTCTTTTTTTAAATGCTGTTTGTGTAAAAAGGATTAAAAACTATAACTGTAAGCACTTGGACGGAGCCTTTGATGCAAACTTAATCGCACCTCCCTCACCTTGTCTCCAAAAAATCCCTTCTAATCCTGTCCATCGTCGTCACTCCCAACGAAATCCTCAACATCTTCAGCTCTGCTACCTCCAGCTCCACCTCCTGTCTTTTACTCAATGCCACTGTCTCTAAACCAGCATCATACTGACAACATAAGTAAACATTTCTTGTTTGTGAACAATGACAAAAGGACTTGGCATTCTGATGGCATTGAGATGTTCATCGACACAAATACTTACTTTTGAGAGATGAACTAAAGATTTTGAGAAATCCAATGTGATGTGCTGTTTGTAAATTGTTTTGAGAAATGCCCCAAAGCAATTGAGAAAAACTGTAATGTAATATAGACTGCAATTTCTTTCCAAATTCTACAAACTTGGAAAGTGCTTATTTAAGTGTTTCAGGAAGATGAAGGTCTTCAACCGTCGCTTGAAGATGCTGTACGGACATCTAGGGGAAGTTCATTCCACAACCTCAGTGCCAGAACAAAGAAGAGAGTTGAAGTGTACTTACCTCTCCTCCTGAGAGAAGGTGGTACCAGTCGAGCAGTGCTGGAGGATCTCAGACAGCGTGGTGCAGTTCGAAATGTGATGAGGTCTCTGAGGTAAGATGGCGCTGGTCCATTTTTGGCCTTGTAGGCAAGCATCAGTGTTTTGAATCTGATACTTGCAGCTACTGGAAGCCAGTGTAGGGAGCGCACCAGTGGGTGGTGTGGAAGAACTTGGGCTGATTGAACACAAGTCGTGCAGCTGCGTTTTTCCTCATCTTCTTTCTGTATTTGGACAATCCTTTTTGCACAACCAAATGTACTGATCAGTGCTACTTTGTAACTGTTTTTCTGTCTTGTGTTGTCTATTGTGTTGTTTCTTTTGCATGTAATGTTGCACATTTGCACTTTGTGTTGTTAGTTTAGAATTATGTGTACTTTTGTGTGTTCCTTTTGCTAATTAATGTTGTTTGCTGTAGCACATTGGTCCTGGGGAAACCTTGTTACACTGCACTGTATAGGGTTAATATGACAATAAAACATACTTGACTTGATCTCCTGCTGTGGAGCTCTTACCATCAACCCTATTGAACACATTTCGCTGACTGCACCCCAGGCCTTCTCACCTCACCTCACCTCTCCTACATCAGTACCTGATTTTATTAATTGGTTGAATGAATCTCACACAATCTCCACTCTAAAATCTAGTGGAACATCTTCCAAGAAGAGTGGCGCTCATTAGAGCATCAAATTGAGACCAAATGTGGAAGGAGATGTTCAAAAAGCATGTACCAATCTTAGACGTAGGTGTCCACAAACTTTTGCCCATATAGTAAGTAAACCTAAAATATACTGAACACTTTGTAGGTGTTCATTGACTGACTGTAGCCCATTGTCTGTCATCTACAAAGTTTTCAGCTATATATTGTATATACTGCTGCTAGTTTATTACAAAGGCACGTACAATATCACACACATACACACACACACACTTTACACCTCTTCAATCCAATGTGATCAGTTATCGTCTCTGAAGGAGCCTTCAGGATTTCTGCTGTAGAACCCATTTTACTTGAGCACTGCTTCTCTTTTTAACCGTTTATCCCAGCTCTTTGTGCACAACATTCATGCTTCTGCTGGAATGCAAACACACACACACACACACACACACACACACACACACACACACACACACACACACACCATCATATCCTTCTCTTTCTTTCATCTTTAAATAAGTGCTTGTTAAATTTATTTTCCGTCGCCATGTGTCTCTCTTTGCTATCCTGATTTCCACCACCCACACTCCACTCAGTGCTGTCTGCCTTTGTGTGTGTGTGTGTGTATGTGTGTATGTGTGTATAAGTGATCCTTCTCTGACTGTACATTATTTCGCATGCTGCTCGTCTCAGTCTCGCATGCATACTCTCTCTCCATCTGCTTTTCACAATACACAATATGGAGTTGATTTTACACACAAAACAAAACAAAACAAAACACAATTACGAGATGTGCAATTTAAAATATATATATATATATATATTTTAAAAAGTAAACTCTCATTCCTCAATGTCGCTTGATTAGACTTGCAAAACCAGTGCGAAACAAAAAAAACCCAACATCGTATAACAAAACTGTTCTGGTTCATTGAATATTTTTTTAGTAGTCGAGGATTCGTGGCTGAAAACGTCCTTTAAATGTTTGAACTGAATTTAAAGTTGTTTCCTGGCCAGAAAAACTCTTTAGTTGCTGTTAAAAGCTTGCCGCTAAATCGTGTCCAATCACAAAGCTTTCTGGGACACATCATTACTCTTACTCCAGTCCTGTTATCATTTACATGGCATTGTCAAAAGTTTTGGGACACCTCCCCTTTTTCCAAGCCGTATATGGTTCTTCTCCAAACTGTAACCACAAAAGCTGGAGGCACACAATTGTATAGAATGACTCTGGATGCTGTAGCGTTGAATTTCCCTCTGTTTATACTAGAAGACCCAAAACTGTTACAATATGAGAATACCCTATGCACTAAGCCAGCTCAGTGAAGATCTTCTTTCCATGGTTCTTCTTCAAGCTGGTGGAGGCACACAATTGTATAGATTTTCAAAATCCAAACCAATGCCCATGTACACAAAGCCAGCTACAGGTTTACCTGGGGGTTGAGGTGGAAGATCTCCTGCTGTAGAGCTCTGACCTCAACCCAATTACACATCATTGGGATGAATGTAAACACTGACTGCACCCCAGGCCTCCTCACCTCACCAATCTGACTTTACTAACACCCTTGGGTCTCCTCAAACACACTCCAAAATCTAGTGGAACATCTTCAGGAAGAGTGAAGCCTATAATAACAGCAAATAGGGACTAAGTGTGGAACAGGATTTTTAAAAAGCACGGACGTATCTCACTATGAGGTGCCCACATACTTTTGTCCATATAGTGTACGTTATAGCTACTGAACTAAACATGCTGATAGGTTCAAGTCTTTTTCATATTAAAACCGAATGTCTACAGGAGATATCATTACCATTCTCCTTTCCCCTTGTCCTCCTTCTTTATCATTCTCCTTCCTCCTTGTCCTCTTTATCCTCCTTCCTTGTCATTCTCCTTCCTTATCATTCTGCTTCCTCATCATAATCCTTCCTCTCTCTCTTCTTATCCTCTGTTCTTGTCCTCCTCCTTCCTACTTCATCATCTCTTATGATTGACTGTTTCATTATGCTGATTGTGCTGATCCAGAACAAGCCTTCTCCATTTTTAAATAATCAATATGTAATTATTTCTCCACTTGTCTCAACATTTAATGCATGTCTCTTTAACTTAGAAAATAGACAGGCTTAGTGGCAGACTTGTGTGTGTGTGTGAGAGAGAAAGATATTATAGCTAACTATCTGTATTTTAAATGACCAAGGAAAATCTCCATAAGAAATTATCAAAAATTATTTATTTTATGAAAATGAAAGGAAGGCTGCCATAGTTTAATCACTGAATATACATGAGGTGGACAAAAGATTTTGTTTTAATCAGACCTGTTGCCAGAGGTGTATGAATTCCAGTACCTATCCAGGCAGTCTGGACTTTCCAACCAATAGTAACCAATGAAAAAAAAAAAAAAACAGGTCGTTCTGCAAAGTGTAAGTGGATCTATAGAAAAGTAAAAGGGTTTAGGAACAACAGCAACTCAGCAACTCAGAAGCGTTAGTCAACATAAAGCCACATAGTGCTAAGGCTTATGGTGCATAAACGTTGATAGTGTTCTACTATTCTCCTTCCTCCTTGTCTTCCTTCTTTCTTCCTTATCATTTTCTCATCAATGCAATCAGTGCTCATCAATTAAAACTCAACCCCAGCAAAACAGAACTGCTGGTCATCTCAGGTGATTCATCTCCAGGTCAAGATCTCTGAATAACTCTTCATGACTATCTACTCTCCCCTTCAGCCACTGCTCGTAACCTTGGGGTAACTATGGACAATCAACTGTCCTTCTCCTCACATGTTGCTAATGTGGCTCGTTCTTGTCGATTTATTTCTCTACAATATCCGAAGGATTCGACCATTTCTGTCCACACAGGCTGCCCAGGTGCTTGTTCAAGGGTTCTGAACAAGGGCGGCTGCTAAATGCTGCAAATATAAATGTAAAATTTTCTTACCCCTTTGTCCTCCTTCTTTCTTCCTTATTATTTTCTTACCTCCTTGTCCTCTTTTCTTCCTTATCATTCTTCTTTAGTTCTTCATACGATCCGGTTCATCCCAGAGCAGTTCAATAGGATTTATGTGCAGTGACTGGGCAGGTCATGATCCAGATCTGTGATAGATAACACTCTCTAAATAAGGCTTACAGAGCTCAGACGTACACTTTGAATAATTTTATCATTATGAAATGGTAGCCATGTTGGTTCAGGATTTCTTTTACTTTCTGGAATAAGTCTCCAACCTACCCTGCTCCAAAACAACCCCAAACCATTAACATCCACCTCCATGTTTGAGTGTGGGGTTGAGGCAGTCTGGTAACATCTGTTCCCCTAAAGTTCTTGGGTTGAGCAAAATATTTAAGATTCATACTCATGTATCTACAGAACTTTCTTCCAGTTACAGTATTCACTGTCCAATTCTTATGTGCTTTTGACTGTTACCGAGTTTGTTGCATATATTAAGTTCTCCCACACCAACCTACTGCTGTGACCCTCTACTGGCTTCCAGTAGCTGCACGCATCAGATTTAAACACTGCCTACAAGGCCAAGTATACTTGAAGGCTCTTCTCTGTTCTGGCATCGGGGTAGTAAAATGAACTTCCCCTACATGTCCGAACAGCCGAGTCACTGGCAATCTTCAAGCAATGGGTAAAGATCTACTTCTTCCTGAACCACTTAAACTAGCAGTTTTTCTGGTATGCTTTTTTTTTTGTTTGTGTTTTGAAGAAAAAAGAAACATTTTTGTAGGCTGATCTTAAATTTGTGTTAATCCAACCTGGTTGTATTACTGCTGCTAAAGTCATTTTATTGTTCAAATGAACCAGCTAGCTTGAGTAGCAAGCTAGTCATAAAGTGCTCTCTTACTTGCTAGCTAGTCTAAGTTTGTTAGGAATCTATACTATGCAGCAAATGAAAGTCTAATGTAGAAACAGATGCTGATTGTTCATGGGCCATCCTCAGGTGACCAAACAAAATCTGAAAGGTAATATTTTGTTGGTATGTTAGCATGTTGGTCTATTAGGAACAGAGAAAATGTTTCTGTTCTGCTTACATAAAATAAAAGATTCCATTCAAACAAAACAAGTAAAATTGTGTATAGATGTAAAAGACTACGTACAGGTTTAAAAAGATGTGTTTACAACTGAACATGCAGCAATAATCACATTAGACGCTGTGTATCAGGTTCAGTAAGGCTCTATGGAAAACAAATGAGATCAATGCTCAAGTCTGAAGTTATCCATAATCAGTTGGCATGCACTTTGACCAGGTCATGTTCATCTATCGGATACATTCATTAGCCGCTTTCTCAAAGAATGATGTGGAGCCCAGGGACTTTCTTCCACTGCCTTAGCTGCCACTGACTGGACGGATAAAATAAGGGAGATGTCGTGCTCCGTTATCGATCTGGAGTCACGAGGAAATGACTACCCTAATGGAAAATACAGAGAGATCTGTCAATACATGGCGCTGGTGTGTCAACCTTTAAATTACTGCCGGGGCCAAACACAGAGCACGTGTGTCATTCAAATTGTCAGATACACTTATAGCCAGGAGGCCTGAAGCTACCTGAAATGAGGCTCCTGAGGAAAGAAACCAAAGTTTTTTTCTTACTCATACTGTAGGTCATGTCAGTGTAAAAAATAAAAATGATCGGAAACTTCATGAAATGCATCCTTGGTGGATATTAGCAGCGAGGATCTTGAGCACTTCTCTAAATCAAAGTTCAAAAAATCCCTGATGCCGAGGCCTCCGTACCTCACTTAACATCAGCACCTGACTTTACTAATACCCTTGAGGTTCAATCTCCACAAGCACAGTCCAAAATTTAGTGGAACCTCTTCCCAGAAGAGTGGAGCTTCCAATAACAGCATATGGGGACTAAATGCGGAATTTGATGTTCAAAAATCACATAAGAAACCTTACAATCAGGTGTCCACCAACTTTTATCTATATATTGTGTGTAAAAAAAGTCAACTCCAAGAGTCAGATGAACTGCGTCAGGAGCGTGTGGTGTATTCATCTCAGAAATTATGGCCTAAAACCCAGAACTGTAGCAAGAAAAGAAGTAATTGAAGCAAAAAGCTACATGACTGAGTGCACACTAGAATGGTTGCAAGTGATGGCATTATTTTAAAAGGAATGCACAGAAGGGGACAGAATAATTGCGTTTGTGCTGACTCAGGAGTAAGCAGATGAATGCCGTAGAGCTTATGCGACGACTTTAAAGAAGATTTATGGGAAAGAGCGGACACGCTAAATCAGAGGACGTCATTGGGAAGTCTCTTACACACACACACACACACACACACACACACACACACACACACACACACACACACACACACACAAGTTAATGTTTACTGTATTTATGGCAATAGAAAGAAGATGGGCTTTTTAAAGGGATTGTTTAATCAGACTAACTCATCAATTGATATTGGAAAAGTTAAGGATTTGTGGCTGAAGATGGTTAAATGGTTATTTATTCAGCAATTGACAAAAAGTAACTCAAGGAAATGTGATAAAAGCAGTGGTGGGCTGTGCATTTGGTACCTGGGCCTTCAGTGGGGACTTAATCCACCTCTTAATACCACCACTATCACGGCGCAATTATTGAAACCATCAATACTAAAACTTAATACTCAACATAGAGATGGAGAGGCATTTAGCATATGGAGGGTTAATCTCATTTTACTAAAGCAAGAAACCTAGTTAAGACTCCAAACCTCTACCCTACAACCGCAACTGTGCACCTACATCATCTGGAGCAGTTCAGAATCGATCTGGAAGCGGTCTGGAAGTGGAGAACAAACCCTTTCCTGGGCTGAGACAATCTAGCTAGCTTCGGGGTTGGCCGACCTTTTCTAGCCATCTAGCTTTTTTTTTCAAATTTATTTTTTAAGTATGTGACCAAATACATTTCTCTTTCTCCATAGGCATGAAAATGTCTAACTCAGATGTATTAATGTGTGCAGAGCTACACATGTGTTTTGCCAGTTGAACTTGGCTGTAACAGTTTCCATCTGACCAACCATTTAAAGGACGGAAAAATGCTGACGCTACTCTGGGCCAGCTAGCTGGCGCTGTAATGGGAATATGAAATCTGATTGGTTAAAGAAACAGAGCTATTTATTAAGGAGACTATGGTAACAAAGTACAGACTTTGCAGGCCCTGGGCAGATTAGATTGACGTGGCAGCACATAGAGGCTAAAATCTGATTGGACAAAAACTAAATCTAGCATCCGCATACACATACTGGGAGCAGTGCAGCTAAGAGAAACATTACGAAATGAAGAGAATAAACTGTTGTGAATACATTAATACAATTTCGTGGAACAAATATTGGAATTTAGGTTGTAAATGTAGGTCAGTGCTTCGGTTGGTGTTTAAGCCAGCAAAGAAGGCTTTGCTGGCCCTGAACGCCTGCCAAAAAAACCTACCCAGTTTCTGTCACAAAATTGACGTTCATTATTTTGCAATTTTCAGAGCATCCAACTCTCTTACACTGTTCTCTTTATCACTTATAAAATACGACCGAAAGTATTAAAACACATAGTGTAAGGACACTAGTCCTTAGCCCTTTGTTTCTGTGATTGTTGTTTTATGTGGCCCAAGGGTTCTGGAGGAACGTCGTTTCATTTCACTGTGTAATGCATCAGCTATATATGGTTGAAATGACAATAAAAGCTTCTTGACTTGACTTGAAATTTTAAATCCAAAATCACTACATTGCAAATGCTAGGCCCTTGAGCAAGGCCCTCAACCCTCAACTGCTTAGTTAATAGTAAGTCGTTCTGGACAAGAGCGTCTGCCAAATGCCATAAATGTAAAATAAATTGTTACTTCCTCGATGGAATAATGTTCCTCTACACTGAAATTTCTTGGTGTTAAGGTCAGATTAAAAGCAATGCTCAGAGCTCTATGCAGATATTCTCATAATTCATGAGCCTTTGTACTGATGTGTTTTCCTACAGATTCTTCTTGATGATGACTTTTCATGAAAAATTCCACCTGATCTGCTGACAGACGTTTTATTCATTGCTTCGGCTGTGGGTCCAGACTCACGTCCAAGATGTTTATTAGGGAAATGTCTTGATTCAGCTAACTTCCTCCTCAGTCTATCCTGATTTTCACAATGTGAAAAAGCATTAAACTAATGAGCTGTGCTGGATGTTTTACCAGAGCATTCACTGCTACTGTCTTGTTTTATGTTTTATTCTGAATTGCATGGTACAGAACACTTACCTGTTATGTATAAAACGATGGAAGACATTAAGACTGGGATATTTCATGGAAATCATCTTACTATGCATGGAACAAGACGTTCGTTGGAAAGCTAGCTGCTAGTGGAGCGGCGATCTTGAATCTTTGGCTGACAGTGAACCAATTGCTGTAATGCATAGATAAATTATATGGACAAAAGATCTGACTGGTAATAACTTCCACTCTTCTGGAAAGAAAATATCCACTAGATTTTGAAGTGTGCATGTGGAGATTTGTGGAGATTCTTTCAGCCACAAGGGTGTTAGTAAACTCTATTGGTGTGGGTGAGGGTGAGGAGGCCTGGGGTTCAGTCAGTGTTCACATTCATTCTAAAGGTATTTATTTGGGTTAAATTAAGAGCTCTATAGCAGGGGATCTTCCACGCATTATTATGCTGGAACAGGTTTGGGTCTTCCACTGTATTCAAGGGCATCGTATTAAAAAAGGCTTTTTAGTTTTGTGTTTTGCACCATCATTGTGTTTCGGGACGAACCTTGTTTTGTTTCACTGTGTTCTCCACTGCACATGGCTGATATGACAATAAAAAACTTTGTCACCTATGCCATTGACTTATAAAGCCTTATACAAGGTGGTGTTAAAAGGTTTCGAGACTAGCTCTGTTTACAACAAAGTACTTCTCTGAATTTTCAAGCATTTCACTGCTTGTTGTACTCTGTATGTATGTGTATGTGTGACAAATAAAATTTAATTCAATTTTTTATTTTTTTTTTGAGTTTATGTGTAAGGAGTTCGGTGACAGGGCGCTCACATGGTAACAATAGCACCAATTGCACAGATTCCGATGTAAACAGGACGATGTCTTTTGGCACACTGGCTTATGAAGGTCTGTGCTCCTTGTGACTATGTGTGCAGTCTGTTTGCGTGTTACAAAACTAGACTAAAAACATTTTGATACCACCTCGTTCATGAATTGTATCCTGGTTTTGTGTTTTTGTTTTTTGCTATGCTTCAAGCACCTGTTTTTGCCCCTTGGATCTTTTTCCCCATCTCACAACGTCTGCCTGGTTTTGCTAAGTGTTTTAAATTTGATGGCTTGAATTCATGAAGACTGTCTGTTTTTACTGCACTTGCATCTGCTCATATGATTTTCATGACATAAAATATTTTCTGACTTGGTCTCCATTTTGTTTTCCCAAAATTTCGGATAACTTTCTCTTTACTAGTATTTCTCACTATGCTTGGGAATAGTTTATTGGTGTAGTAGATCTGGCGCACAAAACTAAGTGGCCATGAGGACATTTTTTTAGAATCGACCATAGAAACAGAGCAACTGCATACCAGACTTCCTTAACCACTGGGCTGCATCCCAATAGCCAGCTGTGGAATAGATGCTACTGGCTCACAATTATGATCTGGGGAAAACATCATCATTCCTACACTTGCTGGGATAAGAAATTAGACTTTGGATCTGAAGGTCAAGAGTTTAAATCCCAGTACCACCAAGCTGCCACTGCTGGGCCAATGAGCAAGACCCTTAACCCTCAACTGCTAAGTTACAAGTCGCTCTGGATAAGGGCGTCTGTCAAAAACAAATAATGTGCACAAAAGGTAGGAGACCCCTTTGCTATGCTAATTCCTAAGCTAACCTACTGAGCAGCTTAGTTGAGTAATTTAGGCCCTCAAGAGCCCGGGTCCTCTGATTTTCTTTCTAACACAAGAGATTAGCATAAAACCTGTAACTTTGAATCATTCTGATTTCTCGAAATCTCCTCAAACACAAAATTACTGTATTGATTTATTGTTTATTTATTGAAGGCTACGCTCAGGTGTTTCAGCTTAAGAGAAAATAGAAAGCTACAATCCAAACTTGGAACGATACTCGAGGTTCTATAAAGCACACTTTTGAGGGTCAGAAGGAAGGCTAACGGCATATCGATTAGGACCGAGCTAGTTATTTAAATGCAAATGTTTATCAATGGATTTCAGTGACAATCAAAATGGAGAAGTTTATATATAACGCTGAACTTTGGTACAAAATCTGTAGCTCTTACAAATGCTATGAATAGCTTAAGAAAAAAAAAAAAAAAAAAAAAACATAACTCCTGACAATATTAAAGGATCATTCTTTCTCTTACACAAACCTTTTCATATTCTTTTCTTAGTGGGCACAAGTTGAAAAGAAAAAAAAAAAAATCAGTAAATTCCCAGTAGGTGCCGAATTATTCCCTTATAGAGAATTCAAACCCAGGCAAGCGAGGATATTTACTGGATAAATACGCTGATTTTGAATGCGACTCCATTTTATATTTATAGCTTTATATTATAAGCCTCATTAGTGTGTATTTACTGCACACTGACTCACACTGAGGATAGAAAACCTGAGAGTCAGGAGATTCAGTGCCGTGTCACTTCCCTGCCTGCTACTGATATTGATTTTGTACGAGTGCTGGTTGACTAGTTAGTAGGATCGTTAAACTAGCATCTCAGGATAGGGTCAGACTGATGTTACGGACCCAATAATGACTGTGCGCTAACTTTGATTGCACACAGAGCACATAAACAAACCTTTACAAAAAAAAAAAAAAAGGAAACTCTTAAAACCCCAAAACTGCTTAGCGGTAGACGAAGTGGTAGTTCAGTAGTTAAGGTTTCTGATCGGCAGGTCAGGTTTCAAGCCCCAGAATCAGAATCATCTTTATTGCAAGTATTATTAGTTGCATGTATAAGGAAATTGTCATGGTGTGTTGTCATGGTGTGCTGGTGCTATAATATATGAACTTTAAAAACTAGGATAATAGAATAATAAATAAAGATAAACTTTAACTATATGGATACAGACATTAACTATACAATATACAGACATTAACTATACAGTATCACCAAACTGCCACTCTTGGGCCCTTGAGCAAGGCCCTTAATCCTCTGTGCTTCAGAGGCGCTGTATCATGGCTGACCCTGTGCTCTGATTCCAGCTTCCTAACATCGCTGGAACATGTGAAGAAAGAATGTCATTGTGCTGTAATGTACATGCGACAATATAAAGCACCTTGGTTAAGTTTGGGCTCCTACTCATTAACCAGTTGTTATATTTAATTAGTTCATCAAGCTTTTACTTGAACTAGAACTACATTCATCCAAAATTCTATCTCATAACTCCAATAAAAGTGAAAACTCAGTTCATTTGAGTTTAAATCCATTCTATTTATCGTCACACTGCATTTGAATTAAAGCAATTTCCCACAAATAGTCACAGGCGGATACAGGTGCCAGTTATTGTTGGTGAGTTGTGCTATTAAACAAGAGTGAAACACAAATCAATGCAAGACTAAAGCTAGAAACTAAGAGCATAACACAAGCTAACACAACAAGGAACCTGGGAGAAATCACCAAAAGCATGCCAATGTGATGCACCAAAACCAGAACATAGAAATAGTGTTGAATAGGTGAAACAAGAAACAAAAGTGAGTAATAACTGACATGTGACATATAGGGGGTTCTGGGAAGTGTAGTTTGGTGTCCTTTTCATACCACCCTGACAATAACTTTTTGCAATAGGAAAATTTTATTCAGTTTTGGAGCTCTTTTAACAATGGACATTGTCCCAAAGCTGCTTTACAGAGCTAAAGCAGTTATAAAGGTGGAATGTAAAGGTTAAGTGCCTTAGTTTGCTCCTTGTGAATTTGTCCCTAATGTCCGAGCCATTAGCAACTGTGGCAAGGAAAAACTCACTGAGATGGTATGAGGAAAAAACTTTTAGAGGAACCAAATCTAAATGGGAACCCATCCTCATTTCGGTGACATCGATTGTCCATTCATTACAGTTTCATCAATGTTGAGGTCCTGAGCCATTTTAGCAGACTGTTGATGTTAATTACATTTAAAATGTACAAATGAACGATTACATATTAAATGTCATTGGGCAGCTTTATAGAAGTAAATAGATTTATATACATTTAAGCTTTGTTTTTACATTTATGGCATTTGGCAGACACCCTTATTTGAGAGTGATGTACAGCAGTGCAGTTGAGGGTTAAGGGCCCTGCACAGGGGCCTAGAAGTGGCAGCTTGGTGGTATTGGGATTTGAACGTGTGAACTTTCAATCCAGTCCCATATCTTAACCACTGAGCTACCACATCCCTATATGTGTATCCTTTAGAACTGAGCCAAGCCAATGGTGAAGGGGACATGGTAGTGGAAGTAGTTAGTGTTTAAAGTACTGGACACAAGGTCACAAGTTTAATTCCCAGCACAACCAAGCTGCCACCACTGGGCCCTTGAGCAGGGCCCTTAACCCCCAACTTCTTAGTTGTAAGTCACTCTAGATAAGGGCGTCTACCAAATAGCATAAATGTAAAAGATGGTGCAACCCTGAGAGAAACCAGGCTCAAAGGGGACCCAGTCACCATCAGGGTAACACTGGATATTCAATAATTTTAGTGTCATCATTCTTAAGGTGATCAACTGTGCACTGGTGGACACTTCAGGGCAACGATGTTCAGTTTATCTTCATTGTTCCTAATTGTATAGCATCGCCGAGAATATCAGTGTTCATGTGATTTACATTTATAGCATCTGGCAGACGCCCGTAGCCCAGCTCGACTTACATTGATCTCATTTATACATAAGTGAGCAGCAATAGGGTTAGAGGCCTTGCTCAGGGGCCCAGGAGTGGCAGCTTGGTGTGGTTGGGATTTAAACTTAAGAATTTCAGATCCAAATTCACTAGATAAAAGTAAAGCTTCCTCTGAAAGGACTCTGAAAAAAACCAACAACAACAGTGTAGTATTGCACAGCGTGCACTCCAAATGTTTCCATGCACTCATCATAATGCACCTAAAGGAAATGGAGCACATATATTGCGATGTGACTTCTGTAATAGTGGTCGGAGGCCAGCACATGGCACCAGTGGACCCTCTTGTGTGCCTCATGCGTGACTTATATTGAGTGAGATGAAGTCAGAGAGCTGGAAGTGGAGTCATTTCTGGATGATCTGATTGTGGATGTTTCCAACAGAGAAATAAAGTAAAGAAAGCGCACTGATGTAGCTGCGGTGCTATTGCTCTTCGATGCTCTTCGCCAGGCGACATGACTTAACTCGGTTTGCCCTTTGCTTCCGTAAAAGCAGGCAGACAGCAAGGCGCTGGTAAGGACGGGTCATGAGGACGCACTCGTTTGAATGGCTTGGATGGGAGTCCTCAGATTTAGCGGAATCGTGTGTAGTGTCATTGTATCGGATTACGTTCCGGCAATCAAGGATCGTGACGCACTAAGGAGGAGGAATTAATCACGCAGCTCATGCAGCTGGACAAAGGATTAAAGTTAACCCTTAGGAGTGCAGTTGATAGACAGATTTCATTGTAAAATTGCAGTTTATGGACAAAAGTAATGGTACTTCTGACTTTTCCTGCCATATGTTTTTTTTGCCCACACTGTTACCACAAACTTGGAACCACAGAATTGTATAGGATTTCTTTGGCATGAAATTTTCCATTTACTTGAACTAGGACACTCAAACCTGTTCCAGCAAGAAAATGCCCTTGTTCACAAATCCAGCTCCATGAAGTCATGCTTTACATGGCTTGGAAGATGTGGAAGATCTGCTGCTATAGCGTTTTGACCTCAACCCTGTTGAACAACTTTGGAATGAATTGAAATGTCCAGGAAAGGTGGTAGCTCAGTGGTTAAGGCATGGATCGGGAAGGTCACAAGTTCAAATTCCACTGGTGGACCCTTAAGCAAGGGCCTTAACCCTCAACTGCACATTTGTAGGTTGCTCTGGATAAAGCACCACAAGTGTCATATGCCATACTTGCAACAGGTGGGATAAGACATTGGACTGTGGATCGAAAGTTTAAATCCCGTAAATGAAAGAAAGAACCACATATGGCTGGAAAAAGCAGGTGTCTCAATACTTTTGTCCAGATAATGTATGCAAATTGACTGTAAAGGATTCTATAGTTCTCGAATGCTCAATTTCTCTCTCACTCTCTCTCTCGCTCTTGCTCTCGCTTTCGGACAGGGTAGTTGCATAATGAGACTGCAGCAACAAATCTGTCAGGTAGAAAACCTGTCGGATGTAAACCCAGAGAGGACGAGATGAAAATCTGAGAAATGGATCGAGTAGAGGGCTGCTCTTAATCCTTTTTGTCAGTCCTGCTGGAGCAGAGACCTACAGATGCCTGTGATTATATCTTCAAAGGGTGTCAGGACAGAGCGGACAATCGTAGACATTTTTCTCCTTTAGGGTTCTATTTCCTCGCCAGCAGCACGTGTTCCTTGGAGCAGAGATGTGATAGCAGCACCACAAAGACACATAAATCTCCTCACCTGGGACAGAAGAGGCTAATTAGTTTAGCAGACAGAGTGTTTTAGGCTAAATTGCCCGCCTGCGCTGGATGATAAGATGGCGATTGGAAGCATCAGACAAAAGTATTGGGACACCTGACTTTTCCATCAATATGTATAACTGTGGAATTATTTTATACAATGTATTTAAATGTGTTCGGGGTTGATGATTTATAATAAAGGATTCATACACATTTCTCTCTTAAATCTCTGCTGTGTTTTTGAATCTTTCTTTGATATCTTCCTTTACGACATCTATAAACCTATGTCCCTCCTCTGCACATGTCCAAACATCTCAATCAGTCTTCTCTCACCTTGTCTCCAAAACGTCCTACATACGCTGTCCCTCTAATAAACTCCTTTCTAATCCTGTCCATCCTCATCACTCCTAACAAAATCCTCAACATCTTCAGCTCTGCTATCTCCAGCTCCACCTCCTGTCTTTTACTCAATGCCACTGTCTCTAAACCATACAACATCTCAGGTCTCACCACAGTCCTATAAACTTTTCTTTTCAATCTCACAGATACTCTTCTATCACAAATCACTCCTGCTATCACTCTTCTCCACCCACTCCACCTTGCCTGCACTCTTTTTCTCACTTCTCTAACACACTCACCATTACTTTGCATTGTTGACCCCAGGTACCTGAACTCCTCAACCTTCTCCACCTCTTCTCCCTGCAACCGCACCACTCCACTGTCCTCCCTCTCATTCACACACGTACTCTGTTTTACTCCTACTGACCCCCACCTCTCCAGGCTCTTTTCAACCTGCTCCCTATTTTCACCACAATATCATTTGCAAACATAGTCCACGGAGACTCCTGTCTGACCTCGTCCGTCAACCTGGTTATCACCACTGCAAACAGAAAAGGGCTCAAAACTGATCCTTGATGCAATCCAACCTTCACCTTGAACCAGTCTGCCGTTCCTACTGCACACTTCACCGCTGTCACGCTGTCCTAATACATGTCCTGCACCACCCTCACATACTTCTCTAATACACCTTTCTTCCCCATACAATACCACAACTCCTCTCTCCACCCTTTCTCCAAATCTACAAACACAGTTCAACTCCTTCTGACCTTCTCTGTACTTCTCCATCAACATTTTCAAAGCAAATAATGCATCTGTGGTGGCCTTCCTTAGCATAAAACCATACTGTTGCTCACAGATGGTCACCTGTTCTCTCAGCCTGGCTTCCACTACTCATTCCCATAACTAGTAGTTACCGCAGGTCTGCACATCTCCCTTATTCTTAAAGATCGGTACCAGCACACTCCTTCTCCATTCTTCAGGCATCCTCTCACCTTCCAAAATCCTGTTTAACAAGTCAAGTCAAGTCAAGTTTATTTGTATAGCGCTTTTCACAACAGACATTGTCTCAAAGCAATCTAACAATCTTGTTAAAAACTCTGCCATCTCTCCAAAACATCTTAATGCTTCTACCAGTATGTCATCTGGTCCTACCGAATTTTGCTGCTCTTAATTCCTCCTTACTAATCCTATTAACTTCCTGCTTCACCATCTACACCATCCAACCTTCTTTCTCTCTTATTTTCCTCATTCATCAGCTGCTCAAAATACTCCCTCCATTTCTCAACACACTCTCCTCACTAGTCAACACATTTTCATCTTCATCCTTTATTGCTCTAACTTGCAGTACATCCTTCTAAGCTCACTCCCTCTGCCTGGTCAATTGCTACAAATCCTTCGCTCCTTCCTTAGTGTCTAACTTCTCATATGCCTTTTCCCTGGCTTTCCCTACATCCTTCTTTACCTGCTGCCGCATCTCCTTGTACCCCTGCCTACTTTTCATATCACTCTGTTGATCACAATTCTGTTTCGCCAACCTCTTTCTCCTTATGCTCTCCTGCTATTCCTCATTTCACCACTATGTCTCTTTGTCTTCCTTTCTATTTCTAGATGTCACAACAAATAGCTTTCCAGCTGTTTCCCTTTTCACTTTTGCAGTAGTTGCACAATCATCCAGCACCTCTTCAGCACCACCAAACACCTGTATGACCTCTTCCCTGAATCTCACACTACAGTTTTCCTCCTTCAGTTTCCACCATCTTATTCTTCTTTCAGTCCTCACTCTACTTCTCTTCTTCACATCCAAAACCATCCTACAGACCACCATCTGATGCTGTCTAGCTACACTGTCCCCTGCCAACACCTTACAGTCTCCAATCGCCTTCAGGTTGCATCTCCTACATAGAACATAGTCCACCTGTGTGCATCTTCCTCCATTTTTATATGTCACCCTATGATCCCCCTTCTTAAAAATAAGTATTTACCACTGCCATTTCCATCTTTTTAGCAAAATCTACCACCATTTGCCCTTCCACATTCCTCTCTTTAAAGCCATACCTACCATCACCTCCTCATTACCTCTGTTCCCTTTACCAGCATGGCCATTGAACTCTGTCCCAATCACCAATCGTTCATTCCTAGGTTCATCCATCTACCACTTCATCTAATTCACTCCAGAATCTTTCTTTCTCCTCCATCTCAAAACCCACTTGTGAAACATAAGCACTGATGATATTTATCATCACCCCTTCAACTTCCAGCTTCACGTTCATCACTCTATCAGAAACTCTCTTCATCACCACTACACTCTTACTGTACTCTTCCTTCAGAATCACCCCTACACCATTTCTCTTTCCATCTACACCATGATAGAACAGTTTCAACCCACCTTCAATGTTCCTGGCCTTACTCCTTTTCCACTTGGTCTCCTGAACACAAAACATATCTACTTTTCTCCTCTCCATCATATCAGATACCTCTCTCCATTTACCAGTCATAGTACCAACATTTAAAGTACCCACTCTAACCTCGTACACGTCTCCTTTCCCTGCTGTCTCTGTAGACGTCTTCCTCCTCTCCTTCTTCTCCTTCGGCCAACAGAAGCCCAATTTTCACCGGTACCCTGTCGGTTTACGATACCTGTGGCGGTTGTTGTTAACCCGGGCCTCGACCGATCCTGTATGAATATCTGATTCGTGATCTGCATATTTGATTTGGCACGTTTTATGCTGGATGCCCTTCCTAAAACAACCCTCCCCATTTATCCGTGCTTGGGACGGGCACTAAGAGTGCACTGGCTTGCGCAACCTTAATGTCTATGTTGAATCTTTCAGAAAATTATAGTTTGCTAGAATAAAGACCACCTCTATTTAAAAAAAAATAGATCCAGATGTTGTGTTTTCTGAAATTGGGGTGATGGTTTATTTTTATGTCACAATAATCACCTAACGGTTTATTTAGGTTTATGAGATCATGACATTCTATTTACATTTTATAGCGTTTCACTAAAATTATACGACTTGTTTTGCTGAGAAGTGTACGCACACACAGCGCTGACTAGCTGTTCTAATGTTTATTCCTGTTGAAATTGTACAGCCTCTATCTCCAAAGCAGATAAATAATTCAAGAGCAAGGATGACAGGTTGAAGGATGAAGTCTAGATGAGCCGCCGTCCAGATGGAATTGCATAATGTTGAAGTATGGAATGGGAGCCATGTTGGTTCAGGATTCCTTTCACATGGAGTGAGTCTCCAACCTTTGCTGCTCCAAAACAACCCCAAACTATTAAACTTCTACCTCCATGTTCGAATGTGAAAGTGATGCAGTCTGCTAACATCTTCTCTTCTGTTCTTCTTCTTACATACATTTTTCTGTTTGAGCCAAAAATTATTAAGTCATCCATCTACAGAATTTTCTTCCAGTCATTCACTGTCCATTTCTTGTGTATTTTTGCCTTTTGGCGAGTTTGTTGTATAGAAACAAAACGAACATTAATGTGTCTCCATAAGAGCGAAACTGTTTATAACAGGCACTGAGTATTTACTTGATTTGGCATTTTTGTGATACAATTTTCTTATAAAAAAAATAATTAACCAAATCAGAAGCACATTAACGGAAAAAATAAATAAATCGAAAATGTAGCCTTATGAGGTAATAATTAATTATTATTAACGAAATCAATCACCAGTGGAACAATCAATTCTAATAAACCTTTATAGCTAATTGACAATGTGTATTATATTTAAGTTTTAAGCTCATTAAAACTAATGGATTCAATTTTTTTTTTTATTTGCAGCCTCTATGAATTGTACCAATACACACAGTAATCTCTCACTTGCCATTGTTGGCTCCTGGTTGTTTTCAGCCCCCAAAATGAGTGCCCTTCAAATGTTTTTATGACTCATAGCCCAGAAATAAATCAACATCTATTCCAATGAGCACTGCGCCTGGCACAGCACCACCGATTGTGGCTTCATTAGTACACCTACATTATATTTTTCCAGCCATATCTGGTTACTTTCCAAACTGTTGCCACAAAGTTGGAGGCACACAATTAGTACAGAATGTGTACCCACTTTAATGACAATTACAATCACACTGGATCACTTAAATCTGTAGGTCTGTCAATATCTGTCATACATATCCTTCCATTCCTTCTGTTTAATTCATGTATATATATATATATATATATATATATATATATATATATATATATATATATATATATATATATATATATAATTTTTTATTTTTTTTTCACTTCACTTGAACTAGGAGACCCAAACCTGTTCCAGCATGCCAATGCCTCTGTGCACAAACACAGCTCCATGAAGATATGGTTTACATTGTTTGAAGTAAAAGATCTTGAATGGCCTGCTATAGAGCTCTGAACCTTGAATTTAACCTAATAGAACACCTTTGGGGATGTATTGGAATGTCTCCTAGTTCAAATGAAGGTAACATTTAAAGTTATGGTACCACATCCTATACAGATACCTGCCTCCAGCATTGTGCTAACAACTTGTTGAAGAACCTCATAGTATATGGCTGGAAAATTCAGGTTTCCAAATGCTGTTGTCTGTATAGTGTATGTGATTTGTAACTGCCACTCAGTTGTATTCTACTGCAAGGCCCTTATATATAACCCATTATATAGGTACTTATTTGAATGAATGAAATAAATGTAAGTTGCTTATATAAGGGCATCTGCCAAATGCCATTAGTGTTATGTTTAACTAGACACAATTCTATTTGAGTAATTTGAAATTAAAATATATTTTAGTCCTTGGAAATGTTTATTTATGTAGATGATGTAAGTGAGAATTATGGAAAATAATTTGCAACATTTGTCAAATTGGCCCTTTTGTAGTCCAGAACCATGTTTATAGGCATGGTTCTGGTATCCATGCATCTATCCATCCATTCATCTATCCAGCCATGTTTTGAAAAGCATGTCTGATAATTGCCCATTAGATATTTACCCTTTGTTTACTGAGGTAGATTTAAGACACTTGACATTTGACACAAAAACAAGATGATTTTTTTATCATCTTGATATTATTCTATATATTTTTTTCATAAATGTGCTTTCCTGTTTTTTTTTCTCACAGCTTGTGTTCACACCCCCTGATCATATCAGCACCTTCACCTCGATCCTGTCCTGTTGTAACTCCTGTGAAGTCTTGCAGCAAGTCTGAGCCACGGTTCCTTGTTTATCCAGATTTAGTCAAGGTGATTTGGGGGATATTTCTGGTTTTGACCTTTTGCCTGGCTGTTTTGGGAATGGTTGTCCTTGTCAAACCTTAATATAACCAATAAAAAGTAGGCTATATAAGCAAAAGTATATATAAGCATACCTGACTTTAAGCCACATGTGGCTTTTTAACAAACTGTTAGCACAAAGTTTGAGACACACAATTGTACAGGATGCAGTTGCAGACAATTTTCTCTTCACTCGAACGAGGAGACCCAAACCTGTTCCAGCATGACAATGTCCCTTGTGCATTAAGTAAGTATGGGTTGAAGATGTAAACCATTAAGATATAGTCTACATGATTGGAGTGGCCTGCCATAGAGATCTGTCTCAATGCTATTGAACACATTTAGGATGAATTGACTGCACCACAAGCCTCCCACTTCACCTTTATCAGTATCTGACTTTACTAACACCCTTCTGGCTGAAGGACTCACAAAAGCACACTCCAAAATCTAATGCATCTTCCCAGAAGAGTGGAGGTTATTATATCAGCAAATAGGGACTAAATGAGGAATAAGGCGTTCATTAAGCACATACCAATCGTATGGTCAGGTGTCAACAAACAAGATTTTTTTTATATATATATATATATATATATATATATATATATATATATATATATATATATATATATATATATATATGTGTGTGTGTGTGTGTGTATATATTATGTGTATATTATTATGATTATTATTATATTATAGGGATCCATGTCATATGCTGTGTGGAATGTGAAACTATATTTTAGTGACCTATCTTTCACCCTCTTTCTCTCTCTCTCTCTCTCTCTCTCTCTCTCTCTCTCTCTCTCTCTCTCTCTGTCTGTCTCTCCCCCTCTTCCATTTTTCTCGTCACACCTTACGGCTCTCCCGTCCTCGCAGGGGCCAGCGAACCTCATTAACATCTGCTCACGGTCAATTAACCCATCGAGTATAATGTAACCTGCTGACCAGCAGAACGCAGCGCTTATTGATATTAATAGATGAGAATGGATGGTTGACAGCTGTTGCCATAGCGATCTATTAACTTCTTCCTCACGGCTGCGCTTTATTCCACCCACACGGACTAAGTGTTATTGTTGCTTCGCGGACATCATATCTGAATGAAAAAGACGTAAGACAGGAGGAATGTGTGTGTGTGTCGTGTATGTTTGTGTGTGTATGTGTGTTTGTTGAAAGTGAGCTGAACGATCTCGCATTAATACTCCGCATAACAATTTTTATTCTCTTATAATATAGAGAAGAAAAAAAAAGGATGAAATGCTGAGAACGTAAAACTGCAGCCATCTTCGAAAAGCGTGCTAATTTCGCAAAATTAGCACGCTTCTCGAAGATGGCTGCAGTTTTATAATTATAATTATATTTGTCTCTAATGAGCAAGCCAGTGGCAACTATGGCAAGAAAAAAACTCCCTGAGATGGCATTAAGAAGAAACTTTTAGAGGAACCAGACAAAAAGGGAACTCATCCTCATGACCGAATGTCTATTCATTACAGTTTCATCATTAAAGTGTACTGTTCAGCGCTCCCACCGCTGCGACCCGGGTTCGATTCCCGGTCAGGGAACCATCCCCAGCCACTCTCAGTGCCGGTCCCAAGCCCGGATAAATTGGGGAGGGTTGCATTAGGAAGGGCATCCAGCGTAAAACATGTGCCAAATCAAACGTGCGGAGGATCCGCTGTGTTGACCCCTAACGGGAGAAGCCGAAAAGAAAGTTGAGTGCTTAAATGCAAAACTGTTCATGCAACCTGCAATCTTAAGCCGTTGATATTAATTACAGTCCAAATTCATCCTCAAAGATCTTGAGTTTTTGTAGCTTCATGTATCTTTAGGCGGTTCATGTAAAACCATCCCCAGCTGCACTAAGTGAGTGGTCTACAATCGAAGAGATTTCCATCCAGAGGTAGGGCATCTGAGGGGTGCTTTTCCAATTACTTCCAATGATTTTCAGTAGGGTTGAGGACAGAGCTCTATAGCAGAAAATCTTCCTCCAAACCACGTAAAGCATATGTTCATGGGTGTTATCCTTAGGTGTCCACAAACCATATGATTATACTAAGGGATTTCAGAGACTGTTATTCATACAGTTATTGTTGGTGCACCATAGCCCTAGAGGAACATCGTTTTATTTCACTGTGTGCAGCCGAAAATGACAATAAAAGCCCCTTGACTGGATTTGATTGTCAGTACACTCTCAATTTTAAGAACGTTGTAGGAACGTTGCGTGACATTTATTCGTTAAACATTATATTTTACACAGCAATCGTTAGTTATTGGGGTTTTTTTTGCCTAGAAGAAATAGACCAGAACGGTTTCGTGTAGGCCGCCTGTAGTTATAGCAACAGTTCCGGCAAATTGAATAAGTGTGTCAGAAAGTGTGTGAGAAAAGTGTTTGTAGCCTGCAGTGTGTACAGTGAGAGATATTTTACGTAAGTTCTTTCTTCGAATATGTCTGGCTTGGTTGCTGCTACTGTGGGTGAGCATGAGATCCCAGGAAATGGAATAAAAAGGTATGCGTGTGTGTGCATTTGTAGGTCGAATTCTTTCCTGTGTAGTTCATCTCACTCCAGTGTGTGTGGGCCTTGCTGAATTTTTGAAGACAAATATCGATTCATTTTCAGAAAAGCAAGAGAAAAAACTTTCAGTTCAGTGATGTTTCATCCTAAAAACCCACTCAGGTTAATTTCTGCTAATGGTCAAGCAATCACAAGGGTCAGAAGTGATGACTAAGAGGAAGGAATTTCGTCCAATCAGTGGCTCCTATTTTCTCTCCCTTCTTTTTGCGATATTTTATATATTGTAGTAATAAGATGTCAGGATAATCAATGCTGGAGTGGCCTTTCAGATCACAACTGGCCTTGTGTGATAGCGCCATTCAACTTCATTAGTGGATGTTGACGCACTTGTCCTTACGCTCGTCCCACGGCGACGTTCCTCTTGAACTTTCTCAGCATTTTGAATAAACGTTTCGATCGCCTGCCTCTAAGCTGGTGTACACTGTCTCTCTCTCTCTCTCTCTCTCTCTCTCTCTCTCTCTCTCTCTCTCTCTCTCTCTCTCTCTCAAGCTATCTCTCTATCTCTCTTTCACACATATTCATGTGATTGCGAAGTCTCTTGATTTTATAGTCATCAGAAAAACGAGGTTGTGATTACAAAGTGCTCCTCCTTCAGACGCTCAAGACGAAATGGAACGATAGATGACAGATAAAAAAAAAGAAAGATGAACTCCCTCTTTTCTCATTCAGGATTTTTTTTTACCTCTTCATCTCACATCGACAGTTTGGTGTCATAACTCTCTGATTTTATTGCCGCGCGATCCGAGCCGACTCAGTCATCTGCGTTCGTCTCTCGGCGCTCCTCGCTTTCATTCTTCCCACGATTCTTTTTTCCCCTCTCTCGTTCTCCCTGTTGTTTTCAGCCGTCACCGTGGCATGCTACATTCAAAGCAAAGCTTTATTCGTTAGAGTGGTTTCCGCCAGATTTGTTTTGACTGTTAAATAATGACATTGTGTTGGAAAATAATTGATTCGGATCACACCGGTGCTCATTTCAGCGTATTATTTTTGCACAATTAAATGAAAAATGAAACACAGAGGTGGGGATTTGGGTCTTGTGTTCAAAAATAGAAAAATATGAGCATCAGTGAACATTCTGATAAATTGGCTGTGGGTTCATTAGTACAGTTTGAACAGATGTCAAAATAACTGAAATGTGGGCTCAGTATTTTTTTTTCACTAATGACACTTCTGCATCAGTCTTAGACTTTGGCACCATCAAATCAGCAATAAAATTTATTTAATCTTTTGTGTGCTTTTCTCGAATCACATTCTTTTTCTCATCTTTATGAAAGTTGTTGGGAAAGCTGGGAAACGTCATCAGTAATGAATCTTGGGGGGTTTATTGGTTGTTTCAGGTCTTTCAAAATCAGACATCCTTGCCTAGCTGACGTAACTGGGGGTTGATCAGACACTGGCCTTTGCCCCAGCAGCGATTAGCCACAGTTCTGCCTCTTAATCTCATCAATACCAACTAGAGTAAATACTTTGCTAAATGAACACCTGCCAAAATACTTCAGAAGGTTACAACAAGTTTACCTGCCCTTCCTCTTGCACTCTTCAACTACCTCTTGGTACTTACCACCCATCTTCTCATTGGCCTCGTCCATACACTCTTCCCAAGGCACAGTAAGCTCCAATAAGTTCAACTGCTTGGTGGATCTGAAACAAAGATCCAATGGTCCAGCCCAAACTTTGGAAAGGTATAGATCAGTAGTTAGTTGTTGAGTTTAATTCCTGTCAACCCTAAGCTGCCAATTCAGGCCCATAGTTGCTTTGGATAAGGACATCCACCAAAAAAGAAAAAGGAAAAAAAAAAGACAATGGAACTCCCTTTTGGACCTGCAACGACAAGTGTACGAACCTATTTGGGCAGGGTGTGAGCTAACCCACATGGGGCTCATATGATGTTGGTAGGATGGCATTGGCTTGCCCTGCCCACACATACCCACAGTGTGCATACACAAGCATGTTTTCTTAATCTGTTATTTTTAAACTTTGAAAATTGATCCAGATTGTAATGAATATCAACAATATAATACAATGGCTCTGGACCACATGTTGCATAAACATATTTCTACACACCTTAACAATAGATCTGAGTATAGAATAGAATGAATCGGTGCCACTCAGATGAGGAGGCGGTTCGCTTTTGAGTCTGGTTCCTTTCAAGGTTTCTTCCTCATACAATTTCAGGACGTTTTTCCTTGCCACAGTCGCCATTGGCTCATTCATCAGGGATAAACATTTATAAGGAACAAATTTATTTTTATATAACCTTATTACCGCTTTAAATGTGTAAAGCTGCTTTCAGACAATATCCATTGTAAAAAGCGCAATACAAATTAAATGTGATAAATTGAATGGATATTTAATAACTTAATAACATAACTTTGCAATAGTTTCCATTTGTTAATATGGACTATTGTAGAATCCAAAGCATAGCTACAAAGAAGTGAACAGTAGGTTTAGCAAGAATCTGAAAACACAAAAGAGCCAAGTGTCAAGCCAGTGGTGACAGTGGGGGAAAAATATCCTGAGTTTAGGAAGACATTTTGAGTGGAAGCACAAGGGAACAAAGCTTCATTCATTTCAATTCAATTCATATTTATTTGTATAGCGCTTTTAACAATGAACATTGACTCAAATCAGCTTTACACAGAAAATGTGTAAAGTATATTAAAGTATGTTTATAAGTAAGTTTGTCCCTGATGAGTGAGCCGGTGGCGACTGTGGCAAGGAAAAACTCCTCGAGATGGCATAAGGAAGAAACCTTGAGAGGAACCAGACTCAAGAGGGAACCCATCCTCATCTGGGTTGCACCAAATGTCCATTTTATCTGGGTGACACAGGGTAAGTTGCGTGCAAAATTGTTTGTGGCAAGCCATTAGAGCCGAACTGTTCACATTCATTACAGTACAAAACCATTTTTATGGTTCCTAAGTGAAACCATCCACAGCAGCCTCATACATCTTCATTATGTAACAGTATTGTTCACTGTTGGAATTTTTTAGGTAATATTCAAACTCACTTATTCAGTTATTCTACTAGGAGTAATTTACCTATTTTGTGTGACGACTTATTATTATCTTTGCTTACCTATTGTCATTTTGCGAGGGTCATATCTTTATGATTTATGCTTACGTTTGTACTAAGAACAGTATGACTCTCAACCATGTTTTTGTTCGTCACATACAAATATGCAATGCAATGTTCTTATATTCGTCATTAAACTTTGGATATCTTCCATAAATATCATGATGTCTGTGTGACTGATATTCCCAGAACTGTTTTGGAGAGATTGAACAAGAATGAGTGGAATAAGACTCTTAAAAATTGTGTCAGTTTCTACATATTGTTTCTTCTTAATTTTAGTTTGGAAGGAATTAAACATACAGAAGGCGTTTTCAGTACCTTGGAAACTGAATGTGCCGAAAGTGTGTCAGGAGTGTGAAGTGTGAGGGTAGTCCATAGCGGCCATATTTGAATGCCGCAGAGTATGTTGGGAAACAGAGTGATTGTCTTGCCGTGAACTTTAAGAAAATATCAATACAGGTGTCTTATTAATGGTTTTTGACCATATCAATCTAAGATCTTTTTCCCATGAAACCGTTTCAAGCCATACGCAAGTCTGCTTGAGTGAGAATCGCAGATTCTACAATTGCATTCCTGTACTGGTGTGAACTTTATCAATTCTCCACTGATCAAACAACCGAACCCATCCGCTAAACGTTCCCTCTCTTCTTATTTATCTGCTCATGGCTGGGACAAAACCTTCTGGAGCTGAAGATATGGATGGTCATTATTCCTATCCTTTGTGTCGCCCGGTTGGGGGTCACTATCTTCCTGACAAATGTTCTGTCAGCTTTAAATCACAATTCCTGCTGTTGGCTTGATAAAAGGAATTAACCAGTATGTTGTGCTGATATAACGATGCATTATTTACCTTCATGTTCGGTAAAGCTGGGACTGTGCACAGAATTAAATAGCTCACCAGGACCACCATACCAGCTCAAAAACCTACTAAAGAAATAAACTAAAAATACAGGGTGAAAATATATAACAAGTAAACCATCTAAAGTTCATTATTCACAAATACATTTCACAAGTTTAAATAAGAAGCAAGAAAAACAGTGAAAAACATTGCTGGTAAAAATGGGTTTTGTTTTTGAGCGAATATATAAAACGTGTGATATGTTGATATGACGACTTGTATTAATACAAACTAAAAACAGAGATAAAAATTAACAAATTACATTTACTCGCATTACTGTAATTGATTGATTTTTTTTTTTTTTTTTTTACATTTTTAAAACCTGTAATACTATTTTCACTTACTTTTTTTTTCTGTAAAGTGTTGTTCTACATTAGTATTCGTATTCAGTACTGAATAAAAAACATAAATAATGCAAAGGGGAAAAACTCTGCACATCAGAAACTGCACTGATTGAATGATAGGCAGAAAATCATGGAGGCAAAATTGTCAATGCACAATAAATCTAGCTGTTTTACCAGTGTCATGATTTAAGTGTCATATGAAATCAATTAAAAAGTGTTCGATTTTAGAGTAGATCTGCTGATGTTGCATTAGATTTGAGCATTGCCATATAACCAATCACACACTTTTGTTGAGAATGCAGTGTCCAATCAAATGTTTCGATTGTCACTGTGGAAAACGAGTTATTTAATGCGTGTGCTCACTGTCTGAATTCTGAATCTGCATTTGTGATTTCTCTCATTTTCATAAATGACATTATAACAGAAGCTAAATGTTTATAAATCCTGTTCATTTGTGAAGGTGTTCCGTTAATTAAAAACAGCTAGTTTGAGATTTTAATCTCCGTGTCCATTTTAAACTACACTAGACCCTGCTGTTAAAAAAAAACTTACCTCAGAAAACATTTTAAATGTGCATTTAACTTTTTTTTTACTTTTACTTGAGTAGAATTTTATAACTCTTTCCACCTCTGAGTAAAAATAACTGTTCAAGCAGTCCAGTTTGGTTAAAGTATATTTTTCTTTTGGTATGTCAAAAGAATAAAATTCTAAAAACTGTACTCCAAGAACAAGGTCGTACAACTGTCATTTTCTACCATTGTTAACTCGTCACTACACACTTAACTCTGAATACGGTTAAGAAATGACAGTGAAATTGTAGCTTATATGTTGCATATATGCATATATGAATAATATACTGATTTATTTCAATTTGAGCTTCAATTTGGTCTGAGAGTGAAAATAAATTGGAGTCCAACACACTTTTTCTTACAATGTTATGCCACACAAAATATTTGGAAATAATACCCCCCCCTGGCTCAAACCTCTCTGCCCCATATTACAAATACACAAGCTATTTAAGGGTAAACTGGTGCAGACTGTAAGGACAAACTGTAAGAGGAAACCAATGGTACCAGGACATGAACTACACCAAAACACACAGCAACACAACATAAAACCCAGAATTGCTCTGTAGCATTTGGTATGAGAAAAATAATCCTGACAGACTATGAAAAAAGGGATAGGAATGTACATGCACAATTTCAAGATATCAGTTCAACTAGGGAAAAAAAAGGTTTTATGTATAAAAAATGAAATTTGATTGCAAGGTAAATGCTTCCAAGAATAAAACGTGATCTAATATGTTAAGCAGCTCATTACTATAGTACAAATAGTTTGTCAGATTTATACAGAAATTGCTATGTACACTATATGAACAAATGTTTGTGGACACCTGACAATAAGATTGGAATGTGCTTTTTGAACATCCCATTCCACATTTTGTTCCCATCCCCTGTTATAATAATCTCCACTTTTATTGGAAGATCTTCCATTAGATTTTTGAATGTACTTGTGGAGATACAGTATTTGTGAGATTTCATTCAACCACAATGGTGTTAGTAAAGGCCTTTGGTGCAGTCAGCTTTTACATTTAACCTGTTTTGTGGGTTTGAGGTTAGCGCTCTATAGCAGGAGATCTTTTACTTTAACCCATGTAAGGCATATCTTCATGGAGCTGGAATATGTGCACAAGGGCATTAGAACATGTTTGGGTTTCTTCGATTAAATAAATGAAAAAAATTCATTTTAGCACTTCCAAAAACATTCTATACAGTTGTGTGCTCCAGTTTTATGGAAACAATTTACAGAAGAACTATATATGGCTGGAAAAAACAAGTGTCCTAATGTGTTTATTGTGCATAAAGTGAATATTACAATACTTTTTTGGGTGCGAAAGACACCCGTTATTACCTGCAAATGTCTAACCATATTCAGAGCAAATCCAAAGACCTGATATGGGGCTAAAGAGAAAATTGTGGACATGATGTTTCACAGCTGTAAGCCATCTAGGCCCAAAACTCGGTACAGAAGCACTTTCATGTCATGTGGCTGTGGGAATATGTGGCACTCAGCAGCTCCTGTCACACACACAGACACCGTTACTGTAGACTCAAGCAGCGAGGTTATAAATACGTGTTCGTACTGAGGGAAAGAGCACCACATGTCGCATCGCTTCATTTCATCCACCCTACTCCATTACTTACTCTTGTCACCTACTGACTTCACACCTTCCTGCGTCTCGGCAAATTCCTGCCACTCCTGCCACGGTGAACTTTCTCCAGCTGGTGTGAGCAGTCAGTCGCACGTTTCATACCAAAACACAGTATGTGTGTCCCTGACAGTGACGGCCACATCTATCATCTGGCTGGAAGATTGGACCTGTCTGACTTGACCTGTCCACATTAGATAAGCGCTGTATTAGGGATGGTAAAATTATATATTTATTTATATATACAGTAATTACCGGACTATTAAGCGCAACCAAATATAAGCCGCACCCACTGAATTTTACAAATATTTTTATTTTTAACATAAATAAGCCGCACCTGTCTATAAGCCTGTCTACACTAATGTACTTTACACAGGCTTTAAAGAAAGACACGTTACACACGGTGGACTCAACGCGCTACAACGGCTTGTACCTAAACAGTAGCCTAGCAAGAAAGTCATTGTTCGCTGTCTTCCTCCTTCCTTTCACAACTATTTCTCTCGAGAGTTTATCTTTTGGCATCGTTTTTTCTCCTGAAGCCGTGCAGCTCAGAACACAGGTGAGGTGCGTTTTTTCATTTCCGTTCGGAAATTTCATTGGTCTAATGTTATGTCGCTCAGTTTTTTGGCTTGAAGTTTGAGAAACCAGGAAAAACCCAGGAAAATTCCATAAATTAGCAGCTTTGTTGTTTAAGCCACGGGGTTCAAAACGTAGGAAAAAAGTAGCGGCTTATAGTCCGAAAAATACGGTAATTATTAGTAGATGCACTATTCTTTTTTTATTTAGAAAATTATCAATAATTTGTGATCAATATTTGTATGTAGATTTATTTTACCTCACTAAACTGTTTCTCTCAGCACCACTGCTGCTACATGAATATTACGTTTTACAACACTAAGGTGACCGAGGCGCGTCCTGAGAGTCAGAGAATACAGGTTAACATGGCAGAGGTAGAGCTGCATCCTCCTGGAGACTGTAGAGGAAAACAACATCTGGTTTTATTATTTTTCTGTTTGTTAAAGGGCCATGCGTTAGAATTCAGAAGGCGCTTTAGTAAATTGATGATTTGCTGTCTGAAATAAAATCTGTACCATAATGAATTGCAGCGCATCATATTTTTTTCCACTGTAAGGTATTGCAATCAATCACATTGTGTTTAATCGAATCGAAATCGGATCCCACTGCTGGTAATACGGGTGAATCGTATCGTATCGTATCGTGTCGTATCAGTTGCTGCTTCATATGTATCTTTAATATATCTTATCGTTAGCTATGCATCGAGATGTGAATCGCATCGACCTCAGTTATGAAGATGTATGCGGGTTTGTCTTGTTTGGACTTTTCATGTGTGTATTTTTGTGTTTTCAATCACTCTTTGTTACTGCTCTGCACAAGGATCCATGAGAGACAATACTCAAAACCCTGTGTCAGCAGAGCAACTAGGGGAATACACTATAAGCACAAAAAATACATGTGACATCTGACATTTCCAGCTACATGTAGTTTTACACCAAATAGTAGCATAATCTTTTCCCTACACTTGAACTAGGAGACTCAAACTTGTTCCAGCATGACAATGCTCCTCTATGACAAAAAGATACGCTCTACATGGGTTGGAGTGGATGATTTCCTACTCTAGCGCTCTGTCTGATCCTACTAAACACCTTTGGAATAAATCAGAACGCTGACTTCACCTCAGGCCTCCACACCTCCACTACATCAGTACCTGACTTTACTAACGACATTGTCCCTGAATGAACACAAATCTCCGCAAGCACACTGCAAAATCTGGTGTAACATTAGCAAATAAGGACTAATGGTGGAATTAGATGTTCAAAAAAGCATGTACCATATAGTATATTATTTTTAAAGAAAAAAGCTGAGTTGTCCCCTTTGTGGGATTTTCTGTGTGTGTGTGCTTGTTTAGTAGGTTGAATACAGTCAAGCTACCATTCTTTCCAATCCAATTGACATTCAACTGAGACAAGACTCCACCAGGCACATAAGGGTGAAGGATCTTGCTGAAGGCTTAATGCATTAACCATTGAGTTAATCCTCGTGACAAATCAGGGGATTTGATTAGTACAACTTTGCTAATTTGCTGATTATTTGCTGATATTTGAGTCTCACCTTGTGTAGCTGGACAGAGAAGAATCCTAATGCCTTTAACTTGAGTCCAGTTGAGCAATGCTAGGTTTAAAGGGGGGCAGTGTGTGTTGTATTACTCCCCCCCCTTGTAGGCAAACATCAAAGTTTTTTATCTGATGAAGGCAACTACAGGGGGACAGTCTAGATAAAACAGCAATTGTAGAACAAAAAACTTTTGGTCCTTCAAATAATATTGGAGAAAAGAGAAACCAGTATGACTGACTCAGGTTAGCAATGAGAGGAGAAAGAGATGGATGGTTGGTTTTACAGAACTATCCCAGGATTGCATGCATCGTCAGATGGCGTTATCCGAGAGTTGTCTAGGGAGATCCAGGGATTCTGATCTTCCGATCCATCGCCATAGATAAATAGCATGACTGATAAGTCATGCTAGGATTAGTTTTAGCTGATAAACTGCCATTCATGGCAAGATATCTGCCAAAGATCTATGCTGGATGAGTTGATGGTTGTAGTAGTATGAAAAAAAACATGAGAAGAAATAAGAAATTGCATTTAAAGGAAGATCAGGGAAGAACCCAGTACTAAGCCATGTGGGACACCAGTGGATGTCAGTTAGGCTTTCATTTAACCAGGGAAAACAAGGACAATGTAATTTTTCACTTGCCCAATTGTCTTGCTAATAAATCTATAATATGTCCACTTCTGGCTTGTATGCATTCAAGAATTATTGTCAGAGACTAACTACAATTAACTTCTATACAAAGCGAATTTGTAAATGTGTGTTTTCTTCTCAGCACTGCTCATACGGTCAGTATTTTTCCACTTATGCTGAGCTTGTTTTGTCCTGGTAGTCATGAACAGGTGACTGCTACTGACACAAAGCCTATCTATAATAGATAGAATAGAATGCCCTCTAAAACCTCCCATTCCTCTGAAACTCTTTATTTCTGGATTTGACATGGGCCCACCGGGCAGAGAAGTGGTCGAGTTTGATCTATCTGAACAGAACAGACAGGACAATGCAGTCATTTGTTTATATCTTAAGGCAAATTAGAGCAAATCCACCTGATTTTACTGCATAGGGTTACAGGCAAAGTGTATAAAACACAAACTGTAACAATAAATCTCCTGTGAATGTAATAATTATTAAATGCTAATATCTTCCTTGAAACTAACAAAAAAGGCAGCAATAATTTTTTTAGACTGACAGTGAAGTGCTTAGAGACTTTCAAAGTTCAGGGGTGTGTCAGAGCCAAAGTCATTCTGCAAGCCTAAGCAAGTCGGTACTTCTGGTTTAGTGTTTTTTTTTTTTTTTTTTTTTTTTTTTAAGTCAACCGTAGTAAAATAATACCATTTTAACAACACACCTCTATCAGTCCTGCAGTTTTGGTTCATTGTTAAAGCACAAAAGCTTTGAGAAAATATATGTCTGACTGCAGCTTTCGCTTAAACTGCTGAACCAAACATCTGATGCTCAATAGCTCGCTCAATAAGTTCCAGTCTTGCTCTGTTCTCAACTGTATTTACCTGCGGGGTGCTCAGCCGCCAAAAGAATGATTAAATCCGTCTCTCAAAAGTTGTGCCGTGGTGCCATTACAAGTTGTGATAGAGTTTTTTTTAATAACCGAATAGCTGAATGGCATGTAAAAAGCTCTGAATTCTTTTCAAATAAACTTCTTGCCATGTATCACCACTCACCACAAAATCTGAATGGGTCTTATGTCATTTCTTTTCCGAACTCCAAAAATTGTTTCATAAAGGTTGTTAGGTATTCTCTCCAAGTCCCAGGGATCCCATTCTTTTATACTTTTTTCAGTTTTCACCACTCTAAGCACACATGCCTGGAGTGGTAATGAACTGATTAATTAAATTATGTAAGTAAAAGCAAAAGAAAAAAAACGCTTTTTTTTATTAGAATATTTAACAGAATTTCAATGCTATAATATTTTTAAGAAAAAAAAAAAAAAGACCCATAGAACTTTTTAGTTATTGTTACTGAGGTTTCAATACAACTTATTCAATCAGGTAACCAGTAAAATCAGCTACATGTACCAAATTCTCCACACTTTGCTGCACTTCCATTCACCCAGCTTGCTCAATTCACACTTACAGCCAATAAAGAGACTTGCGTTTACACACTAACTGCAAAGTACAACTTTTGTATTACTAATATTTGTATTACCAAGCCTTGTTGTTTCACTGCCTTTTGATATTTGTGGTAGCTCAATGCTTAAGGCTCTGGGTTACTGATCTGAAGGTCAGGAGTTTAAGTCTCAGTATCACCAAGCTGCCACTCATGGGCCCTTAAACAAGGCCCTTAACCCTCTGTGTTTCAGGAGTGCTGTATCATGGCTAACCCTGTGCTCTGACACAAGCTTCCTAAAATCGCTGGGATATGCAAGTAATGTACATGTGACAGGAAAAGAGCATATTTACCTGTTTTTGTTTTTTCGTATTACTGTTCAGGTTACTTGCCTATCCCATAGAGTTTGGTCTGTTGTAGATCGAACTATTTCTCCTTCTTTAGCAAGAGTTCTTCTACCTGTTTTTGGTTGCTGTCTTTGGATTAATAAAGTCTGTTTACATGCATTTGCATCCATCTGTCCTTGTGTTGAGTGACAGGTTATGATTTGCAGTACTGTAACTAAACTACAAGATGTCATATGCTTTTCTGGGGTCCCATATGGTACTTGATGGTTGAGTACATTAAAAAATATCAGCTACACTTTCATATTTATTTGTATTTGTTAAATTAAATTATTTTAGGTATAATATCTATTTCATGTCTCACATCACTCAGGTCAAACTTATTTTACATACACACATAACCTGTAGTAGGCAAACACAAACTCTCCATTGTTTCTAGCAACAAGGTGAGCTCTAGTTTTAGTTCTTTAGTGAAAGCTTGTACAGTTCTATCATAGTAGTTAAAAAAACCCTTTAAGATATGAACTTGTAATATAACTGATGTGATGATAGGCCTCCAGCCCACATCCAACAGGAGGAAAACAGTTCCAGCATACCTGCCAGCATGGTGCTGAATGGACAGCGCCAGTTCAGCACTCCTGTTGTGGAAAGTCAGCAAGCACATGGGAAAGGGGCGAGGCGGAGAGATGGAACATGGATGGTGGCTGATGATGATTGCAGCAGCTCCTTACCAGCTCTGATAAGAGGAGACAGTAGTATGCAGTGACAGCAGCTTTGTTTTGTTTCTAAACTAATGTGAGTTGGGTTTCTTTCTCTCTTTGCAGGCAGGAACAGCAATATGGACGATGTTCCAGAGAGAAATCTCCAACATGGCCCCTCTGCAGACTCCCTGACTCCTTAGCAGTGTTTGAAGCATTATCACAGGCTTCCTTGTCTTTAAACTTATACAGTCTTTTATATACAACTTTATAACCTCTTTAACTCTTTAAAGCTGTTTTGAGACTATCCATTAGTAACAGCTCAATACAAATCAAAATTAATTAAATTGAAATTAAATGAATTATAATTAATAAATAGACACTGACCAGTCATAACATTATGACCAGTGCAGTAAATTACACTGATTATCTCTTCATCTTGGCACCTGTTAGTGGGTGGGATATATTAGGCAACAAGTGAACATTTTGTCCTCAAATTTGATGTGTTAAAAGCAGAAAAAATTCTCAAGCATAAGGATTAGAGCAAGTTTGACAAATTGTGATGACTAGACAACTGGGTCAGAGCATTTCCAAAATTGCAGCTCTTGTGGGATGTATTTCCGGTCTGCAGTGGTCAGTATCTATCAAAAGTGGTCCAAGGAAGGAACAGTGGTAAACCGGCAACAGAGTCATGGGCGGCTGGCAGGCGCTTGTGGTCCGATAGAACAGACGAGTTCCTGTAGCTCAAAATGCTGAAAAGTTAATGCTGTTACTGCTCGACAGGTCAGGAGTGTTTTGACAGCAAAAGGGGGACAAGCACAATTTTAGGCAGGTGGTCATAATGTTATGTCTGATCAGTGGCTATAAAGTAAAAAAACGTCCCTCACCCCTGTCACCACTCACTCTCTCATAGGGGTGTATAGGAACTCATTTATGCTAAAATTTATAGACCCATTCTATTAAATTCTATGAATCTGCCATTTACCTTAAAGTAGCAAATATCTTACTCTTACTGTTAAGATTTCAGTGAAATCTGCACCATGTGCGATTTTTGGCACATCTTCACTGAACAATGTCGCTTACCATGACTCAGCAAAAACGGAGAACCCTGGCTGAGTGTGTGTGTATGTGTGCCACTTGCCCATTGCCTAATTAGTAGCATAATGCAAAACCAATCAATTTAAACAACCTGAAACGAAAGACCCATTGCTCCCAGCAGACATACATTTTTGGGGGGTAAATCTCAAATGTGTGTGTTTTTTTTTTTTTTTTTTTTTTTTTTTTTACTATTTATGAGTGCACTGTTCCGATTCTTCATGTTATATCACATGTCGAGTGAAAAAATTGATTGAAAATGTAAAAAAAATACAAGACTTTTAAGAAGAGTGAGACAATCTGGTAGCCTGCACTAGCCTGTTTCATGAGATTTTGTTTTTGTTTTTGCAGAGAAGTTTAGTGAAGTCTTGATGAGTCTTGGATGATCGATTGACCAATCGAACGCTTGTTATTTTTTAGCTTCACACACTTGTCACAGCTCACACAATACTTGAGTTCCAAGTGCACTAAAAAACCCTATACTGAACAGTTCATTGCTCCATGCAGTAAGGAATAATGATTCTTTAAATTACCAAAGTGTTGTAAAATTTACATACATGAATAAGACACAAATCCTTTAAAAAAAATGACAGTAAGATAAAGACTTCATCAGGCAGATATATGGCGAGAGCTTTGCTGTGCCACTGGCTGCACAGTGTGATGTCTTTTATGTTCCAGGCTTAGGTATAAGAGTAGCCAAGTGGATGAGGAGAGGCCTGCTTTTCTCCTCTTAGCTGTCTCTACCTATTGATTTTGTCTGGAAGGCTTCAGAGAAAGATGTATTTGCGCCTAACTTCAGGACAAAGAGGGGGACGAGACCGGTTGTGTGATAAATCTTTGTTTATTGGACCAGGCCCTGGTACAACATGTAATGGTGTCTCTCACTTTATTTCCCCCTGGAACCACAAACGGGTTAAGACCTGAAGTTGAGTGCATGATCCTTGGAATTTAGCACGTTTATTGATTGGGTTAACATAAGGTTATGAAGATGCAGAGGACAAAGGATTACTCCGGGTGGTATCTCGTTTTGATTTAATACTTGGTGATAAAAGGAAATACACTGGTTTACAATAGCACACTGGTCGAGTTAATCGCTGAAGCAGGGCCTATTACTTTCACAATCTTGATCTTATGTAAACGCATTAATCGGTTAATGTTCAATTAATTAGAAAATGAGAAGGAAAAAATATATACCAGTGGCTGGCCATCAAGGAAAGCAACTCCTTCTCTGCTAGCCAGAATCAGAATCACGTTTTGTGTTTCTTTTAGATTTGCTTTGTATGCAAGTTTCATTTTCTATCCAATCAGATTTCAGCCATCACATCCTGTTTTGCAGGAGACAAAGGCGTCTGTCTGCCTTGAGCCATCACTGTGAACATTGCAGGCGAAGTACAATTGCGCTATGAACACTGCAGAAATCCTGTTGTTTCAAATCCATGTTGCTTGAATGCTGTTGCTTTAACCAATCAGATTGTGACTTGGTGACACCAAAACATTTGAATGTTTGTACAAGATGGCCTCTGTACAAGATGGCGCCGGTGAGGTCGGCTGCCGTCACGACTGCTCCGGCTACGTTTTCTCTTTTTTTGTTTATTTTATACTTTTATTTAAGTAGTTACACGTTTTTAAACCCGGACCCATGCTGGCCGAGCGAGATCCTGAGGGTGAACAAAGGACGCGACCCGTACCGGCGTCCGCGAGGGAAACAAGCCGGCGTCAGGAACAGGCTGAGGGCACGCGCACACCGCGCTCCCTTACCTAGTATCCTGTTAGCCAACGTCCAGTCACTGGAGAACAAGCTCAATGACCTCAGGGCAAGGGTCAAGTTCCAGAGAGACATTCGGGACTGCAACCTTCTCTGCTTCACCGAGACATGGCTGAACCCAGCGGTACCGGACCACGCCATCCAGCCGGCCGAGTTCTTCTCGGTTTACCGCATGGACAGAACACTAGAGTCGGTGGAAGTCAAGAGGAGGTGGAGTGTGTCTGATGGTGATCGGGAATTCAGTTCGGTCGTTGTCAGTGCCATTGCTCATCTTCTCCACACCACGATGAGCCACCTGGACCAAAGAAATGGGAACTATGCAAAAATGTTGTTTGTGGACTACAGTTCAGCGTTTAACACCATAATTCCCTCCACACTCACCTCTAAGTTGGAGGTCCTGGGACTCAGCCAGCCCCTGTGTCAATAGATCTCTAACTTCCTGACAGACAGACCACAAGCCGTACGGGTGGGAAAACACACCTCATCCACCCTCACCCTCAGCACTGGCGCCCCCCAGGGTTGTGTTCTGAGCCCCCTGCTTTACTCAATGTACACACATGACTGTGTGGCCACATCCAACTCCACCACCATCATCAAGTTTGCTGACGACACTGTTGTGGTGGGTCTGATCTCCAACAACGACGAGACGGCCTACCTACAGGAGGTTAAAAACCTGGAGAGATGGTGCCAGGAGAACAACCTTCTCCTGAACGTCAGCAAGACTAAGGAGTTAATCGTGGACTTCAGCACAAAGCGGGAGCGGGCATACCAACCTATAAACATCAGCGGGACCCCAGTGGAGAGAGTGGACAGTTTCCGGTACCTTGGTGTTAACATCACACAGGATCTGTCTTGGTCCTGTCACACCAACACCCTGGTGAAGAAGGCCCGGCAGCGTCTGTACCATCTGAGACGCTTAAGGGACTTTAAACTACCCTCTCAGGTGCTTAAGACTTTCTTCACTTGCACCATTGAGAGCGTCCTGACGGGCAGCATCACTTCCTGGTTCGGGAACAGCACCATGCAGGACAGACGAGCCCTCCAGAGGGTGGTGCGTTCAGCTGAACGTACCATCCACACTGAGCTCCCTAACCTGCAGGACATCTATAGCACGCGGTGCAGGACCAGAGCCAGGAAGATTATGAAGGACCTCAGCCATCCCAACAATGGACTCTTTTCTCTGTTGCGTTCAGGAAAACGCTTCCGCTCCCTGAAAGCGAACACAGAGAGAATGAGGAGGAGCTTCTTCCCGCAGGCCATCCGGTGTTTAAACCAGGAAACACCCAGGATTTAGACTGGCCCACTCTCTCCACCATCATCATCACACTTCTCTGTACATATATTCACCTTCGCACCACGTCACTTTAAAAACATATCTCACCGTTCGCACCACGACACTTTAAACTCTGGACTTGCACAGCACAGTGCACTTTTTATTTTATTCATACCACATGGACCATATTGCACCATATTGCACATGGACACTTTACGGACCTTTACACCACACCATACCGCACACGGACACTTTATGGACATAGATTGCCTATTGTTTACATATTGTTTACATTTTTATTTTTATTTTGTTTACATTTTTCACTACACATTGTTACTGTTTATATGTATATCTGCTCATACATTATCCTTTTATATATATATATCTAAATATCTATATATCTTTATACCTATATTCTTTTACTTTATTTTATTTATTTATTTTATTTTATTTTAATAGTTTTTCTCATACCTTATAGTTATTTATCTGCCTCCTTTTCTTTCCCCCATCCTATTCCCTCATGCCGGACCATCGTACAAAACATTTCACTACATGTCGTACCCTGTATGTATGTGTATGTGATGAATAAAATTTGATTTGATTTGATTTGATTTTGATTTGAATGGCTGATTTTTATTTCATTAGGCGACAGGAGAAGAAATTGATTTGTTCACAGATAAACTTAAAAAGGACATTTACAAAACTGACTTTTCAAGAAAAGCTGGAGGAAAGGTCGGCCAAAACAGTTCAAAACACGTGTTAAGATTTTTCATGAAACATTTATACTTTTGTGTTTTTTTTTCCATAGAATTTAAACAAAAACAAAATTTGCCTTCATTTCAAATGAAAACTGTAATGCATGGAAAAAAGTGCACAAAAATGCAAGGAAAACACAGGTTAATATCTAAGCTTCTGCTACAAATGATGTATGCGGGAGGGGCAGTTGTGGCTGCAGTGAAAGGAGCTGTGTTCATTGGGTTTCTCGCTTTAGTAATGCATTCATTCTTGCTGTATGAGATTCATTCATTCATTCATTCATTCATTCATTTTCTCCCGCTTATCCGTAATTCGGGTCGCGGGGGCAGCAGTCTAAGCAGGCCCCCGCCTTCGACTGCTGCCCAATCCTCACAGCACCGTCCCTTACGGTCCCTCCTGCAGGTGGTGAGCCCACGGGAAGGCGGCCCCACGTCACTCCGACGTCACAGACCTTGATATTTCCCTCGTAAGGGACCCCCGGAGCATAGAGGGTTGAGGGCCTTGCTCAAGGGCTCAAGAGTGGCAGCTTGGCGATACCGGGGCTTGAACCCCAGACCTCCCGATCGGCAACCCAGCGCCTTAACCGCTGGAGCCACCACTCCCCCCCTTGTATGAGATTCACTCCGTTATAATGCGTTTCTCTATAACATTGATGGCTTCTATAGCCGTGGTGTCATATGAGGGTATTAATGGGTAGATTTACTCACTGTCTCTGTACTGTTTCTTTCATGCTCTCACGTTTTTTTTTTCACATCCTAAAACATGCCAGAACGTGAACTCGCTACACTAAATTGCCTCTATGTGTGTGAATGAGGGAAAAAGAGAGTGTGTGATTTTGATTGTAGTACTCTAATGAATTGGTGTTGAATCCAGGGTGTATTCCTGCTTAACTCTCAGTGTTCCTTGGATTGGATCTACTGGGATTCTAACCAGGATAAAACACTATCCCCTTTGAAATAACCTGTTGGTGCAATTGACCCCAGAAAATCAAATATTTTTTTTTAGCATTTTAAAGATGCCCAGGTATCCCATCAGCTGGGAGAAATGACCCATCCCTTGCGTCTGGTATCAAATTTATGAGAGCCTGCTGATTCAACAGTCTTTTTGAATTGGATTTACACATCGAAAAATGATGAGCGTTAAAAAGAAAAGGATCTTATTTGGCACTGAGGTAAGGCAGTTAGCCAGTGTGAAAGGAAGTCATCGGTCTCAACGGTATGGCTCCTTTCAACAGAACTTGAGGCCATCCATCATTACACGATCTCTTTTATCTTCACTTGCTGAGGAAATACATCCCCTGACATTTCGACCCCATCATCACCATTTGGTGAAGAATGGCCATGAGGAAGGGGCAGAATCAATCAGCACATACAGTGCCCTCCAAAAATACAGCTAGTATAACGTTTTATATCAAATATTTATAAAGACGTGGCTAAAGCGTATGAGTATTAGCTGACTATAAATTAGGGATGGTAAAATTCAGTAAAACACTGATTCAAAAAGTGTGCATTGGATACAAGTTGACATTTATATCGCAATGCATCATTTATATATTTGCATTGGTAAAAAATTATGTATTTATATATGATTTTAAGTTGATGCACAAAACTTTAATTATTTACAATGTGACCAATACACTGAACAAAATTATAAATGCAACACTTTTGTTGTTGCCCCCATTTTTTATGAGCTGAACTCAAAGGGCCAGTTGTTTAAAGGTAAAATGATCGGATTTTGGTTATCGGATTGGATCAAATCTTGAAAATGGGTTGTTCAAAAGGGAAAGAAGGAATCTAAAATCAGATTAGATCACGGAATCCAATCCTAGTTTTATTCTGGATCAAACCTTCAGTTTGTGTTGTTCCAAACTTGTCAGTAGGATTTGGATAACATTGATCCAAAAAAAACAGGATTATCCTGATCCCAACAGGGAGTAGGATTTCAAGGTAAATTCCAGGAGGAAACTGTTGTAACCGTGATAAAGTAGATATAGTAGACATAAGCTACCAATTAAGCTATTCAGTATAGTAAAGTAAAAATATGAAATAATCCCCCAAACAGATTTCAATAACAAACAAAAATAATATATTCCATTTTTCCATTTTCATTCATCACCGTATATTAATTTCAAAGAAACAATCATCAGAGATGAGCCTGTCAAAAATAATGTCCAACAATTGCATCCCTTACTATATGTCCAGTCAGTCCCTCATTCTGACAGAATGCCAGAGGTTGGTCTGGTTCTTCAACAGGCTCAGGTGCATTATAAACATCATCACAGAGAGGGACATTGCGCCTGGTAGCGATGTTGTAATATGTTGTCCCATTTAGAGCACAGGTAATCCGGATTTGGTCTTGAAAACTGTGTATCTGGATCAGGGTAATCCAGTCCAATGTTGCATTAAAAAAACGGCATAAAAGTAAGACGTGTCAGGCGAAAGAACGTGCCGGAAACCGAAGTGAAATCCACAAGTTTTTTTTAATGAAGAATAACAGGGCAAAGCAGAAAACGGCAAACCGCAATGAAACTCCAGGTTAACTAAACCTGGTGAAAGCTGTGATCAAACTGATGTGAACAAAACACACAGAGTCCCGTAAACAGCGATAAACCAAACTGAGTAGCTTGGGTAGTCTGCCAGTGTTCCTTAGCCTAAGCTGTAGAATAGACAAAGAGCTGGTGGAGGAATGGGGGTTATGTAGCATGGGAACTGATGAGGGCCAGGTGTAGCTGATTAGTAAGTGGGAGAGCTGCTTGGAGTGATAGGTGAAGGTGTGGCTGGTGGATCCCTGACAGACAGATTACCTGATCCTGAATAGGAAAAAATGGGATTTCCAAATCTGGATCATTTTGATCCAGATTAAACTTTTTGAACAACTGGCCCAAAGATCTAAGACTTATAATCCATCCACCTCACAGGTGTGGCATATCAAGATGCTGATTAGACAGCATGATTATTGCACAGGTGTGCCTGAGGCTGGCCACAATAAAATATCACTCTAAAATGTGCAGTTTTACTGTAATGGGGGGTCCGGGGGGTCCAAAAACCAGCCAGTATCTAGTGTGATCACCATTTGCCTCACACAGTGCAACACATCTCCTTCGCATAGAGTTGATCCGGTTGTTGATTGTGGCTTGTGGAATGTTGGTCCACTCCTCATTAATGGCTGTGTGAAGTTGCTAATTATTGGCAGGAACTGGAACACTCTGTCGTATACGCCGATGAGGATGACAAGCATGCAGATGAGCTTCACTGAGATGGTTTCTGACAGTTTGAGCAGAAATTTTTGCAGCAGCTGTACGAGTGGCTGGTCTTAGACAATCTTAGAGGTGACGATGCTGGATGTGGAGGTCCTGGGCTGGTGTGGTTACACGTGGTCTGCGGTTGCGGCTGGTTGGATGTATTTCCAAATTCTCTGAAACGCCTTTTGAGGTGGCTTATGGTAGAGAAATTAACATTCAATTCACTTGCAACATCTTTGGCATTGAACTGTTGGATAAAACTGCACATTTTAGAGTAGCCTTTTATTGTGGCCAGTCTGAGGCACACCTGTGCAATAATCATGCTGTCTAATCAGCATCTTGATATGCCACACCTGTGAGGTGGATTGATTATATCCAGGAGGAGTGCTCACTAACACAGATTTAGACAGATTTGTGAACAATATTTGAGAGAAATAGGCCTTTTGTTTACATGAAAAATGGGGGCAAAAACAAAAGTGTTGCATTTATAATTTAGTTCAGTATAATTTATGACCAATGTTTGATATGTAGATTCATTTCTCATCGCTAAATTGTTTCTTGACCGCGTTCTCTAAGCACCACCGCTGCTACATGAATATGACATGTCACAGCACTACGGAGACGAAGGTGTGTCCTGATGATCACGTAGAATATAGATTAATATGGCCGAGGTGGAGCTGTATCTCCCTGGAAACATAACAGGTAAATAACTGTTTTCTATTTTTCTCTATTGAATCGCATTGTGTTGAATTCAATTTACTGTAAATCCGATGGCTCTGCACCCTAATGGGGTAAATCGTATCACATTTCATTGGTAGCTGCTTTATATGTATCTTGTAATGTATAGTCTTGTTGCCAAGGCATTGAGATGCGAATCGAATCGGCACACCTAGCACAAACATACATTTCAACCTATCCTGTAATGTGCTCTTTGCTGTCCTCCCACCTCGTGTCTGTCAGCACGGAAGACGAGTGGGACCTGCACACTGGGCAATAACTACAGTGGTAATAAAAATGAATGAGAGTCATTACCAGCATTGTGACTTGTAATACAAGAGCTTCATAACAGCCAGACCCACGATCCATGTTCAGATGGAGGGATATTCTTTTACACCTTCAGTGCACTTGTACTGAATGTGGCATGAGGTAAAGGTTGTGCACATTGAAGGTTTTTTAAATAATGTTAATGAGGTTGATATTGTTAAAATCCATCTCTAGCTTTGGGGGGTATTTGACCCTTTATTGTATAGTTCAGGGGTCATTAATCCTATCAGTAAAGGGCTGGTATGGCTGTAAATTTGACCATATCAGTAATCATATATATATATATATATATATATATATATATATATATATATATATATTAGACACCTGCCATACATGCGTCTTTGTATTATAGAAAAAGATAAGTATATGCAGTGCTATTGTTCATGCAGCTGTTATGTAAAATGTAATCCATACTTTTTGACCTATCAGAATTGAGAAACCAGTAACAGTATGGTTTAACTAATGTGTCTAATATAAACCTGGTATCTCAAACATGATAAAAAAAAACAGGAGACTAGAGTCTAGCCTGCAGGAACATGCATTGTGATTTAGACTCCCAAATAGACTCATTGGGACATCAGAAATCATTAAATGGCCTCAAGCAGAAAAAGTCCCTGCTGTGGATTCATCGACTCGGCATGTCTTAGCTCTTGAACTGAGAGCGAGTCGGAAGCACTGTGTTCCAGCTGATCTAATGGCAGAAGTATTTAAATTCGCCTCATTCTTCTTGCTGCGTCTTCCGTTCTCATGGAGAAGGACTGCCGCTGGGGCAAGACGAGAAAAACAAAAACAAGCGAACCCACTCCCTAATTAGTACAAGATGAGCTGGCACGGGGCAGTCCCCCATATCTCTTTCAGCATCTTCTTTTGTTTTTGTTTTCTCATTGTTATACAGTATATTGCCAATGGTTTGGACACCTGGTCATTAATACGGTAAGCGTTTTTTGAGCATTGCATTCGACATTTACTCCCATTGTGCTTTTGTGCTTTGTGTTAACAGTTTGGAGAAGAACCAAATATGGTGGGAAAGGTCAGGTGTGCCAATATTTTCGTCCATATAGTATACGTGGACTGGCTGGGAATGACAGAAACGGTGTCACCGAATATCAACACCTACCCGTTGGCTGTATTTTACACAATAAGCACAGACACGTGGACCGAAACCCACCCAGAGGGAGCAGCATGTCTAAATTTAAACACTTAGGACCAACACACAAACACGCATTCATTCTCACATTCTTCCTTTTTTTATTTGTCTTTCCCAAAAAATGTGTTACCGTTGATATTTCAACACTCTCCACCCACCCAGCCCTAAAATAGACAAAGTGCAAGGACTTTTCGGTTTTGCCATCATGTCTCCGCTCACGTCCAAAGCATACAAGATTGAACAGCCGTGTCACTGTCTAGCCCTCATGGACGATAGTGAAATGTGTACGCGTCGCAGGCCGAGAAGACGCATCAACACACGGGAGCCATTTCTAATCTTCTGCTTCCCCTCAGCCAGCTGTCAGGAGTTCTGCTCTGACATCTGCATCGGTCCAAGTTCATTGCTGAACTGAGACTCCCTTTTTGGTTGAATTAAACAAGCGGAGGTTATAAAGATGTTTGACTCATGCCACATCCTGTCTTGATGCATGCCTGTAGTTATTTGACTCAAAATGTTCACCTTTTGTTAAGATCCCACCTCAGCAAGGTGCCAGTCATCTCTCTCTCTCTGGTGTGTCTACATGTCTGTTTTACGGATAGTAAGATTTTTTTATTGGACATAGAAATATGACAATGACAGCACTGTGTGAATATGATGAGCTTAAAAAAAATTGCTTATGTAGATGTCAATCGGCAGTATAAAATGTCTAACAATACCAGAGGTGTAAAGAGTACCTGAAAATCATACTTGAATAAAAGTATAGATTACTGCAAAACTTACTCCAAGTTCAAAGTCAGAAATTCCAAAATGACGAATAAAAGTCTGAGTATCTGATTTAAACAGTATTTGAGTATTTGACTCATATTGAACGCAGGCACAAAGACACATTTTATTGAAAAGCCAAAAACTGTGTATTTGTAAGGTTTTGTTTTCTAAAATGCGAATCAAATTGTACACCTCAACAGCATTATCCAAAAATCAATACAACAGCCTCATCAACATACCAGAATAAAACAACGATCAAACAAATCAGTCAAAAAAGACAAAGTAGAAATGCAAATTTCTAAAGGGATCTTCAATTAACAAATACAATTACAGGATCATGTCAGAAAATAGAAAGACACATTAGTATTCAATAGACAAATAAAACAAAAAGTAAATCGTTTTAGATAAATAAAAACAGTATTCTGAGCTGTGATTTGATGCACTGCTCAGTCACAGAGAGAGCCAATATTTTTATTCAACTTCAACAAAAGATTTTTTCGGGGGTTTATTTGAGCTCTTTTCGGACTAAAAATGAAGCCAGCAGTGATAAAAAAAAATCGCCTTCAGGAAGCAGATGTGGGTAGTGAGACTTAATAACATCTTCACCAGAGGTGCTAAATGTACATATTCCCAACCATAAATTTAGTCAAGATTAAAAGTTGCTTGTATCTTTGATCTCTAATATTTAATTAAAAAAGCTCACTAGGAGGTTTTTTACTAACTGAAACATCACGTCTGGTTGAATGTTATTAATGTACATGGCCCTGTTCTGAGGCTGGTTTTGGTCTGAGTCAGAACTGCTGTTGGATTAGTGAATCATCGGCCAACTTTCTTTCCTCGCCTGGCCGGTGTAAGAGACGACTCGACAGCTTTTCCACGGCTGACTTGATCATCGTGGGTTCCAGGAGCTACGTCTGGTTTGATTCTTTTTCCGTTAACCATACTGTAAATGCCAAAATAAAAACAGTCAGGACAGGAGAAAACTTGAGACACTGTGTGATTTATTGCCTTCTTGTCCCCAGTATTCCCAGAAGAGACTCCAAATCCACTTCAACCATAACCAGGCTGAAGAGCTTATTTAAGTGAATGGATAAATGAAGGATTAAAATCTGCTCCCTTGTATGATGGACAGTGAAGGTCCTCATATTATTCTAAAAGACTACAAAGGTGACTAAGTTACCTGTCAAAGGCACTATAATAAGACCAGTGGAGTCTATAGTCATAGATCAGCTGGTTGAGAACCAAAGGCATAGATAGACAACTGTGGTCAAAACATGGAGATGAAGAGTAGAGCCATGTGGTCAAGGGAACATTACATTATAAAAGTCAAGAGGTGGACAAAAATGACACATTTAGAAGGGGGAGTGAACATGGCTTCGTCAAAGCTAGACAGATGAGGGAACATGGCTCAATCGAACCCAGAAGGGGAAGGGGACATGGTATATTAAAATCAGAAGAGGGTGGAAACATGGTACATTCAAACCTGAAGAGGGTGGGAACATGCAAACATCAAAGCCAGAAGGGGGGGGGAACATGGCAACATTAAAGACAGAAGGGGGAATAAACATGGTTTCATTAAAACCAGAAGGCGGAGGGAACATTACTTGATCAACGCCAGAAGAGGGGAGAGAACACAGCATCATTAAACCAGAAAACAAGGGGAAGATAAGACCTTTAAATTCATGATATATGAAGAGGAAACCAACATTAAATTAGGTGAAGTCTAAAAATGATGTGGAAAACACTTCAGTTACAGTTAGACCTTGGTGAAATCATAGATCATCGTCTACACCAGAGACTGGTGGCAAACTAATGATCTGAGGAGACAATCAGTGAAGCTACAGTTTTGGTGAAACCTTGTGCAGACACATTTTATATATATATATATATATATATATATATATATATATATATATATATATATATATATATATATATATATATATATATACTTTGATACTGAATTCCTGCTATTGAGCTATTCAGAGAATGCTTCCGATCACTGTCTTGCTCTTTAACCCAACTGCACTCCAGTGCATCTTCACATCACGAACAAATAACAATATTCTCCTTCAAGATTTCTTGGGAAAGAGCAGAATTTATGGTTTTGTCAATGATGGCAAGTTGGTAAGGCCTCAAAGAAGTTTTGTAACTTCACATCATCACATAACCACCACCATGTTCTACTGTTGGTTTGAGGTTCTTCATTTTGAATGCAATGTTACCTTTAATTCAGATAAAACCAATTTCACTTTTAACTCATAAGTTGCAAACGATTTAAAAATAATCAGCTGTTTGTTCTTTGACACTATCTATTGATGCCACTTTCTGCAGTCTTCTACTTCTTCTTTCAAATGCTCCCATTAGGGTCGCCACAGTGGAACATTTGTCTCCATAACCCCCTGTCCTCTACATCTGCCTTTTTCAAACCAACTACCTGCATGTTTTCCCTCACCACATTCATGAACCTCCTTTTTGGCTTTTGGCTTCCTTCCTGGTGGATCCACCCTCAGCATTCTCCTAATGATATACCCCATGTCCCTCCTCTGCACATATCCAAACCATCTCAATCACACCTCCCTCACCTTGTCCCCAGAACATCCTACATGCACTGTCCATCTAATAAACTAATTTCTAATCCTGTCCATTGTCGTCACTCCCAACGAAAACCTCAACATCTTCAGCTCTGCTACCTCCAGCTCCACCTCCTGTCTTTTACTCAATGCCACTGTCTCTAAACCATACAACATCTCAGGTCTCACCACAGTCCTTTAAACTTTCCGTTTACTCTTGCAGATACTCTTCTATCACAAATCACTCCTGCTATAACTCTTTTCCACCCACTCCACCCTGCCTGCACTCTTTTCTTCACTTCTCTAACAGATGCCATTTATTGCAGTGGTGGACAGTAATAAACTAAATGTACTTTGTTTGTTATGTTGTCTCGTATCTGTACTTTACTGAAGTATTTCCATTTGGGGAGACTTTTACTTTAACTTTACTACATTTCAAAGTCTTACTTTTTACTTAACTACATTTTGTGAAATCAGTCATTCCTTTTGATGTATGAGCGGATAACGTGTGTAGGTTACGGACGTAACCCTAGTTCCCCGAGGGAAAGAGATGCTGCGTCAAAACGCTATGGGAACGAGTGTCCAATCACGCCACACTGACTAGACTCAATCTGACCAATAGGCGTTTGGAACGTGATGTCATCAGCGGGCAATGTTGCGGAAACAGGAAGCTACAAATGGCTGCGAGATAGACCAGACGCTAGCTCCTGCGAGATAAGGTAAGCGCCGCAGGGATGCAGAAAGTGTGGCACGGAGACGCAGCGTCTCGTTTCCTCGGGGAGCTAGGGTTACGTCCGTAACCTAGAAACATTCCCCTCCAGGAACTCGAGCTGCGTTGAAACACTATGGGAACGAGTGTCCAATCACGCCACACTGACTAGACCCTGCCTAGAGAGTGAGGGCCTCGGCACCAGCACGTTGGACAAAGGAGCCCGGGGAGGTCAAGGTCATAGAACCTGACAAAAGTCAGCGGGGTGGACCAACCCGCAGCTTCACAGATGTCCTGGAGAGGCACTCCAGCGGACCAGGCCATAGAGGCCGCCACACTCCGGGTGGAGTGAGCTCGAACCCCGAGCGGTGCTGGGAGGCCAGAGGACTTGTGAGCCGACATGATCGCATCCACTACCCATCTGCTCAAAGTCTGCTTATTGGCCGGGAAACCTTTCCTGTTAGGGCCATAGCAGACAAGCAGCTGCTCTGACTTCCTTCAAGGACTCGTCCTGCGGAGGTAAGTGTCCAGTGCTCACACCGGACACAGTCAGTACTGTCGCTCCTGGTCGGGGGCTGTAAACGGAGGAGGGCAGAATGCATGTAACGTGAGGGATGTGAGGGAGCCGAAGGCACATACCCAGGTTTCAGATAGAGAAACACTCTGGCCATGCCAGGGCCAAACTCCAGGCGAGACAGGGCCACGGACAGAGCCTGCAGATCCCCGATCCTCTTCAGGGAGGAAATCGCCAAAAGGAAGGTGGTCTTAATAGACAGAAACCTAAGGGCCACATCGGCTAATGGCTCTAAGGGGGGGCTCAGATAGAGCCGCCAACACAACTGCCAGATCCCAGACAGGCACTCTGGGTTGCATCCCGGGCCTCAGCTTCCGGGTGCCGCGGAGGAAACGTGTCACCAGTGGGTGCTTACCCAGCAACAAGCAGTACATGAACAGTTGCCATCGTGTGGCCTACGACCTCCTCGTGGAGGGAGCTCTGTAGTGGAGAAGGGTCTCCACCACCTCGGTGGAGAGAACAGCCGCTACGAACTGTGCCCCCTCAGGGGCCACAGCCACAGCCTCCACAACTCTGGGCGGGGGTGTTCGCTCGCCTGTGAGAGGAGATCCCACCTGGGAGTAATTTCCCATGGAGGGCCATCGAGTAGGGACACCAGATCCGCAAACCATGGTTTGCCTGGCCATCGAGGTGCTACCAGGAGGAGATGGACTCCATCCCAGCGAACCCTCTCCAAAACTCCAGGGAGCAGTGTGATCGGGGGAAAGGCGTACAGGCGCTGCCTTAGCCACGACTGCACCATGGCATCCAGCCCTAACGGGGCTCGGGGTGGAGACGCCACTCCCCAGGCCTCGGCCCCTGCCTCGACAAGGCGTCTGCGCTGACATTCAACCGACCCGAGATGTAAATGGCCCTCAAGCACAGGAGCTTGTTCCGAGACCACAAGAGGACCGCTCGCGCTAGCTTGTACAAGAGGCGAGATCGGAGACCCCCCTGGTGGTTGGTGTAAGAGACCACTGCCGTATTGTCAGTGCGGACCAACACATGGCGATCTCTCAGGTCCGGGAGGAAGTGTTTTAACCCCAAAAACACTGCCATCATCTCCAGGCAATTTATGTGCCACGAGAGACGTGGGCCGCTCCACAGACCCTGGGCGGAGTGGCCACTCTTGACCGCTTTCCACCCCGTGAGGGAAGCGGCCATCGTTAGCGTCACGCGACGACACGGAGTCCCCAACACTGGGCCATGGGACAGAAATGTCCAGTCTTTCCAGGGCACGCCACGAGACCTTGATAGTATGGATGCCCGGATGCCACGGAGCCACCACTGGAGGGGCCTCATGTGCAGAAGCCCGAGTGGAATTATGGAATTATGCTGGACGCCGCCCATGAGACCCAGCAGCCTCTGGAACTGCCTCACAGTGAGTGGCTGGCCTTCCCGCACTCTCCCAACGGCAGTGAGGATGACCTTGACCCGAGCAGGCAACAACTGTACCTGCAACCTGGCCGCGTCCCACACTACTCCCAAAAAGGTGGTTCTCTGTGCTGGAGAAAGCACGCTTTTTCTGGCGTTCAGCCGAAACCCAAGCACCTTCATGCAGGCGAGGACGACATCTGATGCCGAATCGCCTGGTGCTCCGAATGAGCCAGGATCAACCAATCGTCGATGTAATTCAAAATGCGGGTGCCCTGGAGCCGCAGCGGGGCCAGTGCATTTTGTGAAGGTGCGGGGTGAGAGTGCCAGGCCGAACGGGAGGGCCCAATATTGGTGTGCTACGCCCCTGAAAGCAAACCTCAGGAACCTCCTGTGTGCAGGAAGGAAGAAGATGTTAAAGTACGCGTCCTTTAGATCTATAGTGACGAACCAGTCCCCGGAACCTGATCTGAGTCACGACCCCCTTGAGGGTGAGCATCCTGAACCAGAGCCTCCTGAGAGAGCAGTTCAAGGAGCGAAGATCTAGAATAGGACGCAACCCACCATCCTTCGGAAAGACGAAGTATGGGCTGTAGAAGCCTGACTCTTAAACCGAGGGGGAACCACCTCGATGGCCCCGTTACCCAGGAGTGTGCGCACTTCCTGTTCCAGGACCAGTGCCTGCTCGGGTCCCACCAGGGTGGGAAACATCCCGTTGAAACGGGGAGGAGAGGATGTGAACTGAATCGCGTTACCGCCCTCTATCGTCCGCAGGACCCACCGGGAGACCTCTGGCAGCCCCTCCCAAGCCGCCAGAAAGTTCCTCAGGGAAACCAGCCACTCGGGGCTGGCCTCTGACCCACTCAGAGCAGCTGGGGCGGGGCCCTGCAGCTGATGACACCTCGTGAGAGGAGGCGGGTCTCCCCCATCCGTACCGAGACTTTGGGCAGAAGTGGAGGGAGACGCCCGCTGGAGGAAGGCCATGCTCTAAAGCACATCCTGTGGCAGAGCCAACGGCCCGGCCTCCTGGTGGTGCGGGGGAGGGACGGGCACCATAGTGTGAGGTGTACACTGCCCCCTCAACCATAGATCGTCAGGATCTACGCACCACAGCCCGTTTGCTGGAGGCGAGGGTGACCCTCAGGTCAATCTGCTCCTTTTTGGGCCTAGAGCGATGCCTCGGACCCTTAGGCCCCGCCCGCGGAGATCGGGTGGCGACGCTCTGTTTCTGGGCTTCGCGGTGCCCGGAAGGACCAGGATGGGGCGACCAGCCCCACGAGATCTTTTTAGACTCCTGAAACCTGTTCACGGCCGCTGTCACAGCATCACCAAACAGGCCAGGAAGAGCCATCGGTGCGTTCAAGAGCAAAGCTCGATCCTTGTCTGGGAGGTCAGACAAGGTGAGCCACAGATGCCTGTAACACACCCATGGTGTGGAGACAACCCGCAGCCTGACCTGCTGCCTCGTAAGGCTTCCCCACTAAAGCCGATGTAGCACGTAGCGGCTTAGTAGGGAACACCGGAGCCTTCAGTGACAATGCTACGCTGGGAGAGAGATAGCTGGCTCGGGTCTCTTCAACACGCGGCATTGCCCTGTAGCCGCACGCCTTAGCCGCAACCACGTTCGCGTAGAGCGAGAAGTGGTGAGATGAAGTACGCGCTGAGTACGGGGATTCCCAGGATCTGGACACTTCGGCGTGCAGATCGGGAAAAAACGGCAGGACCCCGGCACTGAGGAAGTGACACAGGATGCAGAAAACGCTCATCCAGCTTACTGGGTGCGCGCTGCTTCTGCTGCTCCACCCGCCAAGCTAGATCCAGCTTAGCAACGGCTCGCGCCACGACCTCGAGGAGAGGAATCCACGGGCTTGCTAGCATCCATCAGCTCACCTTCCTCGGAAGGAGAGGCATGTAATGCTGCTCGCACCGGGAGAAGAAGCAGCCATCGGGCCTGCTTCTCCGAGAGAGCAGAAGCTCGACTCAGCAGACAAAGCTGAAGCGGACTCATCCGACTCCAACCCCGCCGCTAAATCGGCCTGCGAGCCCCAAGAGCGCCGGCGCCGCTTCGCCTCAGCAAAAGTGGGACCAGAGCCGCGAGGGAGAGAGCTCTTCTCAAAGAGCGCTCTCCGGGAGCGAAGCATCCGCATAGCCATGCGGCTACACTGCGACTCCCTTGAGAGCCGACTGTGCATGCTCCACTCCCAGGCAAACAACACACCAATCATGCAAATCCTTACCGGTAATAAAATGCGGACACGGATGAACACACTTACGGTATTCCTGTCTGCCAGCCATCACTCGATTGGACAAAACACAGCGAAACAGCACTTACCTGAACGAGCAGAAGCTAGCGTCTGGTCCATCTCGCAGCCATTTGTAGCTTCCTGTTTACGCGACGTCGCCCGCTGATGACATCATGTTCCAAACGCCTATTGGTCAGATTACACACGTGGTTCAGAGCGCGGTCACGCAGGGGCGTTCCCATAGCGTTTAGACGCAGCTCGAGTTCCTGAAGGGGAACTTGTAAAACACGCCGAGAGCCACCAATCGGGATAAAGCGCAAACTCAGCAATTATAAAAAGTAACCAAGTACAAATACTTTTTTCTGGTATCAGTACATTACTTCACTGTTTATTTTTTTGGACAACTATTTACTTTCTCTCATTAAAATTTTTACACAAAAATCTGTTCTTTCTACTCCTAACATTTTCAAAACAGACTCGTTAAGTTTTAATCTATTTGGTGACATGAACAATATTTTTCTTTTCATTGTGCACCGGTTTCAGCCCATCAACCTAATTATTGTCATTGTGCTGCTTTTTCAATCTACCACTGGCGTATCATTTGCTGGCTCTCACACACCATAGGCTAGTTTACGAAGCTAACAACAAGCAGGTAGAAGGCAACAAGAAGTCTGGGGGTAATGTGGATGAGACAGAGGGAGTCAGTGATGTAAACATGACTGAGAAAAGAGACATTCCTAATCACCATGATCTCTTCTCTGCTTGTGTTCTATATGGTGGATGTTCAGCCTGGATACATTTATTAGGTAACAAAATTATCTATATAATTATACTGTACTACTTTTTACTTTTCTACTTTTTTTAGAGCCCAAACTTCTTGACTTTAATTTCAGTTAGAATGTCTTTTCAAAAGTATATTAAATAAAGGTTGTGTGTATTTTTAACATCTCTGGCGCTCTGTCTTGAACTTGTTTTGATTGCTGCTTGGTGGTATCCACTTAGCACGAACATACAGTTCAACACCGAGCAGAACATTTTGTGAGGAATAAACAATGGAAGAAACTCTTGACTCGAACATTCCACAACAATTGTGGTCTTATTTAAGTGCTTTTTTTAAGTAGTTTTAAAGAAGGTTTTGGGCTCATGATAATTGTAATAGAAATTAATCAGTGTTTGACTCATTAATATAATTTTATTAATAGATCAGTGTGTTAAGAGTAACATTAGTCTTTTCACATAAACAGAGTTGATTAGGCAAAAAATCTTCTGACAAAACTGATAATAGGAACATTATAGCCATAATAAATCATAACACTTTTGAAGGCAAATACTTTTATACTTTTTCTCAAGTGAAAGTTTAAAGTGAGCACTTGTACTCCTATCTATTGTAACTACATGGTTTGTGTACTTCATCCACCACTGATTTTTTGCCTTAATTAGAGAGTCCACTGTGCTTAAAATATGATATTAAAAAATTCACCGCAGCCTCACTGAGAAGTTACAGCCTCTCTTTCACTTCCTGACCTGCTAATAACCAACAATGTCATTTTTCTATCATGATCTTTGCTCAATGGTTTAAAGAGCGCCAGTTATTCGACTGCAACTGAATAAATGTACTGTACAAAAACTCAAACACCTGCAAAAAATTCCTTACATCACAATATACTCTGCATATTTTGTTCTATTTAATACTCATATTGTCTATATTGTCTTCTATTGTATGTTTTTGTCTCCTATAGTAAAAACACTATATATTTAGCTTATATGTCTATACTTTTGAGAGTCACCAACAGCTGGAACCAAATTCAAGTGACACTTGGCCAATAAACCTGATTCTGATTCTGATCTTAAAAAAAAAAGGATGCATAAATTGGGGCTGGATGACATGGCTTGAAATAATGTGTTTACACAGTAGCATGATTTGGTGAGCTGTTGCAATTACACATGATCTGCCCTCATAATGGTGGCTTTTTGCCATGTAATGGTAATGGTGGCCATTACCATGGTGAGATTTTAAAGAAATATGTCAAAATGTACAACAGGGGTTCCCTGGTGGTCTAGGGTTAGGATGCGGCGCTCTCACCGCTGCGGCCCGGGTTCGATCGCCAGTCAGGGAACCAACTCCAACCATTAGGGTTGCACAAGCCTTATCCCAAGCCCGGATAAATGGGGAGGGTTGCGTTAGGAAGGGCATCCAGCGTAAAAACGTGCCAAATCAAACATGCGGATGGTCCGCTGTGGCGACCCCTAACAGGAGAAGCCGAAAGAAAGTTATGTCAAAATGTACAACCAAAATAATGTCAGTAAACTAGTAAGCATCACATGGTGGGTTCTAAAAGCCCTGATCGCAACTTGTGACCAAATACTTTTGCAACTATGAATTTTGAAAAGCCAAAATAAAAATGGAGAGTGTAAAGCCAGCTTTGGTATGTGTCCTCCCATTAATGTTTGTGCACTGCTAAAGTACTAAAGCAGTGTGTGTCTGTGTGTGTGTGTGTTTGTATATGTGTGTGTATGGTGAAAGAGCTCTCTGACAAGCTGAATGCAGATTCGCTGCGAGGATGATTAAGGATTTATTCAGGGCAGTCTTCATGCGCCCTTATCTCGTACAGAAGCGAAATTGATCTTCAGTCCTACAACTGCTGTAAATGCACTACAAAAAGGCTGATGGTATTTATACACTTCTATTTATTTCTGTTCTGCCTGCGAAATAGGGGGATTTGTTTTAGTGCATTAGGCCGAAGATGGCAAACAAAAAATAATATAATAATAAATAAAATAAAATAAATATATAAAAAAGAACGCACCGATTTTAGAAAACTACAGGCTGCACTGGTGGAATATAAATGTTTAATAGAGTTTGAAGTAGAAATGAACTGAAGGACATATTGCTCTCTCTCTCTCTCTCTCTCTCTCTCTCTCTCTCTCTCTCTCTCTCTCTCTCTCTCTCTCTCTCTCTCTTTCTCTTTTCTTTTTTCTTTCCCCAGAGGCACCCTGTCAACCAGGCCATAACGCTACCGCTTAGAAGAGCAGCACTTCTGGTTTCAAACGCTTCAAAATGACTACAAACTCCCCTCTTTTCTTTTTTTTTTTCTTTTTTACTTTTTTCTTTTAATATCTCTAATCTTCTATAGTCGGTTTTTCATGGCAGGTTTTCTTTACATTTTTTAAAGACAGATACATTCCTTATATTTTATATATTATTAATTATGGAAGACATAATTAGCATGTTTAATAATAATAATAATAATAATACAAGAAAATCTTTTCCCTAGTAACAAGTCATGCGTATTCTCATAGGCATATATGGGAAAGGCAGTGCATCCCCTAAACCTGATAATGAACCGATTTAGACAGAAGTATTTGAGTTTAACTGCGAAAAGATTTGAGCAAATGTTCCGGCTTTCTGCATTTAAACGTTTATTCAACATTTATTAAAGAAGGCTTCAGTCAGTTTCTGTGCTTTGAGCTGAAACCGCTCCTTTAAGTTTACCGCCGCGGGGAAAGTCTTCAGGACAACCAACTTTTTGCTTAGATGTTCCACGGTTATTTTTTGTCTGATTAACTCTGAGACGGAGATAATAGAGAAGGTTGGGGATCTACCAGGTGAACTGTAATAACAGGAACAAACATATTTGATGGAGCTTCTACATTATTGAATGTAACTGCAAATGGATTGTGAAGTATAAGTAGAATAGATGCATTTATTTGTCATCTGTACATTAGAGAACAGTGAAATTCTTTCTTTGCATATTCCAACAATGTTAGGAACCTGTGGGTCAGACTGCGGGATCAGCCATGGTACAGCACCCCTTTAGCAGAGAGGGTTAAGGGCCTTGCTCTGAGGCCCAACAGAGGCAGTTTGGCAGTGTAAGTAGTGAATATTATGAGGTCTTTAAATAATAAAATGGAAGCACATTTGGAAATGGGAGGTAGTATCTCACTTTTTACAGCATTGGACTCTGAATCGGAAGGTCACAAGTTTAAATCCCAGCACCACCAAGCTGCCACTGCTGGGCCCTTCGAGCAAAACCCTTAACCCTCCACTGCACGGTTGTAAGTCACTGTGGAAAAGGGTGTCTGCAAAATGCCATAAATATAAAATGAATGTCTTTAGGAGGTAACAGTAACATTTATAGCATTTTGCAGACACCATTGTCCAGAGCGACTTACATCTAATTGTATTCTTACAATTTTAGCAGCTATGGAGTTAAGGGCCTTGCTCAGGGACCTAGGAGTGGCAGCTTGTTGTGGCTGGGATTTGAACTCATGACCTTCTATAGCAAAGTCCAATGCCTCAAATACTAAGCTACCACCTCCCCTACAACAAGATAGACTACAACAATGGAACAAATACCCAATGTGAACTAATGTTTGTGGACAGCTGAGTATAAGATTCATGCTTTTCAAATGTCCCTTTCCACATTTAGTCTCCATTTTCTGTTATAATAACCTCCACTCTTCTGGGTAGATGTTCTACTAGATGTTGGAGTGTGTTTGTGAAAATGTTTGGTCATTCAGCCGTGAAAGCAAGGTTCTGATGTAGGTGAGGTGAGGAGGCCAGGGGTGCAGTCAATGTTCCAATTTATCCCAAAAGATAACTCAAGATCTTCCACTCATCCTATACAATTGTTTCTCGATCTTTGTGGTAACAGTGCAAGGAAGAACTACATATGGCTGGAAAAGTCAGGTATCCAAAGGGTTTCTCAATATAATGCCTGCTCAAGGCAAAAATAAGGAGAACATTCAAGCGTTTTTGAACATTATGCTGGGATTCTTCAAAGGATGACGCTATGAAGGCAGCTGCCTCCATGATGGAACCCAAATGACTCTCTTCAAGCGTATAGCTGTCTTTCCAGGGATACATGTGGGCCAGATAAAAGCACCCATTTACTATCTGTGTTGGATGGTAAAATTATACTCCATCTTCAGTAATATATGGCAGCTTACAGTCTTGGAAAGAAGAAGTTCCTCAACGTTTTCTTGGCTTGTACATCATACTTGCTCTGGGCTTTGGCCTACTGCTCAAAAGACAATGAATTCAAATCCCATTGTTGTGAAGGTAATAATAATAATAATAATAATAATAATAATAATAATAATAATAATAATAAAATGTATTTAAAAGGTGCCTTTTGCTCAAGGACACTATACAAATGAGTGTAAAAATCAAGACATACAACAAGCAACATCTATTTAACTGTTAAAATTGATCAAAAAAGGCAAATCGAAACGAAAGAGTTTGAAGACATGCTTTAAAAGTGCTCATACAGTCACATTTTAGAATAGATTGTGGAAGAGAATTCCAAAGTTTAGGAGCAGCCTAGTTCAATGCCTTAGACCCCAAACTGACTAAACAAACAGCAGGTACAATGAGGGAATATTAAGTAATATTGTTCTCATGCTTTTCAAAGACAGTATACTATCAAGGTGCCATCATTGGGCCTTTGAGCAATCCTGAAACTACCCGGCTCAGTTTTAATTTACTTTGGATGAAAGTGGAACCCAAATGCGTCAATTGTATAAATGTTATAGATAAAAAAACTGTTTTTATGGGTGGACCCTCTGTTGCATGATTGATTGAACCACTGGACCAGACCAGCATTCTATCAGTTACCTACTGCCATGACAGAAAACCTATAATGCAATGGGAATTTCACATATGGCTGTGTCAGTAGATAGAAAGAATTAGGCATGTTAGCACTACTACCCTAACTACTAGTCTAAAGTGTTTTAATATAAGCTGTGGTAAATAGAGATCAATGTGTTAATGTATGACAAGATGAGGCACAGCTAAGCTAGGTTCATATGGGTCTAGCTGGCTAAAATGGAAAACAAAGTACATTAGCTGTATTTATGCTCTGTTTTTACACACAGTAAATAGCAGTATATATATATATATATATATATATATATATATATATATATATATGTATATGTATACAGACCCTTCCCACTTTACAAACATTTACTTAACGAATTTTCGCAGATACGAACAAACCTGTCCTCGAAGTGAAATTTGCGTGGAATCGTAAAAATTCGCCGCTAACTAGTCGTCGGCCGTAGCTACGTAAACCTACATGATGCCAAGGACTGTAGAAAGAACATTTACTTATAATCTTATACTCCAGTACTTATGTTAGTTCTCTCTCTCCAGTATTCTGTATTGTTGAAAGATTTATGATCAAACTCTTAATGTCACCCAAATGAGGATGGGTTCCCCTTTTGAGTCTGGTTCCTCTTATGGTTTCTTCCATATTACATCTAAGGGAGTTTTTCCTTGCCACAGTCACCATGGCTGCTCATCAGGGATAAATGCACACCATTCACCTTGACTGTTGATTTCTGTAAAGCTGCTTTGAAACAATGTCTGTTGTGAAAAGCGCTTAATAAATAAACTTGACTTGACTCAACTTCACTTGACATTAGGAGATATGCGTAGTCAATAATGAACACAGTAACAACTTACGAACAAACTTATGGTACGAACGGTCGTTCGGAACGTAACTCTTCGTAAGGTTGGGAGCGTCTGTATATATATATATATATATATACCCTCTCATTGTCTGTGTGAGCTAGCACTGGCCTGGTAAACTATATATTTTCCAGATATTTTGTTTTCCAGATATTACCAGGTGAGTTTGGTCTCTTCAGTTCACTGTAGATAAAATGCTCCACTGCTCTCTTCTTTTACTATTGTTCTTTTAGATAGTGACAAACTGCTTCAAGTGGAGAATTATTCAGCACTAAAGAAAACCCTCTGCGCTACAGCCAGGTTATGCCCCTGATGGATGCATTTGGCCTACCAAACCTTGTACAGACTCACTCATGCCTTACTAAAGGATCTCAAGCATGTGAGGTCTGGGGCACTTCGTTGGCTTATAAATATGAGGATCATGGATGTTGTGTGGCCCGTAGAGGGCAGCTATGTCTCCACTTGGTCTCAGTTATAGATGCCTATAGATAGAAAATGAAGCTTTGCTGTCTGTAGCGATGTGTGCAACCTGACTGAAAATCAGTACATTCGGCAGAACCCTTTCTGTGCATATTTGAGAAAAAGAAAAACACATTCATTACTTGTTTTGTAGCAGCGAATTTGGGATGATAAATGTTATCATTTTATTCTGAACTAATGACGCTTCTCAGACGTGCCTTCGACTTACTGCTCTTAGTTTTACCTGTGCAATGTCTATTAGCACAAGTGAAGTATGAACCAACACCTTCTGTCCAATCACAATGAATTATGTGGTATAAATAATAGTGCCCAGGTAATAGTAAGACTTTAATACCCAAGTAATTACATTACAGTAGTAAGAAGAGGGAAAAAGAAGGACTCCAACCCAGTGGCAGGCTGTACATTTCAAACCTTGGAATTCAGTGGTGTCCTACTTGAATCAATCCACCTCTTAATACGGTCATTATGACACCACAGCCATAAAAACCATCAATATTTATTGAGAAACGCAGAATAACAGAGCGTTGCATCACAGACAGGAATCTCATACAGCAAGAATAAATGGCATTACTAAAGCAAGAAACCCAATGAACACATTTCAAGTCTTTACCCGCATACATCATCTCTAGCAGAAGCATCAATATTAACCTAATAAAATGACCCCAGGTTTTCTGCGTATTTTTGTCCATTTTTCTGTGCATCACACCATTCCAGAGGATTTTAAATATCGGCGAATTGTGTGTTTTGGGGGCAAATTGTACAAGAAAGAAAACTCAAAAGTAGAAATGGCTCATGAAAAAGATTAACAACAGTTTTGGCCGACCTTTCCATATGCTGTCCAACTTTTCTTACAAAATCCATCTTGTAAATGTCCTTGTAAGTATATCTGCGTTTCAAAGTATTTTTTCTCCTCTGTCAGCATTTGTGGAATAAAAAAAACAGCTTTTAAATATACATGAAAATATTTGAGCTTGTGCAGTTTGCTACAGATACAGGTTGAGAGCTCTGACTGGTGCGCTCTCTGACCATCCAATCAAGGGATGTAAAAATGCAGACGTGATTAAATGCCAGCTAGGGGGCCTCGGAGTGACCAAATTGCAATTTAATTGGTTAAAGCATTAGCTTTGAGCAAACATTGGCTGCTAGAATCTGAATGGATTGAAACTCCAGTGTAAATTTTGATAGATTACAAATGTTTAAAAATGTAATTCACTGATTTGGAGAGTTTAGATCATTAGAGAAGGCTTCTACTGAAGGCCTGCCACTGCTCAAATTCATTGGAATCTAACTAACATTCAGGAATACAATCCATTCCTGACCTCAACAAGGTGTATTACAACATAAAAAAAAAAAATCTAACGTTGTTTTTGTCCTTCAGGACTGATTGACATACCTGGCATGCTGAAGATCGACTGCTTTTGCACATGCAGACTGATCTCGAGAAACCAGAGGTGGGCTGGATTCTTAGGTTTCTCATACATTATGGACTGTATCTCACAACCTTTCTCTTTTTTTATCGCATCTGTAAAAAAGAAAAAAAACTTCCTCCTATGATTAATGACTGTTTGAGCCATTTGTAGATGAAACCAGATAGAAAAAAATTATAATAATAATAATAATTCACATTTAGCTGCAGACATTATTCCAAACACAGTTGTTGGCATTTGGTAATTAAAAGATTTGTTAATGCCATGCACGATTTAAAACCACTGCAGGCATTTAAATATGAGAATCCAGCATGCAAATTGCTTTCCGCTGCTGCTATTCTTTTGGTTTTGGGGTTAGAATAGGAGCTGTCGCTTTCTTTTCGGTAATGAGATGCACAATGCAAATCATTTGCATTTTTTACTATCTTGTTTGTGCTTGAATTAGTCATTACAGAACTGCTTTTCAATTACTGACTTTAAGAACGGATTATATAATCGCCTCTTTTTTAATCATATGTGCTGGTGTTGGGCCAGCAACACACACCAGGACATCGAGTGGTATCGATTCTACACAGCTCACGAAACTATTCCTCCATAAAAAATTCCATCAGTTGGTTAAGAACACACTTGTCTTGTTATCGGAAGTTTGCTATAAGTTAAACTGTTAACAAGTTATGAAGTATTAAGGCAATAAAGGGTTTCCTCAACTTGCCATATTTAAGTTATAGGGTTATGAAAGCAGCCGCCTCCAGAATATAATGCATCATAGATTCCATCAATGTCTATCCAGGTTTATACTGTATGTGGGACAGCTGAAAGATGATATACAATATTGTACATTATACACCGACCACCCATAAATTTATAGACCCAGATTGTTTTGGTCCCCCTTTTGCTGCCAAAACAGTCGTGACCCATTGAGCATTAACTTCTTCAGCAGTTTAAGCAACTGCAGCTCGTCTGTTGGATCGGACCACACGGACCAGCCTTAGCTCCCGATGTCAACATCCCACAAGAGCTGCAGTTTTGGAGATGCTCTCACCCAATCGTCTAGAGCAGTGGTTCCCAACCCCCTGGCTGCGGACCGGCACCGGTCCATGGGCCAATTGGTACTGGGACGCACAAAAAGAATACATAACTTACATTATTTTCATTTTATTTATTATCTGAATGTGAACAATGTTTTATTTTGGAAAATTACCGGATTCTCTCCAAAACATCTGTCTATGACTCACTCTTGATGCATGTCATGATGCCTCGGTCACATGTCTTACCTCCATCCGCTACCTTCTTAAAGGGGCTGCTCCGGGCCGCTAACACACAATACATTACCGCTAAATTGAAACCCCCAAGCGAGCAAAATGAACAAAAAACAACACTGTGGATTCACGTTTATTATTATATTTAGAAAATACAAGTTTATATGCCGGTCGTATCATTTTATTTTGTACCATTTATTCGCTACACTTTAAAGGCCGGTCCGTGAAAATATTGCCTGACATTAAACCGGTCCGTGGTGCAAACAAGGTTGGGGACCGCTGGTCTAGACTCCATAGTTTGTGCACCGCTCGACCATTTTTTCCTGCTTCTAACACATACATTTTGAGGACAAAATTTTTTTTTCTGCCTAATAAATATATCCACCCAATAACAGGTGCCATGATGAAGAGATAATCAGTGTTGTTTTACATGTTATAATGTCATAATGTTATACCCAACCTACCTGACCATAAGATTGATATGTGCTTTTTAAACATTCCATTCCACATTTAGTGCCCATATGCTCTTAGTGTATCCTCCACTCTTGCGGGAAGATGTTCCAATAGATTTTGGAGCATGTAATGAAGCTTGTTCAGAGTATGTTCAATCACAAAGGCATTAGTAAAATCAGATAGTGTGAGGAGGCATTGGGTTCAATAGGGTTGAAGATCTCTTCCACTCCACTTTCGGCTTCTCCCATTAGGGGTCGCCACAGCGGATGATCCGTATTCGTGATCCGCATGTTTGATTTGGCACATGTTTTACGCTGGATGCCCTTCCTAGCGCAACCCTCCCCATTTATCCGGGCTTGGGACCAGCACTAAGAGTGCACTGGGTTGTGCAATCCTAATGGCTGGGTTTGGTCCCCTGACCGGGAATCGAACCTGGGCCGTGGTGGTGAGAGCACCGAATCCTAACCAGGGAACCCTACCAGGGAACCCCAGGAGATCTTCCACTCTAACACATGTAAATCATATCTTCATTGTCATGTTGGAACAGGTTTGGGTCTCCTAGTTCAAGTGAAGGGAAATTTCATGCTACAGCATCCAAAGACGTCCTGTACAGTTGTATGCCTTCAACTGCTTTGTTGTGGGAAAAAAACACATATTGTTACATGAACACAAACAAAAGAGATTTAGGTGCAGAAATCATTTGATTCGAGGTTGATTGGAACTTTAGTCCAGAGTCATAACCATGACTATGTATCTTCATATCCTTGCCATATATATTCAACAAAATCTATTATACATTTCAGATTTATTACAGGCCCAAAGTCTAATGTTTGCTTAGGTATGTGTTATTTGAAATTAGAAAGCTTGTAGTCCTTCAATGTGCAGCCAAGCGGCACAGAGCCTGCAGCCAAATGAAAAGCTCTCAACTCAAAATGATGCGACTCATTATTGTTTGTGCCTCTTTGCCAGCTCATCTCAATGACATGGAGACAGCGAAAGAGAAAGAGAGCGGCTAAGAGGAATGAAGAGAGTTTGTTAGGCAAAACATTTTTCCAACAAGAGAGACATGTCCCATATGGTGGCGGGTTTTTACAGCACAGTGCAGAGAGATTAAAAAGCATCGACGGTTCCTCTGGGCCTCGCTACCTTTGCGCCACTCACATGCGGGCAAACGTCACCTTGATGGAAGAGATTTCCTCAGCAGCATTCGCGCTTGATGAAAAATTTCGGAACTAGGCCTCCTACCTGGAGACGTTCACTAAAAATGTGTTTTATAAGCGACAAAGCTTCACATGCACTGCAGTCCTCCTTGTCTATGGCTGAGAGTAACCTCAATTAATAAACCAATTCACTGCAAAGTTGCACAAGTCAAAACTAGGTCAAACTAGATTTTTTGACAGACTGATGTTTTTTGCCGAAATGTATCCACTTCCCATTTTTGTCACTGAATAGTTTCTAGAGAACTTTATTACCTATTCCGACAGTAATAAAAGGCCTGAGGCTTATCTCCATCTGAGAACTTATAATAGTCTCTTAGTGCTATGTGGATTCTGGCCTCCCAGTTGGGAAGGTTTCAGCCACCACATAGAGACAAAAGTTTGCCCATTTCTGACTGTTGACTTCAGACTGGACCAAGCAAATAAACCAAGCAAATAAATGATCATTTGTTTTCTGCAATGCAGTGATGTTACCAATAAATAAAGAACTAGTTTAATACGTGACATAAATCTGGGTTAGTGATCAAAAAGTTGGGGGTCCAAACTCCTGCATCGCCAAGCTGCTACTCTTGGGCCCCTGAGCAAGGTCCTCGATGGCCTCCATCCACATCTTCTTGATTCGATTTTAACAGATAGACCAGAGCTTATTTGTTTATCTGTACATCACATTGCCTTCTCTTTGCCCTCGGTAAGACACCAAACCAGAGGAAACATGAGCCAAGACCAGTCGCTTAGGTTGACTTCCAATGAGCCATGGAAGGAGAAACAGAACAGAAAAAAAAACACCATATGATGTGACAGCTGTCCTGGAAGAAGCTCTGCCCTGTTAGCTTTGGCTGTGTTTTGAGTGTAATGGGGGTTTCGAAACACTTGTGGAGCTTCAATTATGTTCCTGGATTGGGGGCTGTTTGGGGTCTGGGGGGGGGGGGGGGGGGGGGTAAATAAAATTTGTTTATGCGCACAAAGGACAAAAAGGCTTGACAATATGATTAAATGGGGAAGAGAGGCAGTGTGGCAGAGAAGACTGTCATGTCCTCATCTGTGGCTGCCATGTATCATCATAATGAATCATCATGAATGGCTCTTTGCGCCTGAATACCAACACACACAGACACACACACACACACACACACACACACACACACACACACACACACACACACACACACACACACCCACACACAAACCCACATATGCAGGGCTATGCTAGTGCTAGTAATAAACTGCTATTATGCAAGAGAATAGGTTTTTATTTAGCCAGTCCTTTGAATAACCTCTGTCCCCTTAACAGCACCATCTCACTGTGTAAAGTCATGTGAGCTATACTGCACATCATCCATCATCAGCTGGATATTGTGTCAACTTTCAAAGTAATGCTTCCCCTTTTGTAGTTGTTTCTGTGGAAACATGAATGATGAAATAGAAACTGGTACAGTATATACTGTATTCAGGCATCACATGTTCTCTTGATCAAATGTTTTATCATAAGCACTTCCTGTTAGCGCAGAAAGTCGAATACTTCTCGTTATGAAATTTATTTATATACATACAACAATTAGAAAAAAAAGAAAAAGAAGAAAAAATTTTATTCTAGATTTCCAAACAGGCAACTTTAGAATTTATTTAGATGTACCTTCATCTTATATACAGTTTAAGTACAAAAAGTATGTGGACAACTGACCATAAGACTGGTGCTTTTTGAACATCCAATTTGACATTTAGTCCCTATTTACTGTAATAATAACCTTCACACTTCTAGGAAGAAGTTCTACTAGATTTTAGAGTGTGTCTGTGAATATTTGTGCTGATTCAGCCAAACCCTGAATCAGCCAAACCCAAATATCATGAAGATATGTTTTACATGGGTTGGAGTTGAAGATCACCTGCTAAAGAGCTCTGACCTCAGAACTCTTGAACAGGATTAATTGGAACGCTGACTGCACCCCAGGCCTCCTCACCTCACCAACATCAGTTCCTGATTTTATTAACACTCTTGTGGCTGAATAAATTTCTATAACAAAATCTAGTGGAACATCTTCCCAGAATACCCAGAATATTGTAGGTTTTTATAAGAGCAAACAGGGACTAAGTGTGGAATGGAATATTCAGAAATCACATAGAAATCGTATGATCAGGTGTGAAAAATACTTTTTAATCAATATTTTGTATATTGAATTGTTACATTTGAATAAAATATTCTTTAAGTCTTTGAGAATATGGAAGGAAAATTCTTTAAATGGATGCTTCTGCTTCTGATTATTTAATAGTGTCATATTTATTTTTTTGATATTGGCCATGGATGGAATAGTCCTGATAAAAAAAAAATAAGAATTTCACTTTTGCTTGTGAAATTATGCAACATTCAAGTCTTTAAGTTTGTGGACGACAAATCCATCTTTGTCCTCATAACTGATGGAGATGAGACAGCCTACAGAGATGAGGTGAGGGTGTTATCACGATGGTGCACTGAAAGCAACTTCTGCCTTAACATCAGCAAAACCAAAGAGATGATAGTGGACTTCAGGAGGGTACAGAAGATTAACTATAACCTTTTACGCATCAATGGAACCATAGTAGAAAGAGTCAAGAACATTAAGTCTCTGGTGCCCACCTCTCTGACTACTTGTCCTGGTCCGTGCACACCATGTTAGTTGTTAAATCAATTCATCAGCGACTCTACTTTCTGTGCAGACTCAAAGAGTTTGGCCCCCTCCCCCAAAATCCTCACCAACTTCTAAAGATGTATCCCAATTGGATACCTGACCATTTGGTATGGCAGCTGCATGGTACTAGATTGCCCTACAGAGCAGCACAATCCATTATTGGAAATAAACTCCCAGCCTTGAAGGTCATCTACCAACACGAAGTCTGAGGAAGGTTTACAAAATCACAGATGATCCCAGTCACCCAGCACACAGCCTGTTCAACAAACTGCTTTTAGGCAGACCGTGCTGGAGTATTCACTCCAGAACCAATAGGCTGAAGAATAGTTTTTAACCTCAGGCTATCAGAATCATCAACAAACTGTATTACAGTCTTGAAGCAGACCACAACTGCCAACTGACTCTGTTATACATTTTATACATATTTGCATGTTTAACTGTACAATTCTTAAATCTCAGAACTACTACCGTAATTTCCGGACTATAAAGCGCACCCATAGATAAGCCGCACCCACTGAATTTTACAAATATTTTTATTTTTAACATAAATAAGCCACACCTGTCTATAAGCCGTAGGTGTTTACACTAATGAACTTTACACAGGCTTTAATGAAAGACACGTTACACACGGTGTAACGGGTAAAATATGTTGCGCTTCCTTTAGGAGCATAGCGGTATTTTGGGAATAGCCTGCCACTGTATTCTTCCGGTATTACTGCGCGTGTGTAAGACTGAGGATTATGTGCTTATTATTTTCTGATGCTCATTTCTAAGTTTCTTTGACTGACCCGTAACGCTGTTGCCAAGAATAATAAAAAAGCACGAGTTTTGGAAACCTGTCTGTGCTTATATGATTTCTGTTGCAACTGGAGTTAGCGAGCTCTTCCTTCACCCAGACTCAACGCGTTACAATGGCGTGTATCTACACAGTAGCCGACCAAGAAAGTCATTGTTCAATGTCTTCCTCCTTCCTTTCACAACTATTTCTCTCGGGAGTTTATCTTTTGGCATCATCGTGCGTTTAAAAATGACCCGATGGAAGTTTTTTCTCCCGATGCCGTGCAGCTAAGAACACAGGTGAGGTGCGTTTTTTCGTTTCCGTTCGGAAATTTAATTAGTCTAATGTTATGGGGTTCAGTTTTTTGGCTTGAAGTTTTTTGGCTTGAAAAGTAGCGACTTATAGTCCAAATAATACGGTAATTCTCTAGAAATACCATCGCACTCAGTACTATCACACCTCACTTGCACGCTAAGTGTCTTTGTGTATTTTTGCACACCTACTTTAATAGATACATTCTACTTGTTATCCTCTTGTCTTCAAAATTTTAACATAAAATACCACGTGCTAATGTCATATATGTAAATATTCATATAATTCATTTATTATATATATATATAAAAACAATTCTGTACCCACTTGTGATTAATGATATCAATTATAATAATTAATTCAATAAATTATTAATATTGCTGTTGTTTGCCTGTAGCCTTACTTATGAATTTCATTGTACAAACTGTCACTAACATCTGTAAATAAATCATAAAACTTGAAAAATTAAAACATGGCGAAAACCCTTAAATGTGCATTCTTTCTGCACGTGCATTCATTTGTAAAAATTTAACAAGTTCAGTTCTCTGGACGAAGATACATTGCAACCTTAAGGCTAATACCTCCCGAATGCCTATTGTTCTATATAATTGGTTTTTCCAAAAAGCACAACAGCAGCACTGATACAGCACATTTCTAGAGATTGATACGTGCAGCGGTGCAGTTTATGCAAGTTGTCGCTTTGCTGTAGGTCGGGTGATGTGTGTTTAGGCAAATTGAGCATGTTGATAAATCAAAATGTTTGTGTTTTTCATAAAATGCATGCATTTAGGTGAACAGTCAATATTGTTTGTTTTTGTATAAAGGTATGGAGTGTAACAGATTTTTTTTCATCGAGTCACGGATTACGAAAGTGGACACGCCTCCTCTCGTGGCGCTTCCGTCCGTTCTGTCCTCGCCTTAATGATCCTCTCCAAATGAGACAATTTTCACCCGTGCGTAACACAGTACAGCAGCTCAGTTTCACGTGAGCGGGATTGAAAGCCGGACGTGAGGTTAATGACATATCGATTTCGTATTCGAAAGTCTGACTTTTACAAACTGCTTTTCAGCCTGGTGAAATCAGCTACAGTGTTCAACAAGGTCGAAAACTAGACGTCGATTGCTTTGTTTTCCTCGCCAGATTCCCTCATTACCTTCTACAAATATCTGAAGTTATTTTTTTTTCGATCGGATCAGAACTGCGCAGAAGTCTTGGAGGTTTCGAATCCAGATACCAAACTCCGCTCTAAAATGTAGTTTTACTGTACACCTCTCGAAGCTGTTTTCCAAATTCCATACATATCTTTCTGTATTTTAAGACAAATAATGTTTCCCATGTATGAGCTCCTAAATAGTGATCAGTAACTTGTTATGTACTTATCTCCAGCACCTGTACATACGGACAAGTACATTTCAAGGTTTAAATTGTTCACTCTGTTTTAAGCACACACTTTAATCCTCAAACAGTTAAATACATATTAGTAGAATAATTTTCTCTCATGAATAGGCATATTTCTAAAGCTAAACCCATCCAGGAGTTCTCTCTAGTGTGCATACTGTATGTCTGGCTAGTTGTATACTCTGACCATGCTAATATTTTCACACAAGAAGTAATATCGCAGGTTTTTCTTTGTTCAGGATGCATCATTATCAATGCTGGGATTGAGAGTTGCTTATAGTTTGTATATCTTAGACATGAGCATTCAATGTCACCTGATTCTTAGTAACTTGTGTATGTTATAGAAATTAACAGTCACAAAAAAAGAAGTAGAAACTGGATTAATAATGGCAATTACAGCCAAACTGACTGCAAAGTGTCCTCTTTTTCTTCTATCGGCTTCTCCCATTAGGGGTCGCCGAATCACAGCAGATCATCTGTCTCCATACCCACCCTGTCCTCTACATCTGCCTCTTTCACACCAACTACCCTCACGACATCCATGAACTTCCTCCTTGGCCTTCCTCTTTTCTTCCTTCCTGGCGGCTCCATCCTCAGCATTCTCCTACCAATATAACTCATGTCCCTCCTCTGCACAATTCCAAACCATCTCAATCTCGCCTCCCTCACCTTGTCTCCAAAACGTCCTACATGAGCTGTCGCTCTATTAAACTCATTTCTAATCTTGTCCATCCTCGTCACTCCCAACAAAAACCTCAACATCTTCAGCTCTGCTACCTCCAGCTCCGCCTTCTGTCTTTAAACTGACTGCAAAGTGTATTTTGTAAAAAAAAAAAAAAAAATCCAGATATATTGCTATGATTGATTGATAGATACACAATTCACTTTACTTGAACTAGAAAACCCAAACATGCTCCAGCATGATAGTGCACAAAGAAAAATACATGAAGATATTGTTTACATGGATTGAAGTGGAAGATCTTGAATGGTCCACTTATAAAGCTATGACCTCATCCCTATTGAACACCTTTGGGATGAACCACATCTGAATCTTATGTTCGGGTGTCCACATACTTTTGGTCATATAGTCAAGATATATAGATAGATAATCTTTGCACACACACTCACAAAATGTATTTCCTGACATGATGTGAGACTGGCTCACTCCCTTGAATTCAGCAAGCCCTGAGCAACTAAACACACTCGCTTCACTTTCTGCTAAAACCCATGATGGCCCTAATTGCTTAATATTAAGTATGCTGTTTGTTTCAAGATCAGTCCTGTGGTGTATTGGGGCATATCCTAAAAAATAAACCTTATTTCAACCTAAAACCATGTTAAAAATTAAGGAGAAAAAAAACAGAATTAATGCATCCCACCTGCTTACAGTCGACTTGTAATTACAGTTCCTTTTTTGTGGCATTGTATTATCACAGAGGCTGATTGATTGCTGTGTAATGAGTGTAATTAGTGTAACACTCTTGAGCACTGACACGTTATGTGTGTAGCCGTCTCTCTGTTCTCCATACTTAGACCTGTTTCTGATTGAAACACTGCTTTAACAACTCCAGGCTTAGATTGGTTTCTGCCTTACACAGATGACAATTTAAATTTAATTGAAGCTAAATTTGTTTGTTTATTCCTCGATCTTCAGGAAGTACTTCACCTCCGTCAGGGCTGTGATGCCTCTTTTCTAGGAACGGCAGACGTGACGCGGGAATGGATGCCATTTACATTTACAATGATATGTATTTTTTTGAGCAGTTGAGGGTGAATGGTCTTGTTAAGGACCCATCAGTGGTATTTAGCTGGTGCTGCGATTTGGACTTCCTGTTTTGAAGTTTAAGATCTTAACTAATAGAGTTGTTAATAAGAGTTGCTAAAAAAAAAAGAAGAATCACAAGGTATTTGTCATGTGTGGTGGTTTACTTTAGCATTGCTTAGTTTTAATGACCAGCTTATTGATTTCTGTCCATTTTTTACACAATCTTTATAAGCTGTGACAGAATGTTTGTGGAAGTGAGCGGGAGCAGGATTAAGAAAAACTGTTCCGTGCAGGGTCTAATATGCTAGTTCATGCACACGCATTGATATCCAAAGGCTATTTAGAGGAAGCAATCCACCAACTAGGCTGTTTTGTGAAGCTCGGAGGAAACCAGAGAACCCTGAGGAAAACTACACGGTCAGTAAATCCTTCCAGGCTCCATATGGAGATACTGTCAAAGTGCAAATTCAAACAACAAAGACCTTAGTGCACCAACCAAGAAATTATCACCAGAATCTCTAATCACAAATACTGTATTTCAGGAAGAACATATGAAATGAGGTTCTTCACCTGAAATAAGACTTTGGTGCTTAGCAGTTACCTGAATCCAAAATTCCTGATTATATATATATATATATATATATATATATATATATATATATATATATATATATATATATTCAAGATCCTGATGAAACGGTTTCAATTTTGAAAAGATGCCGGATTTCATCCCAGACTTTTTCCCAGAACGTCCATGTAGAATAAAGCGGAAAAATTGAGCACTTAGAACAGAGAGAAAGAAGGAATGGTGATTACTGAATGGATTCAGAGCAGCCTTCTTCCCTCGCTGAAAGGGAAAGAAGACAATGCATCAGTACAAGAGAGAATAATCAGAGAGTTAGAAAGAGAGAGAGAGAGAGAGAGAGAGAGAGAGAGAGAGAGAGAGAGAGAGAGAGAGAGAGAAATCAATCTCAGGTGTTAACAAGATTGTGCCAAAAAGAAGGCCTGAATCTCTCTCTCTCTCACTCTTTCTCTCTCTCTTTTCCCTCACAATGGCTGCTACAGACATCTCCAGCTCTTTGCTCTTGTCGCAAAATGTTCCAGACAAGTTTTCATGATATCATCAGAGCTTTTTCTTCCGCCTGATACAAAGCATGACCTTTTCCAAACTCCGAGAGTGTAATTAATCTCTGCCAGTTTTCCCCTTTCATACCTCTGACACGTTGTGTTTTTAGCTTTGCCGCAAAATTTCATTTCGCAAAGTCATGCTAAGCAGCACCGTTAACGATTAGCCTACACAACAGCTCATCACTCAGGCTAATACCGGACAAATTATTGACCATTATTGTTTTATTACTCATTTCTTATCAAGCGCATTCCACAAACAACGGCCGTATTAGCGTATTAGCTAATAGCCTTCCTGCTGAGCATTCAGTGATATAATACAGGCTTTCTGGTTTACCCAGAATTTTTTTTTCTCCTTTAGACAGCCGTTTTTCTCCTGGCCTTTTTTTTTTGAGACCGTGGTATTTATAGCCATAATTGAACAACGTCGGGGCTTCAGGTTCAATTGGAGTCAGAATGGCCAAAGCCAGGAAAGGATGAAAAATGGCTCTCTTTTAAATGCTAATCAGTGTAGTTAGCATTGAACTCTCTTGCTTGGGTGGCAGAAAAAAAAGAAAATAATTTTGGCTATATACACAAAGAGCTTTACATTCTTTTTTCTGGCACGCTGTTGTAGATTCTCTTATTGGCTTGCACTATATAATAATGTGCACAATTAAATTTTCCTAAATAAGGTTTATTTGGTGTAATGAGACTAAGAATGTCTCTGGTGCTGCTTAATGTGTGAAAAAATTTACAGTGTAAGGCTGTTTTTCCCTAATAATGTCATCTCTAGACTGGGGTCAATACAACATCATCACAGTTTAGACTACATGAACAAAAGTATTGGGACACCAGAACTTTCCAGAACTTTCCACACAATTGTATAGGATGTCAGTATAATAAATCTTTTGCGTTCACAACCCAAACCCGTTCCAGCATTGCAGTGCCCCTGTGCAGAAAGAGTTCTATAAAAATATGGTTTACATGAAAAGGAACATCGTGAGTGGCCTGCTATAGAGCTCTGATCTCAACCCTACTAAACACCTTTAAACTGAATGTGAACGCTGAACGCACCACAGGCCTCCTCCCCTCCCCTACATCAGTACCTGACTTTACTAACACCCTTGTGGCTGAGGAACACAAATGTCCTCAAGCACACTAAAATCTAGTGGAACATCTCACCAGAGGAGTGGAATGAATCATAAGAGCAAAAACCATACTTATGATCGGGTGTCCTCAAACGTTTGGCAATATAGAGTATATCATATATTATATATTATATTCCACTTGACATATTCTTATGAGAATACAAGGTATATGATTTTATTACGCTACAATAACATGCTCCGACAGCTAAAGTGCAAAAAAAGAGAAAGCGGATGCAGATACAGATATTTTTTTAATAAAGTGTGAGCACGAATCAAACAAAATGAAAAGCAAGAAAACAAAACAAGACAGCCGATGTAGTGAAAAACCCATACCATTAAAGTAAATATTCTTTATTGTTTATTCTCTATCCACTGAATTTTTATTTTGAACATAAATAAGCCGCACCTGTCTATAAGCCTACACTGTCTACACTGAAACTAATGTACTTTACACAGGCTTTAACGAAAGACAGTGTCTGTTACATGGTGTAACAGGTGAAATATGTTGTGGCTCCTTTAAGAGCATAGCTGCATTTTGGGAATAGCCTGCCGCCACATTTTTTCCGGTATTACTGCATGTGTGCAAGACCGAGGAATATGTCCTTATTATTTTCTGATGCTCATTTCTAAGTTTCTTTGACTAACCCGTAACGCTGTTGCCAAGAAAAATAAAAAAGCACGAGTTTTGGAAACCTGTCTGTGCTTATATGATTTCTGTTGCAACTGGAGTTAGTGAGCTCTCCCTTCACCCAGACTCAACGCGTTACAACGGCTTGTATCTAAACAGTAGCCAACCAAGAAAGTCATTGTTCACTGTCTTCCTCCTTCCTTTCACAACTATTTCTCTCGGGAGTTTATCTTTTGGCATCGTCGTGCGTTTAAAAAAAAATAAAATTTTCTCCCAATGCCGTGCAGCTCAGAACAAAGGTGAGGTGCGTTTTTCGTTTTCCGTTCGGAAATGTAATTGGTCTAGTTATGGGGTTCAGTTTTTTGGCTTGAAGTTTGTGAAACCAGGAAAAACCCAGGAAAAATTCATAAATAAGCCGCTTCATTGTTTAAGCCGCGGGTTCAGAAAGTGGGAAAAAAGTAGCGGCTTATAGTTAAAAAAATACGGTATATATATTTTTTAATTTCTATGCTTAAGAAGCGTTTTTTTCTTCTTTTTTAGGATTGCAACCTGATCAAATGCATACATGTCATCTGCTTCTTTATTTTACAAACTTCAGGTTCTTACTATTTATCATATATTAATATTATTCGAACATTGTGTTTTCATGTATAAGATATGTTCAAGTGAGGATAATTTTTTGTATGTATTTTGAAGCAAATTCACAACTTCACAGATACTTAAAGCTTCATTTTTATTTTTATTTTTTTATTTTTAGCTTCCTAAAAATTCTCACTTGGAGGGATGGATAAGATTTAGGGGTATTAAATGATGGAATGGGTCATCCTTTCTAGCATTAAAATTCTTTAACACGTTTTAAAAGTTATATAAAGGTTTATCGTAGTGCTGCTTTGTAATTGTTTTTTATGTTCATTATGTATGTTTTTTGAACACTTTATTTCTAGTTTTTTAATATATTTAATTACAATTTGTTCTTAATTTCATTAGTTTTTGTTTTCTTTACTGTTTAGATAGAGGCTTTAAATAAGCCTTTTTGTGTTTTCTGCCTCGTCCGTCTCTGCACAACATATGGATTGTACTTTAGTTTATTTGTTTTATTTCTGTATATATTTTATTCTTGTGCAAAATACATAAAAAAAATATATATTTTTAAAAGGATGTGATCCAGAAAACTCGCTTTCTCCCGGTACTTAAACTTTAACATGGTTTTCTCCACTGTTATTAAACTCAGTAGAATCTTTTTAATACTTCCACTTAGCTCAAATGAAATAAATTGTCTTCTTTCACAGGGAATTATTTCGAGTGAGGAAAATGTGAGCGTGTGCTACTGGAGTCCAATTATGACTAATCACAGGGGGGGAGGGAATAAAAAAGAGGGATTAGGATTGGGAACCAGCCATTAATACACCCGCTAACCTTATTTCATGCCGTCACAAAGTGTAGAGTTTTTATACAGAATCGTTGACGTGTCCACGGTCCATTCTTTCTTTTATGCAGCATTTGGTTTACATTACGTGCGCAAAAGTATTGGGAAGGCAGACTTTTCCAGCCATATTTGCTTCTTTAACAAACTGTAGCACAAAGTTGGAGACACAATTGTATATGATGTTAAATGAAACTTTTCATTCGTTTGAAGTAACAACCTGTTCCAGCATGACAATGCCTCTGTACACAAAGCCACCTCTATAAAGATATGCTTCACATTTGTTGGAGTGGAAGATCACCTGCTATAGAAAACAGCCCTTAACCCTATTTTGATGAAATTGAATGCTGACTAAACCCCAGGCCTCCTCACCTCACCTCAGTACTCAGTACTCCTGTCAGTACTTCAGTACTCACACACTCATGGCTGAATGTGCAAACCCTTTACATGCACACTCCAAAAGCTAGAAGAACATCTTCCCAGAAGAGTGGAAGTTATTCTAAGAGCAAATGGGGACTAAACATGGAATGGGATGTTCAAAAAGCACTTACCAATCTTATGGTCCACAAACTTTAGTCTCTATAGTGTAGTTGTTTTGTGTGTCACTCTTTTCAGGCTCTTTGCTTTATCTTTTCATGTCTCTCTCCATTTCTCTGTAATACTTTGGTCTAATGTTTGTAAATCACTCACCTGCTGCTCACCTCTCTGTATTCCCTCTGTATGAAAAAAAGCAATCTTTATGCCATCTGGACTGTAGGAAAGAGAAAACTGACTAGGTTTCAAAGCTAACTTGTGCAGATAGGGAGAGAGAGAGAGAGAGAGAGAGAGAGAGAGAGAGAGAGATAGGGAGAGAGAGAGAGAGAGAGAGAGAGAGAGAGAGAGAGAGAGAGAGAGAGAGAGAAAAACCTGCTGGGGGAATTGCTTTCCGTCAAAAAAAAAAAGCAAACATGGCATGATTCCATAAAGGTGCCCGCTGGGATGGCATGTAGACGGAGAGCAAGAAAACGAGAGCGAGACGGAGTGAACAAACAAACGCGATACACTGTGGATTTGAATTCTTGATAATCAGATTTCCGTCCCAGAGCACATTGAGAACACCTGCACCATGCTGACAAGCTAAAGGATGACAGAAAACGGGCAAAAGTAATACACTAGAGAGAGGCAAATGAAGAAACGTGAAGGGGGGCGGTGAGTGGGGGGTAGGTGGCTAAATGCTCCTCAGGGTCATTACTGACCGAAGAAATGAGGTGCTGTGCTTGATGTCTTCTTCTCTGTGGGGTGTTTGCGGATTAGATCGAGACACCAGCATGAAAGAGATCAGGGTTTTTCAATGTGGAAAGGTACAGTTGTTACAGAGATCCAGTTAACAACTAACAATGAACTGATCAGTGGCAACAGCAGCTTTACATACATACACACACACACACACACACACACACACACACACACACACACACATATATATATATATTTATATATATATATATATATATATATATATATATATATATATATATATATATATATATATATATATACCTGTTAGTGGGTGGATATATTTATGACACAGCAAGTGAACATTTTGTCTTAAAAGTTGATGTTAAAAGCAGTTAAAATGGGCGAACGTAAGGATTTAAGCGAGTTTGACAAATTGTGAAGTCTAGACGTCTGGGTCTGAGCGTCTCCAAAACTGCAGCTCTTATGGGATGTTCCCGGTCTGCAGTGGTCAGTATCTATCAAAAGTGCTCCAAGGAAGGAACAGTGGTGAACCAGCAACAGGGTCGTGGATGATGACAATAGAGATATAAAAACATTTATCAATTATTCAAAAAATATTTAAATTTTTGTGTCATTTATATTTTTGTCTGATACGTAGGGACGCTTAGGATGTTCACATCTCCTGCCTTGTGAGATGCATCACTCTTTCTCTCTCTCTCTCTCTCTCTCTCTCTCTCTCTCTCTCTCTCTCTCTCTCTCTCTCTCTCTCTCTTGCATCATTCATCCTGACGCCCTACCTACTACTGGATAGCTAGTAAACATTAATATATGTTTAATGAGTAAGTGTTTATTTATTTATAATGCACAAACAATTACAAGCAGAACATTTGTTAGGTCTGGATTAAATATGTAGCCTGATTAACCAACTTCCTGTCCATTTTCAGTACATTACATAGTGTAGCTACTAGATATTCGCTTAAATCCCAATGAAATACTTTGCATCCAGACAATGGACGAAACTGCCTGAAAGTTAACCTGAAACCAACTTATTTAGCATTTTCTTATGAAGTGATAGAAGTTAGACCAAAGCACAACCTTTTTTTAGAAAATCCATCATAAACTTGAAGCAAATTTGGTGTAATATGTTTAGAAAGCAAAACAATCTCATTAAACAAAAAGTAATAAATCACATTAAACATTTGTGGTTTCTTACCAAAATGTTACCACAAAGTTGCAGGCATACAATTGTACAAGATGTCTTTGGATTTGGTAATGTCAAATTTTCTTTTCACTTAAACTAGCAAACCCACATTTTGCACAAATTTGCATTGTTTCTTCATTTGAATGGTGAAATAAGCCTTGATTCAGACAGATAATAATAAATCAATAAATAATAATAAATCTGTTCTGTCCTATGCTGCTATGAAGTGCATGACTGCATTATTTTGGCCAATTTGACCAAACTTTGAAGTCAATCAGCACATTTGCATTTGAAGAAACAAACCGTTTATTGATCTACTGCAGTCATTACAGCTTCAAAAAGATTCTTTCCAAATGATATCGTCATCTCTGAATTCACCTAATGGATTAAAATGAAAGGGTGGACGGTAATTTGTGGTTTAATTATTTAGATAATATATGGGTGTGTGTAGTTTCATTTGATCAGTTTTACATGTAGATGGTGGTTGGATTTTTGTCTCGTCCAGATTTAGTTTTTATCAGGATAAAATCCTCATTACCAAATTATCTCATTTTGAATAAATTCAATTAATTTTTATTTGTATCGCACTTTTAAAAATGGAAATTGTCTCAAAGCAGCTTTAGACAGATAATGTGGTAATAAAAAATGAATAAGATTGTTCTTTATGTGTGTAAGTTTGTTTCTAATGCGAGCAACCGTTGGCAACCATGTCAAGGAAAAACTCCCTGAGATGGCATAAGGAAGAAACCTAGAGAGGAACCAGACTCGAGAGGGAACCCATCCTCATCTGGGTGGCAACGAACATCCATACAGCTAAACGTTATTGAGGGGTGCAGTAATGGTGATCAAATGCAAACTGTAGTCCTGAGTCAGTGTAGCACACTGTTGACATTAAGTACAGTATCATACATTTTTCACTCACTTCAGTTCTGTGCATGTAACCTGTCTTCGTATAACCCTTCGCTTTGGAAGTGAAAGCACGTGCCGTCATATTACACCTTGCTTGTGATGGAGTGTGGAGTTGGGCATCTCATGAAGGCTGTCACAAATGACTATTTAATTTTACTCATTGATAATATCATTATAGAGCCTGACTGAAGAAGATGAAGAAATATTTGGCGGAAGGTTCAAGTCCATCGCCAAATTCCCAGTGCCAGAGCGTCTGCCCACTGCACCAGATGCATCACAAACTCCATCCATCTGCTCCATCTGTCAGTTGTACTCCTCCATGCTCCCGTCTCCTTCGTTCCTTTTCCCCCCTTCTCAACCTTCCTTCTAAGCCAGAGAAAATATCTGTTTGCTTTTTATGTGTGTGCATCTAGAGAAGCAAATAAACTAAATTCCAGCCTTTTTTAGGGGGTATTGATCCAAGATGTATAGTCAAAGCTGAGATGAAACAATCCCAATAACAAACTATCCAACGTTATGACAGATTACAAATTACTCCTTTATATACTTGACTTTTGGAAATATTTAAAGTTAAGCATACATATTGTAGAGATACTAAAAAATTGCACACATCTGTATGCCTTGTCTGGGATTTGTGCATAGAATAGAAAAGCCTTTATTTGTCACATATACATTACAGCACAGTGAAATTTTTGTTCTTCGCATATCCCAGCTTGCTTGGAAACTGGGGTCAAAGCGCCATGATACGGCGCCCCTGGAGCACAGAGGGTTAAGGGCCTTGCTCAAGGGCCCAAGAGTGGCAGCTTGGCGAAACCGTGGCTTGAACCACTGACCTTCCGATCAGTAATCCAACGCCTTAACCACTGGAGCTCCCACTCCCCCAAACAATGTGAATTTGATTAGTTATTTAGTTACACAAAATTACCATAAAATAAAGAAAATATGTTTTGTAAAATATCACATTGAGTAATGTTTTTTTCAACTACAATAACAGACAGGGTTGCAACTGTAATACCAGTGACATGCCATAAACTCCATGTTGCCTGAAGCTGTTGCATTAACCAATCAGATGTTCAATCATGTCAGCATTTTTACGTCTTTCGATTGGATGGTCAGAGAGCGCACTAGTCAGAGCTCGCAAACCGCATCTGTAGCACAAGCTCATTTCATGTTTTTTATTCTGCGACGGCTGACAGAGGAGAAGAAACTGATTTGGTCACACATACACTTAAAAAGACATTTACAAGATGGATTTTTCAAAAAAAGCTGGACATCATGAGGAAAGATCGACCCAAAACAGTTCAAAAAGGTTGTTAGCTTTTCCTGAACCATTACTACTTTTGCATTTTCTTTCCTGTATAATTTTTTTTTTAATTCCACAGAAAAACTGTAAAGAACCAATACAATGCACAGAAAACCCGGGGTCATTTCATGTGCATAATATCACTAGAGATGATGTAGGCTGGTAGTGCCAGAGACATGATGAATTGTGTTCATCGGGTTCCTTGCTTTAGTAATGCATTCGTTTTTACTGTATGAGATTCCTGTCTGTGCTGCAGCGCTCTGTTATTCTGCGTTTCTCTGTACTAATGATTATATTGTTTTGATAGCTGTGGTGTCATAATGATGGTATTAGGAGGTGGACTGATTCAGGACAAAGGACAAGGTGTAAAATGTACAGCCTGCCATGACATAATGTTATAAAACTCTAGTGAATGAATGTCCAGTGCTTCCTAGATGGGTTCTGCATTGAGTTCTGGTTTTTCTTACAGTTTGTTCCTATTTAACATTTAAATGTTCAACTCTCAATCTACTTATTTCAGTGAATCTGTTTTGTTGATAACGTCCATTGATTAAAGCTCTATAGAAATAAAATTAGTTTGAATTCTGCTGAAGAAAACGAAATGTGTGAAATGCCCAAAGGATGCAGAACTCAACTCTGAATACCACCAACTTTCCCTGTGTAAATAATGACATTACTTTTCAGCCCAGCTACTGATAGTGAATAGTGAATAATGTACCTTAACCTTGCACATAATAATGTCTACTTCCCTCTGTCACATCTGCTTAACCTCAACGAGATACTCATCAAGGCTACTGAAAATAGAGCGTGACATGTCTGTAGTTTGAAATGTCAGTACTTTCCGGGATTAGATTAGTGGAGTAGAATCAGCAGAACAGCGTGAGGGTGTAATGTCGGAGTGATGTAGTAGTTTGTAGAATAATCCCCGCAGTAGGTGGGTTAAAACTCTGGAGAACGGTCACGGACCTTGTAGCACTATAAATCACTTCATAATTTGGCAGTTGCTTATGGAGATGCCGTGGCCTCTGGCTGTCAGTTTGTGTGTGTGTGTGTGTGTGTGTGTGTGTGTGTGTGTGTGTGTGTGTGTGTGTGTGTGTGCGCGTGCTGAGAAAACAGCAATCTTTACCCACACTCAAAGAAGCTGGAGGCTACCATGACCGAAGCAAGCTCATTAATAACTGGCAAAGCTACACTCCATACAGACTGGTTTGCCTACAGCCTTGTAGACTGTAGTGGAAGCGAGGCGACGTGTGTATGGATGTGCATGTAATAAATAAATATTTGATGTGTTTGAACAGGAACACATGCTGACATAACTGTTTTTTTTTACCCACTGCTTAATCATTGTACCAATATTTGTATAAATAAATACACATTAAGCGTATAAAATTACGTATACAAACAGCATTTAAATTATGTAACATAGTTAAGTAAAGAAAAAAAAACCTAGAGAAGCACACATCGTCACACATTTCAGATTTCATAATGGTAAAAAGTTTAATAAAAAAAAATAAAAATTGCCACCAATGATATATCACTATATGTCACGACCAGGAAGCTTAAAAGCGCAAGCGCTGCAGAGACGCAGGCAGTGTGGCATCGTGTCTCATTCCCTCGGGGGGAACCGTGGTCACGTAAACTGGAGACGTTCCCATTCAGGAACTCGAGCTGCGTCGGAACGCTTTGGGAATGAGGGCGAAGGACAGAGGGACCAGGAGTGGCACTGAGGTCAAGGGTGTAGAACCTGACAAAGGTCAGCAAGGTGAACCAGCCCACAGCCTTGCAAATGTCTTGGAGGGAAACTCCAGAGGAGTGGAGTGAGCTCTGACCCCGAAGGGAACGGGGCAACAGAGGGATGAATCTCCACAAATCTCCACAAGCACACTCAATAATCTAGTGGAACATCTTTCCAGAAAAGTGAAGGAACCACAAATAGGACTGAATTGTTAATAGGATGTTAAAAAATCACATCTGGATCTTATGTTCGGGTGTCTCTAAACTTTTGTCCATATATCTGTTAGTAGCACATTCACCATGATATAGCCAGTTGCTGGATCTATTACAAGTAGGAAAGTAATTAGGCAAAAACCAGCATGTAATTTAAAGCTGTACTAATATCTTGACATCTGGGTAATTTGATATTATTCATTCAACTCTTCCATTTCACTGAATTTAGCGAATATTCATCAGCCACACACACACACACACACACACACACACACACACACACACACACACACACACACACACACACACACACACACACACACACACACACACACACACACACACAAATTCTTTAATGCCTCTCAGCGTGCCCTGTTTTTAGAGATTAATTATCTCAGTGGACCATCACTATTACACACCACCCCACAGCTTCCTCTAGTACACATCACTCTTTTTTTCTCTTTTTCTCCTTTTCTCTTCTTTATTCGATGTTCATTTTGTCTTTCTCCTGTAGCATGACAGTGTGAATTGCATGGCTATGGACCGAGCAGACCAAACGGCACTTTTATTCGATCTTATTTATATGCAGATTTACTTCGAGCACGTCGAGCGAGCCGGTGATGTTGCCCCGGCGAAACAAAATGACTACAGCACAAAATATTTACAACTTCGGGCCGACTCTTCAATCATTGCAAATATTTATTAGCCTCAAGCCACAACTCCAATATGAACAAAAGCACAGCAACACAGCTCGCATTTAAATCAGCTTCACTGGATATATGCAGGTGTGTTTCTTTTTGAGTGCTTGATGAACAAAGAATGCGTTTATCCAACGATGAATAAGTGACTAATAAAGCCAAAGTCAAATATTACTTTTCTCTGTTACATCTGCTTCAGAGTATCTGATTTTATATAATATAATATAATATAATATAATATAATATAATATAATATAATATAATATAATATAATATAATATAATATAATATAAAATAATAGTGGTGAGGCTTAAAAAAGGATGTCTGCAGGTAGGAATACACACACACACACACACACACACACACACACACACACACACACACACACACACACACACACACACACACATACACACACACACACACACACATACACATATACACACCCTATTCTTAGAAAGATTCAAGATACAGGTTATTTAGGACATGACACTCCACAAACTATAAGGCAACATCCTAATCTATGCCTTTTTTTTCTCTTGTCTGTCTTTTATTCTTTTCATTTCTCCCTTCTGACCTCCACTCCTCTATCTGTCTCTATTTTTCTTTCGCTTTTGTGGTAGCTAAGAAAATAAAAGTTTTGATTTTCTAAACATTCTTTACTTACAAAGCTAGTTATATTTTCTCTTCTCTTCTCTTCTCTTCTCTTCTCTTCTCTTCTCTTCTCTTCTCTTCTCTTCTCTTCTCTTTTCTCTTCTCTTCTCATTCTGTTGTGGAAAAAACTATTTCTCCTTCACTGAGACCATGCTTTTCACTGTGACTGACACAGAGGCCATGCCTCCTTCACTGGGACTAAAACCCAGAAGCTACACCTTCACTGAGATTAATAGGCCGAGGCCATACCTTTTCACTGAGACTGACAGACACAGAGGCCACACCTCCTGCACTCAGACAGAAACCCAGAAGCTACATGTCCTTCACTGGGCCTGACAAAGAGCACACACCTCTTTCTCTGAGACTGATGGACAGAAGCCATGCCTTTTTGACTGGACATGAAAGGACATGCCTCCATCACTAGGACTGACAGACTCAGTGGCCACACCTCCTTCACTGAAACTGACAGACACAGAGACCGTACCTCCTTCACTGGGACTAAAACTCAAACGCAACACCTCTTTTACTGAAAGACAGAGGACTGACAGAGGCATTCCGACAGAAACCCAGAAGCTACACCTCCTTCACTGGGACTTACAGAAAGGACACGCAACCATCACTGGGACCGACAGACACATAGGCCATGCCTCCTTGACTCGGACTAAAACTCCGAATCTGCACATTTTTCACTGGGACTGACAAACAAAAAGGCCATGCATCCTTCACTAGAACTGACAGACACTGTGCCTCAGACTGTGTCTATTTGGAGGAACACCTCCTCTACGGATCAGATGTGACAAGGTGAAAAGTTCATGAAGGTAATGCGCCATTCTCTGCCATCAGACAAATAAACGATCAGCTAAGAAAACGTGTTTGATGGCAGTGATGAGGAGATGGAGCAGTTGGGTGTTTGGAGGGGGGAGATAGGGGGGCTTCATGAGGGGGTAAAAAAAAAAAGTCCAGATGGATGAGTACAAAAGAGGAGGAGGAATCAATTCGGATACCAGGCACAGAAACAGAGAGCACGAGTCATCATAGCACAGTGAGTTTGGAATATGGATGAAGAAAAAAGGAGTGTAGATCAAATCAGAATTTCACATGCACTGTAATAGAGTTTATACCATTCCGCCATATGTGCATTTCAGTTATTCACAAAAATATTCTTTTTTTTTTGGCTTAGACACATACCCTGCCCCCATCTGCCATTCTTTTATTTTATATAGCCATCGCTTCTTGTTCTTATTATCCCTCTTTCTACCTGTTGATGTTTCAATTTAAATACTAAGGACCTCAAACACCATTTGAGGCCAAGTGGCACCCATGTGGACATAAGGAGAATTTATGGCAACAAGAAATTATTATTGGGCAACTGTACAAATATATTATTACAAAAATAAAAAAATATTACATAGCCTAAATACCTCCACCATTCTGCCTTCTTTTATTTGGACCCAGAATCTGCAGAATTGAGATTGACTGGTGTTTTAGAACAAGCCCAAAGTTTTATGTTTGTTTTTCAAAATGGTCTGATCCTCAGGTTCCTCCTGTGACATCACAAGATCCTGCCATGGGAATTTATCATCTGAGATTTGCAGCAGGTCAGTATTGCTGGGATTTAGGTCCGGGAGACGAGTTGCCATCCGTGATAAGAAATTTGTGAAAAAACAAGTTGAAACAAGAATGTCTGAGTGAGAAAATAAAATAAAAAAAGAAACCTCACTGAGAAAACAGGTATAGAGTGAGAAAAGAAGCAGACCCAACACTGAGCCTTGTGGGATAACAGTATAGTGTTTGCAAGAGACAGATGTGGCTCTCCCTCATGTCCCCTGATACGGCTTGATATGGACTGACCTTCATAAGTCAGTGTGCCAGAAGACATCGTCCTGTGTACATCAGGAGCTGTGCAATTGGTGCAGTGGACAGTTAAAAAAAAAAAATTTATTCTGCCTGAAACTGGGCAAATCTGCCACAAAGATGTTTGACATGATTGGCCTGTTTTTCAGTGATGCTGCAATGAGTTGTTTGAGTTGTTTTGAGTGGGTTTTTTTTCAGAGCGGAAGAACATAACTGGAAGATGATAAGAGATCAGGAAGACCTTCAACAAGCTCAACCCCGTAAATGTCGAAACCATTCGCCAAGCTTTGAAAAAAACAACAAAAAAAACAGCAACACCGCACAAGCTCCAACCCTGTAACTTGTTGTCTGTACTAAATTATGAATCCAAACCTGTGCTATGATGAGTATGAATTATGTATAGCGAGTTGACTGCATCATTATTTAGCTTAGCATCAGAAGGAGAACCAGAGATTCTCTCATTGTTGTAGTTGTGCATTTAGATAACCAACAATAGGGGGTGCTGTGTGCTGGACTGTAGAGTAAAAATTAAAATCTAACGTTGAGATGTTTGCGTGCACACACACACACACACACACACACATCACAGGTAATGATGAGGTCGAAACAGCTCAAGGTCATTCCTTTAAGGATCCTTTGGAGGTTTGGCATTGTTTGTGTAGAGAGTGTGTGTGTGTGTGTGTGTTGGCTTGTCTTTCCCTGGCTGATCATTTCCTTCTGCTAGCTGGTTAAACACTTTATCTAGAGCAGCACCGATTTTCTCTGCTGATGGGTTTAAGGTTTCAGAGGAGGAAAGAATGAAAGGGCGCTAAGAAAACCACAGTATTGATTAAGGTCAGAGGTTCGTAATAAATCTCTTTCACATCCTGACATGAAAGGCGTGGCCTCTGTGCCTGCCAGTTGAACATAAGGAGGTGTGGCTTCTGTGATTAATAATGATATGAGGTGAGGTATCTGTCAGTCCCACTGAAGTTCAGGTCTTTATGCCGGTCAGTCCCACTGAAGTTCAGGTCTATAAGCCATTCAGTCCTATTTAAGACGAGGTCTAGATGCTGGTCAGAAGGTGAGGTCCATGTGCCTGTCAGTCCCACTGATGGTGAGGTCTATATGCGACTGTGTTATGTTACTGTGTGCCCGTAAAACTTTCTTTCGGCTTCTCCCGTTAGGGGTCGCCACAACGGACCATCCGCATGTTTGATTTGGCACATGTTTTAACGCTGGATGCCCTTCCTAATGCAACCCTCCCCATTTATCTGGGCTTGGGACCGGCACTAAGGCTTGTGCAACCCTAATGGCTGGGGTTGGTTCCCTGACCGGGGCTCGAACCCGGGCCGCAGCGGTGAGCGCGCCGCATCCTAACCACTAGACCACCAGAGAACCTATGTTACGGTGTGCCTGTACTATGCAATAATAATTAGGTTGTATCTATCTATCTGTCTGTCTGTCTGTCTGTGTGTGTGTGTGTGTGTGTGTGTGTGTGTGTGTGTGTGTGTGTGTGTGTGTGTGTGTGTGTGTGTGTGTGTGTGTGTGTGTGAATGTGTGTCTGAGTCTGTTAGGGGTGTTGGGCCACATTGAGAGCGATTAGGCTCCAATAAACACTCATGTATTTGCTTCATATAATTACAAGATTCATTTTTATTGGAGAGACATTTTTGATTGTTTGTAAGAAGGTAAGTGCTCCCACAATAATGAAAATAGGAATGAAAATGATAGAAATAATTGAGCATGATTAGGCTTAGCTCTTATCATTTGAGCATTTTTACAAAAGGGAACAACTCTTTAAAACTGCTATTTACATTTACATTTATAGCATATAGAAAGACGTCCTTATTCAGACAACTGAGCAGTTATGGAGTTATGGGCTTAAGGGCTTTGTTTAGGAGCCCAGTAGTTGCAGTTTGGTGTGGCTGGGATTTGAAATGACAACCTTCGGATCCAAAGTCAAATGCCTTAAGCCCTTAAATACCACCTTCCGGAGAACATATGCAATAACAGAAACCTGACTCGCACACATTAAGAGCAACTATATAATGATGAAAAGCACAACATCATTCGTGCTACAAACTTAAATACAGAGTTTGCCGTGGCATAAGAGAAATAAATCTCGGACATAGTGCTAAAAGGTAAATCATAACAATAGCCCTGCATGGCTGCATCACCTTAAATCACACTCCCCCATTACAGCATGGATTATTTTCCTTACATAAGAAAAATCACAGAACTGAACAGAACAGCCGGCTTAGATAAAATTCCTAGCCAGATTGGTTATGAAATAAGGGTTTGCTTAGAAAACTAAAGCTCGGCCAATGGAGCAGAGGTTTCTGCCCGCCAACACACACACACACACACACACACACACACACACTTCCGCACTCAAACAATCTCACAACTTCTGCTGAATTCTAATCAAGGCAGTCACTGCCCACTGCGCTGTTTTCATTTCTGTCCCATCATGTCTGACTTGCAAATGACAATCATGGTTATTTAACGGTCACTTTATCCTCCAGATGGCGTGTGTGTGAGTGTGTGTGTGTGTGTGTGTGAGAGAGAGTGTGAGTAATTACAGCCCTGTAGGTATTCATCAAAACCACCTACAGCAGCTTAGACGAAGGATATATTACAGCCTCGTCTGACGACAAAACTCCTTCCACCAGAATATATTATAATTATTTCGCTATAAGGACTAAAATTGTCTGAAAAAAACATATACAAAAACACTCCCACTAGAATCAAGAGGTTTAGCGAGAGCTGTAGTCAGACCAGATTCCTTGATGGAAATCGTCAGCTTATTTAGAGCTAAACAATCATGGAAATTAGCATCGCTCTTCAGTAAAAAAAATATACTCAAAACAAGACAAAAGTATTGGGTCACCTGACTTTTCCAAACCTATGTGATATAGGATGTCTTTTATTTTATCATTAGCAATAGCATTAGCAAAATGCTTCCCAACTAGGAGATCCAATCCTGTTCCAGCATGACGGTGTCTCTGTGCAAAAGCTCTACATGGGTTTGGAGTGGAAGATCTCCTGCTATAGTGCCTCCTCACCTTACCTACATCAGTTCCTGACTTTACTAACACTCCAAAATCTAGTGGAACATCTTCCCAGAAAAGCGGAGGTTATTATAAAAGGACCTATGAATGATCAGGTGTCCACAAACTTTAGGTTTAGTGAAGGAAATGATATCTCCACAGCATACAAAGACTTTGTGTGCTTCTTTGTGGGATCTTTTTTGTAGGAAAAACAATATTAGGGTGTGATAGTCAGGCGTCCGTGAACTTTTGGTCATAATGTATTATGTTTTATTGCCCAGGGGAACGTTTAAAAAAGCACTCGGCAGGCGTCCGCAAACCATTGACCATATAGTGTACTATAGTGTAGATGCAAGGTTTCAGCTCCTGAGACAAAGGATATAGTATATAAAGATTACATGATTAATAAAATAAATAAATAAATAAAGTAAGATTTTTTCCAAACAAAAATCGAAAACTCACAACATGTAGTAGTAAATTGTAAAAAATTTCATCAGCAAGTGACATCATCAACATGGCTGCTCACAGCAATAATGACAAAGCAGAGCACCTTTTTATTGAAATGATTTGTACCATGTACACTATTAGCTTATTAGAAATATTAGCATTCGTATTAATGAAATACGAGGGGGGGTATCAAAGGTTTCGAGACAAATAATGGTAACTGGTGCTATTCTGACCACGTGCGTTACCACGTCTTCGAAATTCTGCTTGTAACTGGGCAAATCTGCCACAGAGACTTTTTGACATACGGGTGATGCGCGATTTAGGAGCTGCAGAACATCAGGAAGACCCTGAACGAGCTCAACCCCCGAAAAACCATTCAGTAACACGTGCATGATGATCGTCGGTGATCAATCCACATGATCTCACTTCCGCAGCCACCCTACTCGCCAGAATTGGGTCCTGCAGACTTCGCCCTCTTCCCGAACGTGAAGATCCAGTTTAAAGCTCAATGTTTTGACACCACTCTGGAGATCCAGCGTGAATCGCAGAAGGTGCTCGACACGCTTCAAAAAGAAGACTTCCAGGACGTATCCTAGAAGTGTCAGGAAGGGTGCAAGGGGAATATTTTGAAAGTGCTAAGTGTATAAACGTAGAAATATACACAAAATATACACAGGCTGTCGCAGTTAGCTGGCTAAATTGTTGCTAACCAAACAAAAACGATGGACACTGAGATGTTCATGCTTTTACGTTTAAAAGAATATTTGAAAAATCTTGCTTTTTTCTTGTTTAGCTTTTGACATTCTAGCTTCATATATATATATATATATATATATATATATATATATATAAGCTTTCGTGCTGAGGAGGAGAATATATTGCAGTTAAAAAGGTGTAGGGCGTTAGCAAAACAATAGCATTTGCACAAAATTCCATGACTAACAAAACGATCAGCTTTTGAAGCAATCAGTGGAATAGCTGGTGTTGTAGGTACTTTGAAACCCATGCTAACATGCCTGAGAACCAAACGGAGCTCTCTGTATTAATTATCTCGTCTGATCAGTGCAGCGACAGAAGATGATGCTACACAACGGCAGCATGTTTCTGAGGCCGCTGCTCGTACTGTATCCGAGCATGAAACATTAAATGCTACACTGCTAATAATAACTTTCTGATGAGGCGAAGTCGGTGCTCCGGTGTCACATGTGTCATGCCTTCTGATAGATTCCAAACATCTCTGCACTCCTAATGAGTTCGTATCTCTTCATCTGCTTGTTTATTTATGAGGAAGTTGTAGTGGTGTGTACGCCAAAACTACACATCATTAAGGGACTAATTAGTGGAGTTTGTTTGTGGCTAGGAGTTCATGCTTCTCGTCATTTGACAGCCTCCTCCATCCCTCCCTCCTTCCCTCCCTTTTTTCCCATTCTCCCTCTCTCCTTTCTATCACTCTATCTCTCCATCTCTCTCGCTCTTTCTTTCACTCTCCCTCTCTTCTATGCTCTCTCCGTATCTTTCTCTCACTCTATCGCGCCCTCTTTACCTCCCTCTCTCTCTCTTTCACTTCCTCTCTCCCAATCCGTCTATCCTTCCCTTCCTCTCTTTCCCTCTCCCTCTCTTTAGCTCTCTCTATCCTTTCCTCCACCCTTCTATCTCTCATCCTCTCTTTCTCCTTCTCGCCTTCCCATTCTCTTCATCTCTCCTTTTATACTTCCCTCCACCTCCCCCCCCCTGTCCTTCTGTCTCTTCCACTATTCTTCCCTCAATGTTTCTCCCCTCCATCCTTACCTCGCCACCTTTCTCTTTCCTCTTCATTCAATTTCTCTCTCTATCCCTCCTTCCTTCTCTCTACCACTTCCTGTTTCTCCCTTTATCTTTTTTCCTCCCTCTTTTACTCTATATCCTTATCTCACTCCTTTCATCTTGCTCCTTCCTATATCCTTCTCCCCTGCCCCTTCTTCCCTCCCTCTCTCTGTCTTTTTTCACTCAATTCCTTTCTCTCTTTTTCTCAACCTCTCTCAAAATCTTTCTTTTCATCTCCTTTCCAACCCTCCACTTTCTCTCTTTTTTCTTTCCCTCTCCTTCTCATTTTCTCACTCTATCCATTTATATCTATATCTCTCTCCTTTTCTCTCCCTTTCTTAATGCCTATCTTTCTCCAGCTTTATTTCCCTTTCTCCTTCCCACCCTCCCACTTTCTCTCTCTCTCTCTCTCTCTCTCTCTCTCTCTCTCTCTCTCTCTCTCTCTCTCTCTCTCCCTCTGTCTCTCTCTCTCTCTCTCTCTCTCTCTCTCTCTCCCTCCCTCCTCACTCTCTTTCACTCACACACACTGTGTCAGGCATCAGAGACATGAAGTAGCCTCATGTATCAGTTACTAAAGCCGAGAATGAATATGCATGTGGGTTTTGCACAGCAATGTTCCTGCTTGATTACAGTCAGTGGGCCTTTTATCACTTTCTGAGCCTGAGTCTCACTGGCGTCTTTGAAGGCCGGCGGTGAAACAGCGATTAACACAAACCTCCACACCGAAATACATTATGTTCCTGATGATTCGTGAGTCTGCTGCTGATCTGCTGGTTGCTGTATGTACGTTATTCCTACAAACAGTAGCGATGTGTCACATGTGGGACGTGGTTTTTATCCGTGTTACAGTTACCATGGTTTATACTTTAGTCGAAGAAAACAGGTTCATTGGTCACTAACATAAAAAAAAAAAAGTTCTAGTAAGTATATAAAAGATAATCCTGTTATTGGTGTTAACTCCTTTAAAATCCATTTTTTTTTGCAATATTTCCCCTTTTTTATTTATATTTATGTCATTAAACTTAATCCAGAGCTACTTAAATTTATCTAATTTGGTCAACTGAGCAACTATGGGGCTAAGGGCCTTGCTCAGGGGCCCATGAGTGGCAGCTTAAACTCACCTCCGAAGGTTGTATGAATGAGATAACTGCAGTGGTGGACAGTAACAAAGTGAATGTAATTCGTTACTGTAATTAAGTAGCTTTTTCATGTATTTAACTAAAGTGTTTCCATTTAAGACTTTTACTTTAACTACACTACATTTCAAAGTAAAATATCTTACTTTCTACTCAACTACTCAGACATTTTTGCTAAATCAGTTGCTCTTTTTTATAAAAAAAAAATTCTCCATTGAGCTTCAAAAGATCTTTAGGAAGTGTTTGCAATAGCTGTTTCACTCTATATGGAACTGAAACGGTATGTTACTATGGTTACGGTTGTTTATAAGGCAGAGTGTTAATTTAAAGCAGCACGCGGATTAAAATGACCGAAAACTACCACTGGTTTGAACCCACTAGCTCAGTGGGTAAAGCTCTGAGTTGCTGATCAAAAGGTTGGGAGTTCAAGCCCAGATACCACCAAGCTGTTATTTGTGGGCCCTTAAACAAGGCCTACTGTGTAACCCTCTCTGCTCCAGCTGTTTTATGTATTAAGCTGGGATTTATATGTGACAATTATAAGCCTTTTTTTCCAGCTAATCAGAATCAAGGCTTTAGAAAAACCATGGCGTGGAATGTTTTATTTATACAATTATAATGTTATAACACTGATTTTTATTTCTTTTTTGTAGCACAGATGATGAGTGTAATGGTGTTCACAAAGCTTCAGAAGATGATTAAACCTTGACATGTTTGTGGTCATCCAGAAAGACTGAAGAACAGGAGGTGAGCAGGCTGGCCAGACACATGGACTTTAGCTGCGCTGCATTGCATTGTTTCGGCTGTAGATGAAACAAAATGAACTAATCAGGGCTGAACAAATACTGCACCACTATCAGAGAGTAGTCCAAGAGAACTGTGGGTAATGTAGGAAATCGTGAACCAGCACATTGATGGAAGAAAGAAGAAAGAAAGAAAGAAAGAAACAAGGAAATAAAAGAAAAAAAAAACGAAAGAAAGAAAGAAAGAAAGAAAGAAAGAAAGAAAGAAAGAAAGAAAGAAAGAAAGAAAGAAACAAACAAACAAACAAACAAGTAAATAAAAGAAAGAAAGAAAGAAAGAAAGAAAGAACGAAAGAAAGAACGAAAGGAGCAAGTAACTAAAAGAAGAACAAAAGAAAGAAAGAAGGAAAGAAAGAAAGAAAGAAAGAAAGAAAGAAAGAAAGAAAGAAAGAAAGAAAGAAAGACCACTTTTAGAGAGTAGTCCAAGAGAACTGTGGGTAATGTAGGAAATCGTGAACCAGCACATTGATGGAAGAAGGTTAAAGAAAGAAAGAAAGAAAGAAAGAAAGAAAGAAAGAAAGAAAGAAAGAAAGAAAGAAAGAAAGAAAGAAAGAAAGAAAGAAAGAAAGGAGGATTTCATGAATGAAAGAAAGATGCACAGTATACAATGCCAAATGTTTAAAATGGAAAATAAACAATGTTTTCAAAAAGAAAAGAAAGAAAGAAAAAAAAGAAAGACACAAAGCGTGCAATGTCAGATGTTTTAAATCGGAAAAAAAAAAAAAATGTTAACAAAAAGAAAGAAAAAAAGAAAGAGAGTAAATCACAAAACTTGTAATTTCAAATATTCCAAATAGAAAATAAAGAATTTATAAAAAGAAATAAAAATAAAATAAAATCAGGGCTGAACAAATACTGCACCACTATCAGAAAGTAGTCCAAGTGTATTGTGGGTAATGTAGGAAATCAGCAAGCCGATGAAACAAAGTTAAAGACAAAAGAACAAAAGAAAGAAAGAAAGACACAAAGCATACAATAAGTCAAACGTTAAAAAGAATGAAAAAAAAAACAAAAAAACACATTTCTTATGTTCTCCCTTAAATGTTGCACTTTGTAGCTTCAGGTTGAGATTTGGAACACGACCGAACATCCTGCTATTTGCTATTTGCTATGCAGGCCCACTTGTTCACTTTGATGCTTGCTCTATAGATGCTCTTGAGGACTTTTAATTGGATCTGACTCCATGTGTGTGTGAGTGTGTGTGTGTGAGTGTGTGTGTGTGTGTGTGTGTGTGTGTGTGTGTGTGTGTGTGTGTGCTAATCTGCCACAATTAGTGAAAGCTTGTAAGATAAAGGCTCCATTAGGGAATGTTGTTTTGATGGCTAGCGAATCTCGTTCAGGAAAATGAGCTGCGTTTATTTATTTAATTTTTTTAATATATTTTTTTTATACACCTTTGGGTATTTTCTTTTCTTTTTTCCTATGTCGTTTCTAAAGATCCAATAAGCATTTTAACAGCAGCTGTGCGCCTCGTGTAGACGTAATGGATTTTATATCGGCTTGTCATTTGCAGTGTCACAAGATTAAAAAGCTGTTATTTTAATGTAGTTTGGAAAACAGATGTCCAGGAAACTGCTGCTGGCGAAATAAAGAAACAGACAAACAAACAAATAAAAAAAATACAAAAAATAGAAACTCTCAAAAACCTATATACCATATTTCAGCTGTGTTTTCTTCCTCACTTATGATTTTGAAATGTCTTTTTTTCCCTATAAGAAACACCACCATTCATATTTATGCCCTTTAGAAAAACACACTATGCAGCGTGTAACTTGAAAACGGCACCATCGCAGAGGCAGGAACGAATACTACAATAAATAAATAAATAAACCGACCAACAAATAAATAAATAACAGATTCAATTATTGATCAGAACCTGACACGGTGGCCACCCTTATGGTCTGACTCCATCAATATTTCCCATACAGTTTAACACAGCTGGGGTTCGAGGCCACACACGAGTGGTCAATAGCCACTGATGTCGATCTCCCCCCCAATTATCCCCCAACAACAACAACACACACACACACACACACACACACATTGCGATTTTATATCAAGTCTTCTCCTGCCTTCAAATTATTGAGGTAATATCCAGCAGCAAATTGTTATATACTGCAGCAGCAAATAATGTTTGCCGTCCCACAGCACCGAGGTCCTGAGTTTGATCCTGAGCTCAGGTCAAGTTTCTTTGCATATTCCTTTCATATTGTCAGGCTTCCTCTGGGTATGTTGGTTTCTCCCAAAAAACTGTCCCTGGGTACAAACCAGGCATAACGATATGAGTGGTGAAGTGAAGAACACTGATGATCTCTTCATCAGGGCAACTGTTAGTGGGTAGATTTATTTATTAGGCAGCAAGTGAACATTTTGTCCTTAAAGTTGACGTCAGAAGCAGGATAAATGGGCGAGCGTAAGTTTGACAAATTGTGACGTCTAGACGACTGGCTCACTGCAGCTCTTGTGGGATGTTCCTGGTCTGCAGTGGTCAGAATCTATCAAAAGTTCTCCAAGGAGGGAACAGTGGTGAACCGGCGACAGGGTCGTGGGCGGCCGAGGCTCATTTATGGGGAGCGAACACTGCCCCGTGTGGTCAGATCCAACAGACGAGCTCCTGTAGCTCAAACTGCTAAGAAGTTAATGCCGTTAAAGCTCAATAAAAGAGATAACACTCCAGATGACTGTTTCCCCTCTAAATAATGTTTACAGAGTTTACGTTTCGGCTCATTGTCGTGTTGTACGGTGAAGTTTGTTTCAATGAGCCACAGTCCAGACATAATTGCATGGTGTTGAAGTATTAAATGTTCCTTGTTGGTTCAGGATTCTTTTCACCCTGTAACCTTCCCTGCTCCAAAACAACCCCCAACCATTAAGCTTCTTAAACCTGTTTGACTGTGGTGGTAAGGCAGTATGATCACATCTTCTCTACTGTTTTCAATCTTACAGAAGGTTAAATTGCTGTTAAATTTCTGAGTTCGTTGCATATAAAAAAAAAAAGGAACATGAATCTCAAAAGCTAGTTTTTTCAAACTTTTGACAGGCATTGTAAAAAAAAATACACACATTTACAGCATTTGCCAGATACCCTTAACCAGAGTGACTTACATTGATCTCATTTATACATTTGATAAACTATGGGGTTAAGGGCCTTGCTCAGGGGCCCAGGTGTGGCATTTTGTTATGGCTGGAATTTAAGCTCATGACATTCAGATCCAAAGTCTAGCCCTAACCATTAAGCGACCACACACAGAGGGGTTGGAAAGTTAAAAAAATTAAACTGAAACACTTGTTTGGACCACAGTAATATATTAGTATGGTCAAAAGCCTCATTTTGCACCCAATAGATTATCAACCAGAGGGGAATTTTAGGCCATTTCTCTTGCAGAACAGTGGCCAGGTCACTACGTGATGGTCATGGAGGTAAGCATTTTCTGACTCGCTTCTCCAAAACACCCCAAAGTGGATCATTAAAATTCAAATCTGGCCACTGTGCAGGCCATAGAAGATGTTCAACTTCTTTTTTACATTCAGTCAGTCTTGCTGTGTGTACTGGTGCATTATTATCCTGATACAGGGATAATACATCAGGGTACATCAGGGTACAATAATACATCAGGGTACATTGTTTGAATCTCAAGGTCTGTCAGAATGGTTCAGTAGTCCCTAGTGCTTCAAATTTTGGGCATGTAACAGTCTGGTGGAGCTTCTACACACCGTAATTCTCCAAGATGTTTGAATGCCAGTGATGGTGAACTCATCAGAGAACAGTAAGGTTTCACAATATCATATAATTGTAAAATTTACATTTCACAATTAGCTCAACATCTGAGATCATTATAGATTCAACACCAGCTTCTTCATGCCAGAGCCTTTAAATGTTCATTAATGGAAAAAACAAAGTGTTGCAGGTCAAATGAGAAGTGAATCTCTACTGATAAAGGCACAACCCGTGTGGTTCTGGCAAACTCTGTGTCCCATTATGGAGATTTCTGGGTCATCCTGTAGTCCTTCAAGGGTTCTTTGCTTCCTGTAACATCATGTAATTGCATTTGCTTCTTAATATCATGAAATTACTATGTAATTACCCACGAATTAGCCCCATCCTACACTTTTTAATAGATAATAACAATGAACACAGGCAAAATATTGACAATTCATTTTGACTGAAATTCTTCTTCATGTCCTCGTTAGGTGTCCTTTATGTGCTTAGCTGCATCACGATCGATTTCTCTTCAAATTCCGCCTGCAATTGCCTTGCGTCTCAGCTTCCTGGCTTTCCCACTGATATGCTCATACAGAGGGAAAAAAGACATACCCATCATCCCCTGCAGCAAAGTGTCCCTCCGCTCCATGCTGCCCGAACTCTGACATTCGTAGCCCTCCTCCGTCCCATTAAAAAGAAATGGCTCTGTGTGCTGCCATAATGGACAACGCTAATACCCTGTGTGTGTGTGTAGAGGAGTTTGCTGGGGTGCTCATACTGTGTGTTTGCCTGGAGGGCTGAATATTTACAGGCCACCCAGACTCATACCCCCAAGGCCTGAGTGACCTCCATGAGGTAGATGACAGGCATGATTACACATTCTTAACCTGTATCTCAACCAAGGCAGTTTAGCCACGTGAATGCCAAATGACCTGCTTTGATGTCTGACCACAATATGGAGGATATCAGATGCCCACCCAATGGATTGAAGACTGGAGGCAGATTTTTGTTCCAGTTAAACAGATTTCGTCAATCTTACTGTACCACTGAATGTCATACAGATTATAAAACATGGAATTGAACTTTACTATAAGATCTTCTATCAGTGTGTTTATTGGTCATGGTGGAGGTTCTTGGTCTGTGGGGGGGTTGGAAGACATGGTAGCTCAGTGGGTAAGGTTCTGGGCTACAGCTCAGAAAGTCATGGGTTCAAGCTTGAATAGTGCCAAGCTGCCTCTCTTAGGGCCACTGAGCAAAGCCTTTAACCGTTTGTGCTCCAGGGGTGCTGTATCATGGCTGACCCCAGCTTCCCAACATTGCTGGGAATTCAAAAAAATCTCTTTCTATCTTTCTTCATTTTTTAATTGAGCTGTAGGCTTTTTGATGCTTCCAGAAAAGTAAAAATCAATAGAAAAACTGACCAATAGACGAATTGGGCCATATTTCTATATAAAAATGTTCCTCTTGTAGCTTCTATTGAGTAATTTGAGTCACCAAGCTATTGATGCAGTTTTGTCCTAGCAATCGTTTAGAGTCGTATTTAATGAATTTTTGTGAGATGAACACAAGCTAGTTTCTGCCCTTCCTTCACCTGTCTAATTTTTCTCTCTCGCTTTAATGGTAATAAGAGCTCTGACCTCAACCCTATAGAACACCTTTGGGATGAATGTGAACGCTAACTGAACCCCAGGCCTCCTTACCTCACCTACGTCTGACTTTACTAACACTCTTTGTATGAATGAAACCTCTACTAATCTCCACAAGCACACTTCAAAATCTAGTGGAACATCTTCCCAGAAGAATGGAGGGTATTCTAACAGCAAATGGGGCTAATAAGGTAGAAATCCCAGCTTGTCATGTTATTGAAAAACCACAAAAGGTGTAACCTCATAACCTCTGTTATATACAGACTGTAAAACGGTGTGAAAAAACTGGAAACCCATTTCAGACTAAGTCCCCATTTGCTCTTTTAAACTCTTCTGGGAAGATGTTCCACTAGAATTTGGATTGTGCCTGTTGAGATTCATTCTACAAAGTCAGGTACTGAAGTAGGTGAGGTGAAGAGTGCAGATCCAATTCATCCCAAAGGTGGTCTAAAGTAGGAGAGCTTCCACTCCAACCAACTGAAAGCATATCTTCATGGAGCTGGCTTTGTGCACGAGGACATTTTTATGCTGGAACAGGTTTGGGTCTCATAGTTCAAGTTAGGGGAAAATGTAATGCTACTGCATCTATTGATGTTCTATACAACTGTATGCATCTAAGATTCTGGTACCAATCAGGGGAAGAACCACAAAGTCAGGTGCCCCAATCCTTATGACCATATAGAAATGTATTTATTATCACTCTTTTGTCTTATATAGTACCATAATACACATTAAGTCCCAGTGAATGAGCGGTTGCTATAGCAACGATAATGAATTCGAATAGGCATAATAATATAAACCCCATACATTGCAGAGATTCTCCTGTAATAGTGCCATTACATCACTTCCACATTTAAACAAATCCAATCCGCAATGAGGCTGTAACCAGACTGAAGGTCTCGTCTGTAATTAATGACTAGTCGATTGAAACAAAGTGCTGCCATTTGTCTCTCTCTCTCCTCTCTTTCTCTCTCTCTCTCTCTCTCTCTCTCTCTCTCTCTCTTTCTAGGCTCATCTCATTCGCTCTTCTATGTAGTGACTGTGAATGCCACCTTCTCCTTTACCACAGTGTGTGTGTGAGTACAAGTCTGCCAGCCTGTCATTAATTAAGAGTCGCAAGCAAAAGCTAATTTACACTGAGCCTGTCAAGCACACATTTCTCTCTCTCTCTCTCTCTCTCTCTCTCTCTCTCTCTCTCTCTCTCTCTCTCTCTCTCTCTCTCTCTCTCTCTCTCTCTCTTTCCTTCGAACTCTTTCTCCCTCCCTCCCTCCCTCCCACACTCCCTCTCTCTCTCCCCCTCCCTTTCTTTCTTTTTTACTCTTTCTCCCTCCCTCCCTCTTTATTTTTCTCTTTTTCTCTCTCTCACTTTCTACCTCTCCCACACTCCCTCTCTCTCTTTCATCTCTCCCTCCCTTTCTCTTTATCCCTTTTTTTCTCTCTCGCTCTTTCTCTCTCCCTTTCTTTTCTTTCTTTCTATCTCTCTCTCTCTTTCTCTCTCTTTCCTTCTTACTCTTTCTCCCTCCCCCACTATTTTTCTCTTTTTCTCGCTCTCACTTTTTACCTCTTCCACACTCCCTCTCTCTCTTTCTATCTCTCTCTCTCTCTCTCTCTCTCTCTCTCTCTCTCTCTCTCTCGCTCGCTCTCTCTCTTTTTCTGAGGTATTATCCATCACCAACTGTACTTTAATGTGCAATTATGGAGCTGCTTAGGACAGATTAAGTGTGTGTGTGTGTGTGTGTGTGTGTGTGTGTGTGTGTGTGTGTGTGTGTTTTTCTTCTTACTTCTTACTACATGTCCTCATGACACACCGTCAAGTGCACTCATATGTGTGAAAGTGTTCAGATTTTTTTTTCTTCTGAAAATGTGCCAGTTCTGTCAAAATAGGTTTCAGTCATTTTTTTTTTTTAAGCATATAACATCTGAAAATCTTGTACATGTCTCTGTCACACTTCTACCGGTCTCCTGCCCATCTGCTGCGGTGTATAGATGTGGTACGCTTTATTTTTCCCCTCACAGATGCAATGGTGAGACTGACACTATTGTAACATTCTGATGCCAACTTTAATGAAACAGTCCATGTTTTAATGGAAGGAATGTTTTATTTTGTAACCCCAGTTCCAAAAAAGTTGGAATGCTGTACAAAATATAAATAAAAACTGAATGCAATGATTTGAAAATCTATAAATCCATATTCTATTCACAATAAAACAAAACAACAACAAAACACATGTCCAATGTTAAAGTAAGAAATATATACCCTTTTAAGGAAAATATAAGGTCATTTTGAATTTGATAGCTGCAACAGACTTGCAGCAGGACCATGTTCACCAATGTGTAGCATCATGTCTTCTGTCTGTATACATCTGGGAAATGAGTACAGCAGTTGCTGACGTTTTGGGAGAGGAATGTTGTCCCATATGTGTTTGATACAGGATTCTGGCTGCTTAACAGTTCTGGGTCTCCTTTATTGTGTTTTTTATTTCATAATGCACCAAATGTTTTCAAATGGCAGACCAGAGTAATTTTAACATTGGATATGTTTTCTATGATCTATTGTAAATCAAATATGGGTTTATCTGCTTTTATTTACATTTTACACAGTGTCCCAACTTATTTGGAATTGGGGTTGCAATAAGTATCAATCCTGGACTGTATTACAAAGCCAAAAAAATGACGATGTGCCACACCATGTTTCTTATCACTTATAAATCTGTGTAAATACAAAAAAGACATACCAATGTGTCAGCATTCCAATACATTTCTTTGTACTCGTGTGCGTACTCATGTGTTAATCAATTCGAATTGCAAATTAATACTCGTGACTGTTTAAAAAAAAATAACCTAAAGATGCAAAAAAAAAAAAAAACAGTGAAGCAGTGAAAGAGCATCTTCCAAACACGGCTCAATCTTTTGGTCATCACAGTTCGTCAGCTACCACACTACAATCACTTACTCCTTTAGTATGGTGCTATTACTTTTGTCCAAATTGCACTGTATAATCGCTTTCAGTTTTTAGCATTAATTTTAGATCATTTTTATTTATGCCAGTGGGAAGTGGTAGGTCAGTGGAGAAGATGTTGGATGTCTGATTGGAAAGTCATGGATTTATATCCCAGCACCACCAAGCTGACATTGTCTGGCCCTTGAGCAAGGCCCTTAACCCTACATTGCTCTGCTGTATAACTGAAAGAACACTGTACGTCCTTCTGGATAAGGTCATATACCAAAATGCTGTAAATGTCATTAATAAGCAAGTTGCATTACATTTGTAGAAAATGGCACAAACTATCAACTATAGGAGTGCCAATAATTGTGGCTCACATACTGTATATTTAGCAAAGATATTTCTACTTCTGATAAAACTAGCTTGTGTTTTTCTGGTTGTGTAATATCCATGGTAGCAGAACATCTTTGTGAATATCAAATCAAGCGGCCTATTTTAGGAGGTTGGTTAAGGCTTTGGGTTACTGATCGGAAGGTCGGGGGTTCAAGTACTGCTATCGCAAGTTGTCACTCGTGGGCCCTTCAGCAAGGCCCTTAAACCTACGTGTGCACCAGGGGCGTTGTACCATGGCTGAATTTAACTGTCCTGTGGATGAACGGACTCTGTGGCCGGACTCTGTGGGTGATATATACAGTATATATCAGGTACTGATGTAGGTGAGGTGAAGAGTCCTGGTGCAGTCAGCATTCCAATTCATCACAAAGATGTTTAATATAGTTGAGATCTTCCACTTCAACCCATGTAAAGCACATCAGATTTATTGCTAAGTATGTTTGCATTTACATGGAATTAGTTTTGGTGACAGAAGATTTTTTAAGATTTTTTTTTAAGATCAATACAATAAAAGAATTAAAGGGAACCTTCCCCAGCCACTCTCAGTGCCGGTCCCAAGCCCGGATAAATTGGGGAGGGTTGCGTTAGGAAGGGCATCCAGCGTAAAACATGTGCCAAATCAAACGTGCGGAGGATCCGCTGTGGCGACCCCTAACGGGAGAAACCGAAAGAAAGTTTTAAGTTTACAATAAAAGAATAAAAAAGAATTAAAAAAGTGTTCACATTTCACTTTTGTTGTAATAATAATACAATACAATACAGAAGTAAATAAGTTAAAAATGGTATTGCACATGTTTTTGTTATATTTTTATTTACTCCATATTTTCATGGAGCTCTCTTTGTGCACAGGAGTATTGTCATGCTGGAACAGGTTTAGGTCTTAAAGTTCATCTGAAGGGACAATTTCAGCTACCACATCCAAAAGCATCCTATACAACAGCATGCCTCCAACAGTGATAACAGTGTGGGGAAGAACCTTTTGTAATATATAATCCTACTGTATACACACACTACCTAAAACAGAACACAAGCCTGTTGAATAAGTGTGAGGGAATCTATACTCATACACACACATACACACACACACACAGTCTGTAAGTACAGTGTGCGAGTGAATGTGTAGCTACATGGCAGTTAGTGTTGAAATGCTGTGTGACTAATGGTGACATAATGGAAAGCGGATCTGCAGCAGCAGCTTATAATTCATTTACAGGAGACAAAATCTCTCTTTTGCTGCATCTCTCTCTCTCTCTCTCTCTCTCTCCAACTCTCTCTTTCTTGCTCTCAGTCTGTATCTGTATCTCTCTCTTAATCCCCCTGAACTTCTCTCCTTCTTCCTTTCCCGTTCTATCTGTAGATCTCTTTATCTCAATCTCTCCTGTATGTCTCTGCTAGAAAACCTGCAAGACTTTTCACTTGTGAATCCCGACCTGACCACAATTCATTTTATAATGTATGCTTATGATGTGATGGTGAACAAAACGGACCCTCTTCTCCTAGATCTCTGGTTTGATGTTGATTTATTTTATTGATCGATATTTAAAAGCACTTTTGTATTTCACCTTGGATAAGCACGTCGGCTAAATGCTCTAAATGTGAATGTAAATGTATTGAGGCAGGGTCCAGGTGATAAAAGATTTAACTGTCCCAATGCTATCGCACATTCCAATACTTATGCAAAACTTCTGAAATGTTTTGTAGACTATGTTTCGAGCAATCACATGGTGGCTTCATAATAATCCATATCCTTCTTTTCCTGTCACTTCCTGAGGTTCCAGTGACCCACTGTTCCTGCCCCTCTTCCTTCCGTGGATCTTTCAATGCAACCCAGATGAGGATGGGTTCCCTCATGAGTCTGGTTCCTCTCAAGGTTTCTTCCTTATGCCATTTCGGGGAGTTTTTCTTGCCACAGTCGCCACTGGCTCACTCATCAGGGACAAACTTACACTTATAAAGAACATATTAATTTTTTATCACCACAATATCTGTGCAAAGCTGCTTTGAGACAATGTTCATTGTTAAAAGTGCTTTACGAATAAAAATGAATTGAGTTGTATTGAATTTGCCAGTGTGTGAGGATAAGCAAAGTCTAATCCATTTTCCTTCCTAGGTGAAGGCCATGAGTGTGAAACTTCTGAACTGTTTCAACAGGCTTGCTGTGTCAAGCATTGCAGGCTGAACAAGGCGTAACAGGCTCATTTCGTTTACAATATACGACAATGCCACAAAGCCTGAGCCTACCAAACACTTTTATGGAATGGGTTTTACAGCCTGTGCTCAGCTTACAGGGCACTGGAAAGAGCATTATAATTTGGACAAACCACTCCCTAAGCAATCTGTGTCTAGGAGCAAGATTACTGCTTTTATTTCTCCAGGATTGGCTTCTCATTTACCAGCATAAGCAAAAATAGGTCTAAGTATGCCAACTGACCAGAAATATAGAGGCAGATAAAAGTCAATTGAGAGAAATGTACTGAAGACTTTAAAAGCCATGTTTCCCGCTATACTACTGACCAACTTTATAATTGAAGATTTGGTGCAAATTTCCTTCCCAAAATCCTGTTAAAGAACACCTCTACACATACCTTCATCTCCACCCTGATTATTTAGGGGTATTGTATAAGAGCTCTCGATCAAAAGAATCTTTAGGGGTGACTTTACCACACAATGGCAAACAATATATTCCGGTTTAAATGGACCCTCATTCAATCTCCCCTTTGCAGGTTCTGTGGTCTACCAGGCACTGAGTTTCACTGCTTCAGCAATTTCCACAAACTCTTTTGGAGGTTCAGGACCATCAACAGCCGTATATATAAATAACCCCAGATTTGATCAATGCATTGAAATTGTAACCTGCTAAAGCAGTAGCAACAGTAGAACACCACCCAGCACAGGAACAAGCACCTTGAAAATGGCTTATCTACCAATATGGAGGACATGCTGTCCTTCTCACTCTTCTGCTCTCACTTTTTGACTCTCAGTATCTTCTTTCTTACTTAATATCTCTCCCTCTTGTCCTCTTGTTCTGTCTGACTCTCCTTTTTATGTAGAGTTCTATATCTCTGTCTGGCCCTGTTAAAACACGTTATTACAGTTTTTCTCGTTTGCTTTCAAGCGTTTCTTAGATCAGAAATAGACATTTCAAACCAACTTGTTTGACCTCCACATTATGCAGTCACTTGTGCATCATAAAATTTCCTGGAACAAAATGCGAATGCTTTGGTACATTCGTTTAACTGATTGTGTACAAGTGTCTGCTGTTTCCTACATTATCAATTGTTTATGGCATATTGATCAAAATGTATTACTCTGGTCTCACCTGAATAGTCTTAACCACCAAAACATCTGGGCATCAATTCATTGCATACCTGAATACATTAATTAATAATAAATTAATAAATTCATTGAACGTTTCCAGTTTTTCTCAGTTGCTTTGGAGCTTTTCTTAGATCAGAAATGAAATTCTCAAAACTACTTGTTCAACCTCCACATCATTTAGTCATTTGTGCACATCAGAAGATTATTTCTTGTTTCTATGATTAAATTGCGAACGCTTTTGTAAATTCATTTAACCGATAGTGTACAAGTGTCTGATGTTTTCTACATTATCGGTTGTTTATGTTCATGTTGATCAAAAGTAATTGAATGCAAAATGGTTAAACCAGTTGTCATCATCTGTTAGGCTTAAATTTCTATACAACTTTTTGTAAATGTGTCTTGAATTGATGAATTGTGGAGATGAATCTTGAATGTCACTAATGACGGCGAGTGAACAGCATCAGATTAACCAGTAGTCAACTAGTTCTCTAAAACAGGTCAAATCTCATGAATCTCATGAACCTTCAGTTAGTGACGGAGCAAAACACAGAATTACAATTTCTGAAAACTGATGAACAACCAAGAAATGAACAAACACCAGTACAGTGCAGTAAAAGTGTGACTCCTGTCTGGTCTCCTGCAATCGATATCCGACATACAGCAATGAGTACATTTGTGCTGCTTAAATTCATAGATGCCAAACAGAAGAAATTCAGCCTTGTGCATTTTCAATCATTGTAACCAAACCGTAGTTTGCATCAGGAAATACTGAAACTGTGCGCCGTCATACTGACAAGACGACTAAACATTTTGATGATCTCGTTTGTGAAAAATGACAAAAGGACTTGTTATTCTAATGGCAATGAGATGAACATTGACACAAAAACTTACTTTTAAGAGATGAATTAATGTAGTTGTGCTGTTTGTATAGATTGATTTGAGAAATGCATTTACTAATTTCCAAATATCAATGATGATTCGAGAAATGCTCTGTAGCAACTGAGAAAAAATGAAACAGTCAACTCGAGCGATCCAAATTACAAGTGGACATCTCTCAGAAGATGCATGCGTAGTGCCAGGTGTAAACTGCTATGCATGCATCTTCTGAGAGCACTTGAGTTTGGATTGCTTACGGGTTTCTGCTGGAGGAAGGGTTCAGCTGCATTTGTGTTTTTAGGCTGAAATGTCCCACAAAATCCTTTCATACACTTTTCCTGTATGGTTTGCTAACAAAACCTATAAACAACCAACAGATGAGACTATAAAAGAAGATGCAAAAAGCAGCTGCTTCCATATTTGCCATTTGAGCCACAAAACCCTGTGGAATGCTGCATGTGCACATTAGAAGGGCAGATCGGTGGAAAAGAATTGTGCTTTGGAAATCCACTGAGTAGCCAAAGATACGATACATTAAAGTTACATATGAAGCAGCTACCAATGCGATACGATTCACCCCTATTACGATGCAGTTCGATCCAATTTTTCGATTTGATATGACATCATTGAAAAATACGATACTATTAGTTATGATACTCATAGTTCACTTTTACTTCTTTGTTTCAGATGGACATCAGATCATAAATTTACTTAAGTGTCTTCTGACTCCTAATGCATGGCCCCTTTCACAAACAGGCCTCTGTAGTGCAAATAAAAAAGATTAAATAAAACTTGACAGTCTTTCCATGTTTTGTCTCCAGGAAGATGCAGCTCTACCTCTGCCATGTGACTCTCAGGACACGTCTCGGTCTCCGTAGTGTTGTGATATGTCATATTCACTATATTCACAATTCATATATATATATCTATTGGGTTGAGTATATATATATATACAGTATATATATATATACTGTATGTATAAAACAGCAGACTTGATGATGAGCAAGTACACGAAGCACACTAAGATAAACTTCTTATCTAAAACTGGCGATCAAAATTAGAGAACAATTTATAAACAATTGAACAATTCTGAAATAATGTCATCTTCACTGCTCAACAGTTGAAGGAGTTTTTGTCCTGTCTATACCATGCCACCAGAACACCTTTTCCACAAAATAACTAAGGCATTTCCAAAAAAAACCCCATTATTTTGCAGAAAACACACTGATCAAAATTAGAGAACACTTTCAGATACCTCCCAGTTATTGGTGTTAATCTGGCACCTGGTGCTAATTTCCTTGATTATCTGTCAACCCCTTTTTAAATGGCAGCCTAACTTCCAGTTTAACTGACTCTGCAAGATGGTGGGCCGTTCTTAAGTGACTGAAAGCCTCCGGCAGCAGGTTGTCCAGATTAAGGCCAAAGGGATGACCCTATCAGCCGTAGCAAGACAAGTTGGTCGTTCCAAATCTGTGATTTCAAGAATATTGAATCTTTACAACCTCACAAACTCATTCAAGTCTGCCAAGAAGGCTGGTCCTCTACGGAAGACAAATACAAGAGAGGACAGGATACTGCGGAGGATCTCAATGGGCAATCGTTTTCACACTGCAGCTGGAATTGCTCACCAGTTCAGCGCTGAACAGGGTAAGGATCTGTCTCGCCATACAGTGTCTCGACGTTTAAGAGCATTTGAACTGAAAGCCCACTCTGCAGTGACCAAACCTCTCATTAGCAGAAAGAATCAAAAGGCTATACTAAGCTTTGCTGAGGAGCATGTTGTGTGGACAGAGGAGAACTGGTCCACACTTCAGTGATGAAAGCAAGTTTAATTTATTTGGGTCCGATGGGAAACATTATGTTCGGTGACAAACTGGAGAAAGACTGAACTCAAAGTGTGTAAAGAAGTCAGTGAAAAGTAGAGGAGGAAGTGTCATGGTTTGGGGCATGTTTTCTGCAGCAGGAGTTGGGCATCTTATACAGCTACATGGCAGAGTGAATGCAAATGTTTATCAGAACCTTCTTCAACAACATATGGTTCTTTCCCTGCGTTTATCACCCAATCAGCCCGCAGTGTTCATGCAGGACAACGCTCCATGTCACACAGCAAAATGGGTAAAGCAGTTCCTTGAAACTGAAAACATTAAAATAATGACATGGCCTGCCCAGAGTCCTGATCTCAACCCAATAGAGAACCTCTGGAAAATCCTTGGTGACAAAGTTATGGCCAAGAAACCCATTACAGTCACCGAACTGTGGAGGAGCCTGGAAGAAGAGTGGACCAAAATCACACCAGAGCAGTGTGAGAGACTAGTGCTGTCCTGTGGCCGCAGATGTGCTGAAGTCATTCAGAGCAGAGGCCTGTACACTTCCTACTAAAGAAGTGAGGAATATTACTTTTAAATATTTATAAATAAATTAAAATAATGTTTTTCAGTTCTTTAGTTTCATCTCCTTTCCCTTTTTTCTCTGACTCTCAGGATTGAAGATTCAAAGGTTTCTTTATTTGCATCACAAATATTAGCTTTTGTATTGGGCATGGACTTATAAATCAAACAAGAAAATATTTACAGAAATAAAAATAACTAAAAAACCACACACAGGATTACCAGAAACTAGCTTCCCTTCAGGTCATATATCAAAATGGGATCAGACTAAAATCCAGGTAAATGATACAGGTTTAAATGCAATCCCAGCCAAACAGTTGATTGTAAACGGTCCAACTCCAATTGCTAGGAATGTGTTTGTAGTTCGTAACGATCTGTAGCCGTTTTGCCTTTTCCTCCTCAGAGAGAGTCAAACAGGAGGGGAGCTGCAGATGGTGCCTGGTGAATCTGTCCTCAGAAATTGACAGCATCTTGACAAGGCCTCGCTGTTTTCTTTCTCAGTATGTGTGTGTATGTGTGTGAGGATGTAAGTGTGTGCATGTGAACATTTGCAGTACACGTTAATCTCACAGTATGAAGACTCAGAGACTGTCACTGCCACTTTTTTGTGTCGATGTGTCCTCTTCAGAGAATTCGCATGAACGCCGTAAGCCTGAGGCAAGAGGACCAACATGTCATGTCTTTATTAGCAACGAACTCAAGGATTGTGTATGATGAATGTTAAAAAGGTCAGATCGCCACGAGCGGATTTAAGAAAAAGCAAAAAATGCATTTGGAATAGAGATGATAAGTTTCCTCGAGTCCCAAACCCTTTTGGAAACTGCAGAAACCATGAAAAAAATAAAAACATGGAGGTTAGGGAACTGCACCATAAAAAGTGAAGTATAATTAAAAGTTAGCACTTTAGCATCGGAGATCTTTTGTACACTTTTCCAATTATGTAGCTTCAAAATATTGAATCTGATCTTTACACTTCCCTCTAGCACATGCTTGTATATATTGTACCTTTCAATTCATCACACAAGCTTACAGCAATGAAGAGACATTTTTTTAACTTTTTTCTTTTTTACAGCAATTATTACGAAAACAATGCATTAGTTTATGCTAACTCTCATGAAATGCTAATTGCATGGATAGCACACTGGAAAGGCAAATACACATGTGGGCTAAGAATGTTTATTGATAGAAACAAATCCAAAACAACAGGCAGAATCCAAATGTAAAACAGGCCAAGGTCAAGCGATCTGCAAACGGAGGCGAAAGCAAGAGCGGGGAACCAGAAACTAAAAACAAGTACAAAACCGTGAATAGATGAAATTGGAAAGGATGAACAAACACGGCTAATCAACAATGAACTGAACACATTATTTCTCAGAGACTGCATGCAAAGAAAAGAGTACATGTACACATGAATTAATTATGGAAGCGGAGACCGCTGTGAATGAGAGAACACATGAGGACTAATATCAAGACAGATGCTGTCTCTGAAATCACTCACTCATTCAGGACACGATCCTGACGTCCTAAGCGGTAATGATGCCCAAATTCCGGACTCACACTATCAGTATTCTTATAAAAGGTTTCACAGCAAGCGGTTTTTGCGCACCACTCCGCTGCTCCATTATAACTAATGGCAAGGGTTCGATACAAACTCACACTGGTTTCAAACAATCGCAGACGTTCCAGTGTCGTCAACTCGAAGTTCCAAAATTACCCGTTTCCCTGTGCCACCCTGTATATAGTGGCTGGAAATTGATTTCACTGAAAGAAAAGAAGGGAAAGAAAATCAGGGAACGAGTTTGGACACTTACTTAAATATCATGCATCAGAGAGGTGATGCGTCATGGAAAATTTCTTCATAAACGTTACACCAACCATGTACTGAAATCTGTTGTGTTTCGTCAATCAGTAGCTTTTTTTAGTGTGTGTGTGTATATATATATATATATAGTACAGACCAAAAGTTTGGACACACCTTCTCATTCAAAGAGTTTTCTTTATTTTCATGACTATGAAACTTGTAGAGTCACACTGAAGGCATCAAGGGCTATTTGACCAAGAAGGAGAGTGATGGGGTGCTGCACCAGATGACCTGGCCTCCACAGTCACCGGACCTGAACCCAATCGAGATGGTTTAGGGGTGAGCTGGACCGCAGAGTGAAGGCAAAAGGGCCAACAAGTGCCAAGCATCTCTCGGGGAACTCCTTCAAGACTGTTGGAAGACCATTTCAGGTGACTACCTCTTGAAGCTCATCAAGAGAATGCCAAGAGTGTGCAAAGCAGTAATCAAAGCAAAAGGTGGCTACTTTGAAGAACCTAGAATATGACATTTTTCAGTTGTTTCACACTTTTTTGTTATGTATATAATTCCATATATAATTCCACATGTGTTATTTCATAGTTTTGATGCCTTCAATGTGAATCTACAATTTTCATAGTCATGAAAATAATGGAAACTCTTTGAATGAGAAGGTGTGTCTAAACTTTTACTGTATATATATATATATATATATATATATATATATATATATATATATATATATATATAGTAGACTTGTTTATTCAGCTTGCACATTTCTTAAATGCCATAATATTATACCTTTCCACTTCTGCACATTTCCTCTTCAATGCTATAGTCTTAGAACATCTATCTGTACTTCTTAACGATGTCCACACATCTCTGCACTGCTTTAGCCTTTATATTTATTCACTGTGCATATGCTTACATATATCACATTCTGTAAATATGCTACATATTTAACTGCACTATTTGCACGATGCTACTTTTTGCACTTCTGGTAGATACCTACTGCATTTCGTTGCTGTGTACCTGTACTATGCAATGACAATAAAGGCCTGCCTGCCTGCCTGCCTGCACAACTGGTTGTTAAAATATTGAATAAAAACAAAAAAAAAATTGTATTGTTATAAACATTACTGTCTGTCACATTTATTATTTTATTTAAAAATTAAGATCAACAAGAATAAAACAAGTAAATGAACATTTAAGAAAATTCTTGCCAGGTTTCCAATGTGTCCACAAGCTGTCTCCAGAGGTAAATGCCATATCTTTGGTTTTGACTAACCTTCTTTTCCTAAGGAGAAGATTTTCTTCTTCTCCGCCTTGCATTGAAGGACAAAGAAATAGTCTTTTGGCGAGTGTACATTGAATGCACACTTAAAATCAGAGTGTATCGTGGGTATAAAAGAATAAAAGGAATGTAGTTAATGAAGTGAATTCACTCATTGTGACAAAATGGGAGACACGTGATAACGTGCGCTAACTAGATCGGGGATAAGACGTTGTTTCAGACACAACAAGGCTCGTAAACTTTACAAGATCAGAAATAAACAAACGGATGGTTATGAAAAGGAAAAATGGATTGGGGAAGTCTTTTAGGGCTTCATGGTGCTGGTTCAATGTAAACTCAAGAGCAGGGAGATATTTCCTAACACTAATAACATACTTTGTTCTTTTCTGGCTATAAATGATCATGTGGGATGTTGTTATATCATTCAAACGGCTTTTCTTTTGCTACTTTTATCTGTTTTGATATGCAAATTAAAGCATATAGTATTTGAAATCCGTTTTAATTGCTTTGTTGTCTTCAAATCTATCGATTTGAAATGAAATTGAAAATGAAATTAGCCGTGTTGACAAAGTTGTGGAAAATTGTTCATGATGAGACAATTGGCATGTAGGTCAAATTGCTTGATACAGAAGTAGGCGATTGTTGGCTCGCATTGTTAATGAAAAATAGCAAGATCTTTATCTCCAATGCTAGAAATCTGGCACGTGAATTGAAAATTGAGAGCCAAAAATTGAGAATCGGAAGAGGTTTGATTGCCAAGAGTCACACACAAGGAATCTGTCATGGTGACAGAAGCTTCTAGATGCAGCAATATCTACATTTATTTTTTTTTAATCAGTAATGACAAACTGTTAGCACAAAGCTGGAGGCACACAATTGTTTAGGGTGTCTTTGGATGCAGTAGCATGAAATATATTCTTCACTTGAACTTGGAGACCCAAACCTGTTCCAGCATGTGCACATTGGGAGTTCCATGAAGATATACTTTACATAGATTGGAGTGAAAGCTCTAAACTCATCTCTTGAAAACCAATGGGAAGTGAATCCCAATGAACTGGAACGCTGATTGCACCCCAGGCCTCATCGCCTCACCTACATCAGTACCTGACTTTCTTGTGGAACATCTTTTCAGAACACTGGAGATTATTATAACAGGAAAATACCATATATTGCATGCTTCTGCCTAATTTGAATGGCAATGTTTCTATGTAGACTGGCCATAATATATGCTAACGTTATCACAATGAGCAGGTTTTACTGCAACAAACTCGTGTTAATGGTGCGAGTGCAAGTAGTGCCACTAGTTATTTATATGGGCCAAAAGACAATTAATTAGGAGGTTAGGGTTGGAGTTGGGTTTCGGGTTAGGGCTATGGTTATAACTGATATTAGGGATAGGCTTAGGGCAATGGTAAGGGTTGTAGTTAGAGTTAGTGTTAGGTTTAGGGCTTTGATTAGGTTAGAGTTGGGGGTAGGTTTAAGATTGGGTATAGAGTTGGTGTTAAGGTTAGTGTTGGAGTTGGGTTTAGGGCTATGGTTGGAGGTTAGGATAGAGTTGCTGTAGGTTTAGATAGGGTTAGAGTTGGTGCTAGGTTTAAGGTTGGGTTTAGAATTGGTGTTGAGGTTAGGGTTGGAGTTCGGTTTAGGGTTAGAGCTATGGTTAGAATTAAAATAAGAATGAGGGTTAAGGTTGGGTTTATGGTTTAGGAGTATGGTTAGGGTTGGAGTTGGGGTTTAATTTAAAGCTCTGGTTAGGGCTGGGGTTGGGATTAGGGTTGCAGTTAAATTTAGGTATAGGGTTAGGTTTAGATTAAGGTTAATAGGGTTGGATTTTTAGTTGTGGCTATGATTAAGGTTTAAATTGCGATTAGTGTTAGGGTTAGGGTTAAGGTTGGAGTTGGGTTTACATTTTGGACTATGAATAGGGTTGGAGTTTAACTTAGGGTTGGGTTTATGTTTATGGCTATGGTTAGAATTAAAATTGAGGTCAGGTTTAAAGTTGGAGTTTAATTTAGGGGTAGGGCTATGGTTAGGTTCGTGTTGGGATTATGGGTAATCCTAACCCTAGCATAGCTGTAATTTTGTCAAGTATTGCCTAAAAAATACTATTTTAAATAAATATATAAAATGTACAGCTCCACAGAGAACATTGCAAAAATGTTGTAAGCCTGGTTGTAAAGATTACATTTCTGTGTGCACATTACATATGTGCAAACTTCAAAACGTTTAAAATGAGGTCTGATGTGTTTACTATCTTCTCATTGTTCTCACACTAACATGCTCAGTCACTAATACTCACTTCTGCGTGTAAGAAAACAGGTTGCAATGTAATGTAACTATTTCTACACGGCATGGTTTGGTTCAGAGCCTGCAGGGTTAACGACACTTTTCTGAGCTGTTTGGTGCTAGTGGGCGTCGTGCTGCATGCCAACTTCCCCACCACCATCTGTGCGCTTGCTACATGTCTCCTGACACCGGCTTTACTTGCTCACACACTAACATGGCCTGAACATCATGGACAAAGCGGGTTTCACAAGGTTCTGGCAAAGCATCACACGATGGTAATGGGACATTTGTGTAGTTTTTGTTGCACTTAAATCTAAGAACTCCTCTGGAAATACTAGCAAATGAATAAAACATCAGTTGACCAGCAATAAGTGACCATCTGTAGCTGTACTGCACAAGAGCGAGCTGCATCTGGGCAGTGAGGTTCAGCATAATATAAAGGCCCTCTGCCATTGCAATGCCTTTGACAACGAGGAAAAAAACACATATGAAATGTTTATCCCAGATTATCTGAACTTGTAAGGGAAGTACATATGGTAATGCTTCACCTACCAAACACTATTAGAATCCCTGACCAGCATTTTAATATATTTATTCTCTTTATATGTGCTTTAATAATATATTTTACTCTTCATTTCATAGCTTTTCTCTCTGTTGCATGCGTCCAGTGGTGTATGTTTATTTTAGAGTTAATAACCAATCAGATTTCAGCCATCATGTGTTACTAGGTCAAAGTAATCTGCCTTGAGGTCTTTAGAATCAACAGTATGGCCAATTGAATACTTGAGAATGAAGCTGTTGCTTTAACCAATCAGATTTGAAGTTGGCGACACCAAGGCCATCTAGCAGGTGTACAATCACGTCAGTATTTTAAGGTTATTTGATTGGATTGTCAGAGAGCACACTAGTCAGAGCTCGCAAACTGCATCTGTAGCAAATTGAAAAAGAGAAATGATATTTTTGTGTATTTAAAAGCTGTTTTTTCATTTCACAATGACTGACAGAGGAAAAGGAATTGATTTGGTTGCAGAAAGACATTAACAAGATGAACTTTTAAAGAAAAGATGGACTTTGTGAGATGAGGTAAGCTAAAACTACAGATTTCCTAAGGGACCATGCATTATAATATATTTATTTCTTGTTTTCTCACAAATAGTTATCTCGTGAATTTTTCTGTGTATTTGACATAAAAGCATGTTCTAGATGCAGCTTAATGGATGATAACCATAACCCTTTTTGTCAGTCTACAAGCTAATTTTGTTGTGAAAACATAAAAACAACTTTTGTTATGTCGAGATGATGAGAAAATGAAGTCGTGATTATAAGCAAAAAAATAGTGCTTTTGTACAAAACAGTTGAGCTTTTTCATGAACCATATTTACTTTAGTGTTTTCTTTCCTTGTTTGATTTGCCCTCAAAAAAAACCTTTAGGCTTCATTCCAAATCCCCAGGAAAAACGTAATGCACAAGTAAAAGACATTACGGTAAAGACAACGTATGGGAGCAGTGCAGCTGTGGCTACAGTGAAAGGAGACGTGTTGAATTGTGTTCATGGGAATTTTTGCATTAGTAATGACATTCCTGTCTGTGATGCAGCGCTCTGTTATACTGTGTTACTCTATAATATTAATCGTTTCTTTAGCCATGGTGTCAAAAATTATGGTATTAAGAGGTGGATTGATTACTATGGTATAGCAATCAATCCCGGCCTTATAATCGACATGATGGGAAGATTAAGCACAAGCCAACTATCCTTAAAAATCTGCCTAATCATATTACATTATTAAATATTAAATACAGCAAAACCATTCCAATGCTGGTTCTGTGTGCCAGGTCTGAAGTATATCCGATTCTTTTTTTTTTTTTTTTCTTCTCACAATTGGTCTGTTTAGTCTGGTGGGCATGAGCATGCTCAGATTTATGATCCCTCTTCGGCCTTAGAGCGCGGCAGACACAAACCTGACTCGTCTGCCATGTCCGGCGACGATTTGTAGCCCGAAACTCGCAAAATCAATCAGGAAGATTACGTCCCTGTCAGCATGAAATATCTGCACTGTTGTTTTATAACCTGCATATGTTATTAGCACTGCAATTGTGAGATTTGACCCTCCTAAATTGCAATGACAGCAAAAGATGCTTCCCGGGCTTCCTGCATCCCTGCTTCCCAAAGGCAAAGGCTGTGTTTTATGTGTCAGTTATATGAGAACATGTTGAAGCAAATAATTTGCCTCCGTATATATAAATATATATATATATATATATATATATATATATATATATATATATATATATATATATATATATATATATATATATATATAACTAAGTACGTTTGTAAATGGAAAGCTATAACGTTTGGTGTTGGACCAAACGCCGGGCTGCTTTTATGAGGTGAGCTGATTGCCAGCTCGTTTCTGGTTTATTGGAGGTTAGGTGATGGATGGGAGAGCGGAGATAGCCAGAAGGAGAGAGCCCAGCTATTGTGATTACATCTTGATTTAGCCTGACACTGGGTCTTGGCTGTGGTTGTTGTGTTTGAGAGCTGGGCGGTTCCATTAACTGTCCTGTGTCCTCTTCAATTAGAGAAAGCATCTGTAACTGAGACTGCGTCCTTTTTAAAAGCTGTAAAACTGTACACCAGGTTATAGATACACTCGATGCTGGAGCTGTCACTCTTTAAACGGCATCCAAAATATCAGCGACTATGCAAATTTATTGAATATTTGTTGAAACATAACATTTTTTACTTCTAAATCGTTAAAATGGTTGTCACTAGTGAATTATTTTCTTCCCTATGAATAATACAGCATATTTTACCCGCTATGCATAATTGCAATGTTCTCCAGAATTATTGGCACCCCTTCATAAAAATGAGCATTAACCATTGCATAGAATATTAATATTCCACTCTTCCACTTTTTTCACAAAAAAATCTTATTTTTGCTGGTATGATTATATAATCATCAGAGATGAGAAGTAATGAAGTACAAACACTTCCTTACTGTACTTAAGTAGATTTTCTTCACTTCACTTTTTATTTTTCGGACAACTTTCTACTTTTACTCAAAATGTTTTACGCAAATATCTGTTCTTTTTACTTCTTACATTTTCAAACCAGGCTCGTTCCTTTAGTTTTAATCTATTTGTTGACATGATTAATATTGCTTCTTATTGCGCACCGTTTTCTGCCCTTTGACCTAATTGTTGTCATTGCATGGCTTTTTCGATCTACCACGGGTGTATCATTTCCAGGCTCTCACACACACCACAGACTTACGGAGCTAACAACAAGCAGAAGGCAAAAAGAAGTCTGGGGGTAACGTGGATGAGACAGAGGGAGTCAGTGATGTTAACATGACTGAGAACAGAGACATTCCTGATCATCATCATCATCATCATCATCATCATCATCATCATCTTTTCTCTGCTTGTGTTCTATATGGTGGATGTTCAGCCTGAATACATTTATTAGGAAATAAATTAGAAATTCCTTTGTATTAATACTGTTTATAAATATGACATGTGGTCCAGTTCCCAGCACATGTCAGAGCCCAAACTTTTTTACTTTAACTTGAATGAAAAAGTGTAGTCAGAACTTCAACTTTTACCAGAGTCTTTAAAACATAAATATCTGTACTGAGTGAAGGATGTGTGTATATATGAGTCTGAATTTACCTCATTTTGAAGACCTGCCTAGGACCAGGTTTTTATGAAGTGCTGATATATAAAACTGTAAAATTCAATGAAGGTGCCCTTTTTTTATTTTTTACACGAATTTAGATGTAGCAAATGATTATAAAGGATAAAAAATGTAAAACACATTGTTAAAAAAAAAAAAAAAAAAAGTACATTCAATTATGTTTCATTTGTCCCAGGTCTTTTTTTTGCTATCTTTAAACATGTCCTTGGTTCCCTGGTTAATTATGATGATGCTGCCCACATGTAAATCATGTTCATTTTTTATCCACTAAGATTTTTTTTGGTTTTAGAAATATGAAAAACAAATGATGAAATAATTGTAATTTTATTGCAACTAATAGTTTCTTGCCATCTTATTTGCTTCTATCTTTGACTAATTTGGCTTCTTTTAACATTCCGGCTTCATTTTAAGAAGCAACAAGATAGTGGCAGGGAATGGGAGACTGACACATGCAGTACCCTCTTCTTAAAATGTTATGCCACACATAAATGTACTTGTCACATGTACATTACAGCACAGTGAAATTCTTTCTTTGCATATCCTAGTGAAGCTAAGGTCACAGATGATACAGCAAAATGATTAAGAGCCTTGCTCCAGGGATCAAGCAAGGCAGCTTGGCAATACGGAGGACTTGAACCCTCAACCTTTCGACGAGTATCCCAGAGCCTTAACCACTGAGCAACCACTTTCCTTAATACCTCAGACATGTGTGTGCTTAGAAACTCAACATTTTGTGTGTGCTCAGAAAAAATATAAAGCCATTTTGTCCTTTTTTTTGTGTTAAACATGATGAGGGAATGAAGAAAACACACAAAACAGACACAATGTGTTTGTTAATCTGCACAAATCAGTTAATGAGGCTCATGGATGTATAAATCTATGGAGCTTCTAAATCTTTAAATCAAATCCAAATTAAACCGTGGCTGTGACATATCTCTAATCCACGTACCATCCGAGATATTTCTGGCTTGCCCATGTTACAGCTAAACTGAGCTTCAGCAGTCGCTCGAGCATGATGTAATAACTCGATCCCATCAAGATCGGCCTGTTTCTTCCGCACGCCTGATATAAGCTGCTGTTTTTCAAACTGTTTGTTATCGGCCCTCCAGAGGATCCTGGCAGAAATCAGGCCAAATTGTACACGTGCTGATCCTGCGTTCATTATTGAGCGATCCACCAGGGTACTGAGCTCACTAAGAGAAGACCAGGACACTCCAGGGGACGACTGTAATGACAGTCCGCTGTAGTATATCATTAAGACACAATGCAATAACTGTCTTCATGAGGATGACAATTCAGCATGAATAGGATCCTATGTGAAAAGATGTGAAAGCCTGTTTCAATGTTGTGCCCTGAAATTGCAGGAAATTGCAAACCCGTGATAATCGATGAATAATATATGATAATTGAAACCGAGTTCTACAAATGGATCCACCATTATATGACCAGCACAGTGTGAAAGAACCCATTCCATTCCTCAAACATGGCAAAATGCCTCATAAATACATGCATAATGCGTAATATTAGAAAGATGCAAAGAAAGAAACACGTCTTCAATTGCTTTTTTATTTATATTGTATTTTTTTGGCTCTGCAATAAACACTTTGCTTTATTAGGGAAATATGATGCTTTCAGGCAGAAACCCAGTTCAAGACACCAAGTTTGTGAAGCCAGTGACCCCGCATCCATTAGCCAGAGTGGGCTGAAGCCGAGGCTGGACGGGTGAGCTCCGAGTTCATTACAACCTCCTCATTAAAGCCATTGATTTATTCCTTTGGCTTTTAGCGAAGCCCACTCGCACTTCCCCCCGCATTTCCATCATGCACAGTTTCCCTCCGAGGTGAATATATTATACAAGAAGTGGATGTGCCACTTTGATTTGTTTATTTTGCGAGTGGTGTTAGGCCTGTAGGAGAATGACTCATAAACCATGAATGAATCAAAACCGAATTGCATTTTGATATGCGTGCCATTTCTGAAACAAGTTTACCTGATCTGTGATTGTGCTTCCAGATTTTCTTATAATTTTGCAGCTAGTATTCTCAGCATGGGAAAAAAATGGAAAATTAACTGAATATTCAAAATTTTAAAGATCCTGGTCATAATATTAACGCCATTTTAATATCAGCTGCCCAGTTTCAAAATATATCTGTGTCTGGCTTGGTCTCCTCTAAAAGTAGTCACTTTAATCTTTCACAAACTATAAGCCATCCTGGGTTATATAATCACCTTTTCCTTCAGTCATCTTTCTCGTGCTCACCTGAGGCTCAACATGCGCCAACACCTGCCACTTAAGGGTCTATCAAAACTTACTTTTAATATCTAAAAAGTCCAACTTCTCTCATCAGAAGGTCTACAGGCTTCATATTCAAAGCTCAAAAGCCAGTCAAAGGTCTACAAGAACTTACTTTTGATATGCAAAGGTCTAAATGTTTCAACACCTACCAACCTGAGGACTTCGATCTCCATATTTTAGCATCCCAGAGCCTGCAAGATTCTTTTTGAGCCATCCTTCATACTGTAGTCTGCAAGCCTACAAGACCTCCATTGAAATCTTCGAAACCTTCTACAAAAGGGGTCCAATCAGGGATGGGTAGTATCTATATTACACGTATTTCAAATGGCCAATTCAAACATAAAATAGTCTTTTGTAATTTGTATTTAATAGGGTACATGAAAATGGCTTCATCTTTTTGTATCAAAATACTTTAGTGTTTTGTATTTTTTTAGTTTTAAAATACTGTAAAAAACTTCATGATGACATCATAAAAAAATACTATTGCATGATGACATCATAAAAATTAGTGCCTACTCAGTAGTTTTCCCAGACTTGTTGATATCAAAACAGAAAATGTATTCATATGGAAGAAGGTTGTAAATGTAAGAAATGTGCATATTGATCATTTAATAATTGTTGAAATGCTAAAAATGTTTGTTTTTAACTTCCAAACAAGTGTCCAGTGATTGATCAAATTAATATCTGATTGCCGAATATTGTACCCTAATTAAAGTAGCTGTTAAGTGGGCTCATGATTTTTGAATACCGTTGCATGCATGACTGCCTGAGGCATAATATATTATTATATTTATGATTAACAATCAAATAATTCATTCGTTTCAAAACTAGGTACTATGAATACAGGTGCCATCTTCTTATGAAAGACTTGTTTGTCATTGATTTGGTGTTGCTGATGCAAAGTAGTACTTTGTTACCAAACACAAGTAACTAAATTACGATACAATTATGAGTAATTGGGAAACTGTTAAACATTAAACTGCTGGTTACTTTAAAACTAACCATTCTTCTGGGAGATCACATGAATTATGTATGTGAATATTTGATCTGTTAACTGGTTACATAGTGCATGTCAGTTTTATTGCATGAAAAGCTGTTGCTATCAAACATTGTTTACTTTAATCAAATGAGTCGGTGTAATGTTAAAAGAAATATAAAATAGGCCAATTAATAAAAGGTTTGTGAAGAAATTTTATGCTCCCATGTAAAAGTATTTTTTGAGTATTTTTAAAATACAAATTCATTTTACTCCATCATGTGGCTGCTGTATTTTATAGTTTATTTTGATACACTTAAAGTTAAGGTATTTGGTATTTTATTTAAAAATACATGTTGATGTATCTTTGCCCAACCCTGGGTACAAGACTCTTCTACTGCCATCATTAGGTATGCCAGCTCCTAGCCCTGCCATGCTAAAACTTTCTATTTCAATGCTCATTTATCCAGTTATGCAAACAGCCAATCATATTGTAGAAGCACAAAGCAAAAATGGTGCAAAAACAACACAAAAAAACCTGATAGAATGACAGTTGTGTTTGGAATCGCCTTGATAGAAAAGGTCAGAGTAAAACAGACATATCTCCATATCACTCCGTCCTGTATATCTGCCTCTTTTAAACCATCCACCTGCATATCTTCCCTCACCACATCCATAAACCTCCTCCTTGGCCTTCCTCTTTTCCATGCTCAGCATTCTTCTCTACATGTACAAAACATCATACAATTACACCAGATGAACTGCAACAGAAGACCACATCAGACTCCACTTCTGTCCTGTGGTGGATGAAGTGCACAAAACATGTAGTAAAGATACAGTAGGTAAAATATGACTCCAGTAAAAGTGCTCATTTTTAAACTTTCACTTGTGTAAAAGTACAAAAGTATTTGCCTGCAAATGTACTTAAGCATCCAATAGACTACGATTTATTATGGCTATAATGTCGTATTTTTTTTTTGTCACAAGACTCTTTGCTTAATTAACTCAGTTTATGTGAAAAGTCTTTCATTTTATTGATTTTTAATAAGAAACATTGATTGATTTCAATTCAAATGATCATGAGCTTAAAACCTTCTTTTCAACTACATCAAAAAAATTGTGCAAATAAGGCCACGGGTGTTGTCGCAAAGTTAGATTCAGGATTTCTTTTACATCATTTATTAATTTACAGTGGAACCCACTTATCTCGACCTCGGTTAACTCGCCAATCCTATTAAGGGCGACGTTTTTGAAGTGGAACCGCCAAATTCTCGCTTTGTCTTAGCATTTTTTAATCAGTTATGTCGATTTTTATGCCGCCGAACCCTAATATCTCGAGCACAAGGGGGGCAAATTTGCCACTTAACGTCAGTTATGTCAGGAATCCCCCTGCCACGCCCCCTTTGTCGGTGGCATTCCCTGAAGCACCCTGCTTCTTCTCCCTTGCGTGCCCCGCTCGCACGGAGCTCCTCGCAGTCATGCTGATCACACACACCTGACTCTCATTCACTCACTCATCCCATCTCCTATTTAAGCCCCTCACCTCCACACACTCGCGGTCCGTTATTGTTTGTGCATGATCGTATGTGTTGGTTCATGGCGGTCTGTGTAATCGCGTATACGTATCCCGCTACGTACCCTTCTTCTCGGACTCTGCATTCTCTCAACGGCCCCCCGGATTACCCCGATCCTGCTGTTTTCCATGTTCACGCTGTCTGCACCACGTTTATCCGTTGCTGCCCAGCGCTGCGCTTTCCATAGCGCGGATCCGTGGATTCTCTACACGAACTGTCTCTGCTTTCACAGAACTTGGTGGACCTCGCTCCCGGAGCGCACCACTGGATATTACTGCTTCGCTACAAGTATTGGTGATTTATCTCCTGAGTATTCTTAATAAACTTTGTTTGTTTTTACTCAATCAATCAAATCGCGGCAATGCTGTTGTGTAAAAAAACCTCGTGCATGCACATTTTGTTTCGGAATATAATAACGCACATTATGTACATAAAGACATTTTAAGCACGTTAATATATATTGCCGCCATATTGGTTTTCGTTTGTCTCGATCATCGGTTATCTCGACGCTTTTTGGCGTCCCCTAGGCCGGCGACATAACCGGGTTCCACTGTACTATCATTTATTCATTCATCAAAATGTTCTGCTTGCTGTTGAACTTATGCTCAACTGTATGACGGTGATAAGTAGATACACCAAGTGCCAATCAAAACAAGTTCGAAACAGAGCGTGCGCTCGACCCTGATTGGTGGCTTGCTGTGTACTTGACCGGTTTTTATCCACTCATAAAAAAAAAAAAAATGATGAGATGACTAATTTTGACGAATTTTTTACTTTAAAATGTAGTGAAGTTAAAGTAAAACTTTGTTACTTTCCACAACTGCTTCTCTCAACCAAGAGAAAAAATATCATCTGCTGATTTTTCAGTCCAGACCTTCTGGCACCAAGATCCATGGCTTAATCAAAGTCAGACAGATCACGATTTTCCTTATTCTGATATTTAATGCGAACATAAACTGAAGCTCTTGATCTGTATCTGCATGATTTATACATATATTGTACCACTGCAACATGATTGGCTGAATGGGTAACTGTGTACAGTAAATTATCAGGTGTACAGGTGAAAGAAACTTATTAGTAAGGCAATGTACAGGACTGTGTTTCTGGATGGTTATGTAGCTTAGGTACATTAAATAGATTTACATTTATGGCATTTGGCAGATGCATTTATCCAGAGCGACTTACAGATGAGCAGTTGAGGGCCTTGCTCAAGGGCCCAGCAGTGATAGCTTTGTGATGTTGGAATTTGAACTTGTGACCTTCCAAATGATCTAAAGTCCAGTGTCTCGACCACTAAACTACCACTTCTCACAGGAATTTAATTTAAATTCTGCGGTCAAATCACAAAGAAATACTATAAACGAGAGTAGAAGTGATACTCACTTCTATATAGATGTGTTACACTGATCCGTCCTGTGATATCAGTGCTGTCATGCAGATGAAACAGGTGATTGGGATTATCACAGTGCTGCAGCATAGGTTGAACCTGACAAGCCTGCTCGTTTAAACAAAGACCAAGAAAATGGTAAAAAAGAAAGAAAGAAAGTTAAACAGCCGAACGGGTCCCACCTCTGGGAGGAGTTGTCACCGGCCGACTTTTGCCTCACAGACATATCAATCTGAGTCTGGCAGGCAGATCGAGCTGAGGGCTGAAGCCATGCTGTGAGGGAAATGCTTTTACCAAATAATGCCTTACACCCTGCTGCCTTTGTTTTAGCCCCCGACAGACTGCTGTGTATGTACAAACGAAAGAGGAGGATTGGAGTTTCTTATCAATATAATGCCACAGAATAACAAATAATGTTTTTTCCCTTCTTCAGAGTTTGATATACTATACTATATCTGTGCTTTTTAGTCTTGGTTCTTGAGCACCTTTGCTGTGTTTTGTTTGCCTGAACTTTAATCTCACAAAGGGTTCAGTAATGAGCTGATAAATCGAGACTGGGCAGAAAACAGCAGTCAGGCTTCCATCACTGTTGTTTTAGGGAAATGTGGATTTCGAGCATGACTGAACAAAAGGAAAATATCCATGGAAAGTCTGTCGGTAAATAAAAAAAAAAACCTTTTTAAAAAATACATATACAGACGCTCACCACCTTACGATCGAGTTACGTTCCAAACGAGCGTTCGTACCATCAATTTGTTCGCAAGTTGTTACTCTGTTCGTTATTGACTATGCATATCTCCTAATAATGTAAGAGCTTTAAATGCTAATAAATAACAAATCTAAATAATCTAAATACTGTATACAATATTTTGTATTAAGTAAAGTAAGGACAGGTTTGCTCGTATCTGTAAAAAGTGAATTTTTTTATAAAGTGGGGAACTGGCCGATGCTAAACTGCCACCCAGATGAGGACGGGTTCCCTTTTGAATTTGGTTACTCCCAAGGTTTCTTCCTGGTCCTGATAGTTTTTCCTTTCCACAGTCACCACTGTCTCGCTCATTAAAGATAAACGTATAAGGAACAGATTTATAGGCACTAAATAAAATTATTCTTAACTTGATATAACCTCTTTATCTCTCTAAAACTGCTTTGGGGCAATGCCTATTGTTAAATGCACTATACAAATAAAACTGAATTTTATTAAATTGAAGATATACAGATAGTTGATTTCTAAGTGTATATCATTGTAAATTCAAATGCATATTCCAGTATATGTCAAGTTTCAAGTCAAGTCAAGTTTATTTCTATAGCGCTTTTCACAACAGACATTGTCTCAAAGCAGCTTTACACAAATCAACAGTTAAGGTGAATAGTGTGAATTTGTCCCTGATGAGCAGCCATGGCGACTGTGGCAAGGAAAAACTCCCTTAGATGTTATGAGGAAGAAACCTTGAGAGGAACCAGACTCAAAAGGGGAACCCATCCTCATTTGGGTGACATCAAGAGTTTGATCATAAATCTTTCAACAATACAGAACACTGGAGAGTGAGAACTAACATGATTACTGGAGTATAAGATTATAAGTGATGTTCTTTCTGCAGTCTTATACAGTCTATATGGTTAGTAGCTCCTAGTTTTATAAGCTCAGCATTTGTGATCATCACAGATCCAGCATCAGCTTCTCCATGCCAGAGCCTTTAAACACTCCAGGAGGTCTAATGTCAAACTCCACATTGGACCTCCGTATATACGGACAGTGGATATCCGTATATACGGATATACTGGAATATGCATTTGAATTTACAATGATATACACTTAGAAATCATACACAATGTACAAGGTGGAGCAGAACTGCATGATGATAACAGTGAAAGCATTAAAGCAGCAGTTTAGAAGGGCGATGGTTGCAGAGTGGTGTGTGTGTGTGTGTGTGTGTGTGTGTGTGTTGGTGGGGGTTGGGGGTGGGTGCTGTAATTCAACTTTTTCAATTATTATTTTTCCTTACTATGTTCCACTTGTACACACTGCACCCCTTTGTGCAAAATCCCTCAAGGGATTAATTGCATATCATCATTTTTTAAATTACTGACGATTTAAACCCCTGCACAAGGTCAACTATTATTCTAGTACTATGATTAATTTTGCTGATACATGAACTAATCCTGCCTACTCTGTATTTCCACTCCATTGTGTTCTATACTGTGGGGCCTCTGCTTCAAAAAAGATGGAAAGAGATACACATACATGTACATTTTCTTCTCATGTACATTTACATTTGCGGCATTTAGCAGATGCCCTTATCCAGAGTGACGTACAAAAGTGCTTTGAGTCTCTAGTAATGAATAAATCTACACTGGTACACAAGATTACAAACTTAATATAAATATAACTCTTGAATTCTACAAACTTGGAAAGTGCTTATTTAAGTGTTTCAGGAAGAGGTTGGTCTTCAGTCGTCGCTTGAAGATAGTCAGGGACTCTGTGTACGGACATCTAGGGGAAGTTCGTTCCACCACCTCTGTCTCAGAACAGAGAAGAACCTTGAAGTGTACTTACCTCTCATTCTGAGAAAAGGTGGTACCAGTCGAGTGTTGAGGTCACTGAGGTAAGATGGCGCTGGTCCATTTTTGTCCTTGTAGGCAAGCATCAGTGTTTTTAATCTGATACGTGCAGCTACTGGAAGCCAGTGAAGCGAGAGCAGAAGTGGGGTGGTGTTGGAGAACTTGGGCTGATTGAACACAAGCCGTGCAGCATGTACTGTATATCAATATGAAATTCATTATATGGACCAAAGAATTGGGACACCTTATTTTTTTGTTTGTGCTTCTTCCCTTAACTCTTGGGATTCAATTTTATGGGATGGATCTGGATGCAGTAGCATTACATTTCATTTGAACTAAGTGACCCAAACGTGTTCCAGCACAATATAAAATCTAGAAGAACATCTTCCCAGAAGAGTGAAGGTCATTATAACAGCAAATGGGGACTAAATGTGGAACAGTATCAAAAACACATACACCAATCATATTTCCAGAAAATTTGTTTCATACAGTGCATTAGCTTTTTTTTTTTTTTTTTATGTCAGACAGCACTCTCTCTACCTTTATTCAGGAAGTACATAATTTTTTGGAGATGATCCAGTTTATCCATCCAATACAGTTCCAGAGTAACTCATCTATGCTTTAAGTGCAAAAAAGCTTTTTTTTAAAACACTGATATCTTGTGCAGTGCTTGTTCATCTTTGGAAAAGTTTGAATGGTTTTTGAGTGCATATGCGTGCATGTTCCTTTTGTTTCTATGCTACAAACTCAGTCATTAAATGATATGAAGATGTACTTTGATCAAACAAATATATGAATGTCCAGATGTTCCACTTTATTTTCATTCAAAAATCCTCCCTCAGAATGAAGAACAGATTTACACACTCTCAGCATCTGGACATTTCAGTTTCTCCAAACATTGAGCCAAAATACTTTGCCATGGATAGTTGGAGATTTCTTTCTTGTGATCCAGTTCACCTCAGAGCAGTTCAACAGGTGACTGGGCAGGTCATTTCATGCTAGATATCCCACCAGACGACTGCTCACGCTCTAAATAACGCTTAGTTCAGACGGACGCTTCGGCTCATCATCTTGTTGTATGGTGAAGTCGGTTCAAATGAGCCGCAGTCCAGATGGAGTTGCATGGTGTAATGGTGAAGTATGGAATGGTTGCCATGTTGGTTCAGGATTCCTTTCACTTTAAAGAAGTTGGTTTTATTCCAGAAAGATCAGAAATGTCTGCTGGATATGTCATCCAGTCTCTTCTTTATATCTGGGATGCCACATTGCTGCTACCCAACATTTTATTATAATGCATGTGTAACTGTTCCTGTACGATTTATTCAAGAGTGACATCTATTTTTTTCTCTAACAGTGATATTTATTAAAATCCAATTCTTCGGTTGGGTCTTTGGTTATTTTCAAAAAATTGAAGCATGTTGTTTTGGGGAGAATCAGTACATCACTTATTTTTGGGCATATACCACATGAGAGCATAAAGTAATAAAGTGTACCTTTTTATAGTTGTATCTCTATCCAAAAACATTTTATGTCCATATTCAGGTCAATTCGATTCAAATCAGTACGATTTGTTTTGCCTTTAAAGTCGTAAAAAAGTGTATAAGTTTAGTGCTTATAAATTCTATTCCACACATCTGTACATGTAGTGCCATGCTGTTCTTTGGTGGTGACTTTTATTTGCTAACCATTTGCCAATTTTTGTTAACATTAACTTATTTCTTGAGGTCTACAAGGAACAATCCCCATCATATCCACTAAACTTGGAATCCTTTCCTGACTACATGGTCATTTTTGGGCAGAGGGACCTATTTTATTTCTCGTCAAAAAAAAAAAAAAAAATTAGAGCAAGAAGCTCCTAACCATCCGGTCCAATTTCTACTCATGGTGCTTTTATCACATGACGCCAGGCTGAAGCCGCTCTTATCGCTGACCTACGCTGCCATGTCGAATCACTTGAGGCTTCTTCTCCTCTACAAGATCAGACCGGAATGTGAAAGCACTTTCTCCTCTGCCTCAGGGTAAGAGCAGAGGAGCCATTTGTGCGAGTCCATTTCAGCTTGTGCGCCATTTCTTTCCATTAGGTATGCGATGTGAAGCTCGTCGATTTGGACCACTATCCCGAGCATTACCAACTGAAATGCGGTCTAAAGCTCTTCAGCCTAGTTCACAAAGACCTGGGAGATGGTATCGAAGCACTCGGGTGGCTGCAGCAGGGACATTTGAGACATGATTAAATGAAGGAAAATTAAGTTGCCTGTTAAAGCGAGCAAAGATCTAAAGCCAAGATCATCCTTCACTAGTTTTTCTGTGAGGAGATTTTTCTTGTTGGAAGGAGTCTCCAGTGCCAGCACTGTTACGTTTGCTCCAGTCAGAGGTAATTTATTTATAATTCTCTGCTAGTGTTAACCGGGTAGGATTTCACAATTGTGAACTATGCTAATAGTGGTCTTAAAAATCATTAAATAAACCGAGGTGATTCCTGAGAAACATAGCACGTATTTTTTACTAGTTTGCACGTATTTTTTAATTAGGTTTCTAATCCAGTAAGTTAGCGACAGGAAGAATCTGAATTAAAGGTTTAGTGTATACTGACAAATGTTTGTGGGCACCTAAGTGTCAGATTTGTATGTACTTTTTCATGTGGTTGTGGGTGAGGTGAGGAGTCCTGGGGTGTTGCTCCAGTTCCACCCAAAGGCATTTAGTAGGATTGAGGTCTGAGCTGTATAACAGCAGATCTTCCACTCCAGTTCATGTAAGGCATATGGTTATAGATCTGGCTTTGTGCACAGGGGCATCATCATGCTGGAACAGCTTTGGGTCTCTTGATTGAGGTGTAAGGAAAATGTGCTGCTACCACATTCTGGGACATCCTCTACAACTGTCTGCTTCAATATTTTGCACAAAAGAATCAGAATCGGAAAGAGCTTTGTTGCCATGTATGTTTGACCTACAAGGATTCTTTTTTTTTTTTGGTGACAAAAGCTTCCAGAAGAAATACAAAATAATTAAAGTTATTGCACATTTTTAATAAAGAAAATAGAGTATTATTGCACAACAAGTACAGATTTAGATTAGCAACAGTGGTATTGCACATGTTTTATTTTATTGCACAATGGTGAGAGTGAAAAGGTTTGGGGAAGGACTAAAAAAAAATGGCTGGAAAGTCAGGTGTCCCCCACACCATCCACACCTCTACACACACACTCTCTTGCTCACCCTCTTTGTACTCGTTGAAAGTTGTAGATCAAAGAGTGCAGCCCGCTCTGCTCCCAGGCTCGAATTAGATTCATGCCTCCTTGAAAGAACAGAGAAATTGCCACGATGAAATCTGAAGGTCATCTCCAGCCCCTCAACGAACAAAATGCCGCCTCCATGTGTCCGAGGATAGGTCTCCGTGCTGGTGCTCTGACAAAAAGGAGAACAAGAGGAGAACAACAGATGAGGCAATGCAATCGAGCTCCAGGTGGTGGGAGATGCTCTTTTCACCTGCTGCTCTTTTGAAGTGCTCAGGAAATGAACAGAATACAGAGTCAGATTTCATAAAAAAAATAAAATAAAATACATTTTGAGGCGGAAAAAAGGTTCATATATATATATATATATAAAATGTATAACATTGATTTAATTCTGCATGACTTTATATATATTTCTTTCATTTTATTTGTATAGAACTTTTAAATTAATAAATTTCTTTAGCAATTTTGTTGTTTTAAAGCAGATTATAAATTTGTACAACAGAATGTATAAGTTTAGTGTCTATAAATTTGTTCCTTAGATTTGTAATTTTATCTCGAATGAGTGAGCTAGAGGTGAGTGTGGCAAGGATAAACTCTCTGGGATGGCATAGGGAAAGAAACCTTGAGAGGAACCATCCTAAACATCAAATGTCCTATCATTATAGTTCCATCATTGTTGAATTGTGCAGTGATAGGACCTGAAACAAAGAACTATTCATGCAACCTGTGCTGCTGAATCATTGTAGCAGACTGTTGATATCAATTACAGTCCAAATCCATTCTCAAATTACTTAATTTGCTTAGTAACTTCACGGATCTTTAGCTTTATGTGGAACCAGCTGCACAGAGTGGTCTCCAAATGAGGAGAACTTTATCGAGATGGAGGGCGTCGGGTTGAATCGGGCAGATCTGAAGAGAAGGAGAGAAACACTGATCACTGGTAGTTCTAAAAGTAGTTCCATTAATACATTTATGTACTCATTCAAATGTTCAATTGTTACTGTAGTAATGGCTAATACACAGATACATGTTTGATGCACAGTGACTCAAAACAATTCATGATTTTTGAAACACATGTATGTTCCATTTGTTTCTATCCATCTGGACTGCGTACTTCAAATCTCTATAAGCATTATTTAGAGAGCCACTGGATAAAGTCCGCTGGAGTATTCTATCTATCATGGAATACCTTCAAAATACTGTAGTTTCATCACAGATTTTGTGGCAAAGACCTAAATAATACCCAAGTATTGAAGCATAAAAACCTGTCTTCAACTTTTCAGCCCATGTAAACATTCCCGTGTCCAAACACGATAATCATGAAGCTATTATCGCGCTAACATCACGGTTCACAGAAACATCAGCTAAGAGCTTTACCATTACAGACACCCAGTCTTTACTCTTTGCCACCATTCATTGCTAATCTTTCATTTCCTGTTATCAGTGCATGCTAGTCAACAATAGCACTGAGTGCCGGTTTGATCTGTCTTTAACCTTGAATTTTTTATTTTTTTTTACTCTGTGTTTTCCAAATGATCTTCAAATGGTTAGAGGCGCACACTCTCTCGGCAAATCTCTAATAAAGCAGAAGCACATAATTATCAGGTGTCGGCGGAGAGCCTTGGAGGAGTTAGCTTTAGCCCTTTCGCCTGCGACCTAAGCCACGTTTTACATTCATTTCTGCTCGGATAGATTAATGAACAGTAATGACGCTTGTCCTGTGCATGCCATTACTGCAAACCCCGGTCTCAAAGGCAACACGTTCCTGTCCTTATTCCACATATACTTTATTTCCGCTGTAAGGCAAAATCTATAGTAATATTTATGCTAGCCAATTAGCCAATGGCAACATGCCAAACTGTCTGTTGTTACAATGACATCACCCTAGTCAGTCAATAAGTTGTCTTTCTGTGTCCTTGCCTATTTTAGAGCTTAACGAATCATAAGAAATGCTGACTCCATCTTATATAAAGAGTGTAAGGATATTGTAGAGGTCACATGACAGGAATTGATTTGCAAATTTCATTAATCAGCTAAAGCCCCCTGTAATTGGCATCTCATTAGTCGACCAGTAGAGCTTTATCTCTGTTCGATGTGTTTGGGATCTCAAACTGCTTTCTTTAGCAATGAAATGTCAGCTTCTTCTTCTTCTTCTCCTTTCGGCTGCTCCCATTAGTGGTCGCCTCAGCGGATCATCCTTCTCCATACTACTCTGTCCTCTACATCTGCCTCTTTCAAACCAACTACCTGCATGTCTTCCCTCACCAAATCCATAAATTCTCTCCTTGGACTTCCTTTTTTCCACCTTCCTGGTGGCTCCATCCTCAACATTCTTCTACTGATATACCCCATGTCCCTCCTCTGCACATGTCCAAACCATCTTAATCCCCCCCCCCCCACCTCGTCTCCTAAACGTTCTACATGCGCTGTCCCTCTAATAAACCTGTTTCTAATCCTGTCCATCGTCGTCACTCCCAATGAAAACCTCAACATCTTCAGCTCTGCTACCTCCAGCTCCACCTCCTGTCTTTTACTCAATGCCACTGTCTCTAAACCATACAACATCTCAGGTCTCACCACAGTCCTATAAACTTTCCCTTTCACTCTCACAGATACTGTTCTATCACAAATCACTCCTGCTATCACTCTTCTCCACCCACTCCACCCTGCCTGCACTCTTTTCTTCACTTCTCCAACACACTCTCCATTACTTAATTAATGTAACAATAATGTCAAGTCAAGTCAAGTTAATTTCTATGGCACTTTTCACAATGGACATTGTCTCAAAGCAGTTTTACAGAATTTAAGAATCAAGGTGAGCAATGTGTATTCATCCCTGATGAGGAGCCTGTGGCGACTGTGGATGTTATGAGACAGAAACCTTGAGAGGAACCAGACTCAAAAGGGGAACCTATCCTCATTTGGGTGATATCAAGAGTGTGATCATAATTCTTAAAAAAAAAAAGTCTGATCTATTGCAATGTGTAGCATCTATGGTAGTCACATGACAAAAGACTGAACGACTCAGACCAGAGGACTCATGAGATTAAATACTCAATTCTGCATACACTGCATAGCATCTATGGGAGACATGTGATAAAAAAAAAAAAACTAATGATTTTAGACTAGAAGCTTTGAAAGGTAAACCACTCAATTCAGATTCCTGTACATAACTTATGAAGATTTTGCAATGCACTGCTCATGCACGTCCAGTAGGAAATGAACGAATCACTCTTTGAGACTACTTGTTCTTCTGAGTCACATTAAAGACGTGTTTAAAATGGACAAATAGTTTATGAACAACCCTGAAGCAGATCGGATTATCAGTCAATTAGGACACGTCACGTTTATACTAACTTCTCTCTCTGGATAACCGATCGGATCTGTCTTTTCCGTGCAATATATAAATAAGTCTACAGAAGATGAACCAGGTTCGGACCTGAAGAGGAGGGTATAGTTTTGAAGACATTTTTCAGTCACGGGACATTTTACAAATCCTGCAAAATGAGGTGAATGAGGAGGCTGCAGTTAGTAATAAGATGAATAGATTACATTGTGGAAACAGTAAAAAAACATGGATACAAAAATGTTGCCAGATGTGGTGGGAAAAATACGTGTTTACGTTTACATTTGAGGCATTTAGCAGACGTTCTTGTACAGGGCGACGTTCAAAAGTGTCTCTAGCTATGAATAAATCTACACTGGTACACCAGATTACAAACTTAATATAAATCAGCCTACCAAGCAAACTTGGAAAGTGTTAGTTTAAGTATTTCAGGAAGAGGTAGGTCTTCAACCATTGCTTGAAGACAGTAGTCCAGTTTTGAAATGACAGGAGACTGAACAATTACCTGGGCAGCCTGTGTGGACAGAAATGGTTGAATCCTTTGAATGTTGTAAAGAAGAAATCAACAGGAACGAGCCACATTAGCAACATGTGAGGAGAAGGACAGTTGATTGTCCATAGTTACCCCAAAGTTGCGAGCAGTGGCTGAAGGGAAGAGCAGAGAGTCATGAAGAGTTATTCAGAGATCTTGACCTGGAGATGAATCACCTAAGATGACCAGCAGTTCTGTTTTGCTGGGGTTCAGTTTTAATTGATGAGCATTTATTCATTAAGATATGTCCGCCGCGCATGCCAAGATCTGAACGGAGCTGTGATATATGAGGGAATGAAAGAAAAGATGAGTTGAGTGTCATCAGCATAGCAGTGGTAAGGAAACCCATGTGAGGACATGACTTCAAGATATGATTTCTTCACAGAGAATGAGTGGTTCTCCAACTTTCCACTATATTTGTGATGTACCCCCGGCCTTGACTGTACCACGAAACCACACAGCTGTGTGTAGTGGTTAAGAGGGGGCATAGTTTTGTGTGATGTTGATCTGCGAATACAGACACGATGGCTGGATTGCGTTTACATTACACTGAGATCTGTCACAATGTGTGCTCTTCAAAATCTGGACCAGGACACGCAGATCGCATACAAGTTAATCTCAATTGTAAATGCAGCAGCAGTGTCATCAAATCCAGTGTAATCAAATGAAATGTAAATCGTTTGAGTTGTGGTGCAGTAGGAATCACTTACAAGCCTCACAAGAGTTAAAGTTTGATCCAGACTTTTGCATTTTCTCCTGTTCACATGGATTCCCTTTGAGCTTTCTGGGTTTCCTTTCACCTCCCAAACCATGCAGGTAAATAACTGTGCCTGTCGGTGTGACTAAGTGTGTGAATGTGTGTGTCAAACTGGCTTTTCTTCTAGGTTGTGTTCTTTCCTAGCACAAGAATTTCCCAGGATAGACCGTATATACATCATAAAAAGGATCTCTGAAGAGGATCATGTGCATCCCGAAGACGAATGTATTTTGAGACATTGAACTTCTAAAACCTGTGTGTAACAATGTACCCATTAATGATTAACAATTGTTTGATGCTAATTCGGAGGCTATAGGTTTCATTTGCTCGGTATATGTAGTTGCCTTGTAGTTTGACTCCAAAACCTTCAGACACTCTAATGACATCTTGTGCCAAAACAACTCTTTAAATAAATCCAAACTGGGCAGGTATTGCGATTTCGCAAATGTCGGCCATGTGCTTGAATATAGGCAACAGAAGGAACAGAAATAATTATAACATTTCAGCGCTGGAGCATCTGCTGTCATTTGAATAATTCACAGGTCATTTCCATATCCACAGCTGTGTCAGTATGCAAGCCGTTATGTCATTACGTGAACGCCACCGTTATTCATGTTGTGTATGAGAGTCAGGAGCGGTCACTCCTTCTCACTGAAGCACCAATGAAACTGATAAATCCATATTGAATTTAGTTATAATTGCACGTTTGAATGCATTTTGTGTGTGTGTGTATGTGATGTTCATTAACAGCAGGCTAGGTGACAGTGTGTGTGACAGCAAAGTAGGCGGATTGGTCAGACCACACTGCCTAGAAAAGCGATCGATGCTAAAATTGGTGCCACTGTTTGCATCATCTGCTTTGCATGAGCCGGTTATCTCCGACTTCTCTGATTGGATGATTGAGAGACTTTTTTTGTGTGTGGTACCTCGGCACAAGGTGCAGTCTCATTAGAACTCATGCTTCTACTCACATTCAGTTGTAGAAATTCGATAATGTCAGTCACTTTGGATAAGGGCGTTGGCCAAATGCTGTAAATGTTAATAAATGGAAAAAAAATCGATCACACGAATGAATATTTTATAATAATAATTGATATTTTAATAGGAGGAGGTGGAAGTTCTGTTGTTAAGGCTCTGTACATGCATGTATCACACATATACATGGTATGCATATACCTTGCATTTTTTCTTATGTTCCATCCAAATAATGTCTGAGGTCCTTGGGAGGATTTACGGAGGAACAATGTGACCGTATTGTGTATAAGACTGTTTCCAATCCACACAAAAAACTATTGATTCCTGAATCTTGGACACAGATCAGAAATATTCTATGTCAAGTCAAGTAGGTTTTATTTTCATTCCTAACATATACACATATCAGGCATAACATTATCACAATATAACATTATGACTGGTGAAGTGAATTGATTATCTCTTCATCATGGCACCTGATAGTGGGTGGGATATATTTATTAGGCATCAAGTAAACATTTGGTGCTTAAAGTTGAATGTTTGAAGCAGGAAAAATGGGTGAGTTTGACAAATAGTGACATCTAGACGTCTGGGTCAGAGCATCTCCATAACTGCAGCTCTTGTGGGATTTTCCTGGTCTGCAGTGTTTAGAATCTATCAAAAGTCCTCCAAGGAAGGATCAGTGGTGAACAGGTGACAGGGTCGTGGGCGACCGAGGCTCATTGCTGCAAGTGGGGAGCGAAGGCTGACAAGCTCCTGTAGCTGAAACTGCTGGAGTTATGCGGAGGGTCTCGATTCCTTAGGGAACTAGGATTACATACAGACGTTGCTGCTCGACAGTACAGAGGTGCTACATCAGACAACATAAATTATCAAAAAAAAACACGGAACTACACAAAGCTCAAAAATAACAACACAAAGTGCACATGTGCATGAGACAAGGAAACAATAGACACAGTAACTGTATGTGTCAGTCCAGTTCCTTCATGTTGAGGAGTCTGATGTCTTGTGAAAAGAAACTGAAAGATGTGAATGCTTGAATGCTTTGGTACCTTTTTTCCATTGTGTGTGAGGGATGTGTGTGTGTGTGTGTGTGTGTGTGTGTGTGTGTGTGTGTGTGTGTGTGTGTGTGTGTGTGTGTGTGTGTGTGTGTGATTAGCCACAATGCTGGTGGCTTTACAGATGCAGCGTGTGGTGTAAATGTCCATGAAGGAGGGAAGAAAGACCCCAATGATCTTCTCAGCTGTTCTCACTATCTGCAATAGTATCTTGCAATCCAAGATGGTGCAAATCCCAAACCATGCAGTGATACAGCTGATCAGGATGCTTTCAGTTGTCGCTCTGAAAAATGTTGTAAGAATGTGTGGTGGAAGCTAAGCCTTCCTCAGCGTTCTCAGGTAGTTAACAGGCTGCAGAGCTTTCTTTGTCGTCATGAGGTTATCATGTTATAAATAGGTATAGTTAAAGTTCAAGTTTGAAGGTTTTTTGTCATATGTACAGTGTCAGTGTCAATAAGGCTAAACTACAGCAAATATTAAACATTCAACAATATTAAACAGTGAAGAGAATGAGGCATAAGAAAGTTAGAATTATTTAAAGGTGTGTGCAGTGTATATATATATATATATATATATATATATATATGGATTTCTTTTCGGCTTCTCCCGTTAGGGGTCGCCACAGCGGATCCTCCGCACGTTTGATTTGGCACATGTTTTACGCTGGATGCCCTTCCTAACGCAACCCTCCACAATTTATCCGGGCTTGGGACCGGCACTAAGAGTGGCTGGGGATGGTTCCCTGACCGGGAATCGAACCCGGGTCGCAGCGGTGGGAGCGCTGCATCTTAACCACTAGACCACCAGGGGACATATATATATATATATATATATATATATATATATATATATATATATATATATATATATATATATATATATATATATATATATATATATATATATATATATATATATATATATATATATATATATACCGTATTTTTCGGACTATAAGTCGCTACTTTATTCCCACGTTTTAAACCCCGCGGTTTGAACAACGAAGCGGCTAATTTATGGATTTTCCCTGGGTTTTTCCCGGTTTCACAAACTTCAAGCAAAAAAACTGAGCGACATAACATTAGACCAATTAAATTCCCGAACGGAAACGAAAAAACGCACCTCACCTGTGTTCTGAGCTGCACGGCATCGGGAGAAAAACTTCCACTCGTGGCGCATGGCGATGACAAAAGATAAACTCTCTAGAGAAATACAGTGCTACCTTGACCTTCGAGTTTAATTCGTTCCGTGGACGAGCTCGTATCTTAATTTGCTCGCACATCAAATCAGTTTTTCATATTGAAAATACTTAAAATGGAATTAATCAGTTCCAACCCTCAAAATGACACCGTTTTTATGTTTCATTTTATTAAATTGGAAAATACATTTCTAAATAACAAATCTTGTATAAAAACATAATAGAAAGAGTATGTAAAGATATAATAAGGTTTTATTCAGTGTATTTTCATTGGAGATAAGATGACTTGAGCTAACGAAAACACTGGTGGGGGGTGTGTGTGTGTGTGTGTGTGTGTGTATGTGTGTGTGTGTGTGTGTGTGTGTGTGTGTGTGTGTGTGTGTGTGTGTGTGTGTAGAGGCGATAAGCGGAGGCGGATGGAAAACTAGTTTTTTACTATCACTCCTGTACACTAAGTATCCCTAAACTTTAAAATTTTTACTTTTTCTTCTTTGCTTATCTTAATTTTCGTCACAATCTTTGCTTTCTGGCTTCGCTTCGCCATCTAGCAGCGGCGTCTCGAGCTCGTACCTCAATTTTTTACTCACGTAACAAAGCAAAAAAATCGAACCGAGTGATCGCTCGTACCACAGAAAACTCGTACATTATTGCACTCGTAGGTCAAGGTACCACTGTAGTTGTGAAAAGAAGGAGGAAGACATTGAACAATGACTTACTTGGTAGGCTACTGTTTAGATACAAGCCGTTGTAACGCGTTGAGTCTGGGTGAAGGGAGAGCTCACTAACTCCAGTTACAGCAGAAATCATATAAGCACAGACAGCTTTCCAAAACTCGTGCTTTTTTATTTTTTTTCTTGGCAACAGCGTTATGGGTTAGTCAAAGAAACTTAGAAATGAGCATCAGAAAATAATAAGGACATAATCCTCAGTCTTACACACGCGCAGTTATAGCGGAAGAATGCAGTGCCAGGCTCTGGCACTCCCTGTATCTGCATTCCCAAAATACCGCTATGGTCCTAATAGAAGTGCAACATATTTCACCCATTACACCGTGTGTAACGTGTCTTTCGTTAAAGCCTGTGTAAAGTACATTAGTGTAGAAAACGGCTTATTGATGTTAAAAATAAAAATATTTGTAAAATTCAGTGGGTGCGGCGGTATATATATGGTACCTTGACCTACGTGTGCATTAATGTACAAGTTTTCCAACGTACGAGTGGTCACTCGGTCGATTTTTTGCTTTGTTACGCGGGCCAAAAATTGAGGTACAAGCTCGAGACGCCGCTGCTAGATGGCAAACGAAGCCAGAAGCTACGATTCTGACAAAAATTAAGATAAGCAAAGAAGAAAAAGTAAAAAAAAAAAGGTTTAGGGATACATAGTGTACAGTAGTGATAGTAAAAAGCGAGTTTTCCCTCCGCCTCCGCTTATCGCCTCTGATTATTTTTAATATATATATATATATATATATATATATATATATATATATATATATATATATATATATATATATATATATATATACATACACACACACACACTAGCATGAGGTACCTTTACCTTTTATAAAAAAATAATGGTGGTGTACAAGGAGAAAAAAATACAGAGTGCAAAAATACAGGAGTGTGCAAGTGTATACCTAATAACATGCGAAAAACACAGCTAATGAGAACCAATGAGATAACAGAAAGAAGAAAACAATTGAATTAATTCAATAACCAAAAAAAAACCCTGCTATTAAATACAGATTGAATTAAGATGGTGTTTAGCAACATAATAACAATTTGACACTGGAGACTCCTTTCTTATAACCATTCCCAGCACATCAATAATTGTACTTATTTTCTTGTTATAATATGTTATTAAAATAATAATAATAAAAAAAAATCAGTTCATTATTAGTTTGAGATTATGTATCAAGTCCCCACTAAAATCTACTAAAATACATTACAGCAAGTGCAATGTTATAAACCTAAATAAACCTAAATAATAATATAAATATTTGCTCCTGGCAATGTTCCCAGACGTACCACTATGGAAATTAATATAAATCCCTTCTGACCAATCAGAATCGAGAATTCGACAGCGCTGCGATGAGATAAAACATGGCATAAGGCCCGGCTCGCGTAACGATATTGCGTTCTGCATAACGTACTCGCGGATGTGTGTGCTCTTATAATCTAATAAACTATTCCATTACACGAAATGAGCGTGCGGCACATCATGCATATGGCAGGAAAGGCTCTGGACACCAAACTGGAAAAGCTCATTTTCTAAACCAATAAGCTGTTGTAATTTTTATGCCCAAAACATCCTGTTTCTCAGGACATTTTGTGTAGCAGCACTTAGTCCCGGATGTTCCTGCAGTATTAGACTACCTCAGACTAAATATACACAGATACAGCTCAACTTGTTTCGTGCAGTAACTGTTGTAGAATGATCAGAAAAGGTCAGTGGAGTCATGATTATATGATCCCTTTATATTTTTAACTGCCCAAATATCAAATCCATGTATTTTATTGTGTTTAACCACTCACAATACCGGAATTATCCAACAAGAATAATACAAGTCAAGTCAATTTAAAAATAAGCTTTTATTATCATTTCTACCGTATACTGTGTAGCTGACACAGTATACAGTGAAATGAGACAACGTTCCTCCAGAACCCTGGTGCTACAACAGAGCACAGAGCAAGGACTAAAGTAAGTGTCATCGCCACATAAAGTGTGTAACCTGGTGCAAACAGTGCAGACAAAATCAGTGCAGACAGACAACACCATCTGACACCATCTGAGTGTGGGGCAGATACAAAAAACACAGAATACAAAATAGTGCCGACCAGTAAACCTACTGGTGCAAAAACAGCATGTAACAGTATAATATGATTAAATATAAATATAATATGGGTGGTGGAATGGATTGAGATGAGTAATGAGTGTGTGTTGAGTTTAGGTTGTACTGTTCAGTAAGTGTGTGTGTGTGTGTGTGTGTGTGTGTGTGTGTGTGTGTGTGTGTGTGTGTGTGTGTGTGTGTGTGTGTTTCTTATGTACAGTTCAGTTCTGTGGTGAGGAGCCTGATGGCTTAAGGGATTGTTGCACTGTCTGGATGTGAGCCCCGAATGGAACCACGAAACGGAACCACTTTCCTGATGGCAGGAGAGTTTGTGAGGGGTGTGTGGGGTCGTCCACAATGCTGTTGGCTTTGTGGATGCAGCATGTGGCGTAAATATCTGTGATGAAGGGGAGAGAGAGACTCCAATGATTTTCTCAGCTGTCCTCACTATCCTCTCTAGGGGCTTGCAATCCCAGACAGTGCAGTTCCCAAACCAGGCAGTGATGCTGTTGCTCAGGATGCTCTCGATGGTCACTCTGTAGAACATTTTTAGGAATGGGGGGGCACTTTCCTCAGCCTTCTCAGGAACTAGAGGCACTGCTGTTGCTGATCCTGGCTGCCTAAGGCCTCCCACACAGGAAGTTCAGGCCCAGTAGGCTCAGATTCTCAATCAGGTGCTGAGGGATGATTGTGTTAAATGCTGAACTGAACAGCATTCATACGTAAGTGTCCTTATTGTCCAGGTGGAGGGGCATGGAGATGGCATTTTCAAAGGAACGGTTTGGACGATTCCCAAACTTCATGGGGTCCAGTTAGGGTGGAAGCTGGGTCTTGATGTGCCTCATGACAAACCTTTTGAAGCATTTCATTACAATGGGTGTGGGGAAGTGGATTCGCTTGCCGTGTGTGTGCTTCGCCTCTCTGATGGCATGGGACAAGTCAAGTCAAGTTTATTTCTATATCGCTTTTCATAACAGGCATTGATTTAAACCAGCTTTACAGAAAATAAGTTAAGGTGAATTGTGTGCTTTTATCCCTGATGAGCAGCCATGGCAACTGTGGCAAGGAAAAACTGCTTTAGATGTGTATGAGGAAGAAACCTTAAGTGGAACCAGAATCAAAAGGGGAACCCATCCCCATTTGGGTGACATCAAGACTGTGATTATAGTCTTTAAACAATACAGAACACTGAAGAGTGAGAACTAACATGATATTGGCGTCAAGAGGATCTGCCAATATCCCTTGGTTAAGTCCAGTGTCGAATAAAAGCGAGCCGCGCCCAACCGATCAAGGAGCTCATCGATGCGAGGCATTGGATATGCGTCAAATGTAGACACTGGTTTGACCTTTCATTAATCCACACAGAACCGGACCGACCGAGGCGGATTCTGACTCGGTTTTAGCGCCATAATTTTAGGAGATTCAGGTGATATACTTAAAGCGCCCCGCCTGTGTCCGTGCGCCGCACCTCATAGTCGCCCTTGTCATACAGCCGGAATTGCTGTTACTGTGCATGTAGCAAATTCTCCAGTGTTAGCTGTTCCAGTGTGTGGAGTGTCGCTCTCAGATCCAGAACGTACTGGATTAAATTTATCGCGCTCGAGGGTCCCTCCTCCCAATTTTCCCAGAGAACATCTAACACTCCGTGTGGCTTATGGCCGTACAATAATTCAAACGGGGAGAACCCCGTGGAGGCTTGCGGGACCTCTCGTACTGCAAATAACAAGGGCTCGAGCCATTTATCCCAATTCCATGTGTCCCCGTGTACGAACTTCCGAATCATGTTTTTCAGGGTTTGATTGAAACTCTCCACCAGGCCGTTGGTTTGTGGATAATAGACACTGGTGTGAATCTATTTAATCCCCAACAACTCGTACAGTTCGCAAATTGTTTGTGACATAAACGACGTGCCTTGATCAGTCAGGATCTCTTTCGGGATCCCAATTTGGGAGATAACGTGGAAGAGCGCAACACTACGTGCGGAGATGTTGCGAAGGGGCACTGCTTTCGGATATCGCGTCGCATAATCCACTATGACTAATACGAAGCGATGCCTGTGTGCAGTTTGCTCTAATGGCCCGACGAGGGAACCATTCCGATTCTTTTGAAGGGAACCTCGATTAATGGTAAAGGCCACAAAGGCGCTTTTGGGATGGCCGGCAGATTCACCAGCTGACATTCCCGGCATGCCGCACACCATCTACGCACATCGCCGTGAATGCCTGGCCAATAAAAATTGTCCATTAGGTGTCTAATGTTTTCACACAGCCCAGGTGCCCGGGCATCGGATTATGATGAGCCGCATGGAATAGAAGCTCCCTGCGGCTTTTCGGGACCAACAACTGGGTCGTTTCCTCTCCGGTTCGAGTGTCCTGTGTCACTCGGTACAATTTTTCTTTAATCACGGTGAAGTAGGGATAGGGAAGCACGCTATCCGGCTGGATTCGCTGCCCATCGATTGCTCTCACCTGGTCGAAGGCATGTCGGAGTGTTTTGTCCCGCGATTGCTCGAGGGAGAAATCCCCGGGGGGAATTCCCCGTAGGGCGTAGGGTCCCCGGTGCTGCCTCCCCAGACAACACAGCGCACCTCCCCCCCGCTTCACCTTACCGCAGGACCCATCCACTAAGCAAGCGAGGAAAAGCGGCCCAATTCGTACCCAAGATTAGCGGATGGGTAAGACTAACCGTTGCCTCCACTCTATGATTTTTTTCCCCTGAAATGAACTGAAATGGCCACCAGTGAATATTCGTGAACGTCCCTATGCACCCGGCGTGCAGTATTCAAAACCTCGCATCGCACCAGGTTTTGATGGATGGCGGTCTGTTTGCAGCCCAAATCCACCAACGCCTGGTGTGTACCCCCTTGGATACTCAACGGTATACAGTTTGTTCCTGCTTGATCGGGGGCAGCCTGTCTGAATCCGGACCATCACCCCTAACTCTATAACGGGACACTGATCCAGGAAATGTCCCAGCTCCCCACAGCGCCAACAGACCGCTGTCGCGCTTCAGCTCCGCACCTGCGCGGGCTGTCTCACCCACCTGTGGAGTCAGAGGCAAAGATCTATGAGCGAGAGCAGAAGGAGAGGAAGCAGAAAAAGAAGAGAAGGAGCTCGCGGCCGAGCCACCGGCTTCAGGGAAATCGGCCCCCGTTTCCAGGGTAAGGGAGAGGTGGAAGAACCAGGTGACAGGGAAGAAGGAGAGTCGGATAGAGAGCCAGGGGATCCGCCCACCCCTGCATACGCCGCCAAGTGGTCCTCTGCCCGCTGTACCGCCTTCTCCACGTTTTCCGGTCGCTGGCACTGAACCCATCGGGCGATGAACTGCTCCAACACCACGCGATCCAGAACCTCGTCCGTGCTCCGTTTCTTGTCCCGCAGACATCTCCGGCACGCATCGCGAAGCTGGTGGGCGAAGGCGAACCGACCTCGTGCAGCGTTAACGCGCAAAACCGCTGTTGGTGCTGCTCCGGTGTCCACCCCACTCGCTGGAGGATCGCCCGCTTCAGATCTTCATACTCCAGCATACGATCGGCCAGCAGCTGCTAAGCAGCGAGCTGGGCTTCCCCGGAAAGCAGCGGCAGCAGGCGGAGAGCTCTCTCCATCCATTCCCCTGAGACCGCTACACGCTCGAACAGCTCCAGGAAAGCCTCCACATCGTCCTGCATGCCTATTTTCATCAGTGGGATGGTAGGCGGCAGGCGAGGGGGGGTTTACCGGAGCCTCTTTTGAGCTCAGAGCGCTCCGGAATGCCGCCCGGTCCTCCGCCTGTTCTCGGATCACTTCCTCAAACCGCTGTTCCTGCTCGGCACACACCCGAAGGAGGGCCTGGTGCTGGGTCTGCTGGAGCTCAGCGATCGCCTTCACACACACACACTCCTCCTTAAATGCATCCTCCAATCACTGGAAAAGAAAGAATAATCACTAGGTCACATTGACTTCAGGTGAGGCAATCCCCTGCCTATCTGCTCCCGGCCTCACCCTCCATTCACAAACCAACGCTCGGCCACACCCCCGCTGCCACAGCATTGTTGAAATCTCTGGCGATAATAAACAGTCCGTCCGGGTGAACATTCTGCAGGTCGCTAATAGCCCCATAGAGTGGTAAATTCCCGTGCTAAATAAACTGGCTTGCATCTTACAATCACAAACTCCACTAGCGATGAGCAATAGCAGGAGACAAGTGCAGAGTTCTTGCACCATTTTGTGTTGATGTAAACACACAGCACTACCGTGAGTCTTTCCGCACAGAGCTGCGCTTCTGTCGGCACCAAACGTGGTTAGCCCGTCTAGCTGGATGGCGGCACCTGTAACTCGGGCTAAAGACGTGAAATGCACCATTTTGGATTCATAGAGGCTGCTGTAAGCTACTGTTGCGCCACCATCTTGATCACATTTTCCTTTTTTTTGTTTTTAAGCCTGATAGCTGCATTCTGAGCTCAGAGATATCAACATGAAACCCAGAAAGCAATGTAGGTTTAATTGTGCGTGTCTGACATCCACCCAAAATACATGAAGACCATACTCACATCCTTGTGCTCCTGAGATACCAGTCATCCTGTCAATTTCTGATCTTTATACCTGATTTCCTGAGCCATCCTAATGCTCTGAGGTTGGACACCTGCAGGATTTGGAGTGCAATTTACATTTATGGCATTTGTCAGACACCCAGAACAACTTGTAACTAAGCAAATGCGGGTCAAGGGGCTTGCCTAAAGGCCCAAGAGTGGTATTTTGGTGTTGCTGGAATTTGAACTAATGTTCTTCTGATCCAGAGTTCAATAGCTTAATCACTGCGCTACCGCCTTCCTGGGTAAAATGAACTTTTATTCTATAATGGAATAAGACTACAATTGGTATGAACAGTTTTCAGTTCATTTCGATTCCATTCTTTTTTATTTGTAGATCGCTTTTAACAATGAACACCGTTACAGAGATAAAATGTTTATAAAATAATATATAAATTAATTCCTTGTAATTCTAAGTTAATCTCCAATGAATGATCCAGTGGCAACTGTGGCAAATAAAAAACATATATAAATAAATATAAATATATAAATTAGTTCCTTGTCATTCTAATTAATCTCTAATGAATGATCCAGTGGCGACTGTGGCAAATAAAAACTCCCTGAGATGGAATGAGTAAGAACCCTTGAGTGGAACTAGACTCAAAAGGGAACCCATCCTCATCTGGGTGGCCCTAAATGTCCACTTATTACAGTTTCATCACTGTTTAGGTGTGCAGTGATGGGCGCTTAAATGCAACCTAAGATCCTGAGCCATTGTAGTAGACTGTTGATATTATTTACAATCTAAATTCAACCCCAAAGGTCTTAAGTTGCTCTGGAACTTCATGAATCTTTCGGCTGTTCATGTGGATTCATCCCCAGCTTTTAAAACAAATCCAAGAGGGTTGTAAAACTCCTGAATGGCCAATGAAGTGAAGAGAAGACTAGTCAGAAACCAAAAGGGGGTGAATACTTATGCAAGATATTGTATAAAGTGTAGCTAGATGTGCTGACAGAGGGAACAAGATGGAGGTGGCTCATCTCCAGTCTCTTCATCATGCTGCCAGCACTCAGGATTAAAAGGTTTTCGCTGGCAGAGCTGCAGTAATCACAGATTTATTAGCTATACTCATCTGAGGCTCTTCGCTCGCCATTTCCAACTGGAAGAGGACAAGCGTTGAATTCCATCAGTCCTGCGTCTGTGGAACAACAGGGAACCCGACACACATGAGAGCTCAGATCACTTCCTATTGTGCATGCTGATACAGGACTGCTTGGTAGGCAGTAAAGCTCAGATCAGGCAGTACCAGAAAACAGGCAGAGGAATGGTTCTGGAATAAAAAAAGGATGGGGATGTGTGGTTGTATTTACTCAACAGCTCATGCACATTATTCACTGCTATAGAGTTTATATTTATTTGCTGTACATTTATTTACTTATATATTACATACTGTACGAGGGTGTATCAAAACGTTTCAGGACCAATGGTGATAACTGGTGCTATTCTGTTAGTGAAAGGACATCACTGGAAGACGACGAGAGATCAGGAAGACCTTTGACAAGCTTAACCCTTGAAAATGTCAAAACCATTCAGCAACTTATGCCTGATGATCAACAAGAATAAGACCATGCTTTTGCCCATCAGTGCAGTTTTCCCATAATGATGTATGAATTGAGAAAGAGTTCTAAGATATACTCACTCTAACAAAGAATTTGTGCTTGGAATCGTACAAAATATTTTAAACATAGCAGAGCCATGATTAGCAAAGCACAATAATTAAGTTTTGACATAGTTGTTTAGATGCAGCAAAAAAAAAAATCACCTGACATTCAATTTCATCATGTTGTCAGGGGAAAAAAACGTCCATTTAGAGCAATTTGGATAAAACAACTTTATTAAGCAGAGAAAAAAAAAAAAAAAAAGCTTCAGTTTCATGCAGATATCTGAAAGCCACCGCATTGGGATGCTTATTCACGCTTTTGTTTGCTATTGCCTCTTTGCAGAGATCTGCAATGATTGTCAGAGCAATTATGAGGCCTGTGATTGGAGCAGTGATTGCATGGCAAGGAACTGCGAAGGAGAACCTCCTGCTGATGATGTGTAATTACGTGCGCATTACACTCAGACGACAGAAATCAGCCTATTGGTCAGCTGATCACGCCGCTCGTCTTCCAGACACATTTGAATGCCTGATATTAATATTTAATGTTATTATTGCCGAATAATTTATTTTTATTTTTTCATTTGGCAGTGTGTTATAATAATGCAGGTGCGTCAGACGAAAGCGTTATCTGATTGGAACAATTATTGGTAATTACAACATGGTGCTGTCAGGTTCTTGATTGATTCCTTTTTTTGGAACAGCAGCTCTAACAGTAGTTTTAACTCTCATTCAAAGCACAGGTTTATAATATTAATTTAAACATGTTGCTGTGTCTGTCTTTTTTTTATTGTGTCCATTACCTACTAGTCAAAATCTGATAATGATGATAATAGATGAAAAAAATGTTTACTGATTGATGTGTAGATATTTATTTAAACATTTATCAAGTCTCAAAAGTCGGAGGGTAGGAAAGTCTTCCAGGATAGGATTTGGTCAAGTTGTGAAATGCAAACTTTTGATGGAAATTGGAGGCTTGTGGTTAAGATATAGACTTTGTATCAGAAGGTCACGAGTTCAAATCCCAAGTAGCCAATGCTGGGCCCTTGAGCAAGGCCCTTAACCTTTATCTGCTCAGTTGTAAATCGCACTGGATAAAGGCGTCTACCAAATGCGATGAATGTTTCCTAGTTTTGCTTTATTATAGGAACAAAGGCCACTCTAGCATAAATTATATGGACAAAAGTATACACCTGACTGGTTCTTCTCAAAACTGTTTAGAATGTTTTTGGATGTGGCACATTAGATTTTCCCTTGACTTGAACTAGGAGACCTAAACCTGTTCCAATTTTGGAGTGGAAGGTCTTGAGTGGCCTGCCATAGAGCTCTGACCTTAACCCTATTAAACATCTTGGGATATAAATAAAAGTATATGCATGGTCTTTTCTTATACTCACATATAGGAAAGTTTCAAAAAGTTTTAGACTGGCTCTGTTTACAAAAAAGTACTTTATTCATCTATGTTTATACGCTATCAGCTTTAAAATAGTCTCCTTGCACAGCAGTACAGCGCTCCCAGTGTTCCTGACACTTCTGGAATGTCTCCTTCTTTTTGAAGGTTGTCAAACACCTTCTGCTGTATGCGCTGAATCTGGATCACTGGATGGTGCCAAAATGGTGAGCTTTGAGCTGAATCTTCACCTTTGGGAATTCCGCATGAGCAAAATCTGCCGAGTAGGGTGGGTGCGGAAGTGAGATCATGTGGAATGTTTTCTGCCAATCGTCATACGAATGTTGCTGAATGGTTTCGACATTTGCAGGGGTTAAGCTCGTTAGAGGTCTCTCTGATCGCTGGTCATCTTCAAGTGATGTGATTGAAGCGCTCGTGCCGCTCAAAACACCTTGAAAGACTCGTTGCAGCATCGCCATATGTCAGACGTATTTCATGTCAAATGTCTCTGTGGCAGATTTGCCGTTTCACGTTTGCTCTTCGTTCTAACTTGCATTCCAAGATGAAATCGCAGACGTGGTAACGCAAGTGGTCAGAATAGCACCAGTTACCGCCATTAGTCTCGAAACCTTTTGATACCACCTGCTATTCCTCAAGATACTCTTGAACTTACATAAGAAGTGCTGGATGGAGACACTCTAGGACTACAATACATCAGGACCTGAATATGTTGCTTATATTAAGAACTCAGCAGGCAAATTAGGCTCATATGAGTGGAATAAAAAAAATGTCAGGTTGTGATATTGGTAATAATAAATTCACGTTAGAGTGTTAGAAGAATCTTGTGATGCTTCAATACCACGGATTAGTTTTCTATAATGGTACGACCCCAAGCTATTTATTTCTCCTGCACAGTGAAGAAAACTCTACGAACTGCGAGTCGAAAGTTTTTAACAGTAATAACGGCCAAAGTAATTGCTGACTAGTCTGCAAACCCCAGGGTTTAATAGAAGGATTAATGATGGATAGATATATAAATATCAGCCCCTGCTTTTAATTACCCGTTCGCTGCAGCGAATATTATAGTTCTCATCTCGCAGGATTTCTTAGCCTCTATTGTCTCAGGCAGTAGCCGGATAAGGGAGGGAGGCCTGCTCATGCTGATGATACATATTTCTGTGTCATTCAGCAATAGCAAGCAATTCATCAACGTCACTGTATTATTACAGCCATTATTCTGATGCGCCGGAGTCATTTCCGACAAGCGCCGAACTGTTTATCTTTTCTACAGGCCTCTTATTTGACTGACCTGCCATACTCAATATATTTCTAAATTTCAGTTGTTTCAGAAAAGAACTGCTATTTTGCTGGTGGTTACTGGATTTGACAGACTGTAATAATCCACACATGTCTAAAACCGGTTAAGGATAATGTTCCGAAATGGGAAACACTGTTAAATGTAAATCAACACAGGACGTGAAGAGCTCAGGGTGTAGGGCTTGGGCAGGAAATGTGTACATTGTTTTGGTTTTGTAGTTTTGTTTTTTTTACAAAAGAGATTTGTGTAAAGCTGAGAATATCTCAGGTTAACTGTTGTTTTCAGAATCAATTAAAATAAATTAAATTCATATTTATTTGTAGATCAATTTTAACAATGGACATTGTCTCAAAGCAGAGAGATAAAGGGGTTGTGAAAAGAATGTATACGTTTTTTTACTTATAATTGTAAGTTTATCCCTAATGATCAGGGAAAAACTCCCTGAGATGGTGTAAGGAAGAAACCTTGAAAGGAACCAGTCTCAAATAGAAAACCCATCCTCATCTGTGTTGCACCAAATGACTATTTATTACAGTTCCAATAATGTTAAGGTGTGCAGTGATAGGCACTTAAATACAACCTGTGGTCCTGAGTCATTGTATTAGACTGTTGATATTACAGGTTACTACTGTACAGTCCAAATCTATCTTCAGTTTTTTTTTTCGGAGTAACTGCATGGATCTGTTGAGTTGCTTAGTAGCTCCTTGTTCCATAACCTCAAATGACTGTATAAGACTGTGGAAAGGACATTATTCATAATCTTACATTCCAGTGCTCATGTTAGTTCTCACTCTCCAGTGTTCTCTATTGTTTTAAAGATTTATAAATACACTCTTGATGTCACCCAAATAAGAATGTGTTCCCCTTTTGAGTCTGGTTCCTCTCAAGGTTTCTTCCTCGTAACCTCTAAGGAAGTTTTTCCTTTTACAGTCGCCACGGCTGCTCATCAGGGATAAACACACATCGTTCATCTTAACTGTTAAATTCTGTAAAGCTGCTTTGAGAATAAGTGTGATTGTTGTAAGAAAGCGCTATAGAAATAAACTTGACTTGACTTTATGTGGAATCATCACCAGCTGCACAAAATATCTCCAATTGAATAGAAAAATCATAAAATGTGTCTCTTGATTTAGAATAGCAACAGGTGGTAGCACAGTGGGTAGGTGTTGGACTGCTGTTCGTAAGTTTGTTTCAAATCAAGAGTTTACATCCAAGCACATCCAATCTGCACTGCTGGGCCTGTGAACAAGCCCCTTAGTCCTCAACTGTGGATAATTTGATCATTGTAAGCTGCCCTGGATAAGGATAGCTGTCATATGCAACACATTTAAATAGGAGATGTTGAAATGCCTCTTTTTTGTCAGTCTAAGGCTTTTTAATTTGTTTAGAAAATTTCAGCAGGGAACATCAGAAAAGTCTTAAGTTTTTTTCTTGTTTTGGTTTGTTTTTTTAGGTTAAGCCAGACCACAACTATGCATATTTAAAGTTATATGCTACACATAAGTTTCAAGTCTCAAGTCTTATTTGTCATATGTATAATGTCAGTGACAGTTTGTACAATGAAATGCTTAAATTAGGCTACAGGCAAACTACAGCAAATATTACCATTGTACAATATTGAACAATAAGGAGAAGAGGAAATAAGGTAAAAAGAAAATCATTAGAATCCAGAAAAAAAAAATAATTCTAACTTTTGGGATGAATTGGAATGGAACCCCAGACTTTACTAACACCCTGGTGGCTTAATGAGCAAAAATCTCTACACCCCTTCTCTTACTTCATCAACTTAAACATGCTCTTAAGGTACCACTGACCACTGTTCCTGTCCCTTTCTTCTCTTTGGACCTTCCTGATTTATCATGACACCCTGCGTCTGGATAGAGTTCTCGTTAATTAGAGGCCACTCTGTGCAGGTAAGAATGGTTCCACCTCAACAGCTTTAAGATCCCTGAAATTACTGAACAACTCCAGAACTTTAAGGATAGATTTGGACTGTAATTATATTAACAGTCTACTACAATGGCTCAGGACCACAGTTAGCATGAACAGTTTTGCTATAATGAATTGACATTTTGTGCCACCTGGATGAGGATGAGTTCCCCTTTGAGTCTGGTTCCTCTCAAGGTTTCTTGAAGTTACCACTGTATCACTCATTCAGGAAAACTTATTGGAAACAAATGTGTACATTCCAACTTTATAATCTCTATAACCTCCCAAAGCTGCTTTGGGACAATGTCCATTGTTAAAAGCTCTCAACAAATAAAACTGAATTGAATTAAAAATCTTCATAAGACCATACACTCTTAAATCTAGTTAAGGAGTGGTGATTATTATAACAGCAAACAAATGCCCAAACAAATCTTGTCCACAAATGTTTGTCCATATATTGAAGTATAATTGATAAGAGCATGTTTTATAGACACACTGAATATAACTATAAAATGATAAGTGCTGTTCATTATTGTTTTTTATTTTATTTGACCTTTAACAGAAATTCTTATTAAAATCAATGATCTCTTTTACAAGATTGACCTGGCCAGGGTATAGCAGCCATGCAAAACTAAACATTAAAATACACACATTAAAACTTATTAACACTTACACATACACCTGTTTAACATAGAGGTCTCTGAATAAAAACAATCATGTGCCTTATTTACCACAACCTTTATGATGCTCGTGAATGCATTAATTAACATAAACAAATTCAAATACTTCTTCTTTTTCTTCTTCTTCCGGCTGCTCCCATTAGGGGGCGCCACAGCGAATCATCCGTCTCCATACCCCCCTGTACTCTACATCTGCTTCTTTCACAAAACCACCTGCATGTCTTCCCTCACCACATCCATAAACCTCCTCCTTGGTCTTCCTCTTTTCCTCCTTCCTGGTGGCTCCATCCTCAGCATTCTCCTACTGATATACACCATGTCCCTTCTCTGCACATGTCCAAACCATCTCAATCACACCTCCATCACCTTGTCTATAAAACGTCCGACATGCGCTGTCCCTATATTAAACCCGTTTCTAATCCTGTCCATCGTCGTCACTTCCAACGAAAACCTCAACATCTTCACCTCTGCTACCTTCAGCTCTACCACCTGTCTTTTAATCAATGCCACTGTCTCTAATCCATACAACATCTCAGGTCTCACTACAGTCCTATAAACTTTCCCTTTCACTCTCACAGATACTCTTCTATCACAAATCACTCCTGCTATCACTCTTCTCCACCCACTCCACCCTGCCTGCACCCTTTTCTTCACTTCTCTAACACACGCTCCATTAATTTACACTGTTGACCCCAGGTACCTGAACTTCTCCACCTTCTCCACCTCTTCTCCCTGCAACTGCCAATTGTTGGCAAATTGCGATCTTTTGAGTGAAATTAAACTCTTCGGGTTTTGATGGTATTGGAACAAGGAGCTTCATGAAGACATGCTTTACATTCGTTGGAGTGAAAGATCTTTTGCTCTAGAGATCTGATCTCAACACCATTGAGCACATTTTTGGTGAATTGAAATGCCACCCAAGACCTCCCCCAATTACAGTAAAACAGGGGTAAAATGTACTTTTTACTTGTCACATGTACATTACAGCACAGTGAAATTCGTTCTTTACATATCTCAGTGATGTTAGAAAGCTTGGGGCAGAGCACAGGGTCAACCATGATTCAGCATCACTGGAGCACAGAGGGTTAAGGGCCTTGCTCAAGGGCCCCAAGAATGGTCGCTTGATGATACTGGAACTTGAATCCCCAGTCTTCCATTTAGTAACCCAGAGCATGAACAACTTAGCTTCCACTTCCCTGTACCTGGTTTTACTTACACCCTTGTGGCTGAATGAATCGCTACAAAGCTCCACATGTACACTCCAAAATCTCTTCCTGAAAGAGTGGAAGTTATTATAAAAGTAAATGGGGACTAAATTTGGAATAGGATTTTCAAAAATCATCTCATGGACAGCTTTCCATGAACTTTTGTCAATATAGTGTATCTTTGAAGCATTAAAAACTAAAAATACTTCAAATCCTGTTTGCTAACTTGCTGGAATTAGCATTGTCACTTCTGAATAAAAATACATGCTCATTCAGAAATTATATTAGCTTCTCTCATGCGTGTAAAACAGTCTTACATTGTTTGCATTATGAAAGTCTATATATTTGAGAATTATAAAAAAATTTAATTAATAAAAATAAGGCTAGTCACTCCTCTTTCTCAGAAAATCTTATTTATTAAAAAGTATTTAAGTTTAAGTATTGTACATCTCAGAAATGGTTGATGAAAAACATTTTGGAAATAACAATAAGAAGGAAAAAACCCACTCATGCACATTTTCCCATTTATTTATTATTTGTTGAATTGGAGGATCGTTGGTAGAACAGTGCTGTCCAATGGCGGGAATTTGTTTTTGCATTTTGTCGGCTGTTCAGTGAACGATATTGCATTTGTGGTTTCGATTATGGACAAAGAATATCGTCAAGTAACACACAAACACACACACATAAATGTCACAATCAGCTAGTGTCATAACTGTGCAAAAGCAGCTCTTTTCTTTCCTCTTATAAATCATTTTTTTTCCCAGACTGTTTTGTGCAAGAAACTGCATCCAAAAAAACAAAAAAAACAAATCTGTTTTTCTTTTCCCCTTGAATTGCTCTTGTTGTCTGCACAGCGTGAAAGAAAAAGAAAAGTTTGCCTTCTCACTTTGTATAACAAAAAAGAAAGATGATTACAAGGGAAAATGTGTTTTTTTGGAGCCTCTGTCAATACAAACAGATCAATAATAGTGTGCTGTATTTGAATTTTTAATGTGTTGGCATTCAATACGGAGCAATAACACGTTAAAGTTTGATAAAAAAAAGAGAAATGTGATTTTAATTGCAAAACAGCTCATGTAACATTAAAAATGAATATACTGAAATGATCTTGATTATTAGTCCTTCAGTCAGTTTGCTGGTTCGCTGATAAACATGCGATTTTGTGTGAGTGGCCTAGCTAGCTAGCTTAAAAAGTCGGCATGCTAAAAAAAAAGAATACATAGACCAGACAGGTGGTATGAGTCCTCCTGACTTATTTTATATAAAAAATAGAAAAGTCTTTATACATGACAAAAATAAAAACAGTATATCCTGAGCAACTTTACCTAATTTAAACAACTGAGCAGCTATGGAGTTTAGGGCCTTGCTCAGGCAGCTGTGTGACTGGGATTGACCTCATAACCTTCAGATTCCAAAATACCATTTAACCACTAATCTACCACCTCCCAATTATAGATTAAACTACATATGAGTAAATGAGAACACATACAAAGAACATACAATAGAAACGTTGCATGTTAGCAAATGTGTATAAGCAAGATGGAAAAAAATTCATGGGAAAAGGAAGGTTTGAAATTAGAGTTCAGAGATTATACCATAGCACCCTTGGACACTTCACCAAGAGAATACAGTGTTTTTCAGAAACAAATCAACATCATCAGAGACAACAGTCACTCCCAGAACAGGCCGTGCATTTCACCCCGAACCTTCATTGGTGTCCTACCTGAATCAATCCACCTAATGACACCACGGCTGTAGGAACCACCAGTATTTTAAAGAAACACAGTATAACATGAATTATAATATGAATGTCATTACTAAAGCAAGAAACCCAATGAAAACAATTTAACACGTCTCCTTTCACTGAAGCCACAGCTGCACTGCCTGCAGACACCATTTCTACCATTTCTAGCAAAAGCATAAATATTTACCACATAAAATGACTCAGGGTTTTCTGACCTTCCAATCAAAAGATGTTTGCACACACACACACACACACACACACACACACACACACACACACACACACACACACTGCAAACATTATACATGCACACACTTCTACTTCTTGCGTTTGCACTATTCTAACTTTGTAAATTTGCCATATATGTCTTGTCTTTTATTCTGTGTGTTCTTTATCTATCTCATAGGTTGCTTGGAGGATTTGCAGAGTAAGAATTTACACCATGTATTATTCTTTTTTTTTGCACAAGTGACAATAAACTCTTAAATCTTGAAATGCCAAAAAATACCTGTGTAGCACAAAATACAGAGACAAAACAAATGACAAAATGAGAACGTTCTGGACACTTTTCTGGCAACAATCTTCAGAATCAAATGTGTGCTGGTTTTCAGCGCAAAAATACAGATATATTTGTTAGCTGTGCTATAGAAACAAACACACAATCAAACCAACCAACCAAGATTTAAATTAAACACCAAACATTGCTTCATTGTTTGCAAATGAAGTTTGTTTATGTAAATGGGATTACATCCTTTTTTTTATTTTTTTTTATTCTTTTTTATCTTAAAAAAGGGCACTTTTATAATGTTTTTTGAATAATTTACTTTAGAAGATTTTACTTTATAGGCCAAAATACATCCCAATGCAGGGGATTAGTTTATAAAATAGGGTTATTTGAATTCAGAAACTGTTAAATTTGTATAGAAATAGGCATATGATGATATATCTGTGAAATAGGTGGTAGCTCAGTGGTTAAGGCATTGGGCTTTGGATCAGAAGATCACAGGTTTAAATCCCACCAGCACCAAACTGCCACTGCTGGGCCCTTGAGCAAAGCCCTAAAACCCTCCCCTGCTCAGTTGTAAGTCGCTCTGGGTAAGGGCGTCTGCCAAATGCCGTAAATGTAAATACATCTTTAAACATAACAAATATTTATTTGTTGTGAATAAATGTCATGGTTTGAGATATTTCGTGGTGTCATTTTAACACTAGCAAAAATTATGTGCTTCTAGTAATGTTTTCGTCAGTCTCGAAATTTCATGGTTCACTTTTATTTAAATTCGAAAATTGGATTATCAAATACAAAAGCACCAATCCCGGATTAGGAATCTAGGAATCGTGACGTGCTCTTTTTTTAGTCTTAAATTATGTGAAATGCAGGTTGTACTGTCTTGATTAACTGACAAGCATTATTATCTGAAGTGCTCTCCTGCTGCGACTGAGATACGTAATGCCCGAAGATACGTAATGTCCCTCTGTCCCTTTAGAGCTGAAGAATGTTCTCGAATTCTTTGGAGCCAGTCCATGTCCTGTCATAAGTGAATGTCACGGCAGACGGATGCTGTGCTTTATGGGTACCTGGGATGAGAACAGCGTGGGGGAAGAGAATGAAAAAGGGGGATAAAACACCACATTAATCGACTAAAAGCCTTTTATTGATATTGCCATCCAACAGTGATCAGGTCCACTCCGAGTCTGCCTCTCCTCCCATCATGTAATACTGGCCGAAATTTAATTTACTGCAAGAGCTTTTCATTTTGTGAATGAAAATGAACCCCCCACTTCTATACAACCCTGACCCCCACCCCCTGTACATATCTTCATCCTATTTATAGAGCTGATTTTGGTGCTCCACTTCTATGCTTCTGTCTTTAAGCAAACTTATTGAATTGCAAGATGGCTAGGAGGACTCGAGCGCACACACCCACACTTGCTCTCAATCCTGGCTACAGTTTTTCTTTACAACTCCTGTGCTGACTCATTAGGAATTACAGCAGGAGTCCCTTTGCAAAGAGATGAGAGGACAGTGTCTCATTCCAGCCACTGATTCATGCCAGAATGACTTCACTGGCGCATTATTCATGTCTTTTTTTGCAAATTCTTGTTAGGCAGAGTCCAGTAATAAGGAAGCCAGAAAGAAATTGGTGCATTAATTTAATAGGTTTTTATTTTTAAATGTTTTTCCTTTCAGTAGTTCAGTGGTTACAGAAAATGTAATCTATCTAAAAACAACAGTCTATATATATATATATATATATATATATATAATTTTTTATTTATTTTTTGTCAAGATTATTGACTGGAACTATGTTTCCCATCTGCCATTGCACCTCATTGAAGCACGTCACGTAATCGTTTGCACACCAGAATCACATTCACAGCTCATTAGCACTTATATGTAGACCTTTCACAGCACTGGATGTTTCACGATTGCCTCCCATCGCTGTTATTTGTTCATGGCCCTCACTATTCAATCTTTTATTTGTAGAGGGCTTTGAACAATGGACATTGTCCTAAAGCCGAGATAAAATGGTTATAAAGTTTTAATTTATAAGTTCAGTGCCTCTACGTTTATCCAAACGGTTATAATTATGTTTTTTTTATTGTTGTTTCCTTGTTTGCATGCTATTAAAATGACTTTCAATGGCATCAGTCTTTATAACATGATGGATCCTTAGACCCCAAAATTGATGCACCAGATTGTTTTATTTTTGCTGTTCAGGAAATCCTGCTGGAATGGAACCATCGGCTTTTAAAGCAACAGTGGAGGGAACTCTGGTCAGAGCTACAGTACCTGGGAATAGCTCAACCAATGGCATGTGCCTATTCTAGGATTAGGCCATGTCCATACTAATAAATTTTTCGTTTAAAAAAGGTAAATTTTTCTCTCTGTTTTGTCGTTCCGTTCACACCCAGACAGCGTTTTTAGTTGACACTCTCCTAACATTTAACACGCAATTTTTCAGTCGCAGTGTGGACTGTGAAAACAGAGGCTTTCGAAAAATGATGAGGCATTTTTAGTCATGTGACTAATTCTGCCAAGATGGCGGATGATATTGCTGCAATGTTTTAAAGAGAAAATTTAAAGAAAATAAACGGCAGGTGGAACTGATGCAGGCCGAACGTTTTTTACGTGCAGTACAGGGACGTAAGCGTTTTCAGACGTTTCACTGTGGATGAGCGACTTTTGGGAAATGAGCGTGGACGCAAAGCGGTTTTATGCGGAAATGCCGTTTTTAAATGTATCTATTATTATAGATTTAGCATTATTTGCAGGAGGACTTTATAAAAATCTCCACTTTCCTGGGAATATGTTCCACTGTATTTTAATGTGTTTTTGAGCAGATTCGAGCTCATTCAGCCACAAGGGTGTTAATAAACTCAGGTACTGATGTAGGTGAGGTGTTCAAAAGGGTTGGGGTCAGAGCTTTATAGACTGCAAACCATGATCTGCATATCAAAACAAGATATCAAGGAAATATCAAAAGAAGAAATAACATCATCATCTTATAATTAGAACTTAACTGATGCAACATTTGAATCATCAGCAGCAAGCAAAGCTGCAGCAAAAAAATCTCTCTCTCTCTTACTCTCCCTCTCTCTTTCTCTCTCTCCGAACATCCATTTATCTATCTATCTATCTATCTATCTATCTATCTATCTATCTATCTATCTATCTATCTATCTATCTATCTATCTATCTATCCATCCATCCATCCATCCATCCATCCATCCATCCATCCATCCATCCATCCATCCATCCATCCATCCATCCATCTATCTATCTATCTATCTATCTATCTATCTATCTATCTATCTATCTATCTATCTATCTATCTATCTATCTTTTTTCGGCTGTTCCCATTAGGGGTTGCCACTGCGGATCATCATGACATAATAACTTGTTGACACATTCATTTTAAATGGCACCAATTATTAACATGCAATTAATGCTGTGCACATTTCTATTTAACCATTTTTCATTAAAAATATAAATAAATATGAGGCAAATTTAAAACCATAGATGCAACACATTTATTTATGACGTCCTTTCTTTACTCAGATATTTAAACAATTAAACTTTACAGAAAAATTGTATTTAATCACTAAACATTTGTTTTACTGATGCCCACTCAAGCTCAAATCAAGCACTAAAATCTACCATGATGCACACATCCGGCAATTTAAACTGTCCGTGTGGAAACAAAAGTTCTGTTTGATGTCCTGACGATTTACGTAATTTAAAATACCATGATTACTTAAGAAAATGTACAAGAATATTTTGTCTTCATGCTCTATTTTGAGTTTGGATTCACTAATAATAAACATACATTTGCATAAAGCATTCCTATTTGTCCTGCCAATTAGAGTATTAAAAACTTGAAAAGTATTAATTTAAGGTACATTTGGAACAGATACAAATATTTTAATTGATTGACAGTGCTGATAGATAGATAGATAGATAGATAGATAGATAGATAGATAGATAGATAGATAGATAGATAGATAGATAGATAGATAGATAGATAGATAGATAGATAGATAGATAGATAGATAGATAGATAGATAAGCTACAATTGCTTGACTGTTGGATCAGACCACACGGACCAGCCTTCACTCCCCACGTGCATCAATGATCTTTGGCCGCCTACGACCCTGTCGCTGGTTCACCACTGTTCCTTCTTTGGAGGAATTTTGATAGATACTGACTACTGCAGACCAGGAACATCCCACAAGAGTTGCAGTTTTAGAGATGCAAATCCCTATGATCACCCATTTTTCCTGCTTCTAACACGTCAACTTTGAGCACAAAATGTTCACTTGCTGCCTAATAAATATTTCCACCCACTAACAGGTACCATGATAAAGAGACCATCAGTGTTATTCATTTCACTGCTCATAATGTTATAATGTCATAATGTTGTGCCTGGTTGGTGTATGCATATAGGGAGTATAATTAAGGCTCTTACATAATTTATTGTTTTGAAATGTTTACAATGTTAAAAATAGTTTGATTAAATTTCTCATATGTTGTTATTCCATTCACCAGTTTCTGAAGAGGTTTTCTTATTATTCATACTTCTGCCTACTGGCTACAGCAATTTTCTTTGTCCTACCATGCACTGTCACCATGTTCCCCTCAGTGGAGCCTTTAAATGACACTTCAGGTCATTAGGAAGCCTGTAGCCTCTGTTTACTGACATGGGACTCCAGGTGGCCACATGAACCACAGTCTACACACACATTACAATGGCTACACATGGCTATTAAAATTTATTTCCTCAAGTTTGCCAGGAAAACTTTTCTGGCTTTGTTAAATGAAGCCCATTTTCCCCATAGTGCTTATTATATGGCAATGAAAAGATGCTGAGAGCTCCCCTCAACAAGCCATGCATGCTCCTGTGCTGATCTACCACATGCACATCCGTTATTTAAAATTAATATGTTGAATGTCGCCAGCCGAAAGGGGTGAGAAACTCCAGTGTCTCCAGCTTCACTTTTCACTGTGAAGCTTCTCATGTCAGTGTTTTCACATCCGTCCACAAAAAGAACGAAGCCCAGGGTATCATTGTGTGTATGTAACAGACATCATGTCCAAAGCAGACAGAAAAGTTCAAAGCAAAAAAAGAGACAAAGAATGGGTGAGTCAGATGCTAGAGAGCGAAGGCATGGTATCGAGAAGAAGAAATGTCTACTCTCTCTCACTTTGTACTCTGTGCAGGGTATTGCATGTCACTAATAAGAACTTTGGGGGAAGTTTGGATGACTTCGGTTCATGACTGCAGAAAATTCGCAAGATTTCAGGAATAATTGCGTTCAAATGAATAATATTAGGAGGGAATCTTGGAGAGACAATTCCCAGTCAGACCCATTAGTTTCACACCATCTTGTACAATTAAAAATAGTGTTTAATTTCTACAGATTTTTATTTACACACTAAAATAAAGTAAGTTAAGCCTTTTTTTTTTTTCCAAATGGTGGACTTTCTCTCATACAATAAAAGTGAGATATTCTGCCCAGCAAAAGGGGGTGCATTGTACACCAGTGAAGCAGTGGGAAGAAGCGAGCTCATCAGTGGGGCAAGAAGGCAGAGTAACGTTCTCACTTAAGCAAGGAGGCAGAACAACATTGTTAGCAGAGCAGGAAGGGAGTGTAAGATCTGAAATGGAGTCAAAAGATGAAGCCTTTGGCAACGTCCTGAGCCATGTATGAGATGGGGATGATGGTCAGTTTTAGCAGAGCAAAAAAAGCAGAGTGATGTCTAAATTTCGACTGAATAAAGTAGTACCATCCAATGCATGATGATTATGGAGAATGGTGAGCCTTAATATCATCCTTGGGGCAGGGATGTTGGGAGTTGATCCTAGTTAGGTCAAGATCCCCTTTTGCAAACATCTTCCTGAGAATGCACATGGCATCAATCCATTTCTGTGTGAATTTACTGTTGCTCCTGCATCAGGTGGGTCTTTTCCAGGGACCACTTCGTGGATGTTGAAACCAAAGTCAAACTGTATTAGGTAAAGTTTTCTGTCATGAATTTGAAAGAGAAGATGTATGCAAGTACGGATGATTCATTACATAAAGAACAAACCAATCAAAACAGCTGAAACTGTGAAAAAAAGAATTATAAACACAGGCTATAGACTGTGCATATGGACCAAAAACATACAGAAAATAAGTGATATTGTGGCACAACTGAAAACAAGCAGCACTTACAACTGCAGCAACAAAAAAGCTTGTCAATAAGAGGTAAAATAGTTCTGCATCCATTGGTAAACAAATTCCTTCCTGTTATCACTTACATTATAGCAGCTGTAAAGTTTACGTAAGTGTAAATGTGTCTGTCCTAAAAACTTTCCTCATTGTTAAGCTTTGGAAACTGGAGACTCCTTAAATACATTACATAAATGCCTTCTTACCTAAAACCCCACTACGGGAACAATGACAATAATAAATGTAAGTGGTATTTCCATTATTCCAGTCCCTTGTTGTAGGTTTTTGCCTTCACCAAATAAACAGCACTTCAGAGCTTCTGTCAGACAAAATGAATTGCCTTCAGACAAATGGAGTTGCGCGTTCGTCCTTGCTGTCATTAAAATCCTATCGATTCCTTGTTTTCTTCTGCCTTTTGAGAATTTCTCAAAAAAAACTTGCACTTATCCCAATCTTGCTGTTTATTTAACTGTTTAAAAAAATTTACATTTAAGGTCACACATTTCACTTACTGAATTACAACTCGATTCCAAAAAGTTGTGGCACTATAAAATGTAAATAAAACCAAAATGCAATGATTAGAAAATCTCATAAAGCCATATTTTATTCACAGTAATTAAAGAAACACATCAAATGTTTAAACTGAGAATATTACCATTTTAAGGAAAAAATAAGGTAATTTTGAATTTGATGGCTACAACACGTCTCAAAGAAGTTGGGATAGGGACATGTTTTCCACTGTGTAGCATCATGCCTTCGTTCCCTATACATCTGGAAAGTGAGGAGACCAGTTACTAAAGTTTTGGAAAAAGGGAATGTTGCCCTGTGTGTTTGATACAACAAAGGACACCCAGAACTGTTGAGTAGTTGAAATTGTGTATTTTTTGTTTTATAATGCGCCAATTGTTTTCAAATGGTGAAAGGTCAAGACTACAGGCAGGCCAGTTTAAAACTTAAACTCTGCTACTATGAAGTCATGCTATTGTAATAGATTCAGCATTGTCCGTTCAGCATTGATAAAGACTTTCCAAAAGTGCAAGCTGCTAATTCACAGGCACTCATGCACTCCCATACCATCAGAGATGCACCTTTTTGAACTTAGCTCTGATAACAAGCCCAATGGTCCTTTATTTGATATGTTTTCTATGTTTTATTGTGTATGAAATATAGTTTAATAAGATTTGCAAACGATTGCATTCTGTTTTTAATTCAACACAACTTTTTTTGATGATTGTACATCTTGTTTCATAGACAGAACAGAGCTCAAAGTGAATTTACAAACATCTTAATAGTGATAGTCAACAGATCCTCTTTGGCATATGGTGAGTTTTGGAGTAATCTCCATATTATGCAAGTTAATGCAAATTTTTTTTTTTTTCAGAAATCTCATTGCATATCCATATGTAAGGGCATGAGAGCTGGAAGCAACCTGAGCATCCCTTACCCTTGCAGTTTCTTTTTTTTTTTTTTTCAACATTCATTGTGTGGATCTACATTTCTGCAGCACTGTCAGGATGGTTGCTGGTCAGGAGAGGCACATCACATGACAGAGAGGTAGTGCAGTGATTTTTTTGACTTTTTTTCTCATCCTGACTTCCTGACTGCTGCAGTGATGCTGTTTTGGCCGTGAAATGTAAAAGCATATATTTAAAAAAATAAATCTTTAATGCGCAAATGCTGTATAGAACCAATAGGCATTTTTTTAGGAACCCCTGTACACCTGGTCATTTACAATGGTATAAAGTATTTAAGTAAATGTACTTCGTTACTGTACTTAAGTCATTTTTTTGTCTACTTACTGCTAATTTTACCGAATATAAATGATATAAGCAACTTTTACTCTACTTACTCAACTACATTTATGGTTCAATTTATGCACTTATTACTTCATTATTTGTAATTGACAATGAACGGTACCAAATACATTTTGCTACATTTGGCTGATTTATTCTCAGAGATATTAATATCATTATTGCCATTTTATTTGTCCATTGAATTTGAATGATTTTCCGACTTTGTTCCATGATACTGTTATTTGATTTGTTAATTGGAAAATTCCGCTTGGAAAAATTTGCTTTACTACTTTTTTTTGACCAACTTGTTTGATCTTTGTTTTATTCGTGCATGTTGATGAGGCTGTTGTGTTGCTGGTAAATGCAGTGTTGAGGTGTACAATTTGATGTGTATTTTAGCAAATAAAACCTCACAAATCAACAGGACTTCTGCATACTTGAGGTTACGTTTAATATTAGTCAAATTCTCAAGTACTGTTCAAATCAGATACTCGAAGAATTTTACTCAATTATTATTGGAATTAGTGACTTTGAACTTATAATGGGTGAAGTTTTGCAGTAAGGTATTTATACGTTTACTGAAGTAGGATTTTCAGGTACTCTTTACACCTCTAGTAGTTCATGATAGGATCCAATTAGTGCATTTATACATTTTTTGAGCTTGTTAGTGACACCGGTGTGGCATGTTTGCTGAGACTGTAAACTGCTAATCACTTAAAATGTTTAAATCTTGAAAGTTTACACAAAAATCTCAAGTTTAAATAATTTTTTTTCCCTCACATATATTACATACATGATGTAAAAACTTTCTTTTAGCTTCTCCCATTAGGGGTCGCCACAGCGGGTAATCCGCATGTTTGATTTGGCACATGTTTTTATGCTGGATGCCCTTTTAACGGAACCCTCCCCATTTATCCGGGCTTGGGACCGGCACTAAGAGAGGCTGGGGTTGGTTTCCTGACCGGGGATCGAACCCGGACCGCAGCGGTGAGAGCGCCGCATCCTAACCACTAAACCACCAGGGAACCTTATATTACATACATGATGTAACAAAGTGAAATGTTAATTTAGGGTTACTCATTCCGCAGTGCAACAACAAACTGAACCTAATACAATAGAATATAGTAAAAACAAATAAAAAATAATGAATTTATCTAAAAACTTTAAGAAGGGAAGTGTAAGCTCAGTGGAAACAATGGTTGACATCTGATCGGAAGGTCATGGGTTCAAATCCAAGCACCATCATGCTTACTGTAACTCTCCAATTGTTCAGGTATATAACTGAATGAACTCTAAGTCACTCTGGAGAAAGGTGTCTGCTAAATGCGATAAATTCAAATTTAATAAGTCAAAATATTATAAAAAAAATAAATAGTGCAAATATTCATGTGAGGTAGAAATATGTAGCCTTGCTGAAGTGTCTTTGTCCGGTAGATGAATTGCCTGAGGGTAGGAACCAGAGGTGGGAGTAAGTTACCAAATGCAAGTCTCAAGTCAAGTCCAAGTCTGAACATTGCAAGTCAAGTCATTCTGTTGTAAGGGTCAAGTCAAGTCAAGTCAAGTCATACTCTTTGTCAAGTCAAGTCAAGTCAAGTTGCAACTTAGTCATGAAGTCATACCAAGTCGCACACAGATTTGTTTGACACATTTTTTAACTCAGGGACTTTTATTACTTTTTTAGACACAGAGGGCTGATGATGGGTTACAAAAATAAATAAATTAACTTGTGTGTAATAAAATATCGTTAAGAAGCACTTTAAATGCTCTAAAATAAAAATAAATTAAATGAGCAAGTAAACAAGAATTAATAAAACATTTCCCATCTTGTGCTAGCCCTACATATAGTTATTTTGCTGTGATGTTCCCTATAAAAGTGTAAACTAAGCAAAAACATTCAACATTTCAATTTAATCCAAGTAGGCCAACGTGAACACGCTTAAAAAAAACCTAAGAACATCTATCTGGGAATTTCATATTATTGTAAGTTTTTTAGACAGTAGAATGTGCTGATGTTCCCTTCTCAGGAGGAGTCAGAACTACAGCTGTTAAACTGGATCATTTCTATCTATGAATACCCTGATGTATCTGTGTAAACATGGAGGGAACAGTCACATGCCCCCATCTCAACATATAGTAATAATAATACCTATAAGTGTAAAGTATACTCTGTCATCTCATCAGACACCAAACAATGGGTTGCATACTCAAAGTAGAATATCAATATCAGAAAAAAAAAAAGTCTTACTGTACAAGTGAGGCAGTGGTTTTTAAAAGGTGATGAACCCAACATTGTTTGTTCTGTTAAGAGTTATCCACAAACTGTTATGATCATGTTACTCTAGCGCTTTTCATTAATTTTCTAATATCTTTAATAATGTAAAAAAAAATAACATGTATTTGGCCATAACAACTTTAACCCTTGACCACTTCAATGTTAAACTTTGATGTTTGGACAGTTTAAAATAATGCCAATGTGAAGGCAAATTACAGTGAATTGCATTTGCAACAAATCAAACTGGACAAAACTTTATCGGTCATTTGTGCGCGATGCGGTCGCATTATCACTCCCCATGGCTGAATAAACGTTCAACTGGTGCACTAGATGCTGGAATTGCCAATAAGCCTGGTAGTCACCTTAAATAAAGAGGGCAATGGGTCTATTTATAGACCAAAACTGAAGCGCATTCTGTCCATCAGAAATTTCAAGGAAGTGGTTAAGCTGGATAAGCGGACTAGAGCACGAATTGGTTTTCTGTTTTTTGCGGTAACCATGTTGTCTTGTCCGCTGAGGGATCTGCTGTTTTGGCAGACGGCAAGCGGCTTCCGGATAGCGTCTAGCGGTTTACGCATGCGGAAGAGTAGCTTGGGTTCGCCGACTTATTGGAAAATATATAGTTAATTCTTAAATATATAAAAAAATCACAATAATTAAAAAAAAATATTTTCCACAAGTCATTTCAAGTAAATAGGCACAAGTCCGAGTCAAGTCTAAAGTCACAAGGAGCAAGTCTAAAGTCAAGTCGAGTCTTTTTAGAGATCTAGTCAAGTAAGTCTCAAGTCCAGAAAATTGTGACTCAAGTCTCCCACTTCTGGTAGAAACTCCTCCTATGTCTCTCTCGCTCGGTGGCAGGATCCAGTAGCATGTTTCCCATGAAAGTGCTGTGAGGAGTCTTGAAAAAAACAAAAACATACAATACCTAGCCTTTGTTGAAAGGTCAGAAAAAAAATGAAGTACCACACTTGTTCAAGTTGACAGGAACGTCTACAGCAACTCACATGACCCCCTATTTACAACCCCACTTAGCTGAAAAGCATCTCATTGTATTCACTGAATGTTAAACCATGTTGTACTCGATGAGCTTCAAAAGCAGAGAAACCATTTTCGTACACTATCACTAAAGGTGAGCTTTGTAAAGGGTTTGTAAAAGAAGAAAAAATCCATTTAGACAGGAATGCTGTGTTTTGAGGAGGTAAATGTCCATAATAAGCATAAGAAAGTCCCACAGGACCTTCAGATAACACTAAAGTATGTAGTAAATTTAGTCAATTGATCCCATGGTCACAACTGAACACAACAACAAATACATACGGTTCCGTTTCACAGAGAAAACCCAGCACCGTGACTTGTGAGACTTACCACTCAGGCTAATCTTCTTAGATTGAATTTACACAACTTGAGTAGTGAGATTTGACTTGCTCTGTTCCTCCGCTTATGGAAATCGCCTTCGATCTGTCGCAGCCAGGTGTAGCTGAAAAAAGCCTGACAGAAAGATCTGACCCTTATTTTTCGGTCAATGAACGAGACTGCTTCGGATGTGAAGGGACCGAGCACTAAAAAACAGTATAGTGCGTTGTACTGAAGTTGGCGATGGGCTGAAGGCATAAGGTCTTGTGTAAGTCAGCAAGTAATGCGAGGGTAGGACATTTGTAGCAAAATGCAAATAAACACAAAAAACTAAACACATGATTAAACTAACCATACATAACCTGAACGTAAGCAACGACAACCACAACCATGAACAATCAACTGCCCTTTTCTTTGCATATTGCTAATCTATTCATATCTATCCTATCTATCTATTCTCACTCTCCAGTGTTCTGCATTGTTTACAGATTTATAATCACACTCTTAATATCACTTAAATGAGGATGGGTTCCCCTTTTGAGTCTGGTTCCTCTCAAGGTTTCTTCCTCATAACATAATCGCCACGGCTGCTCATTAGGTATAAATACACATCGTTCACCTGTTAAATTCTGTAACGCTGCTTTGAGACAATGTCTGTTGTGAAAAGCGCAATAGAAATACACTTGACTCGACTTGACTATCCATATAGGTGTATGTTTAATCCCTCGTTAGTGCAAGCCTGAACTACTGCTACTTGCTCATGATAGATCTGCCTATTAGGGACATTCAAACTCTGCAACTGATCCAGAACACAATTAATATCAAACTTGTCCCACACCACCCCATTGCTACTCTTCCTTTACTGACTTCCTGTAGCTACAAAGCCAAAGACCTTTTAGCACTTCTCAGCTTGCACTGCACCACATTCCTTCCATTCTCTACCACTGCATCATGCTTCCTCTATCATCTTCCACTGCATCAAGCTCCCTCCATCCTCTTCCACTGCATCCTGCTCCCTCTATCCCCTTCCACTGCATCACGCTCCCACCACCCTTTTCCACTGCATCACTCTCCCTCTATCCTCTTATACTGCATCACGCTCCCTCTATCCTCTTCCACTGCATCCTGCTCCCTCTATCCTCTTCCACTGCATCAAGCTCCCTCCATCTCTACCATGACATCTTGCTCCCTCTATACTCTTCCACTGCATCATGCTCCCTCCATCCTCTACCACTGCATCAAGCTCCCTCCATTCTCTTCCACTGCATCCTGCTCCCTCTATCCCCTTTCACTTCATCACGCTCCCTCTATCCTCTTCCACTGCATCACGCTCCCTCCACCCTTTTCCACTGCATCACTCTCCCTCTATCCTCTAATACTGCATCACGCTCCCTCTATCCTCTTCCACTGCATCCTGCTCCCTCTATCCTCTTCCACTGCATCAAGCTCCCTCCATCTCTACCATGACATCTTGCTCCCTCTATCCTCTTCCACTGCATCACGCTCCCTCCATCCTCTACCACTGCATCACGCTCCCTCCATCCTCTTCCACTGCATCACACTCCCTCCAACCTCTTTCACTGCATCACGCTCTCTCCATCCTCGTCCCCTGCATCATGCTCCCTCTATCCTCTTCCACTGCATCACGCTCCCTCTATCCTCTTCCACTGCATCACACTCCCTTTATCCTCTACTGTTGCACTACAAAACCTTCATCCTCTACCACTGCCAGGGATGGTGAGTGGAAGGACTCAAAAGCAGGATCCTAAAGAATGATTTATAACAGTCTTTAATAAGAATGCAGATAAACACAGAATATCCAAACTGGAAATCACAGAAAACAAGCTGTCCAAAAGCTTATGACCACTTGAAAATACTAACAGTCCTACTAAAGGCACTTGAACCGAGAGTCCGAGATTAAAGGAGAGAACCGGAAAAATGGCTAACCTGAAAATAGTCCAAGATCCAAGAGCCGAGGGGTGAGTCCGGTCCAAAACCGGAACTAAGAAATCCGAGAGGAAAAAAAACGAGGGCTGGAAGGTTTGGAAAGAGCAGGGAGCCGACGAGACAATCTGGCAGGCAGCACAAGAAATCGTGGTCTCTTTACATGGTGGCCACTGCGTTTGCAAGATGGCGCTGTCCCGAAAATGGAAGTGGGGACCCCGAAAGTGCGAGTGCAGAAAGCTGACAGTCACTGCTCCATGACTCCCTCCATCCTCTACCACTGCTTGACGGTTCCAACCAGCTCTCAGGGTGCAAGGAAGTAATTCTTTAAGACTCTTCTTTGTTTTAGAAACCTAATGGTGAAATGAACTTCCAATTATTGTCCAAGCAACTGATTTACTAGCAGTCTTTAAATGAAAACTAAAGACCTCCCTCTTCCAGAAGTACATACGTTTGCACTTCTATATAAAGATCGCATTATATTTAAACTTTTTTCTCTCCAGACAGAGTTTTAGACTGATGTAATCCTGTGTCTGAATGAAACAGTATTGGAATGTATTTAATGATTGGGAGTTCAAAGCACTTTTGAAAATAATACTAGATAACAGCATCAGCAAAATTCCCCAAATGTAAATGTGAACAATGAATGAAGTGTAAAGGCTTAGATAAAAGTGCTAACGATTAGCAAATTAGAAACACATTTGCAAATAAATCACAACATAGTTCATAGTCCAGTGTGTGTGCGTGTGTGCAGTGGCTGATAAACTTATTTCTGACATGCGAAGGAGTGATTTTTAAATAAAAAAAATGAGTCAATTTGGCAGTGACTTTTTGCAATAATTGGAAAAATGTTTGGAGTCAATTCGAGTTGTTCTATATAAACATACAGAAATGCAGGAAATGTTTTTTTACTCTTTTAAATTAGTTAATCTATTCTAATCCTTCATCTATTAGTGTCGCATTATTAAACAACACAAAAAGCCAACAAAATAAACCCCAACACATTATCTAAGGAATGTGAAGGGCTGAAAACAAAACAATTTAAAAATCCCCATAAAATGATTAATTCGTTGTTTAGAAATATAATGAGGGATGACGAATAAAACAATTTACAAAATAAATACAGAAACGAATGGAGAAAAAAAGAAAACTTTTTCTTTAAAAAGAAAAGTACAAATATTTGTAATGTCAAGAAACATCAAGTACTCAAGTAATAGCAAAAACTAACATAATAAAGTAAAGTAAGATATATAATAAAGTAACAAAGATGCCATAACCTCAGTGAGTGTGAGAAGACAGTGAAATGTAAAGCTACAGTATATACAAGTGCTTATTAACAGAGAGTGTGAATCAGGTGCAGAGATCATGTGACCCATAAAGGGTGCAGTAGCTGGTGGGAAATGTAGGATGTGTCTATAATTCTTGATAGTTTGTGAGTACAAAAGTCCAAGTTGCATCATGTTCCTCCATTAATAGAGCTCTGCCCATTGGCTAAGGTTTAAATTAGAAATCACCAAAAAAAACAAAACAATTACTGAACACATTAAAGAACATGTTCATAAATTAATTAGTCCATTAATTAATTAATTATTTAATTAGTTAATTAATTAAATAATTAATTAATTAGTCCAAAAAAATAAAGACAAATCAATAAATACAAAAACAAATACATAAATGAAATATTAAAAAATAGAAATTCCATAATAAATACAAATATATAAATAAACAAACAAAACAATGAATGAATTATCAAAAACATGGAAACAAACAAGCAAATATGTAAACAAACAAACCAGTTAGATAATGTAAACAAATACATGAATAAATTAATAAACAAACAATAAACAACAAATTAAATACTTTTGAAGGAACAAATACAAATAACCAAATAAATTAAAATGTAATACATACATATATAAACAAATAAAATCACATTTAAATGAAAGCAATTAATGATTATTTTTAAAAAAATCTTAAAATCTCTTTTAAAATCAAACTTTTTATTTCATACCTTCAATCTTGCAACAAAAAAAAGCCACCTTTGCAACTGAATAGAATTTTAGAAGGTTTTTAATAGCACATAGTCACTATATCAGTCTTCAAGCTTTGAAATTGTGAAAAAAGGCAATTCTGCTCTTCTTGCAGCATCTGATTTATTTTATGCGCTGGATTTTTGTTCTCATTTTTTGCCTTTTCTTTTCAGCAAAACCTTCCTCGGTCCATTCTTTGACCTTACATTCTCTGTCCCTAAAGTGAGTTGAATGTGTTTGTTTCACTGATGTATTAAATATTCTTTAAATCCTTGTACACCCCAGCCTTTTTCTCCTGGTACATGATTAAGTAAAGCATTTTAATGTAAATAAACAATATTTACTGATTTTACTTTTGTCCAGCCCAGTTGGGGGGGAAACGCCGGTCTAAATCAGTTTTTTGTTTTTGCTCAATTAAAGTCTCAGTTTAGACTAAGGAACATGAAGAACGTCTCCAGGTTACGTATGTAACCATGGTTCCCTAAGGGAACGAGATGCTGCGTCAGAAACGCTTTGGGAATGACTCTGCGTTGGCCACGCTCTGAATCATGTGTATAATCAGTCCAATAGAAAGTGCAGCATCACCGGCGGGGTGACGTCATGACCAGGAAGCTTAAAAGCACATGGAGTGAAACCAGTGCCAGCTTCTGCAAAGAAAAGTGAGCGCTGCAGGGATGAAGGCAGTGTGGAATAGAGACGCAGCGTCTCATTCCCTCAGGGAACCATGGTTACGAACGTAACTTGAAGACGTTCCCTTCAGGAAATCGAGCTGCGTCAGAAACGCTTTGGGAACGATCAAGCCAGATTGACCAATCGCTGCCTGGTGTGGATGGGCACAGCTAAGGCAAAGGAAAGAGGAGCCAGGAGTGGCACTGGGGTTGAGGCTATAGAACCTCACAAAGGTCAGCGGGGTGGACCAGCCCACAGCATTGCAAATGTCTTGGCGAAAAAACTCCACAGGAGAAGTTGAGAGGCCACCACACTTCAAATGGAGTGTGCTCTGAATATGGGAAAGACCAGAATATAAGAGAAAGAAATAGCATTCACAATCCATCTGCTGAGCATCTGCTTAATCGCAGAGAGACCTCTCCATGGAGGGCCATTGCAGATGAACAGCTGCTCCGACTTCCTTTACAGTTTTGTTCTGTGGACGTATATGTTCAGGAAGGCACTGGCCAATCCTAGAGTAAACTCCAGGGAAGAAGGGGACACAGAAGGGCTGAAGATCTCCTACTCTTTTGAGACAGGGGATGGCCAAGAGGTACACAGTCTTAACTGTGAGGAACCTCACAGGTACCTTGGTCAGAGTCTCAAAGGGAGGCTTTGACATGGCCTCCAAGACAATGGCCAAGTCCCATACAGGCACTCTAGGTCACACGGAGGCCTCAGGCGCCAGGTGCCATGGAGAAAGCGTGTCACCAATAGGTTTTTACCCAGCGACTGCCCCATGAGGGGGACATGAGGGGGGCATTTATACCCCTGAGGAGGGCATGGACAGAGCCAACCTTTTGGTGAACTGTTCTTGAAGGAATTCCACAAATGGCATTTGAAGGCGCCCCCTCACAGGCGCCCCCTCACAGCGTATGACATCGTCTCGGCTTTTGCCTTGAGAGGGCATCTGCTCTCTGGTTTAAGCGGCCCAGAATATATGCTGCCTTCAAAGAAAGCAGCTTCCCCTGGGCCCACAGGATCTGGCCTGCCAGATTGTACAGGGGGAAGAGAGCGCAGACCCCCCCGTTTGTTGATAAAGTGTTGTCCGTACAGACCAGCACATGGTGGCCTATGAGGTCTGGGAGAAAATGCCTCAGAGCTTGAAGCATGGCCAACATCTAGAGGCAGTTTATGTGCCATGTTAGGTGGGACCTCCCCCAGAGACCTCGAGCAGAGTGGCCAATCATGACTGCTCCCCACCCTATGAGAGATGCGTCTGTCATAAGTGTTTTACAACGCCCTGGAATAGGGAAAGCCCACTCTTGTTGGCAATCAGCCTGAACATCAGTTACGGCACACTTTCCATTGGACTGATTATGCACGAGAGTCACAACGTGTACAACGCAAAGGCGTTCCCAAAGTGTAACTCTGTTCTACTGCACATAATTTCAATGAGAACAAGCAGATAACACGCCATAAATATACTGTATGTGCAAAAGTATTTGGGACACCTGACATTTCCATCCATATAAGGTTCTTCCTCAACCAATTACCACAAACTTGGGGGCACATAAATGCATAATATGTCTTTGGTAGCAATAGCATTAAATCTTCCTTTCACTTGAACTAATAGACAAAAACCTTATAGACTTTACTAGTACACTTGAGCACAAATCTCCACAAGCAATCTTCAACATCTTGGAACATCTTGCCAAAAGATTGAAGGTTATTATAACAGCAAATGGAGGCTAAATGTGGAAAGGGATGTACAAAAAGCATATCCAAATCTTATGCTCAGGTGTCCACAAACTTTTGTCCATATAGTATATTTATAATAAAAGAAAAAAAATGATTAAATAAGTACCATCTTACTCCTTCTGAAGAATTGAATGGAAACAAATGTCTGGTTCCCTGCATTTTATTAGCTGATCATCAAGAAGTGTAACTGCATCTATAAAAATAAACTTTCTACAGCTCAGCGGTTTGGAAACCTCCAGGTATGTGTTAACACTCTACCGAAGAGAAATCGATACATTTTCAATTATGACCAAGTGGCATAAAGGATGATAAGGGCATGAAATTCATAACTGGCCTGTGAATTCCATCAAGGGACACTGGTGTATTTAAACATAAAGAATGCTCAAGACAGTTGCATCAGCAACTTCATCTTCTCAGCAAGGTATTTTTGCTAAATAATAGTAGCATTAAATTACATGACAAGATGATTACAAAAAGACCAAACAAAAAAAAAAAGAAAAATCCAATTGTTGTTCTCTTTGGTAACAGGAAAGTGTTCCTGTGCTTGTTTTTTTCTTCAGATCTGTCTGATTCATCCCAACTTCCTACCTCTGGATGAAGTTCTCTTCAATTGGAGACCACCCTGTGGTTCAAAATCAACAACCTAAAGATCCATAAGCATTATAAGCATAATCATTCCTGAGCAGCTCAAGAAACTTGAGGATGGATTTGGAATGTAATTATTATCAACAGTCTACTTAAATTTCTCAGGACCACAGTTTGCACAAAAAGCTCTGCATTTAAGTGCCTATCACTGAAGAGAACACCTCAACAATGATGAAACTCTACCTCATGCCATTTCAGGGAGTTTCCCCTTGCCACAGTCACCACTGGCTCACTCATTAGAGATACAATTATAAGAAACAAACTTATAGGTACTAAACCTATACATTCTTATATTCAACATTATAACCCCTTTATCTCTATGAAGCTGCTTTGAGACAGTTTCCATTGTTATAAGTTCTATACAAATAAAAATGAGTTGAATTAAATTAGAAAGACACTGTTTTTTGAACAAAATAGATCATAACTCATCGCATAATTAGACAATGCAAGGTTAGTCAACAAACAATGTTGAACCCTCCAGCTGTCCAGGACTCTAATTTAGTCTTCCCCATCAGCAAAAACATTCATCAAGCGTATTTTTAGTTCCTAGCATGCTGCTTGGATCTACCTTTATAGCAGAAACTCTGTTAAACAGGTCTAGTTTTTTTTAAAAAACAGATTACAAGTTATAGATTTATATAGTTTACGATAGGATAGCCTAGTCAAAATTACTTCCATGGACATGTGAGCAAAGAGAAATCCCCATATTGCACCAGTGAACAGGATCAAATTTGGTATATCTGATTATACAGAACATTTAAATTGAAACCCAAACAATTTATCACAGAAAAATAGTAACTGCCAAGCAAGTTGTGAAAGGAATTCCTCTTCAATAATTCAATTTGGTTCAATTGTATTTGTGTAGCGATTTTAACAATGGATATTTTCCCGAAGCAGCTTTAAAGAGATAAGTAGGATATTTTAAAAGTTGCATATATATATATATATATATATATATATATATATATATATATATATATATATATATATGCAACTTTTGAAATATCCTACTTATCTCTTTAAAGCTGATAAAAACTGTAATGAATGGACAGTCAGTCCCACCCAGGTATGGATGGTTCCTCTCAAGGTTTCTTACCATCTTATGGAGTTTTTCTTGCCACGGTCACCACTGACTCATTCATTAGGGATAAACTTCTAGACTGTAATATATATATATATATATATATATATATATATATATATATATATATATATATATATATATATATATATATATATATATATATACAGTGAGGAAAATAAGTATTTGAACACCCTGCTATTTTGCAAGTTCTCCCACTTAGAAATCATGGAGGGGTCTGAAATTGTCATCGTAGGTGCATGTCCACTGTGAGAGACATAATCTAAAAAAAAAAATCCAGAAATCACAATGTATGATTTTTAAACTATTTATTTGTATGATACAGCTGCAAATAAGTATTTGAACACCTGAGAAAGTCAATGTTAATATTTGGTACAGTAGCCTTTGTTTGCAATTACAGAGGTCAAACGTTTCCTGTAGTTTTTCACCAGGTTTGCACACACTGCAGGATGGATTTTGGCCCACTCCTCCACACAGATCTTCTCTAGATCAGTCAGGTTTCTGGCCTGTTGCTGAGAAACACAGAGTTTGAGCTTCCTCCAAAGATTCTCTATTGGGTTTAGGTCTGGAGACTGGCTAGGCCACGCCAGAACCTTGATATGCTTCTTACAGAGCCACTCCTTGGTTATCCTGGCTGTGTGCTTCAGGTCATTGTCATGTTGGAAGACCCAGCCTTCGACCCATCTTCAATGCTCTAACTGAGGGAAGAGGTTGTTCCCCAAAATCTCGCAATACATGGCCCCGGTCATCCTCTCCTCAATACAGTGCAGTTGCCCTGTCCCATGTGCAGAAAAACACCCCCGAAGCATGATGCTACCACCCTCATGCTTCACAGTAGGGATGGTGTTCTTGGGATGGTACTCATCATTCTTCTTCCTCCAAACACGTTTAGTGGAATTATGACCCAAAAGTTATATTTTGGTCTCATCTGACCACATGACTTTCTCCCATGACTCCTCTGGATCATCCAAATGGTCATTGGCAAACTTAAGACGTGCCTGGACATGTGCTGGTTTAAGCAGGGGAACCTTCCGTGCCATGCATGATTTCAAACCATGACGTCTTAGTGTATCACCAACAGTAACCTTGGAAACGGTGGTCCCAGCTCTTTTCAGGTCATTGACCAGCTCCTCCCGTGTAGTTCTGGGCTGATTTCTCACCTTCCTTAGGATCATTGAGACCCCACAAGGTGAGATCTTGCATGGAGCCCCAGTCCGAGGGAGATTGACAGTCATGTTTAGCTTCTTCTATTTCCTAATGATTGCTCCAACAGTGGACCTTTTTTCACCAAGCTGCTTGGCAATTTCCCCGTAGCCCTTTCCAGCCTTGTGGAGGTGTACAATTTTGTCTCTAGTGTCTTTGGACAGCTCTTTGGTCTTGGCCATGTTAGTAGTTGGATTCTTACTGATTGTATGGGGTGGACAGGTGTCTTTATGCAGCGTACGACCTCAAACAGGTGCATCTAATTTAGGATAATAAATGTAGTGGAGGTGGACATTTTAAAGGCAGACTAACAGGTCTTTGAGGGTCAGAATTCTAGCTGATAGACAGGTGTTTAAATACTTATTTGCAGCTGTATCGTACAAATAAATAGTTTAAAAATCATATATTGTGATTTCTGTATTTTTTCTTTTAGATTATGTTTCTCACAGTTGACATGCACCTACGATGACAATTTCAGACCTCTCCATGATTTCTAAGTGGGAGAACTTGCAAAATAGCAGGGTGTTCAAATATTTATTTTCCTCACTGTATATATATTACAGTCTAGAAGTTTATCCCTAATGAATGAGTCAGTACCTGGGTGGAACTGACTATCCATTCATTACAGTTTTATCATTGTTAGGTGTTCTGTTTAAGCTTAAATGCAGAACTCTTCATGTAAGTAGTCTTAAGCCATTGCAGCAGACTTAATCCATCCTCAAAGTTCTTGACTTGCTCAGTAACTTCATGGATCTTTAGGCTGTTCATGTGGAAGCATCCTCAGCTGCACTGAGTGGTCTCGAATTAAACAGAGCTCCTTTTGCCCTTTCTCATAATTTTTTTATTTTATTTGTATGTTTTGTTCGCCAGTTCATCATATTTATCCTGTGCCTCTGCCTATTTGGGGTAGGTATCTCAGTGCTAAAGGCTGTGGTTAACTAATAGGAAGGTTGGGGGTTTAAGTCCCAGTATTCCCAAGCTGCCACTCTTGAGACACTTGAGCAAGGCCCTTGACCCTCATTGCTTCAGGGGTGCTGTATCTTAAACCACTGATCATGTTTGAATGTCATTTCTTGGCATAAATGCAACATTTCCTGTTCAAAACTACTCCAAGTCATGTATTTTTGTCCTCCTCACTGTAAGGTGCGTGTTAATTCTGGCCATTGTGAAGCAGTCGGGTTCACTGGTGCCGTTTAACCTTGTCAAAGAGGGCTACAGCACACCATGGTGCGAAGTGTCATTTCACTGACAATGTCTGCTGGGAATCTTTTTTATTATTATTATTTTTCCAGGCTCATACTTCAGCAGCAGCAGCAGTGTGCCAGCATGCTCATTGCATTCAGGCGTACAAGGGCATCCACTTACACCTGTTTCATAATAAGCATTTTTAATACCATATGAGATCTGTATTTGCATAATGTAACAGAGTCAATGGGCTCAACTAATGCTTAAAGTTTATGGCTCAGCTTGTCACTGTCACCTGCCTTCGAAGAAGACACCTGTTTCTCATAAGTCACTCTTATGAGCTTATTTACTGTATACGTTCAGTTCACTCAGACTGATATTGCCAAGGTTAGTCCTCGTCTGCCATTGATGTGTTTTCCTAGTTTTGGCCTGCTATTGAAAGAATCCTAAACACTACTCTAGGAAAATATTCAAAAACAACATGAAAGTAGGTACTGGTATGACCCCATTGCTAATTAATAGTGGCAAGTCATGCATTTCACACCCAGGCTTTTGGTGGTGTCCTACATGAATCAAGCAATCTTTTATTACCATCATGTATTATATAAAAAGCATCAAAATTATAGAGATATGCAAGATAACTGAGCCCTGCATCACACACTGGTATAATACAGTAAGAATAAAAGCCATTATCAAATCAAAAAACCCATGAACACAATTCAACAAGTCTTCTTTCACTGTAGCCACAGCTGCACTGCCTGCACACATCATATTTTGCAGTAGCATCAAGATTCACCTCATAAAATAACTCCAGGTTTTCTGAGCATTTCCAAGCATTATGTTTTTCTTGGGAATTTGAAACATAAGCAAACTACAGTATGTGTTTTTGTGAAAAGAAAAAGAAAACGCTAAATTTAAAATGGTTAATGAAAAGGTTTAACAACTGTTTTGGCCGACTTTTTTCCCCACAATATCCAGTTTTTCTTGGAATCCATCTTTTAAATAGCCTTGTAAGAGTATCTGTGAGCTAATCAATGCTGTTTAAAATCTCTGACTAGTCTGGCTTCTGACTATTGAAAACGAAGGACATGAAAATAGCGACGTTATTGCATGCCTGCTAGATAGCCGTGGAATCGCTATCTTAAAATCTGACTGGGTAAAGCAACAGCTTCAAGCAACATTCTAAAAGCCTCATGGCAGATTTCTTTGACCCCAGCAACATGTGATGGCTAAAGTCTTACTGGATAGAAATTCAGACCTAAAATTACACTGGGTTGCACTGCTCCTAGAAGCAGCGTAACAAAAAGAAACACAATTAGATAAAGAGAATCGAATATTGGAACTGATTTAATACATATTTACAGACAAAAATATATTAAAATGTAAGTCAGTAATTTTTATAGAGTTTAGGCTAGCAGAGAAGGCCTTTCTGGATCATGTTCACATGTGGCTTCTTCTTTGCATGACAGAACTTTAACCTGCATTTTTAGATGACACAGCAAAATGCATTCATAGATGATGGTTTCTAGAGGTGTTCCTCAGCCTATGCAGTGATTTCCTTTCCAGAATTATGACTGTTTTTAATGCAGTGCCACCTGAGGGCTTGAAGATCACGGGGATTAAATAATGATTTTCGCTCTTGTCGTTTTCTCCAAATTCTCAAAATCTTTTGGCTATATCAAGTATTATAGATTATGCTAGATTTAAAAACTTATTTATTTATTTATTTTTTTATGTAGAGAAATTATTATTCTGAACTGGCTCCGCAATTTGTAGATGCAGTTATTAGCAGATTGGTGAACCTCTGCCCATCTTTATTTCTGAGAGGCTCTGCCTCACTTGGATACACTTTTTATACCCAATTATGTCCCAGACCTGTTAATAATTAACCTCATTAGCTGTAAAATGTTCCTTCAGCAATAGTACATTTCCTCAGTTTAAACATTTGACATGTTTTCTGTGTTCTATTGTGAACAGTTTTGTGCAAGTTACTAAGAAATAGTAACTAGTTACAGTTACTAGTTACTTCATTCAAAAAGTAACTGAATATATCACAAGGATTTCTAAAATAAATAACAAAACAAGCTGAATAATATATTCACAATCAAAAACTAAAGTGGCTTCTGCATCATAAAAGCTGTTGTGTTGAGCCTTAAAAATGTTCCTTTCACAGCTTATGTATGAAAACTATCAACAATGTAGAACATAAGCTTCTAGCTTTGTCGAGACATGGAGTTTCTGGAGGACCTTCGACAGATTGGAGTTGCAGTTTATCGAAGTAGATACAACCTTCGAACCAGAAAGCCACAGCTTACATTTGACTAAAAAGTCTTTATGATCAACTAAAGTAAAGTAATGAGCATATTTCCACTTTTAGAAGCTCGTCTTTCTCTCGCCTCGACTCGCCATTACTGCCGCACAGACCTAAATAAACGGAGACACGCCCACAGTGCGTCTTCTTCGTGTTTACAGTGGTTCATCCACCAATCCTACAATGTGTCTCTGCTGTAAACAGGTTACACTGTAGGCTACACTTCAGCCCAACTTAATTCATTTTATAAAAGTAACGGACAACGCACCATACGGTAATGGAGTTAATTTATTTTAAAAAGTAATGCGTTACAGTATTAGTTACTGTTAAAAGTAACTGCGTTACAGTAACGCGTTACTGCCCAACACTGATTGTGAATATGTTTAGCATTTGTTTTTATTTACATTTTACTAACTTTTTTCAAACTGGGGTTGTATGACACATATCTTATGACTGTTTAAACCAATATGCAAAAAGCGTATTATATTTATTTATTTCTTTTTGTATTCAAAATTCACCTGACACAGGCCTTGTTAATGAGCTAATAGATTGAATCATAAAGTAAAGTGCTAAACTCAGAAAAGCTGTGGCCCTCAAGGACTGGAGTCTGACAACTCACTGTTGTGCACACAGTCATGAAATAATTACCTCCAGTTTCTTAACTCGCATTACAGCCACCAGGGTTGCACTGCCAGGAGACATAGTGTAATTTGTTTTAAACATCTGTATGACAGTTTTGTCCTACATTCAGGAATCTGAGACTCCTAGGCGGCTACAGATGAAAAACTGCTCAATGTCTAGACAACAGGTTCCCCCACCCTGGTTCTGGAGAACCCCTGGTTTAGAACATTATAGGTTTTACTTTCCTTCCAATGTACCTGATTCCACTGGCATCATTTTTCGAGTTGAGGCAGATGTATTAAGCTTCTTAATGACTAAACCAGAGGCGACAGTGGTAGAGGAAAAACTCTCTTAGACATATTATGAGAAGAAACCTTTACAGGAACCAGAAATAGAACTCATCTAGGTGACAGCATATGTTTATTCATTAAATAAAAAACACTGCATAATTAATTTGTACATTTCAAATGTTTTGGTGTTTGGTGTTTAAATAAGATTTCTCTTCCTGTACAGCTTTATCTGAGTTCCCCTGATTCCTTTCCCTCCCACACCGAACTCCATGGTCCACAGCTAAACTGTCCGCTTTAGCCTCTGTAATATTTCACTCTAGTCATTACCTGCTCTATTAAGCAAATTCTGTCCTTCTTTCAGTTTCTGTGATGAGGCCTGATTGAGGGATCTCTTAAGAACCCTTCCACAACAAAGCCTTCACCGACTGGAGCTTTAATTTGGCCAATTATACGCCGTGACTAATTTAAAGATTAAGTGAAGCAGAACTTAGCTGAGAGCTGGTGTGGGCCAGTCGAGGTTATTACTCGAGGAAGCATGCTATTATTCTTTTAAATCACCGCCGAACAAATTTTGTTTAACCTAACGATTTCCAGTCTGAGTTTGCTGTTGTAATAACTTCCGCTCTTCACATGACTGAAGCGTAAACTTAATAGAAAATGAAATACCGTTGAAATACCAAAAAAGCAAAGCAAAAGGACAGATGAAGCAGGGTGCAGTAAGCATTGTGAGGTACCTCACAATTTTAAATGCTTAGTAAAATAAGTACCTCTGAGGAACTTAGGTACATTTATGACATTTGGCAGACCCTTATCCAGAGCAACTTACATTTCTCTTATTGATACAACTGTGCAATGGAGTGGTTAAGGGGCCCAGGAGTGTGAGCTTGGTGGGGTTGGGATTTAAACTCATGACCTTCTGAGCCAAAGAGCAATGCCTTAATCACACAGTATTGCCAAAAGTTTCCAGACACCTGGTCATAAATAAATGTTCTCTTCGAGCATCGCATTTCACATTTAGTCCCAATTAGCTCCTATAATTCCTTCCATTCTTCTGGGAAGATGTTTCACTAGATTTTGGAGTCTACTTGTAGAGATTTGTGTTCATCTACCACAAGTGTGTAAGTAAGTAGTCTTAATGACTGTTATGGTATAATAATGGTAGTCACCATTCCAATTAATTTTAAATGTGTTCTGTAGGGTTGAGATCAGGAGATCTATAGCAGACCACTCAAGAACTTCCTCTCCAATCCATGCAAACCATATCATCATAGAGCTCAATTTTGTGCACAGTAGCATTGCCGTGCTGGAACTGGTTTGGGTTTTCAAGTTCAAGTGAACACAAAGATGTTATTATACTGCACCCAAAGAAGTCCTATACTATTGTGTGCCTCCAGCTTTGTGGTAAGAGTTTGGGGAAAAGCCACAGATGGCACGAAAAGTCAGGTGTCTCTATGCTTTTGACCACATATAGTGTATCTTACTAGGAATGTAAGAATCAGAATTATCTTTATTGCCAAGTATCATAGGTTGCATGTACTATGAATTGTTCAGGGTGTGCTCTATATAAATATACAACTAGGAAAATAAAAAAAATACAATAATAAATCAAAATATAACTATTAACCATACAGTTTGTGCAGGGTGTGTAAATCGAGGCAGTGCAAATAATGATGTAAGAAAGGCAGTGCAATGATTATTTTTCCCAAATAGGTCCAAAGTACAGGGTTGATATATAGTGGTCCTTATTGAAATTTGTTACTGTTACATTACTGCAATGATAATAATAATGGAAAACCCATACTGTTCTTAAGTGTAAGATAAGTGTTATGAGGCAGAGGAGTGCTGGTAGGCAGCTCCAGGAAGCCAGCAGGAGGAGTAATGTGGTGGTGTTGGAAAACAGGAAGAAACACAAAGCTAAACAGATCCATTCCCAAGACATTCTTTCTTCTGGTTCCCTAATGAACACATGAACTCGGGGACATGATTTTGAACACACATATCTTGAGCAACGCTAAATCAATCCCAGTGCCACATTATTTAATGTGAGTTTGTGCCTCTTTGTGTTATTCTGAGTGTGTTCGTGACTCTGTGTGTTATTTCGTGTGTTTACAGCAGTCATTCGAGGTCTTAAAGCCCTCTTTGTGTTGGAAATAAGACAAAGGAGTGTCTGGCTGGCTTTCTGTTGACAATCCGTTATTGTGATCAGTAACGGAAAAACTCCAGACAAGCTGCTTTAATTTTTAATTGACGAGCAAAACTAAAACTCGTGCACACAAAAAGCTCCAAAAAAAAAAAAAAAAAAGCCTGGAGGGATGGCACTTGCTGAGAATAAGTCGTGTTATGAATGAGAAGTGTGATATGTAAATAATTCTGAGCTAATCATGCTTATACTAACTTGTTGGCATGGCAGCGAGTGAATAAAGCTTAATGGGGTTAATGGCAATTTTTATGGATACAAAAAAGGTTTTACCTCAATCACGTACTTATTCCTGATTTTAAAATAACTTACTCATTTACTTAACAAACCCAGGCTAAGTTTGCAAATCTATTTGTTTTCCTTAAAATGTATCAATTGATTTATGATCTTTAAATATAATTTTTATGCAACTATTGCACTTATTTATACAGAGCCCAGAAGTGGCCTTAATAGGGCTGAGATTTGAACTCATGACCTTCTGACCAAAAGTCCAACATCTCATCCACAGGGCTACCACTTCCCATTAATAAGTATGAAATATGTGGAAATTATGTTTAGCCCATTCATATTTGTAGCATTTACAATTATCTCATTTATAAAAGCAGTAGATGGTTAAGGGCCTTGCTCAAGAGCCCAGCAGTGGCAACTTGGTGGTGCTCAGATTTGAACTTATGACCTTCTAGAAGTGGATCAGGAAACCAGTCTTAATAAGCTATCACTTTTTTTACATATAAAAAAGAAATTACTCCACATACAATTCTGAATCATGATTTTACAAATCACGTTATTTATACAAAACGTTTATAAAAGACTTGGTATGGTGGATCATCCCCATGGCACATGGCAGATGATCCACAGACTGTGAACCCTCACTACAGTTCCATCATTGTTGAGGTGTACTGTTCAATGATGGACATGTAAAACTTTACATGCAAACTGCAGTCCTATGCAATTGTAGTAGACTGTCATCAGGGACTCCTCACATCCCAGTCACTAACTGTTTAACCTCCTTCTATCAGGACGGAGATACAGGAACATACACACCAGAACTGCCAAGCCAGCATTTTTCATCTTCCATCATTCTACTGAAAGTCACACTACACTGCTAGGACTTTGAGGACTCGCTGATGCTTTACTCATCATTCTACTGCCAGTAATCATTATGCAGTTCTGCTCCACTCTGTACATTCTGTAGCATCTCTCGATAATTATATCTGTATGTAATTGGAAATTCATTGTACACATTTGACCTGAACAAAATGCAAAAGTTGATAACTAGATCACTTTCTACCATCAAACAATACTCATTTACCCACATACTGTTTTGCTTGGCCTGTAACTATATACTGCCATATTTTGGCGGAATTCGTTGAAAAACAAATCATTATTTTCTATAATGACACGGTCCAAAATAAACAGCTCAAGTCAATACAGATAGATGATAACTTCCACACAATCAGAGTTCCTGCGCTGCGTCTTACTCAAAGCCTCCTCTGCAGTAAACAAGGTATTGTGTGTGTATGCACCGTTATATTCACCTAACGAATCACAGGCTCGTTTGCTTCACAGCTGCATTTCACAAGCTACAATTACACACCAGCTGTTCTCAACACCCACCCTCGACTCCCGACACCCCAGATGGCTGGGGCTGAAACAGGTTTTTTAGGTTTTCTGTCTTAGAGCAGCTGCTGATCACCAAAAAAAAAGGGTTGCTTTTGCGTTCTAAAGGAAGATGCATACACATCGTGTTCCAGCTGTTGACCCTTCTGGTGGCAGGTAAAATCTTGTACAGTGAACATAAAGAAATAATTAGTAGACATTCCACAATGATAGTAGAACAATGGGGTGGAGGATTCATGAACAATTCAGTGAAACATTTTGGGTTTCACACACAATATATGAACTGTCAAATTCTCAATTCTGATTAGTCAGAAGTTGTTGATTTATTTTCTCTAACAGCTGCAGTGATAGTTTCAGCTGCAAGGCAAGTCCTAAGTTATATATATTGTTCATTGGTCAAATTAAGCTATTAACAGACTATTATTGATAAAGTCTTATTGGCTCTTCTCTTTAAACTAATAAGGCCCAAATGAATGAATGAATTAATTACTCTTGTTGGTTTAATTCAGTTTGTTCAGTTAATTTCTTGAATGCTAATTCTCAGTTTGCTCACAATCAGACCTAAGACCACGTATTGTTTACTAAGAGATATGCTCTTTAAACAGCCTTAACCAATAACATGCTTCTGCATAGCCAGCAAAGTAGTTGAGTGGTTTACATAAGCGGGGCCTAAATGAAAGCAACATTAATTCCATACATTACAGAACGAAAAATGTTCCCTTTCAGGAACTTGAGCTTCATCAACAACGCTTTGGGAACGCTTCCGTTTTGTCCACTCTCTAAATCACGTTTGTAATCCGTCCAATAGGAAGCATGTCACAACCAGGGAGCTATAAAAGCACATGGAGTAAAGCCGGCGCTATCTTCTGTTTGTTCATGAGGCGCTCCATGTGTGTGTTTGTCCCCTTACAGGTTTTTGGTAAGTGGTAAATGTCCGGACAAAAAAGAAAAAGCAAGCGATCGTTCCGAATGTGCACAAAAGACAGCCCATGCATCGATAGCTTGGGAGCAAAGGACGTTAGGTGTTCCAGAGGGAGCCAGCTGCGCACATTCTGCACATATTCTGTGCACATTCTGTGCATATTCTCCACACATTTTGTGCATGGTCTGCACATGTTCCACCACGCTCATTGCGCCGTGAACATTGTGCTCGCATGTCTATGCGAACATGTCACTCCCGGAGAGCACTTCTTAAGGGGGATGCTATGCAAGCGAGAAGCTGACTCGTGCCATAGCCAAACTTAATAATGTTTGGCAGGCCGATGAGCAGAAAGCTGCCCTATCCTCGGGGTTTGGCGCTCGACAAGCGCTTTCTGTGACCTATGTCACAACCGCCGCATCGGGGTCTAAATTTCTTTCCGGACCTGGGCCTGGGCTAAGCTGTATTTGGCCCACCACTTCAGTTCCAATCCTCATTGTACTCCAACGTAATGGGACTAAAAGAGTGTGGTTAGGGGTTGATACCTAGGGGTGTAGAGACTGTGGCGAACTATCTCTCCCTGGGTGTCGCATCATCCCTTGAGACCCCGACACTGCCTACTAAGCCCCTTTTTTACACGTCGGCGCTGGTGGGTAGGGCTTATGCCTCAGCAGGTCAAGCCACTGCATGCCTGCACACCATGGTGGTGTTAAAGGCGTATCAAGCTGACCTACTGAGACAGTTAAACGTAGGCAGATTTGGCTTTTAGGGCTACAAAAGAGACCACTGTAGCCGTTGGCCAGTCTATGGCCGCTCTAGTCTTTTTTAGGGACATCAACTGCCTAGAGATGCTGGCCATGCTTCTAGCTCTGGAGCATTTCCTGCTGGACCTCAAAAATTGCGCCTCTTGTATATGCTGGCACTTTGAATCCTCCTGTAGGCAACGGGGAAGCTGCTCTCCTTGATGGCAGCATATATCTTGGGTCATCTCAATGCCGACTCCACACTCACGTGGTGGAGCAGACTCCAACCCCTTCCGGTCTCTTCATCGAGGTGGTAAAGACCATTCTCTAATCCAAAGCTCCCTCCACAGGAAGGTCATATGCCACTAGCTGGCACCTGTTCAGTGTATTGTGCGATCCAAAGGGTTCGCCAAAGGGTTGCCTTTATCCACTCTCAAAGTCTATGCGTCCGCTGTTTCAGCATATCATGCCCCCCTAGCAGGGCAATCACTGGGTAGAGACCCGCTGGTGATGCGTTTTCTTTTCGGCGCCAGCCTCTGTGGTGCCTGTGTGGAACTTGTCCGTTGTGTTGGAGGTTCTATCTGAGCCCCCATTTGAGCCATTGGCTGAGGCATCCTGTAGGTTCCTAACAGTCAAGACTTTGTTTCTCCTCGGCATTCTTTTCTTAAGATAGTCAGGGATCTTAAAGAAACCTCTGGGAGTTTTTCCTTGCCACAGTCGCCACCGGCTCACTCATCAGGGACAAACTTACTTATAAAGAACATATTCACTTTTCATCACCACATTATCTGTGTAAAGCTGCTTTGAGACAATGTTCATTGTTAAAAGTGCTATACAAATAAAAATGTATTTAATTAAATTTAATCTTTAGGCCCTCTCTGTGGCCCCCTCATTTCTGGAGTTTACTCCACACATGGCCAGTGCCTTACTGTACCCTACAACAGGGTACTTTCATTTGCTATGGCCCTCCAAAAGAGGCCTCTCTGCGAACAAGCAGACGCTTAGCAGATGGATTGTGGATGCGATTGCATCCTCCTACAAGTCATCTGGTCGACCCACTCCTTTCGAGATCAGAGCGCACTTAACCCAAAGTCTGGCAGCCTCTAAGTCTTGGTCCCCTGAAGTTCCCTCTAGGACATCTTCAATGCTGCGGGCTAGTCTACCCACTGACCTTGTCAGGTTTATAACCTTGACCTCAGTGCCACTCCTAGCTTTTCTACCCTTCGACCTAGCTGTGCTTTTGCACACTAGGCAGGGACTGGTCAGTCTGGTTGTATTGGACTCTTGTTCCCAAAGCATTGTTGACACAGTTCCATAAAGGGAACGTCTCCAAGTTACCCTGGTTCCCTGAGTGATTGAGACACTGTGTCTCCAGGCCACACTGCTGGCATCACTGCAGCACTTCCTTCCCTCTAGTTACCTGTTCATGAAGTCACCCCACTCTAAACGATGTGGTTTCCATTGGATGGATTTCACACGTGATTCAGAGCATAGACAACAAGAAAGCGTTTCCAAAGCATTGTTGACGCAGCTCAGGGAACCAGGGTTACATACGTACATACGATGTTAATTCATATGAAAAATTTATTTATGAACATTCATTTGTTCATGAATGAAAAATAACAGATCTCCCGCTATTAATCTCCACAATCATCAATTGGTCCTTAACATCTGGCTATGTGCCAACTATCTTCAAGCAAGCAAGGGTCATTCCCATCTTAAAGAAACCTGCTCTAGATCGATCAAACATCAACAACTACAGACCGGCATCACTTCTCTCCTTTCTTTCTTAATCTCTTGAATGCACTGTTTTTTACCAACTGTCTGTCTATATCTCACAGAACAATCTCCATGATCCAAACTAGTCTGGTTTCAAAACAGCACATTGCACAGCGAGGGCCCTTTTGGCTGTTTTTGAGAAACTGCATGCTGCTCGATCAGCCAAGCTGTTATCTGTACTTATCTTCCTGGACCTTTCAGCAGCAATCAGTCTCTCTTGTCTCAGAAGCCTTGGTATCGATGGAACAGCATGGGAATAGTTTGGAAGGTTGCTTATACCAGGTAACATGGAGGGGATCCACATCTGCCCTGTGAAGACTCACCACTGGTGTCCCACAAGGCTCGGTACATGGTCCCCTCCTTTTCTCCCTCTATACACACTCCATTGGTGAAATCATATCCTTAAATGGGTTTTCTTACCACTGCTATTCTGATGACACTTAACTCATCTTTTCTTTCCTGCCCTCAGAAACCACAGCTTCCGCTCGGATCTCTGCATGCTTGACAGACATATCTTCATGGATAGAGTGCTCATCAATTAAAACTCAACCCCAGCAAAACAGAACTGCCTGTCATCCCAGGTGATTCATCTTCAGGACAAGATCAGAAGAATAAATCTTTTATCTTTTATTTTAATCTATTACTCTCTGCTCTCCTCTTCAGTCACTGCTCGCAACCTTGGGGTAACTATTAACAATTAATTGTCCTTCTTCTTATATGTTGCTAATGTGACTCGTTCTTGTGAGAAAGTGAGAAGGCCTGGGTTCAGTCAGCTTTCAAACTCATCCCAAAGATGTTCGGTACGGTTAAGGTCTATAGCAGAAGATCCTCCACACCAACATTCCATGTAAAGCATATGTTCATGGAGCTGGCTTTATGCAAGGGGCATTGTCATGCTGGAACAGGTTTGGATCTCCTAGTTCAAGTGAAGGGAAAATTTCATTCTCCCAAACCAAAAGATAAATTCTATACAAATGTGTGTGCAACTGTGTGGAAAAAGTTTGGGAAAGAACCACATATGGTTGGAAATTTCAGGTGTTCCAATACTTCAATCCATATAGTGTAACTTTTCTTTCTTTAGGGAAAAAAAAAAGAACCCGATGCCACTATAAGTAACTAAGCAACTAGTCGAGCTGCACTTTTTAATCCTGCTTGTTCTATAAGCACTGTAGTGCAGATGAGGTGAAGGTAATTTGGTATTACTTCTATAATTAATATCATTAGGCCGATAAGCTTCAAAGAGCAAGCTTTTGCTGTTTTCTCCTTTTTTTGGTGCGTAAAGCCCACGGTTAATTCCCTCCTCATTAATCACTATATCATCAGATAATGCCTCTCATGAAGTAGCTTTAAATACAAGACTAATTTCATCACAGATAATGTAGTTAGACCAAAATCAAATCTACACTAACTAATAACGTTGGGAAATTGTTTCCTTTTTGTTTCAGAGGTAGCCTGGAAAATTAGAGGAAGAGCAGTAGCAGTGGTAATTTTGATTCGTTTCAGTGACTCGATTCTTCGACTACCTTTTCCAAACTGATGTCAGTTCATTTAGTCACATTTTTGACAAGAAAATAGATAGATAGATAGATAGATAGATAGATAGATAGATAGATAGATAGATAGATAGATAGATAGATAGATAGATAGATAGATAGATAGATAGATAGATAGAGAGAGAGAGAGAGAGAGAGAGAGAGAGACCTAGACTCCAGCCTTATTTGTTGTTGCTATGGTGCTCAGCATAATCAACAATACTAATATTTCATAGCATAATCCTTATACACTAATATCAGATTATTTATTATATTTCTAGCATTTTAAACTATTTCAAACCCAAAATGATTTCACTGTACACTTCCTGATGATAGTCGATTGAATGGAATCTGTGGTCCTGAGCGATTATAGTAGATTGTTGATATTAACTACAGTCCAAATACATCCTCAAAGTTCTTGAGTTGCTCAGTAACTTCATGGATCTTTAGGAACCATCCCCAGCTGCAGAGAGTGGTCTCCAACGTGGTAGCATTACCAAAACGTTGTTACCGCAGCTTGAGTTCCTGAAGGTGAAACAAACTTCAGGTCCGCCACTTAATATGTTCCATTGGGGAACTCGGATTTTAGCTATGTTCCGCACGTGAAAAGGTTTGCAATCTGTACACATGTGCATCAAACCGATAGTCCTGTACTAAAAACTAAAGCCCTGTTTGGTGCGAATACGTGTATCGTTACACTGATTTCAATAGGGTATATACAGTAATGAGAGCTCCCGGGTTTAAACTGCTGCTTATAATTTCACTTATGAACCCTGATGATGCTGGAACCTGAGAGCACCTCTGTGTTAGTGTTTTCCCTCTGATGTATGATTTTTATTACTTTTGCCTCACTCCGTGTAAATTGTCGGGCTTTCGAATTGTCAAATTAGTTTACCAGCTGAGGTGCTGTCTGGCAGAATTATTCCTCTTTCTAGGAATTTACCTGTAGAGTCGATTATGACTATGAAAGTGCCGCTTGTCGTACTCTCTCAGGTCTAATAAATGCTTCTGGTACGTCCCGGTTTTTAAAATTACATTTTCAATATTAAACACTTCTTCAGCTCGGGGCCTGGAGCCCAGACAGCACCGTGACAGATGATAATATTTCCAGGGTGTTAAAAATGCAGGAGGCTTAGTCGGCTGTACAGAGGTGTGCTGAGGATAGTGTGTGTGTGTGTGTGTCCATCTCTGCACTAGGGGACGGCGTCCTCTTCACACACTGTCCTCCCGAGGATGAAAGAGTTCCAAAAACATAAATCCGGCAGCGTGTGGAAGAGAAAGGCATCAGACATCAAGGTCACTGAGCAGCAGAGCAATGGGGTTCTGTAAAATGATTTTGGGATTATTTCTGTAAACTGTAATGCATGAATGAAGGCTGGAAAAGTTGACCGACCGTTTGTTTAAACAAACTGCTTCTCTGAGCGCTGTGATAAAACCAGTCAGGAATGTTCTGTTCCATCAGCCAGTCAGGAACAGAAAGATCAGTCAGGAACAGATAGTGTCTCTCTGACTGACTGACACACACACACACACACACACACACACACACACACACACACACACACACACACACACACACACACACATTCATGTCTGACATGAAATCACAGATGTTTTTTAAAGAAGCAGAAGCATCTTCATAGTTTTATGGAAGGTAGACAGAAAGGAAGGAAGGAAGGAAGGAAGGAAGGAAGGAAGGAAGGAAGGAAGGAAGGAAGGAAGGAAGGAAGGTAGGTACAATGGAAGAAACGGAGGACAACAAGGAAGGATGAAAGTAAGGAAAGCACAAAAGAATGGAGGAGGGCAGGTACACAGGAAGGAAGGAATGAAGGAAGGAAGTCAGGCAGCTATGAAGTACATAAGGGAGGAAAGCAGAATGGAAGGAGGAGAAGAAAAAAAAGGAAAGAAAGACACCAAGGAAGGATGATAAAAGAAAGAAAGTGGAGAGACAAAGGAAAGAAGGAAGGTACAAAGGTACAAATGAAGAAAGGCAGGCAGGTATGAAGGATGGAAGGTAGACAGGAAGACAGGCAGGCATGAAGGAAGAAAAGAAGGAAGGAAGGCAGGCAGGCATAAAAAAGAAAGAAAGGAAGAAGGGAAGGATAGATGGAAGATGAAGAAAGAATGGAAGGAAGTAAGACAGGAAGGCATAAGGGAGGAAAAGAAAAAAAAAACAGGCAGCCACAAAAAAAGGAAGAAAGAAATGAAGGAAGACAAATAAAGGATAAAAGACAGGAAAACAGGCAGGCACGAACGAAGAAAAGAAGGAAGGAAAGAAGACAGGTAGGCATGAAGAAAGGAAGGTAAGAAGAAAGACATAAATAAGATGGAGAAAAGGAACACTGGCAAACATGAACAAAGAAAAAAAGGAAGGCAGGCAGGCAGGCATAAAAGAAGGAGGGCAGGGAAGTAGGATAGATAGCAAGAACAAAAAAAGGAAAATAGATGCACAGACATGAATGAATGACAGAAGGAATGAAAAACAAACAGGAGTGAAATAAACACTGAATTTGTAGAATGTGTGTCTTAATTCATGTGTGCGTGTGTGTGTCTTTGTGTGTGTGTGTGTGTAATAATATACACTGACCACTGACAATGAGAGAATAAAAAAAAAAACATTATAATATGACAGGTTCAGGTCGAGTGGGCGGAGTTAAGGCTAATAATTTATGGCATTTGGCAAATGCTCTTATCCAGAACTTACATTTATCTCCTTCATACAATGGCCCCTGAGCAAGATGTGGCTGGGATTTGAACTCATGACCTTCCAAAATCTGATATCTTAACCACGAAGCTACCACATTACCAATTTTCAGATGAAGCTGTGGTCAAAAAGCTGCAGAAAATAAACCAATCACTGCTACATTTGGACAGTTTCATTACGAAGCTGTAAAAAAAGAAGACACGGGAGCATTTTTATAGATAAGTCGAAATAAACACGTCTACTTTCAGTGTCTTGCTTAATTAAAAATCACACTTTTTCAACAGGCCCGAGTTGGAGCTGCTCGAAAACTCAACTTCTTGCAAGTCTCCTCTTAGCGTGGTTCTTTTTCTCAGTAACATACAAACGCCCACAGCTCTCTGGATGTCACCTCGACTCCGCTTCTCTCTCCGGAGCAAGTCATTAGCAGATCTGCGGCTCTTCGCGGCTGAAGGAGCGCAGGCCACCTGCACGCCACCATGCCGGCCGGGGTGCTAATTGGTGCAACAGCAAGGAATAAATTAGAGGACACAGAGGAGTGTGTGTGTGTGTGTGTGTGTGCGTGTGTGTGTGTACAGCATGGCACTGACAGCGATGGCCTTCGAAAAGGAAAAAGAAACCTGTGCAACCCTGTGCGACTTGCAGTGGTGGAGATTCAGCTTTTTCCCTTAATTTCATGTTAAACCACAGACAACAATGATGCTGAGGGAAAATTCTTATGTCATTTATTTCAGTTCCCTTTTTTCAGGATAAGAAGGCTGCAGATCAACATATCGACCCACAAAATCACAAAAACAACAAAGATACAAACTATTTCGAAATCCAGAACCATAAACACACACAACAAAGGGTTTGGTACATCAGTTGATAAACAAAGACCTGAGTGGTTCATAAGTTTGGATGTTTGGATGGATGGATGGAAAATGGATGGATGGATAAATAGATGGATGGGGGAATAGATAGATGGAAGGAAGAAAGGCAGTTTAGAAAAAGATCTGGAAGGAATTATGTTTGGAAGTAAGGATGGAATTCACAAGTTTGTTGATAAGGAATTTTAAAAGAAAGAAAGAAAAAACTTTGGAAGGAAGGAAGGAATTAAATTTGAAGGGAAAAAAAGAAAGGAAATTCATGTTTCTTCATTCAGAAGGTTATTCGAAAGGAAGATTGGAAGGAAGAAAATTTGCAAGGAAGGAAGGAAGGAAGGTGAGAAGGAAGTTTGAAGGGAAGGAAGAAATGAAATTTGGAAGGTTTGTTTATTCAGAAGTTTGTTCGGAAGGATTTAAAGATGGAAGGAAAATCAAAAGGAAAGAAAGTTTGGAAGGATGTTTGAAAGGAATGAAATTAGCAAAGAACGAAGAAATTTCAGAGGAAATGTTTGTAAGGAAGGAAAGAAAGAGGGAACTGCTAACAAAAAAAAGGGTAAAAGAAGGAAGTTTGGAAGGATGGAAAGACGGAAGAAAGGAAATGTTTTCTAATTTATTAACAATGAAGTTAGCTAAATACTCTACAGGCTAGTTTAGTGCAAAGTTATTACACTTTGCTTGTAGGCAAATTTGCACAAAAAATTCCCACTTTCTACAAAAAAAGATGTCAAAATCATAAATATATATTTTTTCCTGCTGTAAGTATTCTCCTAACGCTCCCAAACCGATCTGTAGATTCGTATCATATATCTGATTCATTCCTAATAATCAAATGGAAATTTTTCACAGCGGAAAAGAAAACCTCGCTAATGACAATTTAATGTCATTTCCAGACAACGAACACGTTTTTCAGAATATTTTTCTGCACCAAGTTCAACAAATACACTGGAGCTGTACGTCAACGGCGAACAAATAATCGCTCCGTCTGTAACAGCTACGGAAGCGGTGACTCGGAAGAGTTCACTCTCAAATGCCTTTCTTAATCAGTCCTAACAGAAGACACTGAGCCTAATGAGAGAGGAAGCATTAGAAGCGTGTCAGTGATCCCACATATACACACGCACACACACACACACACACACACACACACACACACACACACACACACAGATTCTTTAGCAGAAATTAGCATCTTTCCTGTAAGCTTAGCTTTAGCCTTCACCTGCTCTGTACATTTGGCAGTATTGTATCACTGGTATTATCCTGGACATGTATTCATACTATATTGTAGATAAATTCTTCTTCTAAAAAAAAAAGGAAATCTATTAAACATGGTTTCACACAGGATTCATTCGAATTCTAATGAGCACCCCTCATTCTGATTGTGTTATTTCATGCTTCTTGCGCGTTAATATTATATGAAATTATTAACACATCAGCATAAAATAAATATCTTGGTTGGAGATAGGAAAAAATTACAAAAATTAAAAAGGATGTGCTGGAAAATATTTTGCAAACCCAAAATACCTGAACAATTTGTATTCAATCGAGAAAGACATGATTTGTATTTATTTATTTATGGCAGTTCAGTGTTTAAGGCTCTGGGTTACTGATCGGAAGGTTGGGAGTTCAAGCCCGGTTATTGCCAGGGTACTTGAACAAGGCCCTTAACCCTCTGTGCTCCAGGGGTGCCATATCATGGCTGAACCTGTTCTCTGACCCTAGCTTCTGAGCAAGCTGGTATATGCATAGAAAATAATTCTACTGTGTTGTAATGTAAATGTGACAAATAAAGTGAATTCTATACTATTCCATTAGGGCCAGTTTCTTAAAGCCTTCTCTGCTGGCCTGAACACTATCAGAATCCTTAAATTACATTTTAATAAATTTTTGTTTCAGCCATCACATCACGTGTTTGCCTCAATTTAAAGGAAACTGCTGCAAGCACTTCACTTTAAAAACTGTAGCTTTAAATCCATGTTGCTCGAAGGTTGTTGTTTTTAACCAATCAGGGGGGGATAAATACAACAAATTAAAATGATACGACCGGCATAAAAACTGATAATTTCTAAATAAAATAATAATCGTGAATCCACTGTGTTGTTGTTTGTTCATTTTGCTAGCTTGGGGGTTTGAATTTAGCAGTAATGTATTATGTGTTACTGGCCAGAGCAGCTTCTTTAAGAAGGTAGCGTATGTAGGTAAGACGTCTTGACAAGAGTGAGTAATAGACAGATGTGGCGGAGAGAATCCGGTAATTTTCCAAAATAAATCATCATTCAGAATCAGATAATAAATAAAACGGAAAGTTATTAATTCTTTCTGTGCGGCCAGGTACCAATTGACCCACTGACCGGTGCTGGTCCGCAGCCTGGGGGTTTGAGACCACTGCTCTAAAAGGCATTCAACTCAAATGGCCAGAAAGCATACCAGTCAGAGCTTACAACCTGCATCTGTAGCAAACTGCACAAGCTCAAGCTGTTTTTTCTTTCCACAATGGCTGACAGAGGAGAAGAAATTGATTTGGTCACAGATACACTTACAAGGACATTTTAGAAAATGCTGAACATCACGAGGAAAGTTCGCTTAAAACAGTTCAAAACAGATGTTAAGCTTTTTCATAAAAATATGAACCTTTGCGTTTTTTTCCCTGAAAAATTTGCCCAAAAACATACAATTTGCCTTTATTTCAAATCATGAGGAAAACCATAATGCACAGAAAAAATTTTAATGCTCAGAAAACCCGGGGTCATTTTATAAGGTTAAATATCGATGCTTCTGCTAGAAATGATTTATACAGATGGTTAGAATCATGAGGCCAAAATCAGGCTTGGGTTTAATACCAATAATTTAATCCAAGTCTGTAACTGTAAATAATATAAAATATAAAGTTTTTATATAATATTTTAAAATATAAATGTTTTGGATTATGATTTTATTTTCGTCCTTTGACCATAATATTTTAATGAAGAACTGATTGTCCCCCAGGCTCTCTTTGCTGTCTTTCCTAAATACACAGTTGGAGAAATGGGTCCGATCTGTTGTATATAAGGTGGAGATCAGATGAGTGTGTGTAGATTGAATCACATCATCAGATCTAATTCTTACTTTTACATTTTATACATTTTCACCAGTGGTGGATGAAGTACACAAACTCCTTGAGTTAAAGTAGATACCACTTGGTAAAATATTACTCCAGTAAAAGTGCTTTCTTTAAACTTTTACTTGAGTAAAAGTACGAAAGTATTTGCCTTTAAATGTACTTAAGTATCCAAAGTACTATGATTTATTATGACTATAATGTTATCTATTATCATTTTTGCTACAAGACTCTTTGCCTAATCAACTCAGTCAACAATCTATTAATAGAATGATATTAATGAGTCAAACACTTATTGATATCTATTTAAATTGTCATGAGCCCAAAACCTTCTTTTGAACTACTTCAAAGAAATTGCGCAATTAAGACCACGGGTGCGGTGGAGAGTTAGAGTGAGGAGTTTCTTCCATCGTTTATTCCTCATAAAATGTTCTGCTTGCTATTGAACTGATGCTGAACTGTATGTTGGTGATGAGTAGATACCACCAAGCGCCAATCAAAACAAGTTCAAAACAGAGTGCGAGCTCGACCCTAAATGATGGCTTGCTGTGTGTTTGACCAGTAAAGTTTTTATCCATTTATAAATAAAAGAGACTGATTTCACAAAATGTGGTTAAGAAAAAAATAAGATATCTGACTTTGAAATGTAGTTTAGTTAAAATAAGTCTCCCCAAATTGATATACTTCAGTAAAGTACAGATACGCGGAAAAAGCTGCTTAAGTACAGAAACGAATGACATTTGTTTACTGCCAGAGTAAAGAATACAAAATCACAGTGGACATCACACACCCAGCATGCCATCTCTGTCAACTGCTGATCTGTGCTTGGTTGTGCTGGGATATGAACCCATGACCTTTTGATCAGAATTCCAACATGTTATCTACTGAGCTACCACTTTACATAAGATATTCCAAAAAATGTGTGAATGTTTACATATATGCTTTTATATTATATTATATTATATTATATTATATTATATTATATTATATTATATTATACTGCATGTAAATTTACAGCATTTGGCAGACACCCTAATAATCAGTCATACAACTGACCTGCGATGGGGTTAAGGGCCTTGCTCAAGGGCCCAGGAGTTACTGCTTGGTGTGGCTGGGATTTGAACCCATGAACTTCAGAATCAAAGTCCAATGTCTGTACATTTTGCATATGCCATCCTGACTGTTCATTGTGTTGAAATCTTTCTTGCTGTCTTTTTTATTTATATATTGTTATACCAAGAAGCTTTCACCAAGACATATTCCACCAAGGAAAAACTATGCTTGGTTACTTCACATTAGTGTTTGGAAAGTGTGTGTATCGTGCAGTAGTGACATGCAGATGAGTTTGCTTTCTACAGTCCATCTCTTTTTTTTTTCTGAATCTCAAAATCTCTCTCTTTCTTACTTTTTCTTACTTTTTCTGTCTTTACTTCCTGTCTCTCATTCCCAGTTTATGCAGTGAGACTATGAGAGGGAGTGAAGCTTATATCAATGCACTTCAACATTCCCAACCTTGGTTCTGTGTGTGTGTGTGTGTGTGTGTGTGTGTGTGTGTGTGTGTGTGTGTGTGTGTGTGTGTGTTTGTGTGTGTGTGTGTGAGAGAGAGAGAGAGAGAGAGAGAGAGAGAGAGAGAGAGAGAGAGAGAGAGAGAGAGAGAGAGAGAGAGAGAGAGAGAAAAAAAAACCAAAAAGCAGCACACAGAAAAACACTTCTGGTTCTCTTGACTAGTTTGGAGATATTTATAGCACACTGGATGTTTAGAGATGCTGAATAAACTTACAGCCAGTTCGATAAGCCTCTGCCTCACAAGCCACAGCCGTATCTATCTTTTCTTGCTCTTACTGAAATGGGAGCTTAGTGGTTAAGGTTTTGGCTTTCTGATCATAAGGTGTTGAGTTTAAATCCCTGACAGTATCTTTCTGTTTGTCCGTTTAACCGTCAAATGTTACAATTACAGGCTGTTTATACCCAGACTGGATCAGAATTTATTATAGGGCAATGAAAACCAAAATGATCTAATCTAAGACATTGAAAATGGCAAAGCCTCCCAAAGATAGCAGTGCATAGACTGGTTTGAATACAGTGAAATATATAAGGATTAAATAAATATGGATTTGGACTGTAATTAACATTAACAGTCTACTACAATGGCAACAGGTTGCATGAACAGTTTTGCTTTTAACCTGCACAATTCAACAATGATGAAACTGTCGTGAAGGGATATTCGGTGCCACCCAGACGAGGATAAAGTTCCCTTTTGAGTCTGGTTTCTCTCAAGATTTCTCCCTCATGAAGTCTCAGGGAGTTTTTCCTTGCTACAGTCACAGAGATGGAAAGTAACACATTACTGTAACTGAGTAGGTTTTCTGTGTACTTTTAGTAGTTTTTACAATCTGTAAATGTACTTTTAAGTCAAGTCAAGTCAAATTTATTTCTATAGCGCTTCTCACAACAGACATTGTCTCAAAGCAGCTTTACAGATATTAACAGTAAAGGTGAACGATGTGTATTTATCCCTGATGAGCAGCCGTGGCGACTTTGGCAAGGAAAAACTCCCTTAGATGTTATGAGGAAAAAACCTTGAGAGGAACCAGACTCAAAAGGGGAACCCATCCTCATTTGGGTGACATCAAGAGTGTGATTATAGTCTTTAAACAATACAGAACACTGGAGAGTGAGAACTAACATGAGTACTGGAGTGTTAGATTATGAGTAATGTTCTTTCCACAGTCTTTAAGTCATTGTGGTTATAAAACTAGGAGCTACTGATCAACTCATAAAATAGCTCAACATTTGCGATCAACAATCACAGATCCAACACCAGCTTCTCCATGCCATAGACTTTTACTTAAATATGTTTTGTTTGAAGGGTTCTACTTAAATACATTTTAATTCATATCCGTTACTGAGTAAAAAACATAAATTATACAATGGAGAAAAAATGCGGCCTGAAAACTACTGCACTGATCGATTGATTGATTGATTGATTGTTCGATTGATTGATTGATTGATTGATAGGCATTAAAACGTGGGCAAAATTGTCAATGCTCAATGAAGCTAGCTGTATTACCAGTGTCACAATTTGAGGGTCATATGAAATGAATGAAATGTGTTATATTTTAGCGTAGATCTGCTGATGTTGCATTAGATTTAAGCATTACTGTATAAGCAATCACAGACTTTTGTTAAAAATGCAGTGTCCAATCAAATGTTTTAATTTATCACTGCGGAAAAACACTGCAGTTGTTCAATGCGTGCGCTCACTCAATGAATTCTTAATCAGCATTTGCGATTTTTCTCATTATCATAATTGACATTATAACAGGATTCGTTCATTTGTAAAGGTGTTCCAAAAACAACTAGTTTGAGATTTATATCTCCTTGTCCATTTTGAACTACACTAGAATCCCCCACCTCACCCCCCACTGTTAAAAAAGCAACTCTGTAAAAACATTTTACTGAGTAAATTTTAAATTAGCAATTAGCAAATTTTTTTAACTATTTATTGAGTAGATTATTAGATCAGCAACTTTACTTGCACTCAGTTATAATTTCATTAAAGTCTTCTTCTTCTTCTTTCGGCTGCTCCCATTAGGGGTCGCCACAGCGGATCATCCGTCTCCATACCACCCTGTCCTCTACATCTGCCACTTTTACACCAACTACCTGCATGTCTTCCCTCACCACATCCATGAACCTCCTCCTTGGCCTTCCTCTTTTCCTCCTACCTGGTGGCTTCATCCTCAGCATTCTTCTACCAATATAATTCATGTCCCTTCTCTGCACATGTCCAAACCATCTCAATCTCGCCTCCCTCACCTTGTCACCAAAACATCCTACATGTGCTGTCCCTCTCATAAACTTATTTCTAAATTCTAATTTGTGATCCGCATATTTGATTTGGCACATGTTTTACGCTGGATGCCCTTCCTAACGCAACCCTCCCCATTTACCCGGGCTTGGGACCGGCACTAAGAGTGCACTGGCTTGTGCCCCCCTAATGGCTGGGTTTGTTATAATTTCATTAAAGTAACAGTACTTTTACTTGAGTAGAATATTGTAATACTCTTTCCACCTCTGCGCAGTCAAAACTGTTTCATTAGGGATAAACTTATATGCACTAAACTTATACACTCTTTAAAACAACTTTATAACCACTTAATCTCTGCAAAGTTGCTTTGAAACTGACTGTTAAAAGTGCAATACAAATCAAAATGAAAATGAAATTGAATTGAATAGGAAACAGGTGAGTGAGAGAAAGCTCAGTTCCAGAGTGGATGATGGATTCATGGTGTGTACTGGAGTAATAGTGGATTCAGATGTCTGTGCTGGTCTTTTAAACAGAAATATGGGAAATTAATGTCTTCATCTTTTATCATGTTCAGCACTGGGCATTAAACCAGGGGTAATTTTCAGCAATATTTATATCAATGAATCATTTCAAAGCACCAGTGTATCATATTGTTCAGTTGACAATGTCTCATTTATTACAGCAATGTCTCAATGCACCCTGCTGAAAGAGGACAATAGACACCCTTATAGAATTTGTAATGGTTGGAAATTTTCAGATCCAAGCTATGTTTAGTGTGTGTGATATAAAGGGGGCAAACCTGAGTCAGTGGTTGGTTTGAGTCTGGCTGGAATTACAGTCTGTTTGGAAAGTGGCAGCTCAGTAATTGAAATGTTGGATTTCTGGTTGTACTCAGGTTGGACCTTGTTTTGTACTCAGGCATAATCAAATAGTTATGGAAAAGTAGTAATATACAGTGCCTGTCAGAGGTTTCAAAACACTTTGCCTTTTATCACTTTTTAAGAGACATGCATGTTTCTTTTGTTTATATGCAACAAAGTGGGTTAAATGCAAAAACATGCAAGAATCGGAATGTGAATGACTGGGAGAGTTTTGTGGACAGTCCAAATTTGACACTTGTTTAAGACAGAGAACAGAAGAAAAGATGTTATCAGACTGCTTCACTCCCATAATTGAACTCTATCTGGATTGCAGCTAATTGAAACTAATTTCACCAAACAACAAAACAATGAGCCAAAACATACGCCCAAGCTCTGTAAGTGTTATTGGTCTGGAGTGTTATCGATCATGGAATGGCCTGCCCTGTCAATGCACCTAAATCTTATTGAACTGCTCTAGGATGAATTGGATTGCAAGAAAGAAAAGAACAATTTTGACAAATTTCGCAAGAGGCATGGCGAAGTATTTTAGCTGAATGTTTGGAGAAACAAACTGTCCGGAAGTCAAAAATGTGGAACATTGATATATTTGATCGCTCAATGTGAGTTTTTTGCTTAGAAACAAAAGTAGACTGGAATGTATTTATATACAAACAAATAACTGAGCTGACCTAAAATTTTAATTATCTTCTGATTTGGTAGAATAAATTTTCCCTTCACCTGAACTTAAAGATCCAAACCTGTTCCAGCATGACAATGCCTCTGTGCACAAATCAAGCTCCATGAAAATATGCTTTACATAGGTTGGAATGGAAGATGCTCCTGCTATAAAGCTTTAACATCAACCCTACACAAAAGACTTTAGCTCAAGTCCAGATTATTTCACTAGTTTACTATAGTCCCTGGGATTATTCTTGCCACCCTGCCTGCTCTAGATTCTGTTCCTGGTTCTGATCCTGATCCTGATCCTGATCCTGACCCCTTTTCTGCCCTGCCTCTGAGGGCGGCGCTCTGCTCCAGAGTCCCGCTGAGGGCAACGCTCCACTCCAGAGTCCTGCCGAGGGCGCCGCTATGCTCCAGATCCCTGATGACTGCGTTGCTCCACCCTCGGGTTTCTCCAAGGTGTTCGCCTGGCCTCTGGGTTTTGCTGACGATGTCGCTCCGCCTCAGACCTTGGCAGAGGGTGTCGCTGTTAGCCTGTCGCATCCTGCATTTGGGTCCTCCCATCCAGTCCTCACTCACCTACTCACCTGCGAGAGTTCATGACAGAATAATCTGGCCATGCTTCGTGCCCCGTAAAATTTCTGACAGAATAATCTGGCCGTGCACTTGTGTCCCCTGCTTTACTGACAAGTAGAACATCTTCCCAGAAGAGTGGAGCTCATTATTATATGCATGGAGACTACATGTGGAATGGGATGTTCAGAAACTTTTGCTCATATAATGTAGCTGATCGTCCTCTAAATTTTACCCCTGTGAAAAAAGAGAAGAAAGGAGCATGTTCCCAAATACATTGTGGTGCGGTCAATTGAATCAGCTCCTAAACCGTTCACTTTTTCTCATTTTCTTTAATTTTGCATCTATATCCAAGGACTTTAATGAACATGACTGATTAATTCTACAAATGTTCAAGTGTCACCCCAAGAGTCACAACCGAACTATATATTTAAAGATCACAGGCAGAAGTAAAAATGAGGTGTTGATCATAACTTTCACAGTTTCTCTGTTTATCCTCAACAAGTTTGTTACTTCACTCTGGGAGGAATTGCAAATTGCCAGGCCGTTTTTTATATTAGGTGTTTATCTTTGCAAGTTCTATTCAGCTGAAATCATTTTATTAAAAGAGACGAAATTGCAAGCTGGAAGCCTGTTGAGAAACTAAAAACGTCAAAGGTGTGCAAGATATTTCAAATATCCATCAAAGTGATATAATGTAAAATGGAGCTGAATTCAATTTCCCTTTATAACAAATGTCACTTTTTTTTGGTCACAATTATTTTTTAACTGTAACAATAGACATTCATTATTCATAATCGTTTAGTTGCTTTTAAATGAATCTTTTAACTGAGTCATTCTTTAGGTAAGTCGTTAAAGCAATACGAACACTATTTCTAGGCAACTGGAAACCGCTAGCTATTTGATCGCTAGCCAGCAATAAAACTATTATATATATTAAATGCACAACTTAATTACACATTTTTATATGTTCTAAATGTACCTTAAATTAATACTTTTAAAGTTGTAATACTCTAATCAACATAGGCATGTACAAATATGGATGCTTTATGCAAATATATGTTTATTAATAGTGAAACAATATTTAACATACAGCATGAAGACTAAATATTCTTGTAAATGTTTTAAAGTAATTATGGTGTTTTAAATCAAGTAAATCATCAGGACACCAAACGGAACTTTTGCTATGTTTACACACGAACGGTTTTAATTGCCAGATGTGCGCATGATGGGAGGGTTTTGGGGCTTCATTTGAGACTCGGTAAAACAAACGTTTTGTGATAAAAAAAAAAATCTGAGTAAAGAAAGGACGTCGTGAATAAATGTGTTAAAGGTTTTAATTTTGCATCATATATTTATTTATATTTTTAATAAAAATGGTCAAACAGAAACAAACAGCATTAATGGTCAAACAGCATTAATCATGCAGTAATAAAATTTGTGAGAAAAGACAAAAGTTTGTGGACACTTGATAATAAGAATTGTATGTGCGTTTTCCCATTCCCATCTAGTCCCCATTTGCAGTTATAATAACATCCACTCTTTTGGGAATGATGTTCCTCTTTGTGCTTGTGGAGTTTTGTGTGAGATTCATTCAGCCATAAGGATTTAAGTAAAGTCAGGTACTGATGAAGGGCGAGGTCCTGAGGCCTGCAGTCAGCATTCCAATTCATCCCAAGGTGTTCTTAAAGTCATAGAGATATAGCAGAAGATCTCACACTTCCAACCCATGTAATGCATATCTTCATGATACTGGCTTAGTGCACAGGGGTTTTGTCATGCTGGAACAGGTTCAGCTCTCCTAGTTCAAGGAAAAAAATCTACATAGACACCCCATACAATTGTGTGCCTCCTACTTTGTGCTAACAGTTTGAACAACGTTTGGCTGGAAAGGTCCGGTGTCCCAATACTTTTGTCCATAACATGTTTAGAGCATTGCAAAGTCTATTGTTGAGTCACCTTAACTCCACATCTGGGCCAGACATTTAATATCTCAAACACATCTGCCTTTTAAAGGTCACTTTAGCCTATGTATTGTGTAGCTTTTATATGAAAAGAAAATGCTAACAAAACATTCAATACAAATATATTGAGACTTATTATAATGAGATTTAGCTGCTAACATGAAAAATTCCAGGTGGTATGTAATATTAGTGAAAACAACTTGTACATTCTTAAAAAAGATATATTTTTGTGTTGTTTGTGCCGTATTTTGGGATGGTAATTGTGCTTCAAAAAATTCTGATCTCTAGGATTTATTTGGAATGACAAAACTCCGACACACATAGCGAAATGTGTGACATGTCTGATCTTTTTTGCTTTGATGCCCTGATAACAGAATCAGATTGCGAGGCAGTCTTTGAGTCGTACCAGTGCGACGATCGCATCGCAGTGCGTCTGTGGCCGCGCCGCTACTGCTAGCACCATGCTAATGAGCTCTTTATCAACGGTTCCCTCGACTGAAACGACAGATAATGGAAACCAATTAACGATTGCAGTCAGTAATTAAACTGCGCAAGAGATCTGCTGGTCTGGTCTTTTTAAATGTTTACAAAACAATAAACAGACTCACTTTGGACTGGGATGGGCCATTAGTGGTGATGCTAAAAAAATAAATAAAATAAGGCTTGAAATAAAGGGATCAGGGTGTGGACCTGTTCTAATAAATGCCTGATGTGTGCAGATGTTTCAGAAGGTTTAAAGTGTATATCATTCTAAAAAAAAAACCTACATATTAGTTGTCTTATTAACTGTATTCATATATTTATATTTTTAATAAAATATGCGCTGCATTAATCGTGTGTTAATAAAATTATTCCCGTTTAAATGAATTTGCATTGTTGCGTTATTAACCTGTTCATTTTGACAACCCGAGAAATAATATATAGTTTTCTGTTGTATTGAATTAAATTGTGTTGTACTGTGTTGTATTCTATCATGTAGTAATAAATTGTATTGCTATGTACAGTTCTATTGTATTGTGTATATTGGATTCTGTTGTATTGTTTCAAAGTATTGTGTTGTGTTGGATTTCATCGAATTGTGTAATAATGTGTCGTGTTGTATTTAATCAAATTGTTGTACTGTATTGTATTGTTTGTATCATATTGTGTTGTATTGTATTGAATTATATTGTGTTTTACTGTGTTGTATTGTCATGTAGTATTATAATGTATTGATGTGTATTCTTTTGCATTATGTTCAGTTGTACTGATTTGTGATGCGTTCAAATTTTATTGTGTTGTATTGCGCTAAATTGTGTTATATTATATTGCATTGTAATCTATTTTGTTTTGCATTCTCTTGTATAGAAATGTGTTGTGTTTTGTTGTAATGTGCTGTGTTATTTTATGGTACGGTGTAATGCATTGTATTCTGTTGTATCATATTGTGTTGCACTCTATTGTATTGTGTTGTAATGCATTGTGTCGTATTGTGCTGTATTGTGTTGTATTATGGTGTATTGCGTTGCATTGTGGGTTTTTTTTGTGTTGCATTGTTCTGTTGTTTTGTGCTGTGATGTATTTTATTAAATTGGAAAGTAATCTATTATAATGTGTGTTTTGTTTTAGTGTTACATTATGTTTTGTTGATTTCTATTTGGTTTTGTTGTATTGTATTGTGTTTGTATTGTATTGCATCTCATCCACTATTATCTTCTGACCTTCTCTCCATTGGTTTTCTCCTCCTCCTTTTCAGGAGATAATTTTATAGGTCAGTTCAGTTATTTTTGTATATAAAGACTTTCCATTATCTTTTTGTTTCTAAGCAACAAATGTGGTAGTGTAACAGTACAAAGATTTATTTTGACCAAACAAATATATAAATGTACAGATGTTTAACTTTATTTACAGTGAAAAATTCTTCATTTGCATGATGAACAGCTTCACACACTCTCAGCATCTGGACAGTAGGTTTCTCCAAATGTTCAGCTGAAATTTTGTAAAACTCGCTAAAAATTATCTTCACTAGTTGAAGATTTCTTTCTTGTAATCCAGTTCATCCCAGAGCAGTTCAATAAGATTTGGGTGGGTGACTGGGCAGGCCATTCCATGAGACATAACACTCCAGGTGACTGTTTGCTCTCTAAATACCGCTTACAGAGCTTGGACGTATGCTTTGTACGCTTCATTGTGATGTTGTTTGGTGAATTCGGTTCCAATAAGCTACAGTCCAGTCCAAATGCATGGTGTTAAAGTATGGAATGGGACCCATGTTGGTTCAGGCCTTTCCTTTCACCCGCAATGAGTCTCCAACGTGCAATGCTCCAAAACAACCCCAAACCATTAAGCTTTCATCTCCATGTCTGACTATGGGATGAGACAGTCTGCTAACATCTTCTCTACTGTCTTACACAAGTTCTTCTGTTAGAAGCAATCTGTTCACAATACTAACTTCCAGTCCAATTTTTGTGTGCTTTTACCGTTTATACTTAAATAAATACAGGTGTCTCAAAAAACATTAAAAAAAAAGAGATAGTTTCAATGATTTGACTACTTATCTATAACAATATTCACACAAGTGTAAGTAAATTATTCATGTTTAAAATGATTTATTCGTGAACATGAAGGATTTGCGCTTGTTTTTTTTTTTTTATGTACTGCCTACTGAAGGTATTGATTTGAGCAAAGAAAATGATTTGATTAGCTAAAAGAAAAAGACACACACACACACACACACACACACACACACACACACACACACACACACACACACACACACACACACACGTTGATCTCAGGGCCACAGATTTAAAATTCCAAAGGTGCACTGAGTGTTATGTAAGGTTGCATTAAATTGTGGGTTTGACAGAGACAGTAAGCTTTCTTTCAGATAGCAGTACTGTAAGTGGAAAAACCCGGATCTACCGGTAGCCATTCTGATCTTTTTTTCAAGTCTGAGAAAGCTTGGTCTGGGTTAAAAGGTCTGACTTTCTTTTGTTTTCTGTGTTATAACAAAGCTGGGCTGTGGTACTCTAAAAGAAAACCCTGCCAGACATTCTGGAAAGCAGCCAAAAAATACACTATGGACAAAAGTTTTGGGACACCTGACTTTACCAAGCTATATGTGGTTCTTTCTGAAACAAAATTGGAGGCAAACAATTGTACAGTGTTTTACTGGATGCCATAGCATTTAATTTTCCCTTCACTTTAACTAGGAGACCCAAACCTGTCCCAGCATGACAAAGCCAGCTCAATGAAGATTTGCTGTACATGAGTTGGAGTGGAAAATCTCCTGCTATAGAGCTCTGATCTCTACCCTATTGAACACCTTTGGGATGAATTTGAATGCCTCTTCACCTCACCTACATTAGCACCAGAGTTTACGAGGATATTTATGGCTGAATCAACACAAATCTTCACACGCTCACGCCAACATCTACTGGAACATCTCCCCAGAAGAGCAGAGCTTATAGAGACTAAATGTTAAATGAGATGTTAAAAAGCACATACCAATCAATTTCATTGGTGCCCACAAACCTTTATCTCTAGTGTAAAACATATAACTTGACACCTCAACTTTACAGATGAGTAGAGACTAATGGAAATGTCTATATGTTAAAGTGCTTTTTCAAATCAAATTGGTTTAAAAAAAAAAATTTTAGCCGAATCGCTGCAATTAAATGCTATAAATCCTTTGAACAGTTTTAGGCTAACAGTATCTTAAAGCTGTAACCTAGTGAACAAGTGTTGATTCATTCACTGATAGAGACTCAAAGCACTTTTGAGCGTTGCTCTGGATAAGGGTGTGTGCTAAATGCTGTGAATGTATATCGGTAAATGTGCAGTTTGCTCTAGGAAGCAGAGTTCTCAAAGGCTTTTGAGTAATATTTGACATAAAATGTATATGTTTCCTACAAATAGTTTAAATGCTTTTCTTAATTTTATGAACTTGTCTGCACTTTCTGGAAATATCCTAGTAATCAATGATAATTAACAAGCCAGTTTAACAAATGCAGCTGTAAAAGTTGTCACTTTCTTTAAAGTTTTACTTGCTAACTTGCTTAGCTTTTTTTCATGGTGGGGTTCCAACTAATATGTCCACATATACTTGAACTTTACAGGAGGTGGGTAGCGACAGCAGGCTTTTAAATACCATGAGTATGATGGCTATAATGTTGATTAAAACGCTTTACTACTAAAACTGATTTAAAATTAATTGTTGGGAAGTGCAGTTTCTGGAAGATATATATATATATATATATATTAGTTTTCAGTATATTATCCGTATAAAACGTGTATAGATTCTATCTATCTAATGTATAGATTTGTAAATGCAGTTTGATATAGGTAACAAAGTTTATTCAAGGATTGTCTGTCAAGCAAAAACTATGTTTCCTTCAAATTTTGACACGCTTTTCTTAATTTTATGTGCGTGTCTACACTTTACGGAAATATCATGTTAGGAAAATAACAAGCCAGTTTACCAAATGCAGCTGTAAAACTATTTTTTTAATAGCTAGCCTGCTAGCTAAGAATGACTCAGTGATTATTTCAGTAAGAGTAAAACAGGGCTCCTGATGTGGTGGTGATAGAAAATTACCTCAGGTAATAAAAAAAAAAAAAAAAAAAAAAAAAAAAAGTAATAGTATCAGGTAATAAATCTAGAAAATCTCTTTTTTTTTTTTTAAATGAAATACAAATAAAATCATACAACAGACAATCAGTCTGCTGACAACCTGCTTTTTATGCATGAAGGTGACCAGAATTATAAAATTCTAACAATTACCAGTGGTAGAAAATGTCAGACTTTAAGCATGTGAAACATTATCTTGGAATGGCACTCACTGAAAAAGTTGTTTTCTTAAAATAAATTGGATTTATTAAAAAAAAAAAAATTAACCAAGCATCAAATCTTTATGAAGAATTGATGATTGTAATCAATTAGAAATGTATAATTAGCTCAGAAAATGTTTTATTCCTTTTCTAGTTATGGGAACTACAGTATGTCTAGCTCCATACTGTAAATCTGCCCTAATGTTGGGGGTCTTCCTGATTTTTTATTAAACACCGTGACTGTAATGCCACAGACAGCTAGAGATACGGCACGGAACAGAGCCATTTCGTTCTGACAAGACAAGAATATAAAAAGCTATACCAGTCCCATACTAATGTTTTCATCATACAGTGAGTTACAGGAAAATTGGATTTGAACAAGTGGGATGTGCAGTCGACTACTTTCAAATGGCTTTTAGACATTTGTGTTTATAAGAAATGTTGCTGTGCGTAAATGCATTAGCGCACATTTTAGCATTCTGAGGACGTGTGGCTCTAACGGATCCTTTTTGCAACAGTCAAAAAAAAGCCTGTAAGTATTTAGAAGCATTACTCGAAATCCTGTTTCACTGTAAATGTGAGGCCCAAGGTCTTCTGGAAAAAATAGCATTTCTGCTGTGTGACATCGATCTTAGTATTTTAATGTTTTTTTAGGGGGCCAAGCACAGATTTCGCGAATGCAGTCTGTTGTTGTGAACCTTTTTATTTTTTTCTTCTTCCTCTCATCTCACTTCTTCTTTGGTACACTGATTTAAATTTTATGAATGCATCATGGTGTCATGGTATCATTCATTCATTCATTCATTTTCTCCCGCTTATCTGTAATTCGGGTTGCGGGGGCAGCAGTCTAAGCAGGCCCCCGCCTTCGACTGCTGCCCAATCCTCACAGCACCGTCCCTTACGGTCCCTCCTGCAGGTGGTGAGCCCACGGGAAGGTGTCATGGTATCATGATGTATAAAATATAAAAAAAAACTAGTAAAAGAAAACAATAAATAAATATAGACCCCTTATGAGAGATTCAAAACCCCTTATGAGAGATACTACATCAGGGACCGTGACGTCGCCCGGTATGGCGCAGCCGGGGCCCCACCCTGGAGCCAGGCCCGGGGTTGGGGCTCGTATGCGAGCGCCTGGTGGCCGGGCCTTCCCCCACAGGGTCCGGCCGGGCTCAGCCCGAAGGAGCGACGTGGGGCCGCCTTCCAGTGGGCTCACCACCTGCAGGAGGGACCGTAAGGGGCCGGTGCTAAGAGGATCGGGCAGCAGTCGAAGGTGGAGGCCTCGACAACCCGATCCCTGGACACGGAAGCTAGCTCTAGGGACGTGGAATGTCACCTCGCTGGCGGGGAAGGAGCCTGAGATTGTGCGTGAGGTTGAGAGGTTCTGACTAGAGATAGTCGGGATCACCTCTACGCACGGCTTGGGCTCTGGAACCACACTCCTCGAGAGAGGATGGACTCTTTACAACTCTGGAGCTGCCCATGGTGAAAGGCGTCGGGCTGGTGTGGGTTTGCTTATAGCCCCCCAGCTCAGCCGCCATGTGTTGGAGTTTACCCCGGTGAACGAGAGGGTCGTTTCCCTGCGCCTACGGGTCGGGGATAGGTCTCTCACTGTCGTGTGTGCCTACGGGCCAAACGGCAGTATAGAGTACCCGGCCTTCTTGGGGTCTCTGGGAGGGGTGCTGGACAGTGCTCCGACTGGGGACTCCGTCGTTCTACTAGGAGACTTCAATGCACACGTGGGCAGCGACAGTGATACCTGGAGGGGCGTGATTGGGAGGAACGGCCCCCCTGATCTGAACCCGAGCGGTGTTCAGTTATTGGACTTCTGTGCTAGTTACAGTTTGTCCATAACGAACACCATGTTCAAGCATAAGGGTGTCCATCAGTACACGTGGCACCAGGACACCCTAGGCCGCAGGTCGATGATCGACTTTGTGGTCGTTTCATCTGACCTGCGGCCGTATGTCTTGGACACTCGGGTAAAGAGAGGGGCGGAGCTGTCAACTGATCACCACCTGGTGGTGAGTTGGATCCGATGGCGGGGGAGGAAGCTGGACAGACTCGGCAGACCCAAGCGTACTGTGAGGGTCTGCTGGGAACGTTTGGCCGAGCCTCCTGTCAGAGAGATCTTCAACTCCCACCTCCGGCGGAGCTTTGACCAGATCCCGAGGGAGGCCGGAGATATTGAGTCCGAGTGGACCATGTTCTCCACCTCCATTGTCGAAGCGGCCGCTCGGAGCTGTGGCAGTAAGGTCTCCGGTGCCTGTCGAGGTGGCAATCCCCGAACCCGGTGGTGGAAACCGGAAGTAAGGGATGCCGTCAAGCTGAAGAAGGAGTCCTACCTGGCCTGGTTGGCTTGTGGGACTCCTGAGGCAGCTGACGGGTACCGGCAGGCCAAGCGAACTGCAGCCCGGGTGGTTATCGAGGCAAAAACTCGGGCCTGGGAGGAGCTCGGTGAGGCCATGGAGAAGGACTATCGGCTGGCCTCGAAGAGATTCTGGCAAACCGTCCGGCGCCTCAGGAGGGGAAAGCATTGCCCCACCAATGCTGTTTACAGTAGAGGTGGGGAGCTGTTGACCTCAACTGGGGATGTCGTTGGACGGTGGAAGGAATACTTCGAGGATCTCCTCAATCCCGCCGTCACGTCTTCCATTGAGGAAGCAGAGGCTGAGGGCTCAGAGGCGGACTCGTCCATCACCCAAGCTGAAGTCACCGAGGTAGTAAAGAAACTCCTCGGTGGCAGGGCACCGGGGGTGGATGAGATCCGCCCTGAGTACCTCAAGTCTCTGGATGTTGTGGGGCTGTCTTGGCTGACACGCCTCTGCAGCATCGCGTGGCGGTCGGGGACAGTGCCTCTGGAATGGCAGACCGGGGTGGTGGTCCCTCTTTTTAAGAAGGGGGACCGGAGGGTGTGTTCCAACTATAGGGGGATCACACTTCTCAGCCTACCTGGGAAAGTCTATGCCAGGGTACTGGAGAGGAGAATACAGCCGATAGTAGAACCTCGGATTCAGGAGGAACAATGTAGTTTTCGTCCAGGCCGTGGAACACTGGACCAGCTCTATACCCTCTACAGGGTGCTGGAGGGTTCATGGGAGTTTGCCCAACCAGTCCACATGTGCTTTGTGGATTTGGAAAAGGCATTCGACTGTGTCCCTCGCGGCGGCCTGTGGAGGGTGCTCCGGGAGTATGGGGTCGGGGGCCCTTTACTAAGGGCTGTCCGGTCCCTGTATGACCGAAGCAGGAGCTTGGTTCGCATTGCCGGCAGTAAGTCAGACTTGTTCCCGGTGCATGTTGGACTCCGGCAGGGCTGCCCTTTGTCACCGGTTCTGTTCATAATTTTTATGGACAGAATTTCTAGGCGCAGCCAGGGGTCGGAGGGTGTCCGGTTTGGTGACGACACGATTTCGTCTTTGCTCTTTGCAGATGATGTTGTCGTGTTGGCTTCATCAGACCAGGACCTTCAGCATGCACTGGGACGGTTTGCAGCCGAGTGTGAAGCGGCTGGGATGAGAATCAGCACCTCCAAATCCGAGGCCATGGTCCTCAGTCGGAAAAGGGTGGCTTGCCCACTTCAGGTTGGTGGGGAGTTCCTGCCGCAAGTGGAGGAGTTTAAGTATCTTGGGGTTTTGTTCACGAGTGAGGGAAGGGTGGAACGGGAGATTGACAGACGGATCGGTGCAGCTTCTGCAGTAATGCGGTCGATGTACCGGTCTGTCGTGGTGAAGAAGGAGCTGAGCCGCAAGGCGAAACTTTCGATTTACCGGTCAATCTACGTTCCTACTCTCACCTATGGTCATGAGCTCTGGGTCATGACCGAAAGGACAAGATCCCGGATACAGGCGGCCGAAATGTGCTTCCTCCGCAGGGTGGCTGGGCGATCCCTTAGAGATAGGGTGAGAAGCTTAGTCACTCGGGAGGAGCTCAGAGTAGATCCGCTGCTCCTCCACATCGAGAGGGGTCAGCTGAGGTGGCTCGGGCATCTGTTCCGGATGCCTCCTGGACGCCTTCCTGGGAAGGTGTTCCGGGCGCGTCCCACTGGGAGGAGACCCCGGGGAAGACCTAGGACACGCTGGAGAGACTATGTCTCCCGGCTGGCCTGGGAACGCCTTGGTGTCCCCCCGGAAGAGCTGGAAGAAGTGTCTAAGGAGAGGGAAGTCTGGGCATCTTTGCTTAGACTGCTGCCCCCGCGACCCGGCATCGGATAAGCGGGAGAAGATGGATGGATGGATGGATAAATATAGACATTACCTATACAGTCTGTGCAGGGAATGTAAAGTGAGGCAGTGCAATTATAATTCTTTCAGAATAAGTGCAGGGTTGCCATAAAGTGGTCCTCTTTGATTGTGTTCATTAAGGCTATGACTTTTTAACCACGAGTCTAAAATTTACCTGCCAGGAATTTCTGGATTTCCTGGGTCAATGAACCCCTCAGAACAAATTAGATTTTCCTCCTATATCAAAATACTTTTCTTCTACTTCTCTTGCAAATCAAGATAAAAAAAAACTTTATTGGCCAAGTAGGAATTTTCTTTCCAGTTTTAAGCAAACCCAATGTGCATTTTTCCACATAGAGCCACTGCACAATGTAGGGGAAATAGAGGGAATGCTGTAGTAAAAGGTCTAGTACAGTTTGAGGTTGCCATCCAGTCATTATCAAATTTGGCCCACTTCATCTTAAAAATAAGGATCATACCAGGCTGCTCTATTACTGTGTCAGGATATAGCCAGCAGGTAGCCAAAGTTTTCATTGCAGTAGCCACTACAAAACACAGACCAGATCATACTACTACAGACTTCCACATTCTCTTTGTTTATACTTTCATAGGTGATTTGCATTTGTGTTAGCGGTGGTATCACTAAGTTTCAATACTAACTTTAAAAGTGCTTTATTTATATATATGTTTATACACTAATACCTTCAATATAGTCCCCTTGCACTGCAATACAGGCCTCCTAGCATTCCTGCCACTTCTAGAATGTGTCCTAGAAACTCTCCTTTTCTGCAATCCATGCTGGATCTCTGCAATGGTGTCAAAACAGCAACCTTTAAACTGGATCTTCATTTTCCAAGGTTACTGTTGGTAATACACTAAGACGTCATGGTTTGAAATCATGCATGGCACGGAAGGTTCCCCTGCTTAAACCAGCACATGTCCAGGCATGTCTTAAGTTTGCCAATGACCATTTGGATGATCCAGAGGAGTCATGGGAGAAAGTCATGTGGTCAGATGAGACCAAAATAGAACTTTTGGGTCATAATTCCACTAAACGTGTTTGGAGAAAAAAAAGAATGATGAGTACCATCCCAAGAACACCATTCCTACTGTGAAGCATGGGGGTGGTAGCATCATGCTTTGGGGGTGTTTTTCTGCACATTGGACAGGGCAACTGCACTGTATCAAGGAGAGGATGACCGGGGCCATGTATTGCGAGATTTTGGGGAACAACCTCCTTCCCTCGAAACCTGACTGATCTAGAGAAGATCTGGGTGGAGGAGTGGGCCAAAATCCCTCCTGCAGTGTGTGCAACCTGGAGAAAGACTACAGGAAACGTTTGACCTCTGTAATTGCAAACAAAGGCTACTGTACCAAATATTAACATTGACTTTCTCAGGTGTTCAAATACTTATTTGCAGCTGTATCATACAAATAAATAGTTTAAAAATCATATATTGTGATTTCTGGATTTTTTTTTTTAGATTATGTCTCTCACAGTGGACATGCACCTACGATGACTATTTCAGACCTCTCCATGATTTCTAAGTGGGAGAACTTGCAAAATAGCAGGGTGTTCAAATACTTATTTTCCTCACTGTAATATACTGTATATAGCAGTATAGTATAGTAGTATGAGGTGGTCCTCTGAGAGAGAGAATGTTTCCTGACACTGTCTGTGGTAAAAAACCTTAAATGAGCAAATCTACAAATCATTTTGAAATCCCTATGTGTAAAGCTCACGTAAAAAATTGTAGCTTGACGAGTCTGGCTGCTTCACCTCCAAAAGTGCTGTTGGCACCTTAAATATTTGTGTATGTATAATTATTCTGGATGCAAGTAATGTTAAAATGAAAAATAAAAATGCTTTTGTTCAACATGCAGCCCGTTTTCAGTTTTTATATTGGTTTGAGTTTGTCCTACACAACCCTCAACCAATGTTTTTTTTGTGTGTTATTGTATGTTTTATTTTTTGTTTGTTAGTTAGTTTAATTACAAGCTATGCAAAACCAAATCAAATACCAGACTATAACAATTCAGCAAACAGATTAAATTTAGTCATTGGAAAAAAATGAGAATTTTCTATCACAGATCCTAAATATGCAAATGCATGAGAAGGCTTTTCAGTAAGACTCAACAGGGTATATAAATGACATGCCAATGACATCACATGGGCGGAGAACAGATTAGACGAGAAATGACATGAGTTGACCAAGGCATAAAGCTATATTTTTTTTTATTTCACTTTCTGAACCACGCCATATGCTGATGTAGGGTGTTTTCACATATAGTTCGTTTCAAAAGAACCAAACCCCGTTTACTTAAAGTTAACCAGAAACTGATCATGTGACCTCAGTCCCTTTCATGTTCACAATATAAAAGACTTAAAACAGAACCCAGTTCTCTTTTAGGTCCTCTTTAGTATTGAAGTGATCTTAGACCCTTTCGTGATCACAACTCAACCTCATAAGAACTCAAAACCCAGAATTCTGTAAAGCAATGGATTTTGGGTATTCAAAATGGCCTCTTTACATGTTGTCATCACATAGCTGTGGTACATTTTTAAGCAAAAGACAAGAAGAGAAAGTGTGAGACAAATCATATCTAAGTTATAGTTAGTGCTGTTCTGTTTTAGCCCCTTTCCTTCAGTTTTTGAAAAACTAGAAGAAATACTTATGTTTTTATGTGTTGAGAATAGTTGGCGTTTAATGCCATCCTCTTTCCAAATATCAATAAGTGCACAGCTTTCTTCATAAGACCACAAGACTCCGCGACCTGCCATGTCGAAAGGTTTTGTGTTTCAGCAGTGACGGGACACGGCTGCAGGTATGGCAAGCCTCCAGGGACATTTGGCGAAGCGAAACGCAAAGCTGGACTGGGACCTCATTGCTTTCACATGTCACAAACAAATCGAAACACAAACGAACCTCCGGAGGTGGTCTGAGTACGGTTCGCTTCTGGGTCCTTTTAAGGGGTCTAAGATCATTTGGTTTGTTCACATATACACACTGAACCGCTCCAAGAGCGTTTGGAGGGCTCAAACGAACTAGGTGTGAAAACACCCGAAGCATATTATGACAAATGAACCAAAAATTTGCTATAATTAAAGAAAAGCCTTCAGACTTCTCCTTCTTCTCCTTCTCCTCCATTAGACTAGACTGATACACCTACCAACCAAAATGCGAATGCTTTGATTTATTAATTTAATTGATTGTGTACAAGTGTCTGCTGTTTCCTACATTATCAATTGTTTATGTCAGGTTGATCAAAATATATTATACTGGTTCTCACCTAAATAGGCTCAACCCTCAAAACATCTTGGCATCAGTTCACTGTATAAGTCATTGAATGCCAAATGGTTAAACCAGTTTTTAGAATGAATAAATCTTACATTTCTATTCATCTTTTTTTTTTTTTTTTATGTAAACGCGTCTTGAATTGATGAATTGTGCAGATGAATCTTGAATGTCACTAATGAAGGTGAGTGAATGGCATCAGATCGACCAATGATCTACTAGTTCTCCTATGGTCAAAAGTGAATCTTGTGAACCTTCAATTGGCAAACCACACAATTTCAATTTCTGAAAATGGATCAACACACAGGAAAAGAACAAACACTAAAAGTGCAGTAAAAGTGTGAATCCTGTCTGGTTTCTTTCAATCGATATCTCACATACAGTAATGTGTAAATATGTGCTGTTAAAATTCAAAGATGCCGTACAGAAGAAATTCAGCCTGGTGCATTTTCAATCACTGTAATCCAAACTGTAATCTAAATCAGGAAACACTGAAAGCGTGTGCCGTCATACTGACAACGTGACTAAACATTTTGTTTGTGAACAATAACAAAAGGACTTGTAAGTCTGATGGTAATGAGATGTTTATTGACACAAATACTTACTTCTGAGAAATGAACTAAGGATTTTGAGAAAAGTACAGGCTTTTGCAGGAAATCCAATGTGTTTGTACGAATTGTTTTGAGAAATGCACGCACTAATTTGCAAATATTAAGAACGATTCAAGAAATGCTCCAAAGCAACTGATAAAAACTGGATTTTAATGGAAAAATGCCTATTTTCAAAACAAAAGCAGAGGACTTTCTTTGCACAATGATGGATGGATGCGATTTCTCCCGTAGTGAAAGATCAGGGGTGGAATGGAATCAAGTGCTCAGCTGAAATGGTGTGACATTTCAGAAAAGGCATGTTTTTTTTTCTTTTTTTTTTCAAAATTCTGATTTCATCCTTGGGCACGTTTCCAGCTTCTCCTTGTCTATGCGGCGTGTTTAAAGCGCAGCACGGATTCCAGACATGTCCTTGCATGAATTAGTGCTGTTCGGGTTTATGCGTGGCCACTCCGGGTCAGAGTGGGTCTCAAACGGGTCCTGGACGTTTCCCTTTAGTGAAACGGCCCTTCCATTAACTCCTTATTGATATTCCGGTGAGGGCCTTTTAACTCGTATGCTGGAGATGATGAATCTATCTGGAAAGTCGTGGAGAGGCATAAACCGTGCTGCTGTCCTTGATTTTCTGGACTCTGTACAGTTTAATTAGCCCTGATCGGCGAGACGCGGCACATGAATAAAAATGACCGCGGTAAGCGGACGCCTTTTATGAGGAGACTCCCGATGCCTCTGGTGGAGGCCGGACATCGTCAGGCATCAAAGTTCTTTTTTATTCTTTGTAATTCATTACAGATGAAGACCTTCTACCAGGCCATGAATTGGCCAGAGGCTTTATCAATGACTTCATCGAGTTCGAGCGACAGAGACGAGATTCAGCATCCTGACACATTTCTCAAGAGCATGTGAGCCGTGTGGGGAGGAACAGACCTTCGTTACGGATGGTGAGCTTGTAGCTTTAGCAGTGTGTGTGTGGCAGGAACACTGTGCTAAAGCAAGGAACATTTGGTGTGTTGGGGAAATAAAGAAAGAAAGCACGAGAGAAAGAGAAAGAGAGAGAGAGAGAGAGAGAGAGAGAAGTCAAATGTAATAAGTGAAATTATGGAGGTCGACTGGTGCACCAGCAGGGGTATGTCTTTTTCTCAGGGAAGGAAGTGTGTGTGTGTGTGTGTGTGTGTGTGTGTGTGTGTGTGTGTGTGTGTGTGTGTGTGTGTGTGTGTGTGTGTGTGTGTGTGTGTGTGTTTGTGTACGGCCTTCAAGTGTGTGTTCTTCAGTCTGACAGGCACATGCACCATGCTGAGGTCTGGTGCAGTCTGGTGCGTGGGCTTGGGGCTCAATGAGCAAAAGAACACACGCACACACTCTTTCTCTTTCTCTTTCTTTTCTTCAGCAGTTCTTTGTCTCTCACTCCTGTGCTCTCTTCTTTCGTCTTATTTTTTTACTTTCTTTCTCTTCTCTTCTTCCACACTGTTTCTGAATTTCTTTTCTTTTTCATACACACATATATATATATATATATATATATATATATATACAGTGAGGAAAATAAGTATTTGAACACGCTGCTATTTTGCAAGTTCTCCCACTTAGAAATCATGGAGGGGTCTGAAATAGTCATCGTAGGTGCATGTCCACTGTGAGAGACATAATCTAAAAAAAATCCAGAAATCACAATATATGATTTTTAAACTATTTATTTGTATGATACAGCTGCAAATAGGTATTTGAACACCTGTCTATCAGCTAGAATTCTGACCCTCAAAGACCTGTTAGTCTGCCTTTAAAACTCCAATTGAATGAGAAGGTGTGTCCAAACTTTTGGTCTGTACTATATATATATATATATATATATATATATATATATATATATATATATATATATATATATATATATATATATATATATATATATATATATATATATATATACTTGTATTTTTTTTTTAATACATATATTTATTATATTATATTTGTCAATACTTTTTACTTAAAAAATACTCTGACAAAGATCAGATCACATGTTATGACAAATGTATGCAGAAAACCATGAAATTTCCAAAGGTTTACATCTTTCATGGTTTTCTGCATACATTTGTCATAACATGTGATCTGATCTTTGTCAGAGTATTTTTTAAGTAAAAAGTATTGACAAATATAATGTGCCTAAATAATTACCCAAAAAAAAGTTTTAGAAAATGATTTGTTTTATTGAGAACAACCAAAAAAACATCATAGTGCTAGTGGAAAAAGTATGTGAAGTTAGGAGTTGTGGACCAGAGCTACTTTGAATGATAAAAAACACTCAAACATTTGAAGTTTACTCCCCACAAGAGAAATACGCTTAGGTGAGTCATGCATCCCAATAAACAGCTTTTAGAGGATCTTCAATCAAGAAATGTTGATTTACATAAAGCTGGAAAGGGTTACAAAGTGATTTCAAAAACTTTAGAAATTCACCAGTCTACAAATTGACCCCGAAAGCACAACATATCGATGAGGTAAAGAAACAACCCCAAGTGACAGACAAGATTTGAAGGTATCATTGGAACATCTTTGTTCATAAATCTACAGTACGTATAACATTAAGCAAACAGGGTATCTATGAAGGAAGCTGCTGCTTAATAAAAAGAACATTGCTGCATGCTGGAAGTTTGTAAAAGAGCACATTGCCACTCCACAGCGATATTGGAAATATATTTTGCGGACTGATGAAACAAAAATTTAAGTATTCAAAAAGAACACGCAGAACTACATCACATTTAATGTATCAGGGTCTGGCCAATCACTGAGGGGAAGATAAATTCCCAAGTGTTTTCAAAATTATTCAGGATAATGTAAGAATGACAAAAAGACATGAAAGATCAGATATTTTTAATTATTTAGGCACAATATAATTTTCAATACTCTTGGCTTAGACAAAGCTCAGATCACATTTTATGACAAAATCATGCAGAAATTTAGGCAGAAACCATGAAATTACAAAAGGTCCACATACTTTTTCTTGCCACTGTATATACTGTATATATATTACTGTGTGTGTGTATATATATATATATATATATATATATATATATATATATATATATATATATATATATATATATATATATATATACATACATACATACACACACACACAGTGGAACCCGGTTATCTCGCCCTCGGTTAACTCAACAACCCTATTAAGTCGACGTTTTTGAAGTGGAACCGGCAAATTCTCGCTTTTTCTAAGCATTTTTTAATCGGTTATGTCGACTTTTTTATGTCGCCGAACCCTGATATCTCGAGCACAAGTGGGGAAAAATTTGCCATTTAACGTCAGTTATCTCGACCGGCGCTGTGCAGCTGCAGAAGAACTCGGAAGTGGCGGAAAAATCAAGTCTCACAGCTGCTCCAGGTGTTGTATTGTATACTGGTGAATCTCTGCTGTTAGTTAGTGCTAGTGTTCGTAGTGTTAGTAGGGGCGCGGCGCGGCTTTGGGAAGAAAAGAGCAGCCGTTGAGAGAGTGCCGGTGGGAAGACACGTACCGGGATACGCATGAGCGATAACAACGACCGCCGTGAACCAACATATACCAACAATAACGGACAGTAAAAGTGTGGAAGTTTAAATAGGAGCTGGTGATGATGATAAACGAGCACCATATGTGCGCGATTAAAGCCGGGAGCTTCAGAGAAAGCGGCCGAGAAAACACCTGCAACGCTGAAGGGGGCCGAAGGGGGCGTGGCAGGTGGATTCCTGACAGTTAACAAACATGTATGTAGATTTTTATAGCATGCCTTCATCAAACAAATCGCAGCAACGCTGTTGTGTCAAAAAACCTTCAAAAACAAGGGCATGCACATTCTAATTTATTAACGCACATCATGTACATAAAGAAATTTCAAGCACATTAATATACTGCTGCCATATTGATTTTTGTTTATCTCGATCATCGGTTATCTCAATGCTTTTTGGCGATCCCCTAGGACATCGACATAACCGGGTTCCACTGTATTTATATACACACACTCCTATTTCCTCCCACTATCCAAAACAGGATTCTAGTAGGTGGATTAGCAACTCGAAGCACATCCCCTGGTGGTTCTCCCCTACAACAAGAATTCAACTTCCTTCCTTTTTAACTCAATAGTGTTCAATTAACATATTACTGTAAAATGGCCACTGTTTAATGGCCTGCTTGTACACAGACAGACAGACAGACAGCATAGTCCACATTACGTACTATTTAAATATCTAATTCTGATTGTCTAAGGTTTTGGTTAAAAGGCAACTAGATTCACTAAAGGATCTCAAAGTTTAGTTCACGGTGCTGGTTGATTGTATGTGTTTAACAATAAAAAAATTATGTTTTGTTCGATTTTCTTAACTCACACTTTATCAGTACTGGATCACTGTGATTAGCACAGCATCATCGGGTTTAAACTGGGCACTAACCTTCATCTTAGCAGCCACGAGTGGACGGCCATCATGTGAGAAATGATAGAAGAGGACAATATTGCCGAAAGCCCCAGTGCAATATCCAGGCGTAAAAAAGAAAACCCATCTGAGCGTGTTGTTATGTTTTATTGCTGTTATGTCACGGTAATTTGCCCCTGAGCCGACATCCGAAAAAATCTTATTAGAGGCGAGAGGAACACAATAACGCTTCATAGTGAAGATTCAAAGCTTAAAATCTTCGCCGTTAATGTTGGGATGTGCTGCTTAGATGGAAACAAACTCCCATTCTGTGGAACTGATTGAAGCAAAAACATTTCTTGCAAGAACAATTGTAATAGTTAAAATGTGCCAATTATAGCAAAATAATTCTATTGGATATTATACATACTGCACAAATCAGCATTAGACCCTCTGTTACCTTTGCTTACCATTAGAAACCCAGGAACTAACAGTAGCCTGTAAGGGTTTCATTATTTTTATAACCCTTAAGTACAAAAGTATTGGGACACCTGTCTTTTCATACCATATATGGATCTTCGGCTATAGAGCTCTGACCTCAACCCTATTTAAAACCTCACCTAGATCAGTACCCGCCTTTACTAACACCCTTGTGTATGAATCTCCTCAAATCTAGAAAAGTACACTCTAAAATCTAGTGGGACCCCTTTCCCAGAAGAGTGTAGCTTATTTTAAGAGCAAATGGGGACTCACGGGGAGTGGTGGCTCCAGAGGTTAAGGCGCTGGGTTGGCGATCGGAAGGTCTGGGGTTCAAGCCCAGGTATCGCCAAGCTGCCACTCTTGGGCCCTTGAGCAAGGCCCTTAACCCTCTATGCTCTGGGGGGAAATATCAAGGTCCGTGACGTCGGAGTGACGTGGGGCCGCCTTCCCGTGGGCTCACCACCTGCAGGAGGGACCGTAAGGGACGGTGCTGTGAGGATTAGGCAGCAGTCAAAGGCGGGGGCCTGCTTAGACTGCTGCCCCCGCGACCTGAATTACGGATAAGTGGGGGAAAATAAATGAATGGGGACTCACTGTGGAATGGGATGTTTCAAAACCACATACTGATCTTATGACCAGTCCATATACAGATTCACCCTCCACTCGAGAACTGGTGCTCGTCCAAACGCCCACTGTAACACATATATATATTGTATAGTTTATACAGAATGGTACTGTATATTGCTCTGATTTGGTATACTATGTACTGTAATTTGTTAAATTATCAACAAATTACAGTATACCACCCCATACTAAACACCATTCTGTAAGACTCCTGGGTAGGATAGGCAATGTCTCAACTTACAATATTTTTGAGTTACAATAGAATCATCGGAACGCATCTCCATCATAAGTCAGGGACAACCTCGTGTATAAACATTCAGCCGAATTGAACATACTTGTAAGGAGACCTCATACACAGGATCTCTTGTTCACTTGAGATGGCAGCAGGGCTAAAATGATTTGAATCATTTGAAATGACAAAAAAAAACATTGAGGTAAATCATTTGCCTTAATGCTTCATTTAGTCCATTCAAATACACACGGAGCATTGTGTTTCCCCACAGACCATTATTACTGACGCACCACCCACTAAACTCCGGAGCGCTCCGTACAGGTAAACACAGAAAACTTAACTTTCTTTCGGCTTCTCCCATTAGGGGGCGCCACAACGGACCATCCGCATGTTTTATTTGCCACGTTTTTACACTGGATGCCCTTCCTAACGCAACCCTCCCTATTCACCTGGGCTTTCGACCGGCACTAAGGCTTGTGCAACCCTAATGGCTGGGGTTGGTTCCCTGACCGGGGATCTAATCCGGGCCGCAGCGGTGAGAGCGCCGCATCCTAACCACTAGACCACCAGGGAACCTTCACAGGTAAACACAGAAGACGCTGCAGAATTAAAAAATGGAGGAACTGAAAGAAAACAATGAGGGGTGAGAAGAAGATTTATATAGAAGCCTGTTTCCGACACATAAAAAAAAAAAAAAATAGTGCCCGAAAAAAAAAAAAAAATAAATAATAAAAAAAAAAAAAAAAAAAAAAATAAATATATATATATATATATATATATATATATATATATATATATATATATATATATATATTTACCAAAATTTTTTGCACCAGAAATGTGGGATGTTTATGAGAAATAAAATCATAATTGCGAAAGAAAAAAAGTCGGAATTGTGAGAAAAAAACAACAAAAATTGTGAGAAAGGTCTAAATTAGGCAAACTTATTTTTTATGTGGTGGAAACGGGCTTTCATAGGACTCATAGGCCAAAGAAAACGACAGAAAGTTTCCAAAGTTTAAGATCATTTAAAACTGAAACATAAAGAAAAGACTGTACAGTGCGTGTGTTTTTTTTTTGTTTTTTTTTTGAGTAATTTAAAATTAATTTTCATATTTCTATTTAGGATTTTTTATTTATATATTTGTATTTGCATTTTGATATAATATGGCAATTAAATGCACTAAATGGGTTTTCACAGATATTCTTGTATGCAATTTTAGCCATAATTTGTATTTTTTTTTTAAAGGAAACAAATGACGTTAATTTTAAGAGACCCGTCTGATTTTCTTTTGTATATTTAGTATTGTTTTTAATAAAGGAAAGGTACTTTTTATCTGATTACTTGATTAATCGATAGAATATTGGTTAAATACTCGATTACTAAAATAATTGATAGCTACAGCAGTGTTCCTGTTAAACATCTATTAACTACATCATTTGAACCAGTCGTGTGTAAAATGTGTGTGTTTGCACTATGAAAAATAAAAGCACTATATACATACAATCAAACTGAATTTCAGTTCAGGGAAGTCTGCATTAACAAAAAAAGAAAATTTCACCACATGATTGTGTTTCCCCAGGCTGCCACACAAATGCTTTTATACAAAGTGACTTACAATTGAGTGAAGCTGATGAAGGTTAATCGGTGAACAGACTCAGCGCTGGGATTTCAATCCAACTCAAATCAGGTTTGCTCTCGTTCTCTCTCACTGACTTTTTTCCCAGTTTTCCTGTTTTTATGTAAAAATAGCCACCAAAAGACGATACGGTACAACCGAGTAAAAAATCAGCTAAAATATTTTATCTCAGTTAGATCCGATTTACTTCTGTTCCATTGATGTTGACAAGGGAGTGTCTCCTGATTTTAGATTTCCGGAAGTCCGCAATGAATATTTTCTCTTTTTCATTTGTTATTCATCAGCAATCATCGTTTTCTCATTTTGGCTCTTTTTCTGCAGTTACATAAAGCACCAGTTCCAGGTCGAAGGCAGCGCGTTGGCTGGGATTTGAACCCGGTCAACTGCTTGGAAGGCACCTACGCTCAGCGCTACACCACCAACGCTTGTTTTCTCTCTCTCTCTTTCTCTCGATCTCTCGCTCTCTCTTTCTAGTTTTTATTCTTGCTTTTCCTATTGTTTCACACTTCCTGTTTCTGTAGTTTTTTTTTCTCTCTCTCTCTCTCTCTCTCTCTCTCTCTATATATATATATATATATAATCATTCATTTATTTTTCTTTAGATGTATTTTTAAGGATAACATCTTTATAAGGATAAATATATGTTTACATATACTGTACATATGTGTATTTCCTCAATCTATTTGTTTCTGTAAAATCGGTTTTGTGCAAATGTCCATCAATAAAAGCACTATATAAATACAATCAAATTGAATTTCAGTTCAGGGAAGTCTGCATTAACAATAAAGGAAAATTTCACCACATGATTGTGTTTCCCCAGGCTGCCACACAAATGCTTTTATACAAAGTGACTTACAATTGAGTGAAGCTGATGAAGGTTAAGCGGCAAACAGACTCAGCGCTGGGATTTCAATCCAACTCAATTCAAGTTTGCTTGTAGAGACAATACATGCTGTCACGAAGCAGGAAACCTGATGCAGATCTATTCATTAAACAAGCCAGAGGGAAAACCTTGACCCTGTGAGAGGAGAACGGAAGGAAGGAAGGAATGAGGAGAGACACAGGTAGGGTTAGAGACGCAGGTAGGGTTGATGATGGAGTCGTCAAGGGTTGGGGCTTTGAGTATTTAGGAGTTGGGGGGTCTTGTTTGGGTAGAATTTGGGCTCACGACCCTTAACAAAAATGCAGTTATTTTTGTATTTTTTTATTGCAAGCTGCCTGAAAACATAAAGACCTTAATGATGTTGTAAAAAAAAAAAAAAGTAATAGGCTGATGAAAGATTAGAACACAGTTGTCTGGGGTTCACAGTGGACAGCAGGAATTTATTTAGTCATCGTCAACGTCTTGCTTTAAAAAAAAAAAACTTGCCTAATTACTGTCCTAATGTGTAAAACTTGTAGTCTAATCTTGTCATTCTTAGGTTAACATTTTAACGAGGGTGCAAGCGATTTGCTTTTGACAAGTCATTAAAAACATTTGCATGAACCTTACATTTTGAAAAGGTAAAAAAAAAACAACAACTTCAAAGTCAACTCAACAAGTGTGATAATGAGCGCACAGGAAAGCAGAGCAGAGATTTCTTTTTCAGAATCATATTTGGCAGTGAAATGTACAGGAATTAAGAAAGGGGCATAAACGAAGCCCAGGGTATATGATATGGCATCCAGAGCCTCTTTTCTTCTAAATCGCTCAATGAAACATCAAATGAGAGCAAACCAGACCTAAATCGTTTTAATCCGTGTGATGCTGAGTCAGTCATCCCTGCCTGAAAAGAAAAAGAGGTGATTTGCTTTTTCAGAAAACTGAGGGGAAACGAAGGGTGCATGCCTCAGTGCTCGCTGAAAGGAGCTGCTCTTACACCCAATAATGTATGAGATGGTATCAAAAGGTTTTAAGACTAGCTCTGGTTTAGCTCTGTCTCTTTTGAAAAATGTTCTCCTTCAGGCACCTTAAAACCTGCCAGTATAACTTGCTATTATCCACGGTCAGTGGAGGCCCCTCATGCAGTTGAGGAAAATTCACGGCAATGTCGACGATAAAAACGACGAGCATGCACTTGGTCGAATACTCGACCTGCCTTTGACTGTTTCTATCATAGAGATGATGGGCTCCTCCACTGTAAATACTGTTGCTTCTTCTTAGGGTCATATCCGTACACACAAGTGTCGTCAGCAGTAATGATCCGGGACATGAAGGACAGGTCATGTTAGTTTTTGGCAGACTTTGTGTCACACAAAACTCCACTAATGACTCATTGCAGCATCACTGTAAACTTGCCAAATCATGTCAAATGTGTCTGTGGCAGTTTTGCCCAGTTTCACACCAAATTTTACATTTGCTTTTTGCTATGTCCTTGATGAAAATGCAGACAGGGGAACACGTGGTCTGAATAGTTGCACAGCTCCCAATTTACACAGGACGATGTCTTTTGGCACACTGATTTTATAAAGATCTGTGCTCCCTGTGACTGTGCATGTAGCCTTGAGCTGCCATCTGTTGGTGTGTTACAAAACTCGTCTTTAAACTTTTTTCCCCCTTTGTATGCGAGTGAAGTGGAGTGATTTGACTCAAAAGCAACTACTACACTCATGAACCACAGGATTTGCTTAATTCCTGGTCGTTTAATAAACGATTTGATTTGTTTCCCAAAAACTCGTGAAGCAACAGACCCCTCGAAACAGGGCTATGATTAAAACAAACAGAAAATTATAATAGGATTTGCACACTCCATACATTTATACTCCATAACTTTTAACCTAGTGCTTATTTCTCGGTTCCTCAAACCAGCACAAAATCACAAAACGCATTGTGGGTTGAATCGAGCGAGCGATCAGACTTGAGCAGTCTAGGTGGAGTAGAGCGAAGTGGAATCGTTAGAAAGGCTTCCTCTGCTCAGGTGGAATTATCAGTTCTCCACTCCCCACTCTGCTTCACTCACATGCTCTGTGTGCTCTATTGCTCCATGCTCATGATTACCTGTGTGTGCAATTCAAAGCAGCCTTTTTTTTTATTACCGAAGGATCATCATTAGAAAACATTAGGCTCAAAACTAGCAAACATAGCAGATACTGCACAAGTCAGCGATAAACTCCTCTGTTCCGATTGCTATCCATTTCATTTATTTACATTACATTTTATTCAGAGCAACTTACAATTTCATTCATACAACTGAGCAGCTTCAGGATTAGGGCTATGTTGGTGTGGTTGTGATTTGAACTCGCAAACTTTGGAACCAAAGTGCCTTAACCACTAAACTACCACCTGCCCACATGACAAACCCAGGAAATAACAAGAGCAAGTAAGATTGACAATATGTTTGTTAACTTTTAAGATTAAAAAAAACTTGGGAACCCTGACTTTTCCAGCCATAATTGGTTCTTCCCAAACTGTTACCACAAATTTGAAAGCATATAATTGTATTGGATGTCAGTGGATATAAACATAAAATTTTCCCTTCACTTGAACTTGGGGTGGAGTGGAAGTTGGAGTGGAGTGGAAGTTAATTATCATATGGTTTACATGAGTTGGAGTGGAACATCTTGATTAGCCTGCTACAGAGCTCTGACCTCAACCCTGTTGAATACCTTTGGGATGAAATGCAACCCAGGCCTCCTCATCACATCTACATCAGTTCTTGACATTACTTGTGGCTAAATAAACACAAATCTCCACCAGCAAACTCCAAAATCTTTCATCTTTCCAGAAAAGAGGAAGTTAATGATAATATGACAGGTATACTATGAGGGGAAGTGGTAACTCAGTGGTTATGGCTCTTGGTTATAGAGCAGAAGGTTGGTGTTCAAGCACAGGTATCACCCAGTTGCCACTCTTGGAAACCTTGCACTGGAAAGAACATAAAGAAGGTATAACAATTTTCATGTGGGATTGATAAAGTTTATAGAATAAAATATAAAAGAAACAAATGGGGACTGAATGTGAAATTGGATATTCAAAAATGACATAAAATGGTCAGATTTTGTAAATGGTTACACTTTTGTCCATACAGTGCATTTGATAGAGATAAGCTTTTAAATCAAGTAAAATCTGTGTACCTTATTCCCTATTCAGTGATGCTCGCAGGTATTTATTTACAGTCCTACAAGACCAGGCTATCTACATGAATGAAAGTAACCCATTAAGAAAAAAGGGACTGCCCAGATGGCAAGATTTCATGCAAAAATCTGACTAAAGATTCTGGAAAATCAGAAATATGAGGTCATGCATATGTAAGATCCTACACCCTGAGAGTATATGAGCCATACGAGATGTGTAGTGACATGGATGACTAGAGCACTGCATGCATCCTGGTGTGATCCCACCTGCTGACTGTTCTCCCCTTCCCTCGCTGTGTGTGTCCTGCAATTTCTCTCCTCCCTCCACTCTGTGGGAAGCTGCCTCTTCCCACCTTCCTGTGTGTGTGATCAGAGAAGACAGATTAAGTGGCTTACTTCTCCTTCGGGCCCGCTGATCTGACATACTCATGGTTTTCTGCGTAAAGGGAGAGATGCCCCTGAGCGAGTTGTGGATGGTAAGCTGGGATTGGCATGGAAACCCCACACTCAAACCTTATCACTGTTTTACTACTGAAAGGGTCTGATGACCAGCTTTATATTCGGAGGCATTTAATTTGTCATCACAGTAAAATGTTATCCCTCTCAGGGTCACAGAACTAGGAAACACTGGACACAATAATAAGGATACATCGAATGTGGTGGAAGGCTATAACAAGGCACCATAGACGCTCATCAAATGGGGAAGGTGAAGGCAAACACATGCTTCCTTCAAGTCGTGTCAAGTGACCAATGCAATGCAATGCAAAAGAAGCACCATCCAACCACTTTTGCATACACAAACTAACAGACAGAATTCGAGATCGAAAATTGGTTAGTGTCAATGTGATTAACAGGAGAGTGATCCTGGGCACAGATGGTTGTTGCATGGTTAGGATTGAAGCCTATGACCTCCTGATGGCAGGGTAACCATTGTTCTACTGTATTTTACCACTCAGGAGCACCATCTTTTGTGGAAGATGGTAGCTTAATATTTATGGTAGGGGCCTAAAGATCCATGAGTTTACTGTCAAAGGTTAAACTCAAGAACCATGAAGATGGATTTAGACTATAATACAGTATAAACAGCTACAATGGCTTAGGGCTTTAATTGATATGAACAATTTTGCATTCAAACACCAATTAATGAACAGTTAAAATCTTTAATGAATGGACATTTTAGGGTCACCCAGATGGGAATGGGTTCGTTTTTGTGTCTGGTTCCCCTCAAGGTTTTTCCTCATACCACTATAGGGAGTTTTTTCACTGTTTCTGCCACAGTAACCATTGACTCGCTCATTAGAAACAAACTTATAGGGACTAATTAATGATGCTGAAATGTATATTCAAAATCGATATACTTCTTTTTTATACTACTTTACTGATCCCACAGGGAAATTATTGCTTTGCATATCCCAGCGATGTAGGAAGCTGGGGTCAGAGCGCAGAATCAAGCTCCCTGTAAAGCTGCTTTTTCAAGGCACTATACAAAAAAATTGAATTGAATTGAATTGAATTTCAAAAAGTACCCTCGGATCTAAAGGTGGTAGAGATCTCATTTCACTGATTGGGCAGATTTTTTTTAAAGCTTGAACTTAGAGAACTTTGGAAGAAGTTCAATGTATTAACATTTGTTAATTAACATTTGTTGACAGTTACAATGGTCAGAATTAAACTCCCAAGGAAATGCTAGGCGTTCCTAGCATGGGTATATCTGGGTATATTGTAGCAAAGAAGCCCTAAGTTAACACAGACTTTTGTCTGGAACACTACCTGTTGCCAAAAGTGTGGGACCCACAAGTGTCATGTATTTAAGGGCAGTAACAGGGCACACAGAGGCAAAAGGAAAGGTTTGCTGGATCTCTATCAATTAGGTAGGAGCTGAAGTAGTTAAATACAAGTTTTGTCTCACACAATCTTGACCAACAAGCTTTTTTTTTCTTACCCATGAACACAATCTGGTGGTTCATCTAGAATGATCATGCTAACGGGAATTAGCATTAGCAAGGATTGTCATTCCTCTTAAGCACAGTACAATGTTGAGTATAACGCTTTAAGCCTGCTTGTAATTATTTATGAGAATGGTCACAAGGGCAATCTTAATCTTCACAATCAAAGGTTTATTTTAGATGCAGAGTGAAAGAATGTCTATAACAGGGGTGGCCAACAAGTCAAGATACCAAGAGCTACATTTTTTACTGTGTTACCGCAAAGAGCCACATCATACACATGGGCACATACGAACATCACCCATCCCTTCCTCTCTCACACACACACACACACACACACACACACACACACACACACACACACACACACCTCTGCTCAGCCAGATTTATTTTAAATGTCACACACCAACATGATAATGACAGAAATTGACTCCTACAGTACTAAGACCACAGGCCAGTCTTTTTCAACAATGAACATTGTGTGCATTGTGTCTCACACACACAAACTCTCAGTTCAACCAAGTCCACAAACAAAAATATAATAATTTACAATAGCGTTTGTGAAGTTCAGTCCCTTTTGGAAATTCTTGGTCAATGTTAGCATGGAGTGAGCTGAAGTGGCGCTGAAGATTTGAAACTTTAAAATGCGCTAATGACGCCTGACATAAGGCAGAATGACTTGTCATTACGTTCAACAAAAAAAAAAAAAACTCTCCCACTCTGTTAAAAACGTCCTGTGTTCATCTTCATATTTTCGTTTTGCTGTGCATCTTTTCGTGCCATTTTGAGAGCGAACTTGACACATTGTTTACTTAAAATGTAAGTACACAATTTGCATATCGGAGTTTGTGGGGGGGGGTTTATGTGCGTGTTCGCTTCGCATGAGTTCATTACGGTATTTCCATCAAATGTGCATGTGCGTGAGGTGAAAATACCGCAAAGTTTCCCAGTAGGGGCAAGATCATTTAGGTCTTAAAAATACCGTATTGAACTCAAGCGAAGCAAACGTGCACATTACAAAAAAAAAAACCACAAACACAAACTTCGATATGAACGTAAGAGCCACATGCGGCTTGAGAGCCGCGGGTTGGCCACTCCTGATCTATAAAATGACTAAAAGCCACCTAGAAATAAAGACAAAAATGGACAAAGTATGGAGACGCTGCATGAATTTCAGCGAATGAAAACAACTCAGCGGTGTTGTTTTTCTAGCCAACAGTGAGGAATATGGAAGAGTAGGTCAAACCAAAGCAAACACTAGGACGGAGGCATCCATCCATCTGCACTTCTCTCCAGGGGGCCGTGAGAGACTCCATCAGTCTGACAGCTCTCTTCTGCCCGGAGAAGAGTTAATTGCAAGGGGACTGGTGCAACTTCACTATCCATCAATGCTCCGGCCGAAACACAGCGCTGTACTTCTGCTCGATCACTTCCCTGTAACCTTCAGACATAACCCACTAGAGCTTGAAGTGTAATTGTATGGCCCAACTAATGACTAAAGCCCCACAAGACCTCGGGGAAAAAAAGTCCCAAAAACACTTACACGTGCAATTTAAAACACAGGCACACTATATTTATTTATGTCAAGATTCAAGATAATTCAAGATATTATAGTCATAGGTACAGGAAACAGTCTGTTACACCAAAATATTTATAAAGGACATATAAAGTCCTGGAGAAGTTGATTTGGTAGTATCCCATAGTGTTATTCACATTTCTGAAGGGCTACATATTATATAGACAAAAGTATTGGGTCACCTGACATTTCCTGCCATATATGGTTCTTCCTGAAACCACAAAGTGAGGTAGGCAATTATACAAAATCATTACATTTTACGGCATTTGGCGGACACCCTTATCTAGAGCAACAACTGGACAGTTCAGGGTTAAGGGCCTTGCTCAAGACCCCAGCAGTGGCAGCTTGGTGGTGCTGGGATTTAAACTTGTGACCTTCTAAGCCAGAGCCCAATGCATTAATCACTGAGCTATTATCTTCCTATATCTCCTGTTCATGCCTGACAGTTTTCCTGTGCACAAAGACAGCTCCATGAATATATACTTAACATAGAGGCAAACAGAAGATCTCGGGTGGGCTGCTTTAGAGCTCTGACCTCAAACTTATTGAACACCTTGGAAATTATATAGAACAGTGACTAAACCCCAGACCTCCTCACCTCACCTACATCAGTTTCTGACTTCCTTCACTAACACCCTTGTGGCTGAATGAATCACCACAATTTTAATTCAATTCAATCTATTTAAATTTGTAAAGCACTTTTAACAATGGACATTGTCTCAAAGCAGCTTATCACAGATAATGTGGTCAAAAAGAATGAATAAGATGTTCTTTATAAGTGTAAGTTTCTCCCTTATGAGCAAGTCGGTGGCGACTGTGGCAAGGAAAAACTCCCTGAGGTTGCATAAGGAAAAAACCTTTAGAGGAACCAGACAAGTCTCCACAAGCACAATCCAAGTATTTGGTGGAACATCTTTTCAGAATAGTGGATCTCAATATAACAGCAAATGAAATAAAACTAATCTTGTCCACAAACCTTTGTCCTTATAGTGTTTGAATGCATGTGGGCAAAGTATCTAGAGGTACAGTATATTCAGTGATCTCTGATTTTACTTGCATTTGTGAATGTGTTTATAGGAAGGTTGGGGGTTAAGTTTGATGTCTCTCAGGATCAAAAGGCAATTTTTGTCTGCAGTGAAAGAGGTGAGGCAGCGGATGAGTGTCTTTCACAAACCTGATGGTCTTTAGGTAAAAACCATATTGCCCTTCCTTTACTGTATGACACCTTTTTTTGTTTTGTTTTTAACACTTTTTCCACAAGATTTTTTTCTCAACATAATCTCTGTTTCAAGAGATATAAGAATAGGCCTTTAGGTGATAAAGTGCCATTATGTGAAATCTGAAATGGTGAGTACTCTGTACACAGGGATGTGTTGAACTCACCAAATTATGTCCAAAACGTTTTAGCATTTGTGTTAAAAAAAAAAAAAAAAAAAAGAAAAAAAAAAAAGTCAGGGATATTTCTATTTGACTCATTCGGATTATTCTTAATATCTACATTGAATCAAAAGTTTGTGTGTGTGTGTGTGTGTGTGTGTATGTGTGTGTGTGTGTGTGTATATATATATGACCACATAACTCTATAATGGACTTTTATTTACATAAACTGGAAAAAAAAGATAAGTAGATCGTAAAAGGGCTCTTAATAATCCAGAGCTTTCTCCTGAAGAAAAAAGGCATCTAGGTTTTTGTTTTTTTTGTAATCGTTGACATTTAAGGCTGCACCTCTGTGGGTATTCAGGAGGATCACAGCAGTGAGGTAAGTAAAGCCTCTCACTGGTGCATCAGTGCAGAGAAAGACCTGGCACTGCATAATGTGCTCCCATTTTAAACTTGTTGAAAGAGGTACCTTGAGAAAAATTCATTAGTGCCTGTGATAGCGGTGAAAAGGATGAGAACAAGGAAAGGGAAAAAGTAACAGACAGATAATAAAGAGGAAAATATGATGTTATGTTGATATCAGGATGAATAATGTAACAATGGTCTTTTCTGATAGTATCGGTGTATTAGTAATATGTGTTATCAAATGCAGGACTCAATACTGTGTAAACTCAGCATGTTAAATTATGGGTCATGTGTGCCCAAGGACTATGAGTTTAAGGCTTTAGAATCCTCTGATCTCAAACAAGTCCGAGCCATTGAGGCCTCATTTCACAGCTTTCAGAACGTAATGGACCTGCCGCTAATGTCTATATGTTTGATTCCACAACACACCTTCAGAAAGTCAAAGATTAGGGCACAGGAGAAACCAACCAACCAACCTACCAACCTACCTACCTACCTACCTACCTACCTACCTACCTACCTACCTACGAACAGGACAAGCTGAAGCAGTTACAGTACATCACAGCCACGAACCACTGATTTCAGCTATCAGATCACGAAAACCAGATTTAACACTTCAGCACTCATCAAATCGAACATTTAGGTTTAAGTTTATTTGATTTGTATAGCGCTTTTCACAATGAACATTGTCTCAAAGCAGCTTTATAGAACTTAAGAATGAAAGTGGATTATGTGTTAATGTATCCCTGTGGCAAGGAAAAACTGAAAAAACCTTGAGAGGAACCAGACTGAAAGGGTAACCCATTCTCATTTGGGTGATATAAAGGGTGTGATTATAAATCTTAAAATAATACAAAATTGTGATTATGATTAATGTCCTTTCTACAGTCTTGTACAGTCAGTTGACTTTGTCGAACCAGGAACTACTGAGAAATTCATAAAGTAACTCAACATTTGAGATCATCATAGATCCAACACCAACTCTTCTACAAATCTAAAGAGGTCCAAAGTCCAAACTCTACATGAAGTGGAATCCAACTGGCGCTGGTACATCTTTAGATGGTTTGGGATGTTTTTCTGGCGTCGGCAGCTACTCCTTGAAGGTAATCTTCATGAGGTGGGACACGACTGGAGTTGGCGCAACCTCAAGATTGGAAGGAAAGAAAAGCAATTAAAAGTAATTAGCGTAATTAGCGTAAAAGTAATTAGCGTAGCTACTTTTCATTATATTATCAGTTGATAATGTGCATTTCCTTACATACGTAACCCAGAGACATTACAGTACATGCTTCTAAATGCATGGAGTACTGTTTTTTGGGCCAATGAGCAAAGTCGTCCAATCTTTTAATTCTCAAAACACTCAGTTAACTTGGTCAATTGAGATGTTTTCATCTGGGTATCATCAGCATAACAGTGGAAGCTAATTCCATACCTTCTAATAATATTTTTAAAAAGGGAGCATGTATATTGTTTAAAGCACTAAATCTTTGACATTAACAGAAGGTTTGAAATGGGTCTGTAATTTAATCGTTTAGATCCAAATTAGGTTTCTTAATGAAAGGTTTAATAATTGCCAACCTTTGGCACTCATGGCTCTGTATCTATTTGTATCGACAGACATTGACAAATAGGTTGGTATCCTTGGAAAATAAATATCTTTATTTGGATTATAGTAATTGTTTATTATTATTATTATTAATATTATTATTATTATTATTATCATTATTATTATCATTATTATTATTATTTACTTTAAATGCATATTCACAAGCCACAATGCTTCAGGGACAACACAAATGCTTCAGGGGCAATGCCCATCAGCTGTATGTTCACAGATGCAAAAATGAAGGTTATTAAGAAATGGGTATGATATACCTATTGTGAAACTTACTGGGAAGGAGGTTTGATAATGTTTCGATTATTTTTGCTGCATCTGGCATGAGGATCCTTAAATCTGTAAAAATGAAATCTCAACACTACCAGGCTATTCTGAAGCTAAATGTAATGCCCACCATTAGAAAGCTCTATCTCAGTCACAGCTCTTGGGTCCTCCAAAAGGATTATGACTCAAACCCTAACCCTAAAAATCCCCTAGAACCCATAGAGGAACTCAGGACAAAACACAGGACTGATCTGAAGTGGGTCCAACATCCAACTTTTATAAAAGTTGAAACATGCAGTCTGGAGAAGGCCTCCTTCAAACCTAGACCCGCAGTGATTGCCTTTAAAATTTGTACAATAAAATATTAGTTTAATGGTAATTTCTGTCCATTCTATTTTCTCTTTTTTTTATATCAGCTTTTCTAAGTTGCTTTAGAGCATTTCTTGAATTATTCCTAATATTTGAAAATCAGTACATGTGTCTCAACAATGTGTACAAACAGCACAACACATTAAATTTCTTGGAAAAGCTTGTACTTTTCTCAAAATCCTTTGTTCATCTCTCAAAAGCAAGCATTTGTGTCAATAAACATCTCATTCTCATCAGAATAGCAAGTCCTTTTGTCATTGTTCACAAACAAGATCGTCAAAATGTTTAGTCACGTTGTCAGTATGACGGTGTATGCTTTCAGTATTTCCTGTTGTAAACTAGAGTTTGAGTTACAATGACTGAAAATGCACAAGGCTGAGTTTCTTCTGTTTGGCATCTATGAATTTAACAGCACATATGTACACATTATTGTATGTAAGACATTGATTACAAGCGGATTCACAGCATTTACACTTTTACTGTACTATATTAGTGTTCGTTCTTTTCCCGGTTTTTCATCCATTTTCAGAAATTGTATTCCTGTGTTTTGCTCCGTCACCAATTAAAGACCTATTTTAGAGAACTAGTTGATCATTGGTGTTGATCTGATGCTGTACACTCGCCTTCATTAGTGACACTCAAGATTCGTCTGCACAATTTATCAATTCATGACACATTTACAAAAAACAAGCTTGTCAGATGTTGACAACTGGTTTAACCATTTAATTACTTATGCAATGAACTGATGTTGAGATGTTTTGGGGTTGTTGATCTACATGACAAACAATTGATAATGTAAAAAACAGGAGACAATTGAACACGAATAATTAAACGAATGTAGCAAAGCATTCGCAATGTGTTAAAAGCAACAAGAAATTGCTTTTATGATGTGTACAAGTAACTACATGATGTGGAGGTTGAAACATTTCTTTTGAGAATGTATTTTCCATTCTGTAAACCCCTCCAAAGCAACTGAGTATAACTGTATTTAAAACATTGCGTTTGATTGAAAGGGATTTTTATGAAATATATAATAAACAATGATGGACACCAGTACAAATTGTGTATATAATTATTATTTGGGAACATGGGAGAAGAACCTACTACATAAGCCAACACCATCATTTTTCAGATTCTATTCTCAGAGCTCCTTAAAGAGCTATATAGAGCTTGGGGAGAAGAACAGGTTTAGCAGAGTGTACAGATAAAAAGAGAAGAAATGATGAACGTGGTGGCTCTCCTCCAAGGCACATTCACACAATCCAAAGTCTGGTGTATCTGTGGACTGGTGTAAACCGGAGACGCCTGAGACATGCCCAACTGAGCTGTCTGAGTAAGAACAGCTTCTCTCTCTTCAGTGATCTATTCCCTGCTGGAGGAGATGAGGGTAAAATAGCAGCAAGGACGTTTTCATAAAAAAGGGAAAAACGCCATATGCAACAGTTTTTTTCTGTTGCAAACTGTTGTAAATAGATGTGTTTTGGGAACACATGCCACACAAATCCATTACTGTTTATTTTTTTCCCAGCTTTGGCAAGATTGGTTTCTTTTCATTGTATAAAACAAGGAAGTTATTTTTTTGATTGGATTCTTTATTAACAACTGTGCAAGAAACATCGCCAAGAGCTCTTCTGGGGTGGTATTATTTCCTCAGGATAATGTTTGTGATGCAAGATTTATATGTGTGTTTTGATAAAAGTCTCATAGCTGGTTCATAGAACAGATCTTATTTTAGTGATTCTTGTAAAACCTCACAGTATACAAAAATGCAATATGTAGACGATCAAACTTAGGAGATTATACGGTGCCTGTCAAAAGTTTGGAAACACCTAGACTTTTAATATTTAAAAAAATAAAAAAAGCACGAGTTTTGGAAACCTGTCTGTGCTTATATCATACCGTTGCAACTGGAGTTAGCGAGCTCTCCCTTGACCCAGACTCAACGCGTTACAACGGCTTTTATCTAAACAGTAGCCTACCAAGTAAGTCATTGTTCACTGTCTTCCTCCTTCCTTTCACAACAATTTCTCTCAAGAGTTTATCTTTTGGCATGGTCGTGCGTTTAAAAATAACTTTTTTTCTCCCGATTTTATTGGTCTAATGTTATGGGGTTCCGTTTTTTGGCCTAAAGTTTGTGAAACCGGGAAAAACCCAGGAAAAATTAATAAATGAGCCGCTTCATTGTTTAAGCCACGGGGTTAAAAAATGTGGGAAAAAAGTAGCAGCTTATAGTCTGAAAAATACGGTAGGTAAAATGGTGAAAGGAATACTGAACCATCATGGCTACTTTTTCATACTTCAGTGAATACTTCATACTTCAAATTCCATGTGGACTCTGGCCAATTGGAATCAACTTCACCAAGTCAAGTCAAGAAGCTTTTATTGATATTTCAACCATACAAAGCTGATGCGGTACATAGCGAAATTAGACAACATTGATCCAGAACCCTGGTGCTACATTTAACAACATAAAGCTACATAAAAGAAAACAAAGAATTAAGGACTAGCTCTGTACAACGTAGACAACAAGACAAGGACACGAAACATATGTCCAAGCTCTGTAAGCGTTATTTAGAGAGGAAACAGTCGACTGGAGTGTTATTTACCATGGAATGACTTACCCAGTGACTGTACATAAATCCTATTGAACTGGATCACAAGAATGAAATCTCCAACTAGTAAAGAACATCGTTGGCAAGTTTTAAACATGGCAAAGTATTTCAGCTGAAAGTGTGGAGAAACAAAGTGTGTAAGCTGTTCTTCATGCTGAGGGGGAATTTTTTTTCATGGAAAATAAAGTGGAATATTTCAATATTTATATATTTGTTTGGTGTAAGTAAATCTTCATATGTTAAGACCAGCTTTTTTTACATAGAAACAAAAAAATGCATGTGTCTCTCAAAACCAGAGATAGACACTGTATACTAACTATAGTTGACACATACATATTACATTTTTCATCAAAGCCTAGTATCATAACTTATATTAAACTTTACCTAAAATATTAATGAAGGAAGTGGCTAGCATTATCAGGAACTACAGCATTATAATTCCCGCAAATGATAGAGCAGGATGTATGATATGAAAATGCATGATGAAGTTGTGTTGGATGTATATTTAAAAACTATTTTGCATAATTTAAGCCATGTTTAGGCCCTGTTTATGAACGTCTAGAATTTTTACCACTAGTGCTAGCCAACTACATTGTGTAGAATATGTGGCCTAGAAAGTACTCCAGATATCCTTAATAGCTCTGCCTTCCGTCTGTCAAAAAGTTCTATGACTGAATTATTAATATGACACCACATTAGTCAATACAGTGCATCCGTTCATCAGGGAAAAATCATCTCTTTCCTATACTATAACTGTAGCTGATGCCTGTCAGCATGTGTTTAAACCATACGGACCAATTAAGGTCTATGAGAGAAAAAAAAAAAAAAGAGTTTAATGAATAGTTTTCTTTGTATGTATTTTCCCATGGCACTGAAATCAGAAACAATCAACACTGCTGATGCCGACCTTTGTGGTAGAGGTGCACTACAGTGTTATCATGAGATTCAGTGGCAGCAAACGCTTGCATTCCAACAGATTCCTGTTTAGTCATAGTGGAGGTGATAAAACTGATAACTGGTGTTGTCTCTCTCATTCTCTCTCTTTCCATTTTCTCAACAACAAACAGGAGGAAGCCTAATTGGTGTGCAGATACAAATTAAGTCTGGAAACACACTTTTTCTTTTTCAAAACCTGCCTGAAGCATTGTTCCCTTCCAGGAACTAGAGCTGCGTTGAAAATGCTTTGGGAACGCCTCGCGTTGTTCACGCTCTGAATCATGTGTAAAATACGGCCAATAGGCAGTCGTGACATCATTGGCGGGCGACGTCACACAAACCAGGAAGCTACAAAGTGGGAGCGCGATGACAGCGACATTAGCTTCTGTTGTTCAGGTAAGCGCTTTGTGTGCAGCAATAGCTAAGAAGCAAACAAACTTTCGCATGTTTGTCCCTCCTTGCCCCCGTTTCATTCCGGGGTACACACACATGAGCTTTGTGTTGTTTGCTTGGGAGTAGAGCATGCTCAATCGGCTCTCGAGAGAGACGATTGTCTGTACTGTAGCCGCATGGCTATCCGAACTCTTTGCTCCCAGAGATCAGTCTTCGAGGAAAGTGATCTCCCTCGTGGCTCAGGCCCCGCTCTCGCTGAGGCGAAGAGACGACGAAGGTCGTGGGGCTTGCAGGCCGACCTAGCAGAAGGCATGGAGAGTCCTCTCCACACTCTCCTGTTGGACCGAGCTCCTGTTCCCCAGGGAAAGCACTCACTTGCTTCGGCGGTTCCTTCTTCCGGTGTGTGTGACGCGGAGCTCCAGATTTCTTGCTCACGGGGTGAGAAGCAGTCATGAGCGGCCGCTCCACCCAAGGTCCGTGGGACAAGTCACATCTTTTATGGCACATAAACTGCCTGGAGATGATAGCGATGTTCTTGGCACTGGAACACTTCCACCCAGAGCTGAGAGGTCGCCATTCCAGAGCTCCCTCCACTAGGAGGTTGTATGCTGCTAGATGGAATCTGTTCACCACGTGGTGTGAGCACCACCAGTTGGACCCAGTTAACTGCCTGGTTGGTTTAATTCTGGAGTTCCTGCAGGAACAGCTTGCCACAGGATTGGCTCAGTTGACCCTGAAGTTTTACATGTCCGCTATCACGGCTTATTGTACCCCGTTGGTAAGCTAGTCGCTAGGGAAACACCCTCTCGTGACATGTCTACTACGCGGGACCCAGAGGCTGAGGCCCGGGACATGACCCAGAGTGCCTGTGTGGGACAAGGCCATTGTGCTGGCTGCTCTATCTGAGCCCCCCTTCGAGCCCTTGGCCTAGGTGGCCTAGGTAGGTATCTGTCATTTAAGACTGCATTTCTTCTGGCAATTTCCTCCCTTAAAAGGGTTAGGGACCTACAGGCTCTTTCCGTGGCCATGTCTCTTGCCTGGAGTTTGCCCCTGGCATGGCCAGTGCTATCCTTTACCCTAAACTGACGTAATTTATTTACCCACTTTGTTATAACTTGCTAAGTCAGTGATAGCCACTACTCATGCTTATGGACACAAACTCACCAGTCTGAATCTTATTCAGCGGATATACCCGTAAACAAATATTATTTAAGTAGGCTGCTGAATGCCTGCTCATTCATAAAGACTAGTTGATTTAGTCACTTTGTCATAACATTCTAAGTCAGTGATAGTCAGAAATCAGAAGATCTAAGATGTTGTGCGCTATGCTCCATCTGTTCATGAGTCTTCTGTATGTACTATCCTGGTCATAGATTTGTGGTAACACCAGACTAAATAATCAACTAGATATAAATGATTTCATTACATTTCAGCGTTAATCAAGAATTTCACATTTATTTGCCAGGCAATAATCAATATACAAATGTCAAATCCAAAACAAATAATAGAAGAAAGTTACACAACATGATCAACATAAAACCAAATAGTTTAGCAATGCAGTTTGGAAAATAATTACTAAAGAGTCTCTGTACCTGGCAATAGAGACATGCAGAGACTGTGTGGGAAGTTCTGACTACAAAATGCTTCCCTGAGTGTTTCGCCAAATCTCCCTAAATACCCAAACGATCATAAACACTCGTAAATTCAAAGTAGTAAAAGCTTTTCAAACCCTTTGTTGGGACAAGAGGTGACCTAAAACCAAATACCACCTAGGGTAAAAACCAAGACCTGATAAAGATCTAATCATTAGGACAGAATTTACCCCAAACCTGAGATCTTTATTTTTGGTCTGTTCTACTGATATGGGACTGAGATTATATTTTCCATGTCACCACTCCATTCGTAGATTGATTACATTTGTGGTCAATTAGACGCATTCCTGATGCTACTAATGGGTAAGCATCTATGTGTATTTCTTGGGGACTGAGGACACCAATAATTCTTACCAAATCTTCAACTCCATTTGCAGAAATGTAGCCCTAAAGTTGCAAGCAACCTCCACCAGGCTTCACTTTTGCCTGCAGACACTCATTATGTCTGGGGGAGTGGTGGCTCCAGCGGTTAAGGCGCTGGGTTGCCGAAATATCAAGGTCCGTGACGTCGGAGTGACGTCGGAGTGACGTCAGGCCGCCTTCCCGTGGGCTCAACACCTGCAGGAGAGACCGTAAGGGATGGTGCTGTGAGGATTGGGCAGCAGTCGAAGGCGGGTGCCTGCTTAGACTGCTGCCCCCGCGACCCGAATTACGGATAAGCGGGAGAAAATGAATGAATGAATGAACACTCATTATTGTACCAATCTCCAGCTATTTAGAGAGCAAGCTGCCACCTGCAACAGCCAAATATATACAAATTTATATACAAAAACCCAGTTCCTATGTTTTTGTGCATTAGTTGATTCTAGACACATGCATCTGTATAGATAATAATATTTTGGGTACATATATCCCATACATATATCTATCTATCAAGTTTGCTTTAGCTGGAAAAACCTGAATGCGTTGTTCACGTTCATTTCCTCCTGGCAACACCTCTAAATGAGTGCCAGACATCCAGGCATAGCACACAATCTGATCATTTGTTTTATTCAATGCTCCCTCAAACAGCAGAAGCAAAGAGGAGGAAAAAAAACAGAGTCTTGTTTCCAGTGGGAGTTAGGCGTAATAAAATATTAACACGATACACCACAGAAATAATAACATATCAATAAATAAAAGCAACACAGTCCACAGTAGGGTAGCAGACACAATTGCGTTACACAGCAACACCCCTCTTTTTCTTGGAAATGCAGTCAGCGGTAAAGCCATACAGCATAGAACAGGAACAGGAATAAATTCATTGTTCAACAAAGCTAAACAAATCTATTGTATATTAGAATACTGAATTCTAACTGACACTATGCTTGGCATTTTAGTGAGGCCGACATTGAACTTCTTCTTCTTCTTTCGGCTGCTCCCATTAGGGGTCACCACAGCAGATCATCTGTATCCATACCCCCCCTGTCCTCTGCATCTGCCTCATTCACACCAACTACTTGCATGTCTTCTCTTACCACTTATATACACCTCCTGAAAAAATGTTTACCCCCATTTTTCATGAACTTAAAGATCGAAGACTTTTTCTATGTACACAAAAGGCCTATTTCTCTCAAATATTGTCCACAAATCTGTCTAAATCTGTGTTAGTGAGCACTTCTCCTTTGCTGAGATACAGGTGTGGCAGATCAAGATGCTGATTAGACAGCATGATTATTGCACAGGTGTGCCTTAGGCTGGCCACAGAAAAAAAAACTATTCTAAAATGTGCATTTTTATCACACAGCACAATGTCACAGATGGAATGTTTTGAGGGAGCGTGCAATTGGCATGCTGACTGCAGGAATGTCCACCAGAACTGTTGCCTGTGAATTGAATGTTCATTTCTCTACCATTAGCCATCTCCAAAGGCATTTCAGAAAATTTGGCAGTACATCCTACCAGCCTCACAACCGCAGACCACGTGTAACCACACCAGCCCAGGACCTCCACATCCAACATCTTCACCTACAAGAGACCTGCTGCTGCAACAATTGATTTGCATAACCAAAGAATTACTGCTTAAACTGTCAGAAACCCTCTCTGGTAAGCTTATCTGCATGCTTGTTGTCCTCAACGGGTTCTCGACCTGACTGCAGTTTGTCGTCGTAACTGACTTGAGTGGGCAAATGCTCACATTCGATGGCATTTGACACTTTGGAGAGGTGTTCTCTTCACGGACAAACCCCAGCATGTATGGCATTGTTTGGGTGAGGGGTTTGCTGATGTCAATGTTGTGGATCGAGTGGCCCATGGTGGTGGTGGGGTTCTGGTATGGGCAGGCGTATGTTATTGACAATGAACACAGATGCATTTTATTGATGGCATTTTGAATGCACAGAGATACCATGACGAGATCCTGAGGCGCATTGTTGTGCCATTCATCCACGACCATCACCTAATGTTGCAGCATGATGATGCACAGCCCTATGTTGCAAGGATCTGTACACAATTCCTGAAAGCTGAAAACATCCCAGTTCTTGCATGGCCAGCATACTCACCAGACATGTCACCCACTGAGCATGTTTGGGATGCTCTGGATCGGCGTATATACGACAGCATGTTCCAGTTCTTGCCAGTATCCAGCAACTTCACACAGCCATTTAAGAGGAGTGGACCAACATTCCACAGGTCACAATGAACAACCTGATCAACTCTATGTGAAAAAGATGATGTGTTGCACTGCGTGAGGCAAATAGTGGTCACACCAGATACTGACTGGTTTTCAGACCCCCCTAGACCCGCCATTACAATAAAGCCCTATTCGGATGGGACTAGTTTTACAGGGGGTTGTTAGAGAAATTTCTGTTTCACAGACGTACTTTGTGATTTTAATCCCGTCTCAATCTGCCACGTCTGTCTTTTTCCTCACACAACCTCTGTAAAAATCCCAGAGCAAATTACCTACTGTTTTTCAGCAAACTCGGCGGTCCTCTGAGAAATCTAATCCCGTCCGAATGCGAATGTTTGTGATTGGCGAAAAAGTTTTTTTCCAAAACGCGTTTACTTGTGTGTTTTGGTCAACGTGAACTACCGTACTAACCCTAGCGTGCCGGTATTCAAATTTCTGCTTTCTGCGCACCAATAATAGATGTAGAGGTCTTGTGCAACGCCCACATGTAAAACACAGACACTCCTACCTCCGTAATAAACACGGAGATGTTATTCCCGTTCGAATCCATACATGAAATGACAGACGTCAGCTAAAAAAAAATTCTAACTCAAACGACATTTCGAATAGTCCCGTCCGAATAGGGCTTAAGACTGACATTTTAGAGTGGCCTTTTATTGTGGCCAGCCTAAGGCACACCTGCGCAATAATCATGCTGTCTAATCAGCATCTTGATTTGCCACACCTGTAAAGTGGCTGGATTATTTCACTAACACAGATTTAGACAGATTTGTGAACAATATTTAAGAGAAATCGGCCTTGTGTGTGCATAAAAAAAGTCTTAGATCTTTGAGTTCAGACGCAACAAAAGTGTTGCATTTATAATTTTGCTCTGTGTACATCCAAAAACATAAGTGGATTGTGGATTTGCCAATCAAATACATGTTTCTATGGAGATTGAAACATGAGGCTAAATATTTTAATTACGTACACTTGACATTTAAATAAAAAATGGTGAATTTATTACATTGGTATATTAGGCAATGCATATTTTTTGTTCTGAAACATTTTAATTTAAAGACTTTGACTTGTCTGTTAAGAAGGTAATGTAACTACCTCAGTCACCTAGCTACCGAAAACCTAACTTCTCATTCATATTACTGAACAGCTATAGGGTTTAGGGCTTTGCTCAGGGTCCCTGGAGTGACATCTTAGTGTGGCTGTGATTTGAACTGATGAACTTTGGATCCAAAGGATAATACCTTAACCACTATTCTACCACCCCCCCTTTCGGAATAGACTTGTTACTTTTACAAACACAAAGTAGCCTTTGCTCAGTTTCCATCCCCATACACCTTGTTTCGTTGGATTATCATTGTAGAACTGTTTTCCATTCATGTTTCTGATCTCGCCTGCATTTAATTCTAGTCTGATTGTTGATCACCTGTCAGTATCTTGACCACATCCTGTTTTCGATTGAATGAATGTGTTTCTACATGTCACAGTTATTGGGCTATGCAAATATCGCTATTTCAATCAGGAAGTAGCTAATAAACAGAATCTTTAATCTTAGAATTTAGACCTAATTTCTTAATCCTAACCCTAAATTCTTAACCCTAACCATAACCTTTGAATGAAGCTTCTTACAGGCAGTGTAACTCAGTGAATCGTCCTAAATTCCTGTCTTTGATTGATGACGACATTCCCTTGCAGCGAAAATATAAATAATGACTGCTATTATTGGAGGTCACTGTTAATTAAGTGTGAAAAAATCACATGACTTTAACACTTTAGCCTGGAGTGCCTCCGAACTCGCCATTCAGTCTCTGCTTTTTTTTTATACATCAATTCCCTGAGGTAAACACAGAACATCCCCTGAGCTACTGTCTTTTTTCTTTTTTTGTCATCTGCATACTGTGGCAAGATCCTTTTTTTTCTTTCTTTTTTCTTTTTCAGTGCATGTTGGCAGAGGCAACATTTTAATCCCAGGCCTTTTGCCAGCACACAGTGTTCACCCTTTTTGCCTTTGAAAGCCCCTCAACTACCCCGGCTCGTTACTGCCTCCTCAATAATTCACGGGCGTCTTTGGGTCATGTTTTATTCATGCACTAAAGGAATGCTTCTAATTTATCCCCCTCACACACACTTTCCAGCAGCCTGCTTAGTAGTCTGGTTGCTAAGGAATGATGTCACTCCCGTGCGCTGCTGTGCGACATCAAGATCTGGAAAACTTGCAGCCGTTATGTCTCCACAGGCAGAAACATTTCAAACCGAAAGGCTTTGCTGAGCATGGAAAGAGGTTCGAAACTGAAGTGTTATGCGCTGTCAGTCAAAACCTTACACAACTCGTTCGATTCCAAGGATTGGATTAGCTGGAATAGAAATTGTGCCACAGTGTTTCCACACACAGCCATTGTTGCAGAACTAATTAGTTCCAGAGGTTAATTCAGTCATCACATCAGTATGAAAATTTGTAAATGAAGTCTATGATGGATATCATTCAGTTGCATATTTATGTACAGCTTCTCTGAAATAAGAATACATTTTGTCTGATATGGCTGTGTTAGACTTTTTTTGGAATTCATTTGGTCAAACTTTTTTTTTAAAGCAGAAATAGTACTAATTGATACATGGATTATATCTCAAGTCAAGTCACAATTTATTCATAAAGCACATTTAAAAACAGACCTTGGTCTGACCAAAGTGCTGTACAATGTATTAAAGAATTCCACAGATACAAACAGATAAAATAAAACATAAAATCGACAAAAAGAACCCATGACATTTGAATCGAAATTTGTCTACATTACTCTGTATTATGGCATGACTTACAGCATTGGCCTTGGTGTCATGAGTTCAAATCCCAGCCACACGAAGCTGCCACTCCTGGGCACCTGAGCATGGCTCTTAACACTATAGTTGCTCAGCTGTATTTTTATCCTGGGAGTTCACTTTAAGGAGTTTGTCCAGTTCAATTTAATTCAATTATTTTTTTTTTTGTAGAACCCTTTTAACAATAGACATTGTCTGAAAGCAGCTTTACAGAAAATCAAATTCTAATTTTATTTGTCACATACAGTGTTGTGCTCATTACTAAAAAAAAATAATGCGTTACTGTTAAAAGTAACTTTTTAGTTACTTTTTTAAAGAACCTTCTTTAATGTTCCCATTAATGCCCTTTTATGCGTTATGGTCTACACAAACACAAAACTGACTTAAACACAAAGTAATTTTTAAACATTATTTTATTAAAATCAGACCAGCACAAACTGAATATATCACAAGGATTTCTGAAATAAATACCAAAACAAGCTGAATAATATATTCACAATCAAAAACTAAAGTGGCTTCTGCTGTTGTGTTGAGCTCTTAAAAATGTTCCTTTCACAGCTGAGGTATGAAAACTATCAACAATGTAAACAGAACACTGGGTTAGCTTCTAGATCCTCAGGCATGGAGATTCTGAAGGAGCTTCGGCAGATTGGAGTTGCTGTTTATCACAGTAGATAAGAGCTTCGAACCAGAAAGACACAGCTTACATTTGAATTAAAAGTTTTTGTCTTTATACTCAACTAAAATGAAATAATGAGCCCATTCCACTTTGAGAAACTCGTCTTGCTCTCACCTCGACTCGCCATTACTGCTGCACAGACCTGAATAAACGGACACACGCCCACAGTGCGTCTTCTTCGTGTTTACAGTGGTTCATCCACTAATCCTACAATGCGCCGCTGCTGTAAGCAGGTTAGGCTGTAGTCTACACTTCAGCCGAAATTAATTCATTGAAAAAAGTAACAGGTAACTCACCATACGGTAACGGTAACGAAGGTACTTTATTTTTAAAAGTAACGCGTTACAGTATTAGTTACTGTCAAAAGTAATTGTATTTCTTTTCAAGTTTACAAGTCAGAAAGTCAAAAAAGCATTTTACTACATGTCATACTCTACTTTAACGCGTTACTGCCCAACACGGTCACATACACATTCATTTAGAGTATGACGTAGTGAAATGCTTTTTTGACTTTTTTTGACTTGTAAACTTGAAAAGAAATAGAATATAAAGATAAAAATAAAAAGAGTAAAGTAACAAAAATAAATAAAATAAAGTATAAAAGTTTATTAAAATATAATCTGACTATAAAGTGTGAAAAGGTTAAGAATAAAAAATTTGTATTTATATATATATATATATATATATATATATATATATATATATATATATATATATATATATATATATATATATATAAATAAATAATTACTGTGCAAGTCCAGTCCAAAGTAAGAGTGGCTAGGTCAAGAGTTAAAGTTTTTCCACTAGTGCAAGTATTGCAAATCTTTCTTTCGGCTTCTCCCATTAGGGGTCGCCACAGCGGATCATCCGTATTCATGATCCGCATGTTCGATTTGGCACATGTTTTTTACGCTGGATGCCCTTCCAAACGCAACCCTCCCTATTCATCCGGGCTTGGGATCGGCACTAGGTGCACTGGCTTGTGCAACCCTAATGGCTCGGGTTGGTTCCCTGAACGGGAATCGAATAATAGTGAATAATTGTAAATAAATGTAAATAATAGTTGTGTAGCAAAGGAAGTGAGATGGAGAGAGAGGTCCAGGTGCAAGTTACTAGATGTTTCCTGATTTAAACTCTGAATGGCCATTGGAAAGAAGCTCCTCCTCATTCTCCCTGTGTTTGCTTTTAAGAAGCAGAAGCACTTCCCTGAACGTAACAAAGAAAAGAGTCCATTGTCGGGATAATTGAGGTCCTTCACAATTTTTCTGGCCCTGGTCGGGCACCATTTGTTGTAGATGTCCTGCAGGTCAGCGAGCTCGGTGCAGATGGTACATTCAGCCAACCGCAGCGCCCTCTGGAGGGCTGTCCTCATGCTGTCGTCATGCTGGACGAGCACTTTCTAACACTGGTATAACAAACTCCACATCGGGGTCACCCATTCTTTCCTGATCTACACACTGAGGTGTCCTCCTTCCTCAAGAGAGTGCTTACTTTCTGTTCCATGACCAGAGCCTGCTCGGTTCCCACCAGCGTGGGACAGACCCCGTGGACAGGTGGAGGACGAGACCTGAACTGAATCGTATAGCCTCGCTCTACAGTGCGCAGGTTCCACCGAGACATGTCTGGCAGAACTTGACAGGCTGCCAGGTAGTCTCTTAGGGGTATCAGTCTCTCGAAACTGACCTCCGGTACACATAGAGCCAGGGTTATACAATGCCAGGTGTAAACCAAGGAGGGAGCTGGCCATGCCCTGAAACACATTTCGTGGCAGCCGGGGCCAGGCGGGCACTAAGATGTGTGGTGCTGCATGCCCTCTGGCCACTTTCCCAGAATGTCCAATGTCAGGACTTCTTCTTTTAGGCCCACTTATGGAAGATGACAGTCCTCAGATTTGTCACCTCTTGGGGCTTCAAACCCTTCGAGCGCTGCGCTGGATCCTTGACAGGGGGAGCGTGCATCGCAACACTCCGTTTTTGCACCTCCCAATGGGAGGTTTTGGGTTGGGGCTGTGCCCGCCAAGCAGCCCCTTTAAAGAGGCTTAGGAGGTAGCGTTTTGTTTATTTGCCTCATGAAACCTTTTAACTACCAAATTAACGGAGTCGCTGAATAGGCCGAAAGGCAAGAGTGGGGCGTCCAGCAGCACAGCCTATCGTGAGCCATAAATGCCTCTCAGTGTAGGCTAGGGAGGCCTTGAACCAGTTTAGTTAAAGTATAACTATAGCTAAAGGGGCGGGCCGAGAAAGGTTTGAGATACCGGGAACAGAATTTACGTGTTTAGCTTGCTAGACGGAGAGGCTTTCCGCTCATCGGTTGGCCAAGCTAGATCTAGCTCATCCACAGCACGTCACAACCTCTATTAGCTTCTTGACTTTGGGCTTGCTAACCGCTGCCTCCCTCCTCATAGGAAGAGAGGCGGAGCTGCATGCTTTCGTCACGGGGGAAGAAACCTCTTAAAGGCATACTTCTGAAGCCTGCAAACGGGAGCTGTACCGGGCAGGTGAGGTTGGAGAAAGGGACAAGCCATCTTGGAACCCTCTGTGAGGTCCATCTGTGAGCCCCAGGAACTAGAGCACCATTCTGCCTTAGCAAGGATCACCGCAATAAGCAAGGGCACCCTTTTCAAAGAGTTTTCATCAGGAGCGGAGCGATCACGTAGACATGTGAGCGCAGTGCTTGCAGTGGGCTCCCTTGAGAACCAACTTAGCATGCTTCGCACCCCAAGCAAACCACACGTGTGTATCCCCCTGATATGGCAGGGGCAGGGAGGAACATACAGCCGGAAAGTGTGCTTAGCTATTTTTCTGACAAACAATAGACCAACGTAGACCAAATACACACAGAGCGCTTTATGAACAAACAGAAGCTGGTTCTGGCTTCACTTCATGTGCTTTTTTATAGCTTCCTGAGCATGACGTCACCCCACCGGTGATGCCACGCCTTCCATTGGACAGATTACACGTGTTCCAGAGCGTGGACAACACAAAATTGTTCCCAAAGCTTTGTGATGTAGCTTGATTTCCTGAAAAGGAACTACTGTATAATAATATCATTTAATTTAACTAAATTAAATTGTACAGACGCTCCCCACTTAAAGAACGTTCATTTTACAAACGTTTGTGGATACGAACAAACCTGTCCTCAAAGTTCTGAGTCGAAAAAATCCAAAATAGAGGAGAGCCACCGCTAGCTAGTTGTCGACCGTAACGAGTCTACATGATGCACACTGGACTCGGGCAAATTAGGTTTTTTTTTTAAGTGAATTTTGAATAAAAGATTTTATTAATTAATACAAAATATTGTATACAGTATTTCAACTATTTCTATAGTATTCATAGCTTTTACATCATTAGGATTTATACATAGTCAATAACAAACAAATAGCATACGAAGAAATTCATGGTACGAGCAGTCATTTGGAACGCAGCACGTTCATAAGGTGGGGAGCGTCTGTATTTGTATAGCGCTTTAACTAATAACATCATTCACGAATGTTCCTCAACATTGAATGCAACGACAAACAACTTACTCCATTTTGTTGTTATCAACCCAGTCATATTTGCGATTTTGAGTGTGCGCTGAACATGATGTGAACTAATCCAGAACCTACACCCTATATGAGTCAATGAAGCCTTTTTGTCATGTTCAAGATTGCCTCTTGTATCATTCAGTGAATCAGACCAGTCAGTGAGTTCAGTGAGTCCTGTGTGAACTCATTCAATCTGTAGATTCTCAGGATTTGGAGAGTGGGTCTTGGTGAAAAGTCTTCAAAACACACACAATATATATATATATATATATATTAGTGTGTGTGTGTGTGTGTGTGTGTGTGTGTGTGTGTGTGTGTGTGTGTGTGTGTGTTTTGAAGACTTATTATAACTTATAACAAAAATTTTTCTTTCTTGTTTTCTTGTGATCAAAATGTAATTTTCTCATGATCTTGACATAACAAATGATGTTTTCTCATTTCCATAATTTGACAACTCTAAGTTACTATGGCTACAGTTATTTTTAAGGCAAAGTATTAATATAGAATGTTGATTCAACTAACTGCAAACTACCTGTACGTGTAACTGTATGAACCCACACCTTCCTTACAGCCTTACAGATCAGAATCCAGTATTTAGACACTCCATGTTATAATTGGCAAGCATATTATGAAATTACACAAAATTGCATTGATGAATTATTTTCACATGATTAGTTTTATGTTTTCAGTCACTCCTGGAGATACCTGGCAATAGAAGGGATTTTTATCGCTATAATTTATATAAAATTACGTAAAGTGGGCGGAGCAAGGCAAAATATGCAAAGTGTGTGCAAGCACATAAATGCTGGAGCTGTGAGGTGCCAAAACGTCACGTCCAGCGGCACAATTATTTATTTTTTTTACTGAGAATTCCATTATTTTGTGATCTTACACCTGATTTGTCATCAATTATTATCTACATTCTCAAGCTGCAGTATATTATTGAAATTCTTGACTTTTCCAGCCATATAAGGTTCTTTCCCAAACTGTTAACACAAAGTTGGAGATACACAATTATTTTGGTTGTCTTTGGATCTGGTGGCATTAAATTTCTCCTTCACCTGAATTAGGAGCTCCAATACTCTTTCAGCCTGGCAATGCCTTCGGTAACAAAGCCAGCTCCATAAAGAGTATGGTTTACATTATTGGATTTGAAGATCTTGAGTGAGATCTGACATCAACTCAATTGAAAGCTTTGGGATAAATTGGAACCCTGACTGCACCCCAGGCCTCATCAACCCCACCAACCTGACTTTACTAACATCCACAAGTACACTTTTTGCACTTCTTCCCAGAAGAGTGCAGGATATTATTACAGCCAATGTTGATTGGTATGTTCATAAAATACATACCAATCTTTTGGTCAGCTGTCCAGAAACCAGTGTCCTCATAGCGTAGCGTAGCGTAGCGTAATTAAGCATGTATACTGGAGATCAAAATTAGAGAACAATTTTACAAACAATTGAACAATTCTGAAATAATGTCATCTTCACTGCTCAAATGTTGAAGGAGTTTTTTTCCTGTCTATACCATGCTACCAGAACACCTTTCCACAAAATAACTAAGGCATTTAAAAAAAAAAAAAAACATTATTTTGCAGAAAACACACTGATCAAAATTAGAGAACACTTTCAGATACCTCCCAGTTATTGGTGTTAATCTGGCACCTGGTGCTAATTTCCTTGATTATCTGTCAACCCCTTTTTAAATGGCAGTCTAACTTCCAGTTTCACTGACTCTGCAAGATAGTGGGCCGTTCTAAAATGACTGAAAGCCTCCGGCAGCAGGTTGTCCAGATTAAGGCCAAAGGGATGACCCTATCAGCCGTAGCAAGACAAGTTGGTTGTTCCAAATCTGTGATTTCAAGAATATTAAATCTTTACAACCTCACAAACTCATTCAAGTTCGCCAAGAAGGCTGGTCCTCTACGGAAGACAAATACAAGAGAGGACAGGATACTGCGGAGGATCTCAATGGGCAATCGTTTCCACACTGCAGCTGGAATTGCTCACCAGTTCAGCGCTGAACAGGGTAAGGATCTGTCTCGTCATACAGTGTCTCAACTTTTAAGAGCATTTGGACTGAAAGTCCACTCTGCAGTGACCAAACCTCTCATTAGCAGAAAGAATCAAAAGGCTAGATTAAGCTTTGCTGAGGAGCATGTTGTGTGGACAGAGGAGAACTGGTCCAAAGTTCACTTCAGTGATAAAAGCAAGTTTAATTTATTTGGGTCCGATGGGAAACATTATGTTCGGCGACAAAATGGAGAAAGACTGAACTCAAAGTGTGTAAAGGAGTCAGTGAAAAGTGGAGGAGGAAGTGTCATGGTTTGGGGCATGTTTTCTGCAGCAGGAGTTGGGCCTCTTATACAGCTACATGGCAGAGTGAATGCAAATGTTTATCAGAACCTTCTTCAACAACATTTGGTTCCTCCCCTGCGTTCATCACCCAATCAGCCCGCAGTGTTCATGCAGGACAACACTCCATGTCACACAGCAAAACGGGCAAAGCAGTTCCTTGAAACTAAAAACATTGAAATAATGACATGGCCTGCCCAGAGTCCTGATCTCAACCCAATAGAGAACCTCTGGAAAATCCTTGGTGACAAAGTTATGGCCAAGAAACCCACTACAGTCACCGAACTGTGGAGGAGCCTGGAAGAAGAGTGGACCAAAATTACACCAGAGCAGTGTGAGAGACTTGTGCTGTCCTGCGGCCGCAGATGTGCTGAAGTCATTCAGAGCAGAGGCCTGTACACTTCCTACTAATTGCTGACTGTTGTAACCTTCAGAAAATTTTGTTGTAATCTTTTTCCATGCTACAGTCATTGTTGTTCTCTAATTTTGATCAGTGTGTTTTCTGCAAAATAATGTTTTTTTTGGAAATGTCTTAGTTAATTCGTGGAAAAGGTGTTCTGGTATAGACAGGACAAAATGTCCTTCAACTGTTGGGCAGTGAAGATGACATTATTTCAGAATTGTTCAATTGTTTATAAATTGTTCTCAAATTTTTATCTCCAGTGTATGTGTGGTTGTGGATGTTGTGCAAGTCTGGTGCGAACAGTGAAACCATGGCAACCGGCAGTACCCTGCGTGATGTAAGGTAAAAAAACGTGGTTTCAGTGATAGAGCTATAAATTACATTGTGAGAAAAGAGGCTCATATGATTGTTGCATGTTCCATTAAACAAAAACTGAGTAGCAAAAACACTATTTCAGTCTCCGGATTCTGAGTGATGTATAGAAATTAAGAACAATTACCGTTTAACAGCTAAAGTATCTGCAAACGATCGTGACAAATGGCATGTCATACAGATATTATTACAAGCAAGTAGAAAAGGTAAATAGTTTGCCTTTGTCTTGAGATCTTTAGATCACCTCATTACCATGTTAATTAGACAGAAGAATCTTTTTCATTCTGTTTTTTATTTATGCGCCGAATTGTACGAGGGGAAACACAATTCCTCGGGTTATCGAAGCCTCTCACTTTATCACTTAGCAAAAAGGAATAGCTGCTACGCTGCCTTATCTTTAATTAGGTGAAATTACACTGCCAGCAATCCGAGGCAAAATACTCCTGCGAGGGAAGATAATTCAAATGTACACGAGCCGGATCAAGTCGGAGATTGTGTCGCGTAAGAGATGATTAAGCACAGGATTAGAGAACACTTTTTTTTTGGTCTATTTTCTAAGGATTAGCTGTTCTGGTCAGGGTTTTTAAGGGCTGCAAATCCAGGAAAGAGTTCTTGAGTGAGCTTGATAGGGAAGTGACGATAAAGACCTGAAAAAGAATAGACCCATATTAATTGCTAAATGGTTTAAAAGCCCTCCAAGTTTCCTTTTGACCTTGAGTTTGTTTTTCTACCTTTTTATCCCTAAGCCACATTTATTTTATTTCAGCCTTCCAGCAGCAATGATGACTTAATCAGAGTGAGCATCTTGCTTCTCTCCATGTAGTGGTCTTGTACTGACACACAGGCTGAAAGATCATCACACAGAGGAAAAAAGATAAGCAAAAATGATATTAACATGAAACATGTGGGTGGGATTTTTTTTTTTTTTTGCTTTTAAAATCTGCCATTTGCAATGTATGGGTTTTTTCAGCAGAATTGATTTCTAGTGTAGCGATAAAGAAAAAATCCATGTTGAACCATTTGTATTACAGTATTTATGTCAGGCTGCAGACGTGGAAGCCGATATAGTCCGATCATTGTCCTTTTATTTCAACAACCGTACAACACAAAAACACTCATAAGCCGTTGAAAACAACAAACAAAGACATCCGCTCGATACGCGTTGTCCGCTATGAGTTTGAATGTCCCAAGCATAATCCATAAAGCCTTCGGCAATGAGTAATCCAAGTCGGAAGTGGAATTCGCATATACAGCCGGCGGTCGAGCAGCCACGCGATTGTCCAGTTTGACAATATAATGACCGACAGCCTGTGACTCAAGAACGTGAGTTTATGTAGTCTGATCTTTCATGAGCCACAGCTGTCGGTAATCTTGGGAAGCAGCGTGACTGCTATCGAGGGGGGCGTGGCAGGGTGGATCTCTGACAGCTACAGATGGGGGCGTGGCAGGGTGAATCCCTGACAGCTACAGAGGGGGGCGTGGCAGGGTGAATCCCTGACAATTTATAATTAGAGGTCACACTGAAAGCCCACTAACGCCCAAAACCAACCGACATTTCTCCATGGCCAACTCTCAGCTTGGTGTGTCCCAGGCTTTAAATTCTTATCCTTTGTTATTAATCTATCCTTATTGATTTCATTGGTTAAATATGATGCCTCTTTTGGAGAGAGACAAAATAACATTTTTAGACAAAATGCAAGCAAATGCTTGGTACTGTATCATGTAGCAAACCTTCAACCAGCAGTAGTGAAGGCTACAGGTAGGCACAGGTACCAAAACCTATAGTGTATGTCAGTAGAAATGTGTGTTCCATGATGGACCAAGGCTGGTTTTTATCAGCACTTCTCTATCATTCCTACAGATGACATTCATAGTCGTCTGCCGAGGAGATGAGAGACACAGATGCTTCAGAAATAAGTCTCTCTTCTTTAAGCATCGTGTAATGCCGGTCCATAAGCCCACGCATCCTTTTCTTCTCGTTAACAACCATCTCACTTTTGTACAATATGGTACTTCAGCCTTAAATGAGCTTCTTCTGATTAAATGAGCTCCATGTCATACTTTCTTGATAATAAACTTAAGTAGAAAAAAAAAACGCTTCTTAAAAGGGTATATTTGTTGCATAAGGGTTGTAGCTTTCTAAAGAAGTTTAATTAAAACCCTTAAAAAAAAAGCCCAGAAGAGACAGCGTGTGTCTCCCAAGGTTTTCCCAGAGTGACTACCCGAAGGCCACTTTACTAGATTTAGAAATACATTTAGAAACATCATTACACAGTACAGGCAATCCGTAATGAGTTGTAGATTGGATGTGGTTTAGTGGTTAAGTTGTTGGAATTTGGATAGGAAGGTCATTAGTTCAAATCCCAGCAATGTCAACATTGGATACAAGCAAGGCCATTTACCCTCAGGTGTATAAATGCAAGTTGATCAGGATAATGATGTCTGGGAAATGCTAATTTGTGGACAGGGAGAGGTTTAATGATTATACACCAATCAGACATAACATTTGAACTTCCTACCTAATATTGGTATATAGGTCCCAATTTGCACAACTCTAACCAAAACTTTTTAGTCAGGTTCCAGAACTAGCTATAAGAACCAAAACCATTAAGGCATGGACTCCAAAAGTTCTCTCAAGGTATGCTGTCCTATCTGGAACCAAAATATTGGCAGCAGATTCATTAAATTATGTACATTAAGTTCATAAAGTTGTCTAAAAATGCTCTGTGTCCACACTTTTGTTTTAGATCGTTTACCAAAGTTGTTCATTCACACGTCTGAAAATGTCTTAAAACACTTACCTCCCTGATATGCACAATTTAATAGAAAAAAAGGATAATTTTGAATTTGATGGCCGAAACACATTTTAGAAAGGTTTGGAAGGGGGCAACTGGATGAACATTTCGCAACTAAGTTGTTAATTAAGTGAAGTGGCATCAGGTCAGTTACATGATTGAGTATAATAAGAGTATCTTCGAGATGCAGAGTCCCTCAGAATTAAAAATGGGCAGAGCTTCATCAATCTGTGGAAAACTGTGCCTACAAATTCTGGTACAATTTCATAAATGTTTTTCATCAACTTCAAAATTACTTAATTTGTTTCTAAAAAAAAGGTACCTTTCCTCAACCATTAAATGTTTGATGTGTTTTATGCTCTATTGTGAATAAAATATGGGTTTGTAAAACTTGCAGATTTTAGATTTGGATGCATTTTGTTTATATGCACATTTTACACCGTGTCCCAATATATTTTTTTATTGCGATTGTAGCTCAGATTTAGGAATTGAGGAGTGGTAGCTCAGTGGTTAAGGCTCTGGGTTGGGGGTTCAAGCCCCCATATTGCCAAGCTGCCACTCACCTCTTAACCCTTGGAGCTCCAGGGGTGCTGTATCATGGCTGACCCCAGTTCCTAAAATTACTGGGATACGCAAAGAAAGAATTTTACTACGCTGTAAAGTAAATATGACCGGTATAAAGCACCTTTCTTTTTCTTTTTCCTTCTTTCTGGCACTATGACCATGTGGACCTCACTAAAAACTTTGATCCTGGTTATACACTGTCACTCAACTAGATTCATATCTTTTTCACCAGATGAGGACAGGTCCTTTTTTATTCTGGTCTTCTGTAGTTTTTTTCCTCATCTCAACTTCCATCTCAGGGAGTTTTTCCCTCACCACTGTCACCTCAGTTCTTTGTTAAAAGTGGTAGTATTGAATTAGAGAGTCACTATCTTTTGTGCAAACACATTTTTTCAGTGTCTACCCTTATTAAACATGCACTACACACATACCAGAGAGAGACCAGGTTGAGAAACTCTGCAGTCCTGCTTTAATGTGGTGTCTTAGAGGACTCGGGCGGATCCGATTGTTCCTTCCGGGGCAGTAATAACGATGAAACGAAGAACCCGAAGACAGACGTGCATGCAGAAAGAGATACCTCGAAAGCCCGGGATGGAAATTTGAGCACTGACATGAGTGCGAAGTCACTATATAAATTACATTTCTGATTATTATTAGGGAGGAGAGGAGGCAGGTAACTCATGCCACTTAATTAATCAGAGTGAGGCACAGAGGCTTGGCGCCGCTCCCCAGCACCACCATCTGCCAACATGCTCATTTCAAATTAAAATATTTACACCGTGGGGGACATAGTCGCTTTATATCTCCTGTCTTGTATGGTAATAAGCAGTGAGACTGAGCTTCCACCTCAATGCTTGTCTGCAGGACTATTCCAACAACGCAAAAGTGCCTTCAACTTCCACCCCCCAACACACACACACACACACACACACACACACACACACACACACACAGAATTATCCAGCCAGCTATATTCAGAATCAGTCAACAAAATAGATATGCCAAACATGTACAGTGGTGTGAAAAAGTGTTTGCCCCCTTCCTGATTTCTTACACACTTTAATGTTTCAGATCATTAAATGAATTTAAATATTAGTAAAGATCAGTAAAGATAACACTAGATGCAGTTTTTAAATAAAGGTTTTTATTATTGAGGGAAAACAAAATCTAAAATTACATTGCCCTGTGTGAAAATGTGTTTGTCCCCCTGTTAAAACTGAGGTTTATCACACCTGAGTTAAATTTCTCTCGCCACACTCAGGCCTGATTACTGCCACACCTGTTCTCAATCAAGAAATCTCTTAAATAGGACCTGCCTGACAAAGTGAAGTAGACCAAAATATCCTCAAAAACTAGACATTGTGCCGAGATCCAAAGAAATTCAGGAACAAATGAGAAAGAAAGTAATTGAGATCTATCAGTCTGGAGAAGGTTATAAAGCCATTTCTAAAGCTTTGGGACTCCAGTGAACCACAGTAAGAATTTGCCATTATTCACAAATAGCAAAAACATGGAACAGTGGAGAACCTTCCCATGAGTGGCCAGCCGACCAAAATTATCCCAAGAGCACAGCGATGACTCATCCAAGAGGTCACAAAAGACCCCACAAAAACATCCAAAGAACTGCAGGCCTTACTTGCCTCAGTTAAGGTTAGTATTCATGACTCCACCATAAAAAAGAGACTGGGCAAAAATGGTCTGCATGGCAGAGTTCCAAGACAAAAACCGCTGCTGGGCAAAAAGAACATAAAGGCTCGTCTCAGTTTTGAAAGGTGTGTGTCCTATTACTTCTTGTGTAAATGTAACACTGCATTTCAGAAAAAGAACATCATACCAACAGTAAAATATTGTGGTGGTAGCTGTTTTGCTGCTTCAGGACCTGGAAGACTTTAATAAATGGAACCATGAATTCTGCTGTTTACCAAAAAAATCCTGAAGGAGAATGTCCGGCCATATGTTCGAGACTTCAAGCTGAAGCGAACTTGGGTTCTGCGGCAGGACAATGATCCAAAACACACCAGCAAATTCTCCTCTGAATGGCTGAAGAAAAACAAAATGAAGACTTTGGAGTGGCCAAGTCAATGTCCTGACATGAATCCTATTGAGATGCTGTGGCTTGACCTTAAAAAAGTGGTTCATGCTCGAAAACCCAAAATGGGCCTTGTTCAGGGGCCCTGCAGTGGTAGCTGGGTGGTGGTGTTAGGATTTGAACTTACAACTTTCTCAGCAGAAGTCTAATGCCTTAACCACTGAGCTACCATGTCACCACAGTCATATGTGATGCACTATATGGACAAAAGTATGGATACACATGAGCATGATTACAGGCAAGAAAAGCAGCACAGCTTCATCAGTGTCCTAGCGATATAGTGCAGTGCTTTCTAGGGTGGTTGTAGGCAGAGCCATTGCATGTAGTGTATTTATTCTTATACAGGTAGTCTCCCCCTATCCAAGATTTTTAAAGAATGGTGATCAGTATGGGGTGGTATACTTCTACTTTTGGCTGTTCCTGTTAGGGACCACCACAGCGGATTATCTGTCTCTGTATCACCCTGTTCTTTCCATCAATCTCTTTCAAATTAACGACCTGCATGTCTTTCTTCACAACATCCAACCACAAACCTCCTCATTGGCCTTCCTCTTTTTTCCTCCATCCTCAGAATTATTCTGCCGATTTACACCATGTCCCTACTTACTCCTCTCTCAATCGCATCTCCCTCACCTTGTCTCCAAAACGTCCTACCTGCACGGTCCCTCTAATAAACTCATTTATAATCCTGTCCATCCTCATCATTCCCAATGAAAATTGCAGCATCTTCAACACTGCCACCTCCAGCGCCATCTCCTTTGGTACGATAGGTTGGCAGCGTCCCAATTTTGACGTATCGCTATCATTATCGTAGGATCGACAAATCTTAAGTCGAATTAGTATAATTCAGGGACTATCTGTATGTATTCCTTTGTTCTTTTGCGAGCGGGGTCACCAACCATGATCTTGAATAACCGTCAGCAAATGTGCAGTTGCACCCCTGGTTGTAGGATGTAAATAAAAGTATGAAATGTGATTTTGTTCTGCAGATGTAAGTGCCCTATTATTTAAAAATATTGTATGCAACGTCTCTGGGTTTAATTCACACGTGCATTTCCAGGGCATAACATAACAAATCACATATAGATTTTCGTTTTTATTTAGAATTTAATATGAATATCACCCCACCGGTTGTTTTTTTTTTCCATACGGGTGTACCAGTAACTCACAATGCAAGGCCAAATTATTCTGTCAGAAATCAAGGGTGACTGGGTGAGTGAGGACCCAAATGCAGCATGTCACAGGGTTATGGGTCATGCACTGAGCAAAGGGGCGGGGCAAAAACACAGTCCAAAAAACAGTCCAGGGTCTAAAACACGGGCAAACAGGGCGATGCAGGGAAGACAAAACTAAAGCCAAAAAACCCAAAGCCGGCAAACAGAACAATATATGCAGGATAAAAACACAAAAACAAAACCAAAGTCCAAACCGGGTACAAGGAAGGCAGAGCAGGGTCAGGGGCAGAAACTAAATCCAGAGCAGGCAGGGTGGCAAGAATAATCTTAGGGGCTAGGAATCTGGTGAGATAATCTGTCCCTGAGCTAAAGTCTTGGGTGTCCTTAAATACCGGGAGCTGCAGGAAAAAGGGCAAGATGGCCGCCGACCAGGAAGTGAGGTAGAAGGTAGTAGCTCAGAGGTTAAGCGATCAAATTCCATCACCACCAAGTGTCCCTTGCTGGGCCCTTAATAAAGGCCCTTAACTCTCAGATGTTCTGGAAAAGGGTGTCTCTTGCAAATGATATTAATGTAAATATGAAGTCTTTGCAAGAGAACTAATTGTGCACATACAGTTTGTAACTTATAGTATAGAAGAAGCAGAATATGTGTGTTCAAAGTAATGCAACTGAAACACAGGCATTAAATTTGTATACAAATGTACTGAATGTAAATTTAACCCTTAGTTTGCATTTCCAACAATTCTCCCTCAGGATGTAAAGTGTTTGTGTCTGTTTTTTGGAAACAGCTGCCATTGCTCGCTATCTCGCTGTATTAACTGAAACTCTACTACTTGTGCTTCCAGGTTCATAACATGGAAATAGGAAAAGTTCCATTTATCAACTTGTTTAAATAAATATTCATATGGTAGAATAATAGGTTTTAAAATAATTCTATTAATATTTATGTTGCATCAGTTTCTTATCAGTTTCATATTTGATATGAAACATGCGGTTTCAGTTTTTAGTGCTTTTTCTGCACTTTCAGAAAAGTGACCACACACTGCTTCAGATTAGAAAGAATAGAGCGTTCTATATATATCTCATACAACAAGTTGTAGATCTCAGCCAGGGAGATACTCTGGTTCCAACCACCACAGCCTATAAATATACACAATATACAAAATAGAAAAAAAAAATACATAACACAAAAAAAAAAAAATGCAAAGGATTTTGATTCCCAACACACACTGAGTCGCTCTCAGTCTCCTTGCTATTGATTGAGCACAGGTGTGAGCACGCCTGCACACACAATATAACACTTTCATTCACGAAGACAATGTGTAGTATTACGCTCATTATAACTCTTGTTCTTTGACAATTATCTTAATTGATACTTTGCTGCTGAATTATCTCTGTCCCTTTTATATATTTTTGCCTTAGTCAAGTACATTCCGTTAATCGAACAAATTCTGAAGGTGTTTTCTGACCATGTTTCAAATTTGTCTTTCCCCTTTCGTCAAACATTTTTTCTGCATTTGCATCGTCATTAATTAATGACACTTTCACCAATAATTGCATACATTGAAAAATCTTGCTTTAAATTATTGAGCACACACTCTATAAATATAAACACGAGGCTCTGGTTACACGAAAGTACTTTATTTATCAATGTTTACACATGATCACCTTCAAAATAGTTCCTTTGCAATACAGTGTTCCTGCCACTTCTGGAGTATGTCTAGTAAGTCTTTTCTCAAGCGTGTCAAGCATCTTCAGCGATTCGCGGCGGATCTCAGAAAAGCACCAGTTGCACAGCTTCCGATGTACAATGTCTTTTGCACCCTGACTTATGTAGATCGGTGCTCCCTGTGACTGTGCATGCAGCCTTGTGCTGCCATCGGTCGGAGTGTTTCAAAAAGTCGGGAGAGCCGAATCTTTTCAGCCGCATGTGTTTTTTCTCCGAACTGCACAAACACACAATTGTACAGGATGTTGTGTAGATGTAGAAGCATTCAGTTTTTATGAGACCCAAACTTTTTTAAACATGACAATGCCCATGTGCACAAACCCAGCTCCAAGAAGGTATGGTTCATAGGTTGGAGTGGAAGATCCTGCTTCTGACCATAACGCTTTTGAACACCTTTGAGATGAATGTGATCTCAGACTGCACCCCAGGCCTCCTCACCTCACCTACAGGTATCAGTAGGTGACTTTACTATCTCTCTTGTGGCTCAATGAATCCCCACAAATTTTCCCAGAGGAGTGGAGTTTATTCTAACAGCAAATGTGGACTAAATGTGAAAAGAGTTGTTCAAAAAGCACAAGTTAAATGGGGATGCTGTGTTGTAAAACCAAGTGTCAAAACTTGTCAAGATGTCTTTATTTTTCAGTTACATTATAAAACAAGGAAAATAAAACAAATAATTATAACACCAATAAAAACGTGACTGTGATAATAGACTTGTTTCCCACTCCGAGCTATAAACAATATGGCTTTTGTTGAACTTTTTCATTTATAAGATCCGATTATTTTTTGACACCAGCTCATTTTAGGTCATTTGTCACAGCGCAGAGTAAACGCTGCTTCTCATTTGAGGTGCAACGAAACAATTAGGGGAGTTGTAGTGTAAGCTGTCACTAATGTGTTGCTTCGTAACTGAAACGTCAAACACCAAACACAATGCGAAATAGCTTCTGCGGCACTTCTTCCCTGGCCGATAAATGAGGCCCATAATTAGAGTGGAACCCAGAAATCAGCGAATCGGCTTTTTCATTATTATCACCCTGTCCTGCATCGGGAGGAGGTGAAAGAGTCCACAGGAATCAGTTCTCACCTTAATCGGTGTTGATGGTGTCAGATTTCGCTTCAGAGACGATCCCAAACATTTTTAACGAGGTGATGATGAAGCACTGAGCGTATAGTTATTACAAAAATTGCTCAAGGGCTCTGAGATCCACCCAAGAAAAAAAATACACTCTGATGTATAAATACCAATATTTTCAATTCTGCTCAATTCTGATTCTGATCAGTCCAGTGCGTGGATTAATAGGAGGAGGAGGAAGATTTGCAGAATTCTGGTATTGGATTATTTATTTATCTGGTATATAGCTTCTTTATTATTAATTTTATATTCAAATTCAGGACAACCAGTTTCAAGAACCAACCAGGAAATGAAGCAGCAAAACAAAGGGATTAGTAATAATAAAGATCTAGATTTAAAGTGGTACATAAGTATTTTTGGTCCTCTTTTCTCATTTCATTAGAGCTTGTTGTTTTGTTCCTTTGCATAATGAATAATGATCTCTTCTCTTCTCTTTTGTTTTTTGGTTTTCTTTGTTCTGTTCTTTTCTATTCTCCTCCTTTCCCTACTCTTCTCTTTTGTTCTGTTCTCTTCTCCTTTCTTCTCTTCTATTTTCCTTGGGTTCTCTTCCATCTCCATTGTTCTACTTTTTCATCCTCTATTCTTCAATTTTTTCAGCTCTCTTTTTCTTTTCTTCTCTTCTCTTCTCTTCTCCTTTGTTCTCTTCTCTTCTCCTTTGTTCTGTTCTTTTCTATTCTCCTCAGTTCTCTACTCTTCTCCTTTTTCTGTTCTTTTCTTTTCTCTTCTATTTTCCTTGGGTTCTCTTCAGTTCTCCATTGTTCTGCTTTTTCATCCTCTATTCTCCAATTTTTTTTTTTTTTGCTTTCTCCTCTTCTCTTCGCTTCTCCTTGGTTCTGTTTTTTTTCTCTTCTTCTTTGTTTTGCTTTTTTTTTTTATTGTAAGGATGGTCAGATCTGTTGTTGGTACCAGACCCCGAGAACTGCCATGCAAATTCATAAGGCCAGACCCCGAGAACTAACATGCAACAAAACAATAAACCTTCTAATCTAAGGAGAGGATCTCTTTGATCTGAGGAGAGAGAGCCATTTGTTCAGCTGCCCAGTCACCCATCCTTGAGCCCCCCTCTTTCCCTCCTGGGGAGATGGCCGAATAATGGAAAGGTGAATGAGAAGATCCCGGAATTCAATTTACTTTACTTGCATAATGTAATAATATATACATTTTACCTTCACATGTTTAGTATCATTTTAAAGGTCTCAGTGTGATTGAAAATATGATCTCAGTCCCATATCAGTAGAACAGACCCCAGGTTTGGGGAAATTCTGTCCTACTGACATAAGGTTTGCCCCGGAAAAGATCCTTACCAGGTGGTCTAGGTGACATTTGGTTTTTGAGTCACATCCTGTCCCAAGAAAGGGTGTGCAAAGCCACACTTTGAATTTACAAGTGTTTACGATGGTTTGAGTATTTAAGGAAATTTGGCGAAACAGTCTGGGAAGCATTCGATAGTCAGAACTTCCCACACAGTCTCTGTGTGTCTCTTGCCAGGTATAGTGAACAATTCTTTAGTTAACTGCATTGATAAATTATTTGGTTTAATGTTGATCATGTTATGTAACTTTCTTCTATTATTTGTTTTAGATATGACATTTGCTTATTGAATATTGCCTGGCAAATAAATGTAAAATTCTTGATTAACTCTGAAATTTCCTGAAATCATTTATATCTAGTTGATTATGTAGTCTGGCGTTATCGCAAATCTGTGACCAGGATAGTACACACTGAAGGCTCATGAACGGATGGAGCGTAGAGCACAACGTCTGAAACCTTCTGATTTCTGACTATCTCTGACTTTAGCAAGTTATAACTAAGGGACTAAATACAGTATTCTTTATGCATGAGCAAGCATTGAGAGGTCTACTTAAAAAATAATATGTTTACCGTTATATCCTCTGACTAAGGGACAGTCTGGCGAGTTTGTGTCTGTGTGCATGTGTAGCGGCTATCGCTGACTTAGCAAGTTATGACCAAGTAACTAAAGCAATGAATATTAGTTTACCGTTATATCCTCTGACTAAGATTCGGATTGGCCAATGTGCCTCTGTGAGCAAGTATAATTAGCCGAACACAAGGTTCTAAGCGACTCCAGGACCATAATAAATGATTAATTGAAAAGACGGAATGCTTAGAATAATCTACTAAAATGAAAGAAGTAGTACAACCAATAAGGTGATTAGCTTGAATAAGAGCTTTCAAGTTAAATCTTTATTATAAATTGGAGTCAGATTAGAGGTTAAAATTGGATTAATATAACCATATACAATCTATTTTAGTAATCTTTTATAGCCACGCTAGAAGGACCAACACGCAGCATACAGTGAGGAAAATAAGTATTTGAACACCCTGCTATTTTGCAAGTTCTCCCACTTAGAAATCATGGAGGGGTCTGAAATTGTCATCGTAGGTGCATGTCCACTGTGAGAGAAAAAAATCCAGAAATCACAATATATGATTTTTAAACTATTTCTTTGTATGATACAGCTGCAAATAAGTATTTGAACACCTGTCTATCAGCTAGAATTCTGACCCTCAAAGACCTGTTAGTCTGCCTTTAAAATGTCCACCTCCACTACATTTATTATCCTAAATTAGATGCACCTGTTTGAGGTCGTTAGCTGCGTAAAGACAACTGTCCACTCCATACAATCAGTAAGAATCCAACTACTAACATGGCCAAGTTAACACCATCCCTACTGTGCATGGGGGTGTTTTTCTGCACATGGGACAGGGCGACTGCACTGTATTAAGGAGAGGATGACCGGGGCCATGTATTGCGAGATTTTGGGGAAAAACCTCCTACCCTCAGTTAGAGCATTGAAGATGGGTCGAGGCTGGGTCTTCCAACATGACAATGACCCGAAGCACACAGCCAGGATAACCAAGGAGTGGCTCTGTAAGAAGCATATCAAGATTCTGGCGTGGCCTAGCCAGTCTCCAGACCTAAACCCAATAGAGAATCTTTGGAGGGAGCTTAAACTCCGTGTTTCTCAGCGACAGGCCAGAAACCTGACTGATCTAGAGAAGATCTGGGTGGAAGAGTGGGCCAAAATCCCTCCTGCAGTGTGTGCAAACCTGGTGAAAAACTACAGGAAACGTTTGACCTCTGTAATTGCAAACAAAGGCTCCTGTACCAAATATTAACATTGACTTTCTCAGGTGTTCAAATAATTATTTGCAGCTGCATCATACAAATAAATAGTTAAAAAATCATACATTGTGATTTCTGGATTTTTTTTTTAGATTATGTCTCTAACAGTGGACATGCACCTACGATGACAATTTCAGACCCCTCCATGATTTCTAAGTGGGCTATTTGCAAAATAGCAGGGTGTTCAAATACTTATTTTCCCTACTGTACCTTCACCCACACCAGTGGATTCCGTCGTTGGGCCATTGGGTGGGCACCCTACATTATCTTCTATTCTCCTCAGTTCCCTTCTCTTTTCTCATCTTCTGTTTATGTGTATACATAGAGCTGTCAATAGGGTTAATAATATATACAGATATTGACCCAAACTGAACAAACATAATAATCATATGAACATAAAGAAAGAAAACTTCAGCAAACAACATCAAAACATCTAAATGTATTGTGTATTAAGGGTGTGTTCAGGACACTGAGTGTCTCGCTGTCTCTCTCTCACAGTCTAATAGTGTATATACTTTGCAGCCAGTGCTGTGGCGTGCGTTTGTCTGAGGAAGTTTAGTTTATTCTCATCGAAAAAGGTTTGGAAATATTGAAATTTCTGTGGAATCTTTTCAGTAAAGTTATGTCTTTTTGTGAAATAAGAGGAAGTTGCTCTTCTTTTCTTTATTTCTCTTCTTTCTTTTCTTCGTTTCTGTTCTGTTCTCTTCTTTTTTTTCTTTTCTTTTCTTCATTTATCTTAGCTCCTCTTTTCTCCTGTCTGCTTCTATTTTCTCCTCTTCTCTTGTCCACCTTTCTTTTCTCTTCTTTCTTCATCTCTACCATTCTATTCTATTCGCTCCTCTAATCGTATCGACTTTTCTTTTCTTGTTTTTCTTTTCTTTTCTCAACAAGGTCATGGAAATTAAACTGATGGAGCAGTTCGAAATGTTTTTTCATGTTTGGAATTAATTTCTTCAGATTCAGGATTTGTTCATTTCCATACACTGAGTCACTGTTTTAATTATTGTGGAATAGGAAATAAAGCGGAGTGCTGAAAATTTAAAAAAGTAAAAAAAAATATAGAAAAGAGATGTAAAATCAAATAGAATTCACAGAATAAACTAGAGATCAAATTGTACAAATAGAAATAGAACATGGAGTATATATATATATACAGTATGTATATGGCAAAATTTGTGGACACCTGACCTTAGTATGTGCTTTTTGAACATCTCCTTTCACATTTCGTCCCCATTTACTGTTACAATAACCTCCATTCTTCTGGGAAGAAGTTTTTTGGAGTGTGCTTGTGGAGATTTTTACTTATTCGGCCACAAAGGGGTTTGAGGTCAGAGATCTATAGATCCTCCACTCCAGCCCATGTGAAGTATATCTTCATGGAGCTGCCTTTGTGCATAGAGGCACTGTTATGTTGGAACATGTACTGGTCTTGTAGTTTAAGTAAAGGGAAAATGTACATTTAGATTGAAAAAAAATTTTATTCCCTAATAAAGGTTCTTAACCCTCTGGACTCCAAGGGTGCTGTATTATTGCTGACCCTGCACTTTGACCCCAGCTTTCTAACATCACTGGGATAAGCGAAGAAAGACTTTTACTGTGCTGTAAAAATACATGACAAGTATAAAGCACCTTTCTTCTTTTAAAGCCAAACTTTGTGCTACAAATTTGGGGGGAAATGCACATATGCCTGGAAGTCACGTGTCCCAATAATTTCGCCCATGGAGGATTAGAATTCCGAGGATTTTTCTTACCTTAGGAATGAAAACATATTAGAATGAGATTAATCATTTAAATCATTGACTTGCTTTCAGTCAAATCTGATGTTATAGAAAATTAAAAACATCTACTAGCCTACTAATCGTATTACATGAATGTATACCAAGTCGTGTTGCAATAGGTTTGGATAAAAAATCTATCCAGACTGCAAACAAGTAAAGAACAAACACAATACTTCATAAAGTACTGTATGCTAAACTCTCACTGATCATTATCAACTCAGCCCCAAACCCCCTTTAAGCTCCTGGCATCTGGAATACAGCAGCATGTGGCCTTGTTTTGCGTGAGTAAATATGTTTTGTGTGGAATCGTACAGGAGGAGGAGGAGCATGTTGTCAAAGCCGGGAGATTTCAGGGCGATGATGTTGAACCGTGCCTGTTTCATTCACGTCTTTTGTTAATTCAGTAGGATGTGATTCACAGAGGCTGAAGAGAGCAGCTGGGCGGCCATATGCAGGCGCTGTGACATACAAGACTGCCTCTTCCGTGAATTTACTGCATCTGTCACTTTGAAGAACCATGAGGCAGCAGGGCAGGGACTTCTCACAATCGTACTTCCGGAAGATTTCACAGTGTTAATCGTGTGGACTTTAGGTTTCAGGTTAGGGGTGGAGTTAATGAATTTAGATATAGGAAAATATTAGATATTTACTGTGGGTAAGGCGATACCCAAATTCACAGACTACACTTCCCATCAGCCACTGCTCCTAAGTCAAACCATGTTGTGCATTTGTTTGTGAAAACCTGTTTCCATTTAAAGATCATTAGCACTTATGGTTTTGTTGATGTTTCATGTCATTTGGGGGTTTGTCTTCCTTTTTTTGTTTTCAGATATTTGCACTTGCATCTGTCTTCGCTTCTGTGTGTGACACTATGATATCAACGTGAACAGATCAGGATCTGGTAAAAAGCCAGACGCATGTTATACAACAAACCTGATTACATTATAAGTGCATTTGACCCAATTGCATTAAATAGCGTCTTTACCTAGCATAAAATTGAATTGTGATTCAACACACATAAAAAAAAAAAAAAGAAAAAAGAAACACCAAAGCTAAAATCCTTCAGGTAAGCTAATATTCCAAATCACTTTATACAGTTATTCTAGCAGGACTCGTTTTCTGAGTTTGTGTAACTTCTTTGCATATTTTCATGCTGCGACTCGTATATCTTTGATAGATGCCTGCGTATTTACCAAGTACAGTACAAGAACAGTATGGCCTTCAACAATGTTTTTGTTCATCATGTACTGATATGTAACTCAGTGGTGCTTTATCGACTCAATTTTTGTGAAAAGACTCTGTTACTCTCAGTACACCAATCTATTAATTGAATTATATTATCTGATTGATATCTATTAAAATTATTATAACCCCCAAACCTTTTTTTCAACTACCGTAATATCCGGACTATTAAGCGCACCCATATATAAGCCGCACCCACTGAATTTGACACAGATTTTTATTTTGAACATAAATAAGCCGCAGGTGTCTACACTGAAACTAATGAACTTTACACAGGCTTTAATGAAAGACAGTGTCTGTTACACGGCTTGTATCTAAACAGTAGCCTACCAAGAAAGTCATTGTTCACTGTCTTCCTCCTTCCTTTCACAACTATTTCTCAAACAAGTTTATCTTTTGGCATCGTCGTGCGTTTAAAAATCACCATCGGTGAATCTTTTCTCCCGATGCCGTGCAGCTCAGAACACAGGTGAAGTGTTTTCATGCCCGGTTGTTTTCAGCGTGACGAATGATTCGCATTTCCTGTAGACAGTCCGAGTGAGCGGCAGGTCAAACGTCAGAGGAACATCATCCATATTTATGATGTGGTGCGGCCCGATTCAGTGGGAGCGCATCTGATTTAATATAAAGCGTTTCATTGGTTCATCTGAACCTGTTCGGCAATTTCATTAGTCTAATGTTATGGGGTTCAGTTTTTTGGCATGAAGTTTGTGAAACCGGGAAAAACCCAGGAAAAATCCATAAATTAGCCGCTTCATTGTTTAAGCCGCGGGGTTCCGAAAGTGGGGAAAAAGTAGCGACTTATAGTCCAGAAAATACAGTACTTTACGGTACGGTAAAAATTGCACAATTAAGGCCACAGGTGTTGTGGCAAATTAAAATCAGAAGTGTCTTTCATCAGTTAATCCTCTCTGTTCTGCTTGCTGTTGAATTGATGCTGAAATGTATGTTGGTGATACTGAAAGTAGAGACCACCAAGCGACAATTAAAACAGAGCGCATGCTGTACCCTTATTGGTGGCTTGCTGCTTGCTTGTCCAGTTCAGTTTTCATCCACTGATAATAAAAAAAAGAAGCAACTGATTTTGGCAAAAATGTTTGAGCAGTTGATGAGAAAGTGAGATATTTGACTTTTAAAATGTAGGGAATTAAATGTAAAAGTCTCCCCAAATAAAAATACTTCAGTAAACTATAGATACGCAAAGAAGCTACTTAAGAAGAATAACATATTACATTTACTTAATTACTGTCCACCATTGAACACCTTGGGTATGAATGCTGACCGCATCCCAGGCCTCCTGAATTTAACACCCTTGTGGCTGAATTAGCACTATCTAGTGGAACATCTTCCCAGAAGTGTGGAGGTTATTATAACAGCAAATGGGGACTAAATGTGGAATAGGATGTTCAAAAAGCACATACAAATATTATGGTCAGATGTTTACGACAAACCTTTCTCATATAGAGTACATTTTGATAATAGTTTATGAAGTCACAGTAGAAGAATACTCTCAATCAGAAAAAAAGTGTTGTTGGGAAGAATATAAAAAAAAAAATTTTTTATTGGAAAAGTGTTTTTTTTACGTACTCCTGGAAGATGTAGGATTTTAGACCTCGTTAGAAGACTGCTAATGACTCAGCTGTTTGGACATGAAATGAAATTTCATTCTGCCATGGCGGTGCCAGAACTGAGAAGAGTCATGCAGCAGGTTTTCTGTGTACCCTGAGAGTTGGAAGGATGAGTCCAGCAGTGATAGAGGACTGAAAGAAACATTCAGGTTCAGTGTGGGGTGAGATAAGTGCTCTGAGGTAGGTGGGATTAATGGTAAATCAGGAGTTGCATGTATAGCTTGACATATAGAATGTGTATAATAGTATCGCTTGTGTCAAGCTATATATTCCTCTCCAGTCCTCTACTTTGACTGCTCCCACCATCTGTCAAATAAGAAAAGAATCCTCTAAGACTCTTCTTTGTTCTGGCACCTCGATGGTGGAGTGAACTTCCACTTGATGTCTGAACAGTCACTAGCAGTCTTCAAATAAGATCTAAAGACTTACCCCTACCAGCAGCAATGTTTCTAGGAAAGTAGGTGTTCGCCTATGGAACTACCAGCTGCAGGGGCACATGTGAGCATTCCCTGCCCTGCCCCCGCCATTGCCCTCAGCCATATAAATTATTTACCTGTTTTTCTGCTGAAGTTAATTATACAGTACACACTTGAATTCAGTCAATTCACAACCTCACAACCTTCAGCTCCAAACGTCCAATGCCTTAACCACTAAGTCACCACCTCCCCAAGGGTACAAGCCCAGGGTACAATTCCAGAGTACAATCTTAGGGTACACTGGGCTTGTTCAAAACAGAGCTGCTCAGATTGAAAAGAGAGTTTTTTTTATTCTAATCAGTTTCAGTTTCACCGAATAGCATTTCAAACTTTCGGTTGGTCCACAAAGTCCAGCTGCACTGCTAATCTCCTACTTGTTGTAGCAGCCCTGAAATATTTGCCCGGTGCACTTCATCACTCCCCATCTGTGAGCATTCTTGGCGCGAGCACCGAGACGTACAATCGTTAGCGCGATCGCGGCGTCGTTAGCGCTGCCACTGATGACTGCTTCTGAGCTTTACTTAATGTAACCATGGACCAGCAACTTAAAACAGCCAGATGGTGCTGAGAGTGTATTTGCTCGTCTTCACTGAGACTCAGACTTGGCAGTCGGTGTCAGGTTGGAAAGAAGAACGAACTAACTACTGTGTTTGCTTATAAGTACACCATGCAACCCAGATGTTTATGTTGACTGAGTGTATATCTACGCAATACATAGGGGACTGTACAATTATCTCTAAATGTGATCATGCAGCTATGAATTCATTAAATACATGAGTACATTACCACTCTGTATATGTTTAAAAAAACACATCCACTCTTGCTATTTTGAAAACCCTATTGTATGTCAGATAATTTAAAACCCAAGCAAAATTAGTTTTCCAGTTGTGTGCACATGTATGTACACTGCTAGCATTACTACTAGAGTTTTTTTTGCATCGTACTTGTGAGAAAGCATGACTGTACCTTGCCATATAATTGTAACATCTGTTTCCATTCAAGCTGAAAAAATCCCAGCTTTTGGGGCTCCACAAACATGTTTATCCCATTGTCCAGAGATTGTAAGTTTGAATCTTGACAATGGCACAGCTGTCCATGTTTGGGAAGGAAGAAGCAGGAAGAAGGAAGCAAAGTCGGTTATGTATGATGGTGCAATTTGAGTTTTTTTTATACAGGTAAGTATACAGTCATTTTTACAGTACATATAAAACATGTTTTTCTGTTTGATTTACTGCAAGTATAATAATGTGAAGAGATAAGTGAAGATAAGTGGCAGGTGTTTGTTTGGCTACACAAATTTGTAGTGACCAAAATGAACAAACAGGTCCTTTCCCTAACCACCACTTGTTTTCCAACCTTCCTTTTCCCTAACCATCCCTGTCCATAACCATTCCTCTCTTTCTTACCTCTACTTACCCTGACCTTCACTTTCCTTTGCTTCCACCTTCCCTGACCTTTGCTTGACCTTTTCTTTTTCATCACCTTTTATTTTAATCCACTACATTTTTCTTTTTTTTTTCCTTTTATGTTGTATCCCAGTTAGTTTTGTGCTTTTTGTTGCACCTTGTTTCTAGGGAAACAGTGTTTAGTTTCATGGTGTACTGAACTGTATATGGTTGGAATAACAATAAAAACCTACTTGATTTCCATAACCTTGACTTTCATTTACTTTTCCTTTCACACACCACCTCTTTCCCTAACCTTCATTTTCCCAAAACTTCAGAATCCATGCTTTGGCTGAGTTGGCAGTACAAGAGGACCAACACAACATTTAGACAAGTATTTTTTTTTTTTTTTGACTGATTGGGTTGTGCTTTCTGTAGGTTTAAATACACAGACTCATGAGCATGTTTAATCTGAACTGAACTAATAGGCTGTCTATAAGTACACTTCTGATAATGCTATATTAAAAGCCTGTGCCGCTGAAGTGAGCTCAAAAAGCCTCATTTATCATTAATGCGTCCTAGCTGAGCAGTACACATGAACATATTAAAAGTTTATAATTGTGGTGACTAATGGGTCTGCCATGAATGCAGCTTGAGTAGAGCATCATTAAAGCAAAGATGTCAGAAGCTGTGACTATGGAACTGGAAAGAAGTTGAGGATTGGGGAAAAGTTCTCAACTCACAATTATGTGAAAATAGACACAAAAGAGCAGGCTATTGGAACAATAGCTGGGGCCCAGGAGCAAGACTGAATGGCCAGAAGACATGTAATTAGGAGCTAAAATGCACAAATTATGCAAATCTGTGTATCATGGTTTCTTATCCTCATCATAGACATCTTTTTAAAGTTGACACTATGAAAAAAACTTTGAAAAATATTGTCAAGTTGGTTCGACAAGCTTGATCTGGCGCTGTATCTTATTAGGGGTCCGAGCACTACAGGATTAATATTAAATGCTATTATTACTGTAGGACCACTTCACATACAGCCAAGATTCCATTTTTCCTTGATTCTGATTCTGTATGCAGTGTACATTATAATTTTAAACATTACAATGTTAACTGTGGAATTCTCTCCCCATTGAGATTAGACAGGCTGAATCTTTTGGTGATTTAGTTTTTATGTATCTGTGATGTTTATTTAATTAATTTGTTTATTCACAAATTGCGAGAAAAAAAGATTTGTACCGATTGGCCAGGCAGAGGGACTGAGCTGGGAAGGATGTGCTGCAAGTTAGAGCGATAAAGGATGGTAATAGAAATGTGTTGACTAGTAAGGAGAGTGTGTTGAGAAGGTGGAGGAAGTATTTCGAGCAGCTGATGAACGAGCAAAATGAGAAAGAGAGAAGGTTGGATAATGTGGAGATGGTGAAGCAGGACGTGGATAGGATTGGTAAGGAGGAAGTGAGAGCAGCGATTAAGAGGATGAAGAGTGGAAAGTCAGTTGGACCAGATGACATACCAGTAGAAGCATTTAGGTGTTTAGAAGAGATGGCAGTGGAGTTTTTCCCCTGGTTGTTCAACAAGATCTTGGATGGTGAGAGGATGCCTGAGAAATGGGGAAGATGTGTGCTGGTACCAGTTTTTAGGCATAAGGGAGATGTGCAGACCTGCAGTAACTACAGGGGAATTAAGTTGATCAGTTACACCATGAAGTTATGGGAAAGAGTAGTGGAAGCCAGGCTGAGAGAAGAGGTGACCATCTGTGAGCAACAGTATGGTTTCATGCCGAGGAAGAGCACCACAGACGCATTCTTTTCTTTGAGAATATTGATGGAAAAGTATAGAGAAGGACAGAAGGAGTTGCATTGTGTATTTGTGGATTTAGAGAAAGCGTACGACAGGGTGCCGAGAGAGGAGTTGTGGTATTGTATGAGGAAGTCTGGTGTGTCAGAGAAGTATGTGAGGGTGGTGCAGGACATGTATGAGGACAGTGTGACAGCAGTGAAGTGTGCAGTAGGAACGACAGACTGGTTCAAGGTGGAGGTTGGACTGCATCAAGGATTGGCTCTGAGCCCTTTTCTGTTTGCAGTGGTAATGGACAGGTTGATGGATGAGGTCAGACAGGAGTCTCCATGGATATGATGTTTGCGGATGATATTGTTATTTGTGGTGAGAGTAGTGAGCAGGTTGAGAAGAGCCTGTAGAGCTAGAGGTCAGTAGGAGTAAGACAGAGTACATGTGTGTGAATGAGAGGGAGGGCAGTGGAGGGGTGTGGTTGCAGGGAGAAGAGGTGGAGAAGGTGGAGGAGTTCAGGTACCTGGGGTCAACAGTGCAAAGTAATGGAGAGTGTGTTAGAGACATGAAGAAAAGTGTGCAGGCAAAAATTTGTCCAGATGATCTTGATCTTAGATCTCACTGACTTTAGCAAAGGAGTTGAAGTAGAGACAAGAGATTGAAACATGTTTTTTGCAATACAAAACAAAAAGTGAGTCTGTATCTCCAAATGGCTTTGTCAAACTGACACCAACCAGGGTAGGTTGGTGAGTAATAAGCTAATTTTGCATACATTTCTGCTTTTGAAATCAAATCTTAATGACAGTATTTTAATGGTAAAGGCATTGGTCTAATGATCATAAATTCAAATCCTGGAACCATCAATCTGCAAATGTTGAGTTCTTGGCTGAGGCTGCTTTATCTCGTTAGAGAAAAGGGTCAACCAAATGAGGTCAGTGTAAATGTTGTCGGATATAATTTGCCCCTGGCATGAATAAGTGTGGACGCTGGCATCTTAAACAGGGTGTACTCACATATCGCTTCCCACCCTGAGATCCTGGGACAAAGTCCATTGTCATCCTGACCAGGAAACATCCATTTACTAAGGTTGATTAATTAATGAAGGGATGTATTTATACCTTATCAGCTTTGAATATAGAATTCAGACACAGCAAGAGAAATCTGTGCATGGAAACAAAACTGGGATGACTAGGATCACTAATAAAGACGTTTTCTGAGCGCAATGTAATGTACTCTGTGGAGGTGTATTTGTGTGTGTGTGTGTGTGTGTGTGTGTGTGTGTGTGTGTGTGTGTGTGTGTGTGTGTGTGTGTGTGTGTGTGTGTGGGAAAAAGAGAGAGAAAGAAATCTCAAGAGAAGTGTCCAAAATGGCATACAGATCAGCAAGGTTCATTGATCCGGCCTCACTGGTGATAATGAGTTTGGTGTTCCGTCTTGCGATTTCCACCCAGGACCTGATCACACTCGTCCTTTCGCCGTTCTCACGGTCCAGCTCACTGCCAGCCTCTAATTAATCTAAAACAATGCCATCGATTTCTCATTCGCTACAATTGCCAGGTGCTCTTTGAGATGTCTGTTGCAGGACAGACAACTCTTTCCTCTTCTCATCCTCTCTTCCTCCTCCCCTGGGCTTGGCATTACTTAGGGCAACGGAACAGCGCTCGACTTGAGTGTTTTTTGCTAAATGTCATTTTTTAAAAGCAGGCGCTGAGGCAAAAAGGACTAATAATGATGTGGAAGTGCAATCTACAGGTTTTTTTTTAGTCTGCACCGAGATTGCTGTGCTGTCTAAGGAATTCCTTGGCTTCTTCTTTTAATACTTTAAATAGCTGCCAGAAAGCTAATTCTGTTTTACTGTAACGTCAAGCAGCAGGCACACTGGGCTTTCTTTTCACTAAATTACCTACAGTCCTGGTGTGGGGTGATTTTAAATGGTACGTTAGTTATATGGATCATTTTAGTTTTCTGCTAATAGTGTGCAGTGTTTGTCCTCAGAGAAACTCACTGTGTGTGTGTGTGTGTGTGTGTGTGTGTGTGTGTGTGTGTGTGTGTGTGTGTGTGTGTGTGTGTGTGTGTGTGTGTGTGTGTGTTTTTATATGTATATACTGTATATGTGCATTAAAAACTTTATACTTTCTCTACTACTGTAAATGCACTTTCATACCTGTTCAGATCCTTCTAAGTATTCCGAGTCCAAAACCAGGACTAGCCAAGATAAAGCTATTAAATAAAAACATCTAAAAGCAAAAAATCCTTTAGTTGGCCAAGCTTTTATGTCAGGTTCATATTTGCAGGACCTAATTTTCACATGTGGCTTCCTTTACTGACTAACATTCATACATGTTTATCCATAAAGAAGACATGATGTGATAAATGGTTTAAAAATAATAAATAAATTGACAACGGCTTGCATTTGTGCTTCTTTTTTCAGTGACTGGAGTCAGCACAAACTGAAGATATCAGAATTCCTTTTCCGGAGCACAACCCCTCCTGGGCCTTCTATAAATCAATGTATAGTCCGAGCGTTGTTATGTCTCGTCCCCCATGACCCCGTATATCATAATCAGAGGACGCTGCTCTAAAATCAGCTCTATCCATAGGGACTGGGTTTATGCTGCACAACCTGGAGATGGAGACTCTATTTCAGGCACAAATTATTTCCTGCAGCCTCAGGCCATTGTGAGGGCATGACATTTTATTCTCATATTTGCCCCGTGGGTAAAAACAAGCAACAGACATTTGGTTTTCTCAAGGAATCTAGGACCAAAATCAGAAGGGCAGCAGTGAATTAGAAGGTAAAATTGTGTGCTAGAAGGTTGTTAGTTTAAATCCCAGGCTGGATTGGACTGCCAGGGAATGGGGATTGAGGCTCTCGAGCAAGAATCTTGAAAGCAAGGCGTCTGTGATACAGGATTGTGTCCTTCCTTATACTACGCTAGAAATAAAAAAGTATGTGTAGCCAGCAGAAAGCTGATAAAAGAGAATTAAAATGTATTTAAACCATTATGCGGGATAACCTTTAGAACATTTTAACAAATATCCAGTTTCTTTAAATGTTTTTTTATGCATACATTTGGGTATTTGGACTGTTAATGTGCATAAAATCTTTTCAAACTTCAAAAATTTTTCAGGACCATAAAACAAGAACTAATATATATATATATATATATATATGCATGTCATCGCATAGCAAAGAATATGATACACAACCCATACATTTGAAGCAGCTACCGATGCAATGCAATTTGATTAATCCCTATTATGATCGGATTTCGATTTTATTCAACACAATGCAATTCAATTCAATATGATGCAGTGGAAAAAAATATAATGCTCTGCAATTCAATATGGTACAAATAGTTCACTTTTATTTCTTTAATTTAGACAGACAGCAAATCATCAATTTAATCAAGTGCCTTCTAACAGATGGCCCTTTCACAAGATTAAATAAGACTAAGATTAAGATTAAATAAAAACATTATAAACAATTATTTTCCTGTTCTGTCTCGAGGAAGATGCAGATCTACCTCTGCCATGTTAATCTGTATTCTATGTGACTCTCGGGACACGCCTTGGTCTTTGTAGTTTTGTGAAAAGTCATACACGCTCGAGGAACAGTTAATTGAGGAGAAATCAATCTATCAAATATTGGTCACAGGTTATTGGTCAATTTGTAAATAATAAAAGTAAAGCACATCTTCTAAAAATGATATGTAAATTTTTATTTATTTATAGATGATTTACATATTTATAATGTTCAAACAGATGCAAATTGTTACATTTTATGCTAATGCACTGATGCAAATCGCTGAAGCCTACTATACTTAATATAAATTTTTATATATGTTTTTTTTTTATGTAAATAGTAAAATATTCTTGATATATACAAAATACACACCATTTATGACCCTTTAAAGTGATTCATTGATTTAATAATCATCTGATAAGATAAGAAGGTTAAAAGGTTATTTAGCCTTTATGGAAGAAGTGTCTGGTGCCAGTGTTTTTGTCTCTGATATTCTTTAAATAATTCTGAATTGCTTTGAGTTGCAGCTAAACTCACCATTTGTTTTTAATGTGACTCACAGCCTTTAATGTGCTACATAATGCTTCTCACTTGTGATGTAGATTTTCTATGGTAACACTTGATTTTCTATGGTGCTCTGTGGTTGACACCAATTCATAGACTTCTGACTGAAATATGGAGTTTAAACCCGAGCACCACTAATCTGCCACTGCTGTCCCCCTGAGCAAAGACCTGCTCAGGTGATTAAAAAATGTGATAAATATTAGTCGCTTTAAACAAGACTTCCTAATGCGATAAATGTCAAACTTGTGCGATTTTACACTCCCTAACAAATGGTCGAGATTCTATCAGTTCTTGAAAATGTAACGTTTTCAATGTGTTCTTATACGGATTCCAGTATGAAAGTATTAAAAAAATGGGAAGTAGAACATTTACACCCCAAATGTGGTGTAAAAATCAAGACAGTCCTGTTTTTTATTTGACATTGAGATACAGTAAATATATTTGTTCTTGTTCATTCATGAAGTCAGAATTTGCAATCCTGGAAATAATATTATATAGTAAAAGAGCAGAACAAATATAATAAATAAAATCTAGTTCACATGCTGTTTGGTGCAGTACTGAAGAGATGCTCAGACCTTTATCAGGTCTTTGTATTTGATGCTGTGTACCTTAATCATTTTTCTCCTTTTCTCAAAATGTGTTCTCTATAAACCCTTTCCTTGTCTATTTCTGAAAGCACCGTGAATCCAATCCAAAGTGTCTTTTACTCTTCATCGAGTATTCTGACCTTTGAGCAAATACATAACAGCCTGTTCAATCCTCTGCTAAATTTTCCAGGCTTTCTGTCTGTCACTGTTGCATGGCAGTGATAAATAAAGTAAATCCTTAAGAATGCTGTTAGACAACTCAATTTGGGCCACAAAATATTCCACTTATATCACAGCAACTTGCATTTGGCAGAAGCCCTTATCTAGAGTGACTTACATTTATCTCATTTATACAAACACTATTCCAAAGAATTTGGGACACTGAGTACATTTAAAATGAAAACAGAATGCAATGATTTGCAAATCTCATAAATCCATATTTGATTCACAATAAAGCAAACATTTTTTAAACTGAGAATATATGCCAGTCACTTTGAATTTGATGGCTGCAACACCTCTAAAAAGTTGGGACTGGAAAATGTTTACAACTGTGAAGCTTCACGTCTCCTGCCCGTATACATCTGGGAATTGAGGAGACCCGTTGCTAAATTTGGGGAAAGAATGTTGTTTTATATGTGTCTGATACAGGATTCCAGCTGCTCAACAGTTCTGAGTGTCCTTTGTTGTGTTTTTTGTTTTATTGATGCACCAATATTGCATCCTTGTCCTTTGTGCACAGAGATTTTTCCAGATCCTTTGAAACTTTTGATGAGATTATGTGCTGTAAATGATGAGATATTTAACTGCTTTACACTTTAATGTTAAGGAACATTAATATGAAATTGTTCCACAATTTCTAGACACAGATTGGTGACTCCACCTATCTTTACTTCTGAGAGAATCTGCCTTTGAGCACTATTTATACCCAATCATCTTACCAACCATTTAACTGTAAAAGCACTTACGTTTTCCACTCTTTTGTTCCCCTGTCCCAACTTTTTTGAGATTTGTTACAGCCATTAAAGTCAAAATTACCTTTTTTTTTTTTTTATATTAAATCATATATTAAAGAATTCCCTAAGTTTGATATGAGTTTAATATTTACAAATCACTGCATTCTGTTTTTATTTACATTTTACACAGTGTCCCAACTTTTTTGAAGTTGGGGTTGTACAACTGAGCAGCTATGAGGTTAAGGGCCTTGCTTAGGGGCCCTAAAGTAGCCACTGTCATGCCTGGGTTTTAAACTTACAAGCTTCAATTCCAAAATCGACTGCTTTTACCAATAATTTACCCCCAAAAAACAAACAAAATGCTACATTATTTATAAATGTATAATAATATTAATGCTGATGTTTCTTTAATCTCCAGCTTTGCGTAAGAATATATCAGTTGTAACCTCTGATTCCTGTTTATGAATGCTGAGATGCTTTTCTGCTCATCATGGTTGTACATCATAGTTTTGGTTAGTTTTATTACCAATTTGTTCATTCTTTTTTTATCTCTTTTATAAACAGGCTATTTTTAACACCGGATTTAATATCTAATTTTTTGTGCTATTCAGTGTAAAAAAAACTGCTATGAAGACAAAGATCACACTTTTTACCCCTTCTGTTGCTCAATCTAAACATTAATAGAAGCTCTTGAGCTAGACCGTATGATTTTATGCACCACCACATGATCAGTCGATTGGATAATTGGAGAAGCTGCTGGTGTTAGCGGATGTAGAGTGCAGAACAGAACAAGTGCATTTTCAATGAGCAACACACGGTGAAGCTAATCACAATGGACGTGCTAACACTGATCAGGGAACAGTACATCCTTTATTTCCACACACATATACTATTAGCATAAGCACAAGTAAAGTTATATTTGAACTCAAAGTGTGTGTGTGTGTGTGTGTGTGTGTGTGTGTGTGTGTGTGTGTGTGTGTGAGTGTGTGTGTGTGTGTGTGTGTGTGTGTACTCTCTCTAGTGTTAGGGCTGAAGGACATATGTTGCCAGTGGGCTGTGCAAAACATCATACTATCAGGTCATATCACCTTTACACGATCACTAAGAGCACTGGACTACAGGAACACCACACATTCCCACCCCATAGCTTTACTACCCACAATGCACCAGCAATATTCTCATTTATTTACCTCCAAACACTACCATTATTTCCACACGTGATTTCAGGATTTTTCTTCACATTTTAGACCCAGGGTTCAATCATGTCCATGACTGACTGCTTGAATGACATGTATTCTTCTTTATTGTGAAAAAACCTTGGGACAAATGGATTAAAATTATTGTTATTATTATTATAATTATTATTATTTGATGAATGAGGAAAATGAGAGAGAGAAACGGTTGGATGGTGTGGAGATGGTGAAGCAGAAAGTGGATCTGATTAGTAGGGAGGAAGTGAGAGCAGCGATTAAGATGATGAAGAGTGGGTAGTCATTTGGACCAGATGACATACCGGTAGAAGTGTGGAGATGTTTAGGAGAGATGTCAGTGGAGTTTTTAACCAGGATGTTGGAAGGGGAGAGGATGCCTGAGGAATGGAGAAGTGTGCTTGTACTGATCTTTAAGAATAAGGGAGATGTGCAGACCTGCAGTAACTACAGGGGAATTAAGTTGATCAGTTACACCATGAAGTTATGGGAAAGAGTAGTGGAAGCCAGGCTGAGGGAAGAAGTGACCATCTGTGAGCAGAAGTATGGTTTCATGCCGAGGAAGAGCACCACAGACACCTTATTTGCTTTGAGGATGTTGATGGAGAAGTATAGAGAAGGTCAGAAGAAGTTGCATTGTGTGTTTGTGGATTTAGAGAAAGCGTACGACAGGGTGGAGAGAGAGGAGTTGTGGTATTGTATGAGGAAGTCAGGTGTGTCAGAGAAGTATGTGAGGGTGGTGCAGGACATGTATGAGGACAGTGTGACAGCAGTGAAGTGTGCAGTAGGAACAACAGGAAGAAGGAAAATAGGAAGGCCAAGGAGGAGGTTCATGGATGTGGTGAGGGAAGACATGCAGGTAGTTGGTGTGAAAGAGGCATATGTAGAGGACAGGGTGGTATGGAGACGGATGATCCGCTGTGGCGGCCCCTAATGGGAGCAGCTGAAAGAAGAAGAAAAAGAAGAAGTCATTTTAGTCATCATTTTCAAAGTGGAGCTGGAGGTAGCAGAGCTGAAGATGTTGAGGTTTTTGTTGGGAGTAACGATGATGGACAGGATTAGAAATGAGTTTATTAGAGCGACAGCGCATGTTGGACGTTTTGGAGACAAGGTGAGGGAGGCGAGATTGAGATGGTTTGGACATGTGCAGAGGAGGGACATGGGGTATATCTGTAGAAGAATTCTGAGGATGGAACCACCAGGAAGGAGGAAAAGAGGAAGACCAAGGAGAAGGTTTATGGATGTGGTGAGGGAAGACATGCAGGTAGTTGTTTTGGAAAAGGCAGATGTAGAGGACAGAGGGTATGGAGACAGATAATCCACTGTGGTGGGGAGAAATAAATAAGTAAATCTGGTTGTCCCATACCCAACAGGTTCAATAAAAAGGTTTCACATAACCAATGCGCTCCATAATACTGTATGTGACAATCCGTACCCAAAGCCAAATTCTGAATCTGCCTAAACACTGTTTCTGTTCATCTTCAGCCATCTTGCAATTCATTTCTTTTTTCTTTTTTGAGAAACATGATTGAGTGCAGGAGAAATGGTCTTTCGGCACCTCGTTGCTTCCACTGAAACGGACAGTGATGGAAAAAAAATTCCTCTGATGCTCCTGTAATGAACAATAAACACAACGGGAACATTAATACACCCCTGACACAGACAATTTGCCGTCGGAGCCAAGCATTCCAGGGAATAAAGAATCTCCCGGATCTATAGGTGCTGATGGATATGTGAACCGGCAGCTTCATCACTAACACCTCATGCTCCTTTAACCCACCTGTCTGGTTTGCTGAAGAGCAATATTATGTTCATGGGGCATCTTTTTTTCTTTTTTTTTTTTTTTTATAACCAATTCCTATTATATTATGATGAAAACACAGTTTACATGAATGCACTAGTCCTAATAAACTATTATTTCTCTCGGAAAAAAAAAACTTGTTCATTGGCCAATGCTCAACAAGAACTGACTAGAAATAAAAAACCTGAATAAAAAAGGATGTTTTCTGTCAGGTGATTTTTATTTCACATCTTTTTGGATGGAGATTCGATTGTCAGCTTGATGTAAGAGTGCAATTTTTATTTTTATATACATATATATAAACACACACAAAACACCAATTCCAAAAAAGTTGTGACACAGTTTAAAATGTAAATAAAAACAGACTAAAATTCTCATTTTATTCACAATATAACAGAAAACACATCTTTTTCTTTTGGCTTCTCCCATTAGGGGTTGCCACAGCGGATCATCCGTCTCTCATTCCCTCTTTCACACGCCCGCTGCCACTGTACTGTTTATACATTATGGAATTGTTTTGCTAAATTATATACTGTGTTTGTTCAGTATAATACCCCATACTGACCATCTCACGATATTATTAAGTTATGATGTGGTCTTCGTAACGCATCTTCATCATAAGTATATACACACACTCCAAAACACACACTCCAAACCCACAAGCTGGTAATTTTCTAAACAAAATTTGTCTATCGTGTACAAAAATTTGGAGATGCCCATTTTAGAGAATATAGTATAAAGCAATTTTTTATATGATAGATGCTAATTTAAAAACCTCTATTAATAGGTGTTTAGACATTGTTTGACGATTAGTAATGAATTTGCTTTTTCGGATCACCTCAGTGCCAGAACATAGAAAAGTTTGGAAACTTGATTTTGTAGCCTGTGAAACAGTTGTTGAGGAAGGATGAAGCATGGTGCAGTGTGAGGTGAGATATCCGCTGTGTGGTAAAGGAGTCTTGATCTATTTGTGGCTTTGTTGGTGGGCAGCTACAGGAAGCCAGTGAAGGGAAAGAAGCAATAGGGTGGTGTAGGAGAACCAAGAAAGGTTCAAAACAAATCATGTGTCTACATCATTTACAAAGATCGAATTGCAGCAGTAAGTTGCAGTAGTCTAGTCTTAAGATGACAAAGGACTGAACAAGAACCTGAGTGGCCTGTGGGACGGAAATGAGATTAGATCGAGATGAAAAGAACGGTTAATTGTTTATAGTTAATAACTCAAGTTTGCGTGCAGTGAGCTCTGAGAGTTTAACAGCACAAGAGCACAAGCTATGAATAATGTTAACATCGCCCTGAGCTTCTTTCACACCGCACCAGTTTCACAGTGACTTTACGTACTCGTCACTACGTGTTTGTGTGTCTGATAGGATATCAGTGGCTGATAGTCTGAAAGCACAACACTGAAGGACCTAAATAAACATCCTACTTTCCTAAATTACTTCCCAATCCTGTCTCTGGATGAACCTAAATTAAATAGTTTTTTTCACTACTCTGTCAAGGTTTTGTTGAATTAGCTAAAGCCTTGATAATAAGCGGATGAGTTAGATTGGAGAAAACATTAAAACTGTATGTGGTACTGGTGGAAAAATAAGAATGTAGATCATATTGACAATGAAAAAAAACAAACATATTAGAGTCTTTAAAGCTCCAGTCCATGTAAAAGAAAATTTGGCGCCAAAAGTAAAAAATAAATACATAATAAAAATGAATAGTATATAGCAGTGGTCCCCAACCCCAGGGCCGCGGACCGGCACCGGTCCATGGGTCAATTGGTACCGGGCCGCACAGAAAGAATATATAACTTACATTATTTCCATTTTATTTATTATCTGATTGTTTTATTTTGGAAAATTACCGGATTCTCTCCACCATATCCGTCTATGACTCACTCTTGATGCATGTCATGATGCCTCGGTCACATGTCTTACCTCCATTCACTACCTTCTTAAAGGGGCTGCTCTGGCTGGTAACAAATAATGCATTAGTGCTAAATTCAAACCCCCAAGCGAGCAAAATGAACAAAAAAACAACACAGTGGATTCACGTTTATTATTATTTTTAGAAAAATATCAGTTTTCATGCCGGTCGTATCGTTTTATTGTGTTGTATTTATCCTCCACACCTTGAAGGTAAAAATATTGTCTGACATTAAACCGGTCCGTGGCGAAAAAAAGGTTGGGGACCGCTGGTATATAGGACTCATAATTGCCTGCATGTACGAATTAATTATATTTCAAATGAACATTGTATGTTTTAAATATTTACATATAAATGTAGAAGTAAATGTAATTTTAAACAAAATGTCCTTTTTTTAACATTTTAAACAAAGTTGTTTTCTCTAGTTGGGAAAGTGTTTTGCGCTCATTTAGCTGTTAAGACGCTTTAGGAAACACTCTTATCTTTAACCAACTGATTAAACCAAGTCCGTTTTAAAACACAGAACGCCTATTAAGAGTGTGTGAGAAAAGTGACAGTTCTTTGGTTCCTGCAGGTGCATTATTTGAGCAAATATGTTGGAGGCACACAATTGTATTATACTTTCCCTTCACTAGGAGACTCAAACCTGTTCCAGCATGACATAGTCTGACCTCAAACCTACTGAACACCTTTGGGATGAATTGGAACACTGACTGCACCCCAGGCCCCCTACATCAGTACCTGACTTTACTAAAAACCCTTGTCGCTGAATAAGCACAAATCTCTTCCCAGAAGAGTGGAGCTTATTATAACAGCAAATGGGCAATAAATGTGGAATGGGATGTTCAGAAAACACATAGTAATCGTAGGCTCAAATTTCCACAAACTTTACAATATAGCTGGTCCTGGAAGAACCCAGAGTTTGTTTGAGACCACACCTAAACCAGAGTATCATGAAGACCAAATCTGGGATAAAGTTTGGGAAAAAATGTCAATCGATGTTTATATTTCACTGACAGTGGCATGTGACTGTCTATAGGAGACAATCAGAGGTGGACATAGTACACAAACCATGCGCTTGCATTACAGTAGATATATTAGGTAAAATATTACTCCAGTAAAATTAAAAGTGCTTCCTTTAAACTTTCACTTGAATAAAAGTAAACACGTATTTGTTTTGGTATCCAAAGTACTATGAATTATTATGTCTATAATATTCTATTACCATTTTTGTCACAAGACTCTTCCTTAATCAACTCAGAACATACTCTTAGAACATCAGTCTACTAATTGAATGATATTAAATGAGTCAAACACTGATTGATATCTATTCAAATTATCATGAGCCAAAACCTTCTTTATGGAGGCAATCCCCAAAATAGAAAACTATTTAACACTACAAAACATGGAAAAGTTTAAAAATAACTGATTACTTACCCAAGCCACAAGACCCAAATTGGTGTAATAAGCATATTGTGGTTATTAATGGTGGCTCAGTGGATTACATTGGACTGACCAGAAAGTTATAAATTCAAATTCCCAGCACCACCAAGCTGTCACTGCTGGGACCTTTGGGAAAGCCCTTAACCCTCAGCTGCTTGGATTTAAGTTGCTCTGGATAAGGGCATCTACCAAAATGGTCAAAGGTTCCATAAAAACCTGTAAAGGTTCCTGTAAAGGTTCCATTCCTGGTACCAGCATGTGTTTAAATAGATGATCACTTATTAAACATAGCATAAAAGTGTTTTTTTGTTGTGTGAGGAATATTGGCACATGGTGGATGATCAGTTCGATATATTTACCTATGTTTTGTTTTTCTTTTTTTGTTTTTATTGCGGTGCAGCACAACGGCATGGTGGGGGATAAACATAACACTCAATATTGACTTGCCACCAAACACTGAGCATGCTGGGAAATGCATTTAAAGCCACAAGGAATGCTTTCGCAACACAAAAGTTTTTTATAGCAGCAAAGAAAAAAGGGTGAAAGAACAGTTCCTGCTTAAAATTCAGAGAGCAAAGAAAAGAGAGAGAGGGAGAAAGACACAAGAAGTAGCATTAAGATTGAGTTTTTTTAGTACATGCCCTGTGGGTAATGGTAAAGTCAGTGTGTCTTTGGAAAACTGAATGTATCTACTGTAGAGAAAGATAACATTTTATTTTTGTATTTACATTTTCCGCAAAAAATGCATTCAACAGCTGTGTTTTATATACCGTAATGTTTGTGCACTTGTCTTCCACTGAAGCATAATCCTAGATTTATTTTTTTTTTAAGTAGGGTAGCAAAATTAACAGGGAAAAAAAGCACTGCACTTACATGCAAACCATCAATAGGTAGCAATTTACTTTTTTAATAATACATTTTAAAACATCTGGCAAAAAATCCAGACAAATAATATAAATCCAAACTATTTTATAAATTACCCTGTAGATAGCGATGCGGCCCGGGTTCGATTCCCAGTCAGGGAACCAACCCCAGCCATTAGGGTTGCACAAGGCAGTGCACTCTTAGTGCCGGTCCCAAGCCCTGATAAATGGGGAGGGTTGCGTTAGGAAGGGCATCCAGCCTAAAAACATGTGCCAAATCAAACATGCGGATCATGAATACGGATGATCTGCTGTGTGAGAAGCCGAAAGAAATTTTAGATAGTGCTATAATTATAACAGACAATCAATTACAACGTTTTACTTCTATTCAAGAGAATGACTTAATTTCATTTATTTCCTCATCAAATTATTAACTTGTATTCTTGATCCCTTGCCCACAAGTTTTTAACAGATAATCCCCGAGGTAATTGAACCTGTTCTAAAAAGAATAAACTCTTCCATCAACACTGGTTATGTACATAAATCCTTAATTAGTTATCAACCCCCTAATTAAGAAACCTGACCCCTAACTACCTCTTGTCAGCTAGTTAATTAGCTATAGGCCAATATCAAACCTCCCCATTATTTCCAAGATTTTAGAATAGGTTGTAGCACAGCAGTTCTACTCACATCTACTTAGGAATAACATTTTTTAAATGTATCAGTCAGGATTTTGGCCTCATCATAGCACAGAGACAGCACTAGTTGAAGTGGTAAATTACTTGTTATTGGCCTCTAATCAGGGTTTTGTCTACTTGCTTGTTTGCTTAACCTTACTACAGCTTTTGACACCATTGATCATACTATCCTCCTTGCTGGACTAGAGAATGTTGTTGGAAAAAGGGAACAGCTCTCCCCTGGCTTGGGTCGTATTTGACTGATCCTTATTAGTTTGTTGATGTAAATGGTGAGTTCTCCACACTATCTGAGGTAAAGTTTGGTGTTCCACAAGGATCTGTCTTAGGCCCACTGCTTTTGTGTTTATATTTGCTGCCTTTGGGTGAAATTAAACATAAACATGGTATTCACAAAATACACAGTTGTATATTTGGCAAAAAAATGAGAGAGATCAGCTTAACACTTAGGTTTGCTGACAGCGTTGTTGTGGGCAGTCATTTATCCCAGAGATCCCTCATGTCTGTGTTACCTTCTGACTCTCCCTTTTAGTCCCCAAGTGCACAGTTTCCTTAACTTTTATACAACAACAAGGATACTTGATAATCTATATCCTTCTCTCCCTGTCAACCCTCTTCCCTCTCTCTCTCTCTCTCTCTCTCTCTCTCTCTCTCTCTCTCTCTCTCTCTAATTCGAGTTAAACATGCTAATGAGGTTCCTGTGACCGCAGTTCCTGCCGCTTTCCACTCTTTGGCTCTGCCCGCTTTATCCGGTCCTGCCTCTGGATAGTGGTCTCTTCGATTGGAGAGCAGCTGGGGATGTTTCTCATCAATGGCCTGGGGATCCATGAAATTATGGAGTACCACAGGAGCTTTAAGGATGGATTTAGACTGTAGTTAATGTCAGCATCTGCTACACTGACTGATCTTATCACAATCAACATCTCAACAGCGTTTATCTGTAATAAATGGACATTCGGTGCCACCGAGATGAGGATAAATTTCCTCTTAAGTCTGGTTCCTCTCAATGTTTCTTCCTTATGCCACCTCGGGCAGTTTTTCCTTGCCACAGTTGCCACCGGCTTGCAAATCAGTCACCTACTTACACTTATAAAGAACATTATTATTAATTCTAGATCACCGCATTATCTGTGTAAAGACACTAAACAACTAAAAATGTATTCAATTTAATTTGGTACTTGTTATTGCTAATAAAATTATTAGCTTTTCTGTCAGTTTTTTTCAAAGAAAGCCTGATTACTGAAAGCCTGTTAGTTTAAAAAAAGGTACCACCATCATTGTGACTGTCAGTCTTAGTAAATGTGTCATGGTCATTGTGCCTGTCAGTCTTAAAAAGGGGTACTGTATTCATGTACTCTGTATGAATGTGTATGTGACAAATTATGTTATTTGATTTGGCCATTGTGGACGACTTAAAGGTGTCATGGCTCTTGTACGTGTCAGTCTTAGAAAAGGTATAATTGGCATTGTGCCTGTCAGACTTAACAATGTGTCAGGGCCATTGTGCCTTCCAGGCTTAAAGAAAGTGTCATTGCTATTGTTCTGTCAGTCTTAGAAAGGGTGGCATGGCCATTGTGCCTGCCAGTCTTCAAAAATGTGTCGTGGGCATTGTGCCTGCCAGTCCTAGAAAATGTGTCATGCATTGTGCCTGTCAGCCTTAGAAAATGTGTCAAGACTATTGTGTCTGTCAGTCTTAGAAAATGTGTTATGGCCATTGTGCCGGCCAGTCTTCAAGTAATGTCTCAAGGCCATTGTGTCTCTCATTGAGTCTTAAAAAATGTGTCATGAGCATTGTGCCTGTCAGCCTTAAAAGATGTGTCAAGGCCATTGTGCCTGTCAGTCTTAAAAAATGTGATATGGCCATTGTGCCTGTAAGTCTTAACAAAGCATCATGGCCATTGTGCTTGCCAGTCTTAAAAATGTGTCATGGCAATAATGCTTGTCAGTCAATAATGGTGGCAAAGAGATTGTGCCTGTCAGTCTTACAAAATGTATCATGGCCATTGTGCCTGTCAGTCTTAAAAAATGTGATGGTCATTGTGCATCTCAGTCTTTAAAAGAGTCATGGCCATTGTTAAATTGTTTTAAAGGTGTCATGGCCATTGTTCCTGTCAGTCTTAGAAAATGTGTCATGGCCATTTGTGACCTATGTGTCTATCCATTAAATAAATGCTGTAATCTTACTAAAAACAAAATGTGTGTAACTTTCAATCTTAGAAAAGGAGGTGTGTCTTTGTGCCTGTCTAAAAAAGCTGTAGCTTTTGTGCCAGTCAGTCTTGGCAATAAAGGTACGACCTTGCTGGTCTTAGTGAATAACGAATGTCCTATGTGTCTGTCATTCCCGAGATGGACATGTGGCATATACTATACCTGTCTATTCTTATAATGAAATATTGGTTAAGTGTCTGTCAGTCTTTGTAGATGTGGTGTGGTCATAAAGAAAGTGTTGCCTTTGTATTTGTTAATTCCTCAGAGTGTTTTTGAATCTCTGAACTAGATGCCCTTTAATCCCTGGATACAGCCATGTCTTATATATTTTATATCCTGCTTGTCAATCTTAGTAAAGGTATGGCTTAAAGAACTGTCTACAAAATAGGAATGATCTTTGTGCCTGTCAGTCATAGAGAAAAGGAACGGCCTCTGTGACTGCCAGTCAAAGTGGAGAAGGTATGGTCTGGGTGTCTCAGTTGCACTGATTGGGTGTGGCCTATGTACTTTCCAGATTTAGGAAAAATGGCTGGCTTCAGTGTTTGTCAAATTAAATACAGGAAGCATGGTCTTTAAAGAAGAAGCCATGGCACTGCGAAAGGTTCCACATGAACAGCATAATGACCAGCGTAATTAGTATCTATCTGGGGCTTAGGACAATGGCTTAGCACTGCAATTTGCATGAACATCTTTACATTTAAGGACCCTTCATTGAACAGCAAGCCACAAAAATAATACAAATTTAATGAATGAACTTTAATAGGTGAGGCTGGTTCCCTTCTGAGACTAGTTCCTGTCAAGGTTTCTTCTTCATACCATCTCAGGGAATTGTTTCTGGCTATAGTCACCTTTTGCTCACTCATTAGGGATAAACTAATAGGTACAGGTGGAAAGTAACAAATTACATTTACTCACGTTACTGTACAGAAATTGAGTAGTTTTTGTGCACTTCTAGTTTTTAAAGTAGTTTTTAAAATCTGCAAATTTACATTTACTTGTTTTGTTTACACGTTTGTACTTAATAAAATTTTTTTAAATATACATTACTGAGTAAAAAATAAAAATAAAAAATAATGCAAGGGGGAAAGAAAATCATGCCCCAGAAATGACCACTGACTGATTGATGGGTGGAGGAATTTTTAATGAGTAACTTTTTGACTTTAACTTGAGTAGATTTTTAGACCTGTAATTTAATTTGGACTTAAGTAAAATGTCATTGAAGTAACGGTACTTTTTTCTTTTTTACTTTACTTTATATTTTATTACTCTTTCCACCTGTGCTTATAGACATAAATTCTCATTTTTATAACCTTTTTATCTCTTTAAAACTGTTTTGGGACAATGTTCTTTGTTAAAAGTTCTTTCCAAATAAAACTGAATGGAAGTATACTTAGTATCCTTTCATTTACACATCATACAGAACATGAGATAAAGATGATTTGGTCTTGTTACAATATAGAATATCTATACAATATGGAGAACATATGATAAGTGTAGTAGTCACATTTTTCAATGAAAGAGAGATTTAAAAGTGCAGGATTAGAAACTAAATTATTAGAAGAGTGAAGATGTGAGTGTCTCAGTATGGCACAAAAAAAAAAAAAAACAGACAGCATCTCTATCAGCTGCTTCTAACTGCTCTAGCGACCAAAAAACTAAATAATTTTACACATGAGCCAGAAACAGCGGTAGTTACTATTAGATGCTTTTCTATCATATTTTCCATTATTGAGTATATGTACAAATGGATTGTAGTGTTTTGCCTTTCAGCATTGTTGCATTTTAATGATATTTCATCAGAGTAGTGCTAATAGTGTATGCAGCATTGGAGTCATTTTTAAAATTAATTTACAAACCATTTATAGTACTAAAAAGTGCAGTTTTTAACTCCGGTTACTCCTGTTTTTAGATTCATTTAATACCTTTTCAAACTAACTTTTTTTGCCGTGAGGGAACATATAGATTGCTGGAGAGGAGATTAGTTTGGTTCACATCACATCACAGTGCATTGCATTTATAAAGTGTTGATCATTAGTTGCTTTGTTATCTCAAGTTTGCCATTTTTGTGTCGATCTCAAAGCTGTGAATAAGAAATATGTATCAGTGTATGTAATTTGAACCAGATGAACACTATATGTACAAAAGCAATTGGACATCTGACTTTTCCAGTATGACTATGTGGTTCTTCCGCAAACTGTTGCCACAAAGTCGAAGGCACACAATTCTCTCTTCACTTCAAATAGGAGAAGCAAACCTGTCTGAAGTAGCTTCATGTGTTTGACTTGTTTGCCGCGAGTTCCGTGTTTGTATTTTGTTCGGCGTTTACATACTTTAAACGTTTTTTTTTTTTTTTATCTTTTTCCTCCCTAAATAATCAAGGACAAGTGTTTTTTGTCTTCCTGATTTGTTGTGCCTGTAGCTCATTAACCCGACTACCACTAGTGTTGATTACATTTATTGCCTCAAACAGTTTATCTTAACTCTACTCACTATTATAAGCACTATGTCGGTTGTGTGTCTGCCTTTGAGCACAGGTGAAGACTCGTTCGAGTTGCACACGGTGGAGTTGGAGCTGGAGGCTTTGGAGAAACAGATCTGCGACCTAAATGCAAAGCATGCCCAGCTGTGAGAGCGGAAAGCTGCGCTGGAAACATCCCGGGCGGACCCTCACTCATCCGAGGTAAATTCTCGGGTTGAATCTAATACTCCCCAAAGGTATTGTTCACTCCGGCGCCATGGACCCTGGATGCTGCATCTGTGAGACGTGAGCCAAGCCCAGGTCGAGGCCATCTCCCCCTCCACTGCCAATGGCCTTCGAGATCTTGCCTTCAAACCACTTCACCCCTCTTCACGAGACAGAACGCGATATCGTGATTCTTAGAAATTCCATCGTCTGGCAAGTCTGCGCTACCGGAGCCAATGGTAAGGTACACACTCGCTGTTTTCCTGGTGCTCATGTTCTTAATGTCGCTGTGCAGGTGCCCTCGAGAACTTAGTAGCTTTTGTTCTCCATGCCAGAGCAAACGACACCAGGCAAACTGAGATCTTGAGGAGGGATTTAAGGATCCTGGTGAAGACGCAGCACATCACCCACAATGAGGATCATAGTGTCAGGACCCCTTCCCACTTACCAGTGAGGAAGTTTAGAAGACTTTTTTGCATTAAATGAATGGCTGCAACTACTCTTTGTTGATAATTGAAATCTTCTCTGGGAGCCTCCTAGGTTTTTCCGCCCTGATGGCCTGCACCCCAGCAGAGTTGGAGCAGCAGTGCTATCAGTCGACATCTCCAGGATGCCACACACCATCTGACTGGTAAGACATCATGCAATTTACGACAATGACAACATTTGTACAACAAACCAAATAGTTAAGTACACACAAAGCCCGCTGCATAGAAACTGTTTCTATTTCTTGTGTCGTAAGATCAAGAAATAAATACACAAGATCCAGATATAATCTTATTGCAGTTAAAACTGGAAAATGTCAGATAAGCAAACACAAAAAAGTTCTAAAGCTTGGACTTCTAAACATTAAATCACTTGCACCCAAAGCCCTCATTGTAAATGAGATGATCACAGAGAAAAATCTCGATGCACTCTGTCTCACTGAGACCTGGATTAAACCAAATGATTATATGGGTCTAAATGAGTCTACACTGTCAGGATATGCTTATAAGCATGAGCCCCATCAGACTGGATGTGGGGGTGGGGTAGCTACCATTTATAGTGCCCTTCTAAATGTTGTTAGTCAGAGATTAGGATTGAGGTTTAAATCATTTGAAGTGCTCGTTCTAAATGTTGTACTTCCAGTCATACATAGAAAACCCCTACTATCTCTCGCTCTGGCCACCGTGTACAGACCCCTAGGGCCCTACATTGATTTTCTGCAAGAGTTTGCTCATTTTCTTTCAGACCTTTTGATAAATTTTGATAAAGTGCTGCTTATAGGATATTTTAATATTCACATAGATGATGTAAATGATGCCCAGGGATTAACATTTTTAGACTTACTAAACTTTTTGGGGGTTAAACAAAACATCAACAGACCGACTCATCATTTTGATCACACACTAGACTTCATAATATCCCATGGAGCAGATGTCACAAATATTTTACCTCAGAGTGATGACATCACAGATGATTATCTCATATTGTACACACTACCGGTAGAGCAGATAGCTGCTTCTCACCACGTTATCGACTTGGTAGGACTATTGTTCTGACCACTAAGGACAGATTCACAAATAACCTGCCTGATTTATCTCAATTTCTTACTAAACCCCTAAATGCTAATGATCTTGACCAAATGGCTAACAACATAGATACCATCCTCACTAGCACATTAGATGCCGTTGCCCCATTCGATTAAAAAAGATTAGTGAAAAAACACCTGCACCATGGTATAATAGTCATACCCATGCCCTCAAGAGAATAGTCTGTAATCTGGAAAAAAAATAGAGAAAAACTAAATTGAAGGTATATAGAATTGCGTATAAAGACAGTATGCTCAGCTACAGACAGGCGCTAAACACTGCTAGAGCTGAGCACCTGAGCAAACTCATAGAAAACAACAAAAACAATTCCAGGTTCCTTTTCAGTACAGTAGCTAAATGAACAACAATTCAGGCATCTGAAAAATGTGTTCCATCACAGTTTAGTAGTGAGGACTTGTAAAAATGTAAAGTATTAGTAAAACTATTGTGGAGGTTCAACTTCTGACAGCATTTCTTGATCCAATCTCACCTAAAACTCAACAATTACAATGCTTTACAAGTATAGGACAGGAAGAGCTGAATAATGTTATTACCAAAGCCAAATCAACGTGTCAGTTAGATCCCATTCCAACTAAACTACTGAAAGAACTGTTACATACAGCTGGTGAGCCTCTTCTAAATATTATTAACTCCTCACTATCTTTATCACTTTTCTATGTCTAGGGTTTTAAAAAGGATTGTGTCAGCCCAGTTATGTTCCTTCTTACAAGAAAACAATATCTTTGAAGAGTTCCAGTCAGGTTTCATGCCCCATCATAGCACAGAAAGTGAAAATCACAAATGACCTGTTTTTAGCTTCAGACTAAGGCTACATCTCTCTGTTAGTTTTGCTAGATATTAGTGTTGCATTCAACACTATAGATCATGACTTTCTCGTGGATTGCTTACAGAATTACAATTAGGCATTCAGGGACAGGCGTTAAGCTGGTTTAAACCCTACCTGTCTGATCATTATCATTTTGTAGATTTAAATAGAGAACAATTCCGGTTAATACAAGTAAATTATGGGGTGTCACAAGGTTCAATTCTAGGACCCCTGCTTTTCACAATATACATGCTTCCCTTGGAAAATATTATTATAAGGCATTAGATTATAGCTTCCACTCCGATGCTGATGATACTATATATCTTATCAAAACCAGATTAAACATCTCAATTGGCTCGGTCAACTGAGTGTGTTCAAGAATTAAAAAATTGGATTACACATAACTTTCAATTATTAAATTCTGATTAGACAGAGATTTAGCTATTCGGGACAAAAACCAGTACACAGAAGCTCCAGCATTTGTACTGTAACTGCTAGTTTATCAGTAAAAGACCTGGGGTTATTTTAGACAGCAACTTGTCTTTTTGCCTTCTTTCACCTTAAAAATATTGCTAATCTAAGAAACATGTCTATATTTGATGCAGAAAATCTTGTCCATGCATTCATGACCTCCAGACTGGACTATTGTAATGCATTACTAGGTGGATTTCCTGCATCATTAATAACCAAGCTACAGTTAGTCCCAAATGCAGCAGCCATATTTCTCACAAGGTCGAGAAAATATCACCATATAACCCCAATCTTATCATTTCTACACTGGCTACTTGTTAATTTTCCAATCGACTACAAACTATTGCTACTTACCTACAAAACTCTAAATGGTTTGGCTCCCATGTACCAACACTCTACAATCCATTACACTCTTTAAGAGCTCAAAACTCCTAGAATAACAAAGTCCACTAAAGGTGGTAAAACATTTTCACATTTAGCTCCAAAGCTTTGGAATAGTCTTCCTGACAGTGTTCGAAGCTCAGACATACTCTCCCAGTTTAAAAGCAGATTAAAGACGTATATTTAAAGCGATTCCTACACATAACACGTATCATAACCTTCTGTTCAAAAGGGACATTATCAACTTGTGCTTGTTAATATTATGAAGAGCAGCTATGCTAATTCCTCTTCACTGGTTCTCTCTCTCTCTACCCATCCCGAGGCATCCAGGGTTTACACCAGCTCCAGTCATGTCCCACCCCATGAAGATTGTGGACCTTTAAAGAAGTAGATGTCGACCCGGCAAACATCCTGAATCAGCTGGGGACGGACCATCGGCCTTGGATCCCACTTCATGTAGTGTTTGGACAGTGGACCTCTTAGTGTTTAAAGAGCAATGGAGAAGCTGGTGTTGGATCTATGATGATCTCAAATGTTGAGCTATATTATGAGTTGCTCAGTAGCTCCTGGTTCCATAACCTGAAATGAGTGTATTAGACTGTAGAACGAACTTTTTATTTTTTTAAAGATTTTTAATTATACTCTTGATATCACCCAAATGAGGATGCTGTTTCTGCAATTCATGAAATGTACTATTCAAACTGTCGTATGGCATCTGTAAACCCTTTGCAACTATAAAACTTTCTTTCGGCTTCTCCCATTAGCGGTCGCCACAGCGGACCATCCGCATGTTTGATTTGGAACATGTTTTTACGCTGGATGCCCTTCCTAACGCAGCCCTCCCCATTTCGCAAAGACATTAAGAACAAAGTGTATTTGGTGGAAATGTTATTGCTTCTCAACTAAATAAAGCAAAACACCCAAGCAACTCATCCTTACTAGGTCAGAAATGCACAAAGACCACGCCCCTTCACTGCATCTCAAAGGCCACACCCCTACAGTGCAATTGCCTCTTTTTTTTTTATTGACTGAAAAAAGGCACCATTGACTGTATCTATTGTACTTAAGCCACACCTTTTATACTATGATTGACAAGCAGTAAGTCTAGACATATAAAATATACAAGCAATGCCTGTATTCTGAAAATATCGGAGAAAATATTGAACAAAGATTAAAGGTAAAGAGAAGTAATTGTTATTGATGCCAAATGATACCATAGTTTCTGGAGTAGAATGACTGTGGTAAATGCACTAACTGGGCATCGTATAAAAATTATGAAAGATTATAAAATAAATACCACATTGACAGCTGCTAGGGCACAAAAAACTCGTCTTAACAATCTGGATTAAATAATAAAGCAAGAAAATCACCATTTGTTGCTGCAAGTCTGTTTCAGGTCTGTATCGGTCTACGCTTTCATCCTGACCTTCCACACGTTCTTGAGAGTCCAGATTTTGTGACTCACTCAAGTATCAGTGCTCACCTGCTTCTTCTTTCATCAGCAGCCGGCATGGCTCAAACACATCGCCCTTCCGCTTCACCTCTCGTTCGGCATGCTGCGTGAACCAGAGCGAGGGAGCTGTGATTGACGGCTCTCGCGGTCCTTTCCGTCTCTTCTGCTGTCTCGTAAGAACTTAATGGAGCCATCACTCCATCTTTATGTGGGCCAGACGTCTGGTCTAACGAGACCCCCTGCTTGAGGATGTCCCACACATGCCTCATATGCCACAACTTTCACATCACACCACGGCATGCTCGAGTGCTTTACCTGCTCTTTTTGTGCTCTGTGGGAAATTCGAGGACAGGAAACTTGAGGACATTGAACCTTTGGGATAAAAAAAAAAAGTTTCTCTGGTAGGATTTTTCTTCTGTTGATTGTTAATGCATTAAATTCAGCATTCATGCTGTTTTGCCCTGATTTATTGTTGATTCCACTTTGATTGTTCATTTGCAAAAACTGTGCCATCATGTCATATCATAATGACAGAATGGTGTTATTGTAAAGCGGAGCTCCAGTTGCCATCCCAAAGCATATTCTCATTTTCTCGTCTACCACAACAATTTGACAACTCATATAATTTATTCAATGGCAAAATATCTTATGTACTTTTTAGCCATTTAGAGTTGCATTTCATTTGATGGAATGTCTGTGAAAAACATCTTTCCTGTAGTTACTTAATGTTAGTCACTATAACTAGTCAATCTGTTTTTTTCTTCAAAGAGAATTTTCAAGGAATCAAATGAAATTTAGGATGGTATATAGTGAGCAACATCCTATAATATAAAAATCCACAATTTGGCACTGATAAAATGCACTACAATTTATTTCGTTTTTTAGATACGGTCCCACAATAGTCCCACCTGACCAATGAACTTTCCTCAAACTACTGCTATAAATTTGGATGAAAAGATTTATCTGAAATGTTTTTCCATTTACTGAAACTTTGGCTATGTGTCTGAAAAAATCCACATCCACACTCCAAAATCTAGTGAAAAACCTATTCAGAATTGTGGAGGCTATTATAATTGCTACGGGTGAATAAATCGTGAATTTGATGTTCAACAAGCACATATGGTGTCATTGATTTTTACAGGCTGTAAAAATTTTGATTTTTACAGGCTTAGTGGTTCATACATTAGACCTTTGGATCTGAAGGTCATGAGTTCAAATCCCACTCTCCTGGGCCCCCCTGAGGAAGGCCCTTAACCCCATAGCTGCTCAGATGTTATACTAACACAAATGAAATAAATGTAAGCCACTCTGGATAAGGGTGTCTGCAAAATGCCACAAATGTAATTTGTATGGTATACAAACCTGACTTTTTCAGTCATATGTGGCTCTTCCCTAAACTGTTGGATGTGGTAGAATTAAATTTTCCCTTCACTTGAACTAGGAAACCTAAACCTGTTCTAGCAAGACAATGCAACTGTAGACAATGTGAGCTTCGAAAACTAACAAACAAACAAAAAAAAAAAACTAATATATATATATATATATATATATATATATATATATATATATATATAAGCTGCCACTCTTGGGCCCTTGAGCAAGGCCCTTAACCCTCTATGCTCCGGGGGTCCCTTACGAGGGAAACATCAAGGTCCGTGACGTCGGAGTGACGTGGGGCCGCCTTCCCGTGGGCTCACCACCTGCAGGAGGGACCGTAAGGGACGGTGCTGTGAGGATTGGGCAGCAGTCGAAGGCGGGGCTTAGACTGCTGCCCCCGCGACCCGAATTACCGATAAGCGGGAGAAAATGAATGATATATATATATATATATATATATATATATATATATATATATATATATATATATATATATATATATATATATAAATACACACGTGCAGATGAAGCTATTTTTGTTCCAGTAATACAGCATATACAACTTTAGTTGATATTTTAGTCTTCCGATTTTCTTGCTTAGACACCCCTCATTTAGCTTTCTAGGTCATTCTTAGCAACAGATCTGGCTCAGCCTTAACAAATCCTAATACAGAATGAAACACAACTTTCTCAGTTTTCCCTCAACTGTGAAAAGACACACTATCCCTTGACACGTTGTCAGCATTCCCGGCATTATTTCTCACAGTTTAGGGCATTTTCGCATGATTGGACCCATTAGCGTCAAAAATCCAAACACAGGCAGCGTTCCTGCATTGGCGGGAGCAGAAAGGCACAAACAGCTGGGGTCTGATGGTGACTGCACAATTCACAGCTGTGAAATCAGCCCAGCTGCTGTTTTTTTCACAAGCTACAGAGATAGAAAGAAGAAGAAAAAGAAGAAAGTAGAAAAGAAACTGAAAAAGAAAACATCAGTTAAGTTTCAACTGTTGGGTTTCTCCAGTCTTCCTCATCACTATGATGTACTTTAGTGAAGTTATAAGAGCTTGAACATCTGTTTGCATGCAATACCCACTGGATTCCTTGGTGATTTGCTTCCAATCAGGTGTGCCATCATGATTGCCTGCACCCACATAGTGTATTTATAAACCTGAGATGGGTGAGCAATTAACACCTCTACAGCCATATGAAAAAAAATATCCAAGTCTGTCTGTCACAATAAATGCGGTGAAGAAAAAAAAAACCTTTCGACATTTAAATGCGTAATGCCAGTAGCTAGTCATCTCTCTGAGGACACGTAAAGCTTTTATATCTTTCAATCCTCCAGAAGCTTGGATTGTGGATCTTTTCAAAATGCAGAAATGTCAGGGTTACAGTCTTCTTTGAATCACCGTTCAAGGGAACATGGGAAGGATAAAAAAAGGTTCGATCTGCATTTCCATTTAGCTGCATTTTGTCTATATGAAGATAAAGCAGGGTCAATCAGGTAAATGACTGGTGTATCAAATTCAGTGCTTTGCATTAATGTTTGTCTCTCTTTTGTACACTGGGCAGTTTTACAACTTGGAACTGAAGTAGTTTTATCTGCATTTGGCGTATACAGCCCATGCGCCAAATACGGCCCTCCGAAAAACACCAGATACATATTGTGAAAATTTAGTTTTAAATATGTTTTACTCATATCATATCTGTATTTGATAATAAAGGTTGTCTTTCCTTAGTTATTATTGTGGCCTAATCATGTTTTGATTCAAGGAATATGTAAAAATGTCATTCTGATAGTAATATTGTACTTTTATCTGGTTATAGATTGCTTAAAAAATAATGTGGCCCTCACAGAAAAAAGTTTGGAGATTTCACTGATGACATAACATAGTGGGTCGGAATTTAGAGAGGAAGTGGTCAACAGACTGGTGTAAAGCCAACAAACTGAATGTAAACAAAACAAAAGAGATGTTTGTTGACTTCAGTAGGACACAAATTGGCCGCTTCCTTTGAACATCAACGGCTCCTCCGTAGAGATTGTGGAGAGCACCAAATACCTTGGTGTTCACCTGGCAGAGAACCTTACTTGGTCCATCAAAACCGGCTCCATAACAAGGAAAGGATAGAATTGTCTCTGCTTCCTGAGACGGTTGAGAAAGGCACTGCTTCCACCACACATCCTCACAACCTTCTACATCAAGAGCATCCTGAGCAGCTGCATCACTGCCTGGTTTCTGTCTTGAAATGCAAGACCCTACAGCGAATAGCAAGGACAAACTGAGAATATCATCTCTCTTCCTTCCATCATGAACATTTAAACCACACGCTAAATTCAGGCCTCACATCCAGACTGTTTGACCAAAAGTTCTATATATTATTGATTATGTGTGCTTATTATTACTTTAATTAGATGGAGATCATTACTGAACAGCGATTTACCCACAGCTTTCTCATTTGAATATAGTTTTCAGGTTTTGCTGGGTCATTTTGACACAACTTCAAACTTAATCACTATCAGTGGTCTCTATCAGTATTGGATGCTGGCCTTCTGGAAGGTCAACATGTTTTCTTTTTCAGAAACATGAACAGATTCCTATTGCCTTTTTATGAAAATGTTCTTGCAAAATGTTGCTCCCACCTCCATGCTTCACTACAGTTTTTTTTAGGTGCAGAACTGATATAAATATCAGTGATCAGCATAAACTCAAACCCCCTACCAATGACTTCATAAGAACATTAAATATCTGATTTGGTTGTGAAAGGAGCTAGAAGGACAGTTTGCGGAGGTCTGGAAAATACTGTCCCAGATCCACCAAAAAAGTGGCAAGTAATGATGTCTTAGACTGAGAGGAAAATCCAGGCTTCCATCACATCAAGCTTAGTGCTACAGAAGTTACAGATGATTAATATAAAAAAGGGGTGGTTTGGAGAGATAATGATGATAACGGTTTTCACACACATCCTCATGTCTCATCTTGTGTCTGCGGCTCTCTATAGAGCATTTTTGTTTATAGGCATCAGCTTGTTTATGGATGTGGAAGGTGAAACCTTGTCTCTCACCACTTCCCATGGGTGGGCTTTTGAAAATGCAGCTGATACTGAAAGCAGTTCAGTGGGGTCTTGGCTCCGTCTGTGCAGGTGCAGTGCAAGGGTTATTCGTCTACATTGTCTCTGAGCTGCTTTATATTTCATTTTACAGGATATTTTCACCTCCTATGTGGAGCATCTGATTGGCATTCATATATAAATGCATGTATAGTCTAGTTGTAATGCCTTTTTCCAAAACAGCTTTTTATATTCGTGCACACCTTGAACTTGGCACACTTACACATGATTGCATAAAAAGTTTGAATTTGAATTTGATCTTCAGGTCATGCTGAGAAATATCTAATATCCACTTGCCTCTAGGGAAAATTGAAAGTGGAGTAGCCTGAAAAACCTGCAGTACTATTGGGTTTTTTAAGCTAATTTCGGCTAGGTGGAATTCAAAACCAAAGGAAAAAAACATGGCAAATCAATTTTCTTTACTACATTTTACACGGTAAATAAAATGATTTTTGCTCAACAGTCGATACAAAAACCAAAACAAACTATCAGACAACGATACAGCAACGTTGATCCTGTGAACAAACTGCACTTGCACAGGTAATCACTGCATAGAAAAATATTTTTTTAAATCGGATCTTCAGGTCAGCTCCAGAAATATGCAATATCTACTTGGCTTTAAGGTGAAGACTTTAAGGTAGGCAGCAAGAATTAGGGCAGGAATTGTAAAAATTTAACAAGATTGGTGGTCTCTCAAGCCCTCCATCCCCTGCTTGAGGGGTCCAGAAATGCAGCCTGACCGGAGGGAAGTGGGTCAACATTGCAGTATGTGCTACCTAGAAGGGATTGTTTAAAACCAGGTAAATTTTGAATAAAACCAAATCAGATCATATTCACTCTGGTCCCCTGGTGGTCTAGTGGTTAAGATGCAGCGCTCCCACCGCTGCGACCCGGGTTCGATTCCCGGTCAGGGAACCATCCCCAGCCACTCTTAGTGCCGGTCCCAAGCCCAGATAAATTGGGGAGGGTTGCGTTAGGAAGGGCATCCAGCGTAAAACATGTGCCAAATCAAACGTGCGGAGGATCCGCTGTGGCGACCCCTAACGGGAGAAGCCGAAAAGAAAGTCAGATCATATTCACTCTCCTGCACCCAGTGGACCTCATTTTTCAAACCTCATGTGAATTAATTTATTGTTTGCAGAGGCATTTGCACACACAAAATGCTGTATTGAGTTAGTTGTGAAAAATTGTTGGATTCTATGAGATCTCTTAAGTTTGTGTTTACTACATGGGCAAAATTCTGTGAATACGTGAGAATAAGATTGGTATGCGCTCTGAACATCCTGTTCCACATTTAGTCCCCTTTTGCTGTTAGAATAACCTTCATTTTTCTGGGAAGATGTTCTACTATATTTTGGCATGTGCTTGTAGAGATTTGTTCAGAAGCATTAGTAAAGTCAGGTATTGATGTAGGTGAGGAGGTTTGGGACAAAAATTTAATAGAATATCCTTTATTTGTCATATATACATTACAGTAGAGTGAAATTTTGTTCAGAAGCTGGGGTCAGAGTACCCAAGAGTGGCAGCTTGTATAATAAAATAATTCGAGGGACTCCCACATAATGGTGGTAAAAATGTTTTTTTTTGTTTTAATAATAAATTAAAGATGTTGAGGTTTTCGTTGGGAGTGACGAGGATAAACAGGATTAGAAATTAGTTTATTAGAGCGACAGAGCATGTAGGACGTTTTGGAGACAAGGTGATTGAGATGGTTTGGACATGTGCAGAGGAGGGACATGGGGTATATCAGTAGGAGAATGCTGAGGATGGAGCCACCAGGAAGAAGGAAAAGAGGAAGACCAAGGAGGAGGTTTATGGATGTGCTGAGGGAAGACATGCAGGTAGTTGGGTTGAAGAGGCAGATGTAGAGGACAGGGGGGGTATGGAGACAAATGATTCGCTGTGGTGACCCCTAATCGGAGCAGCCGAAAGAAGAAGGAGAAGAAGAATATGTCTGAATAAATAAAGTGTGTGGATTTTATACTACAGCAACTCACAAAAGATCAAATAATAAAAAGAAACGCTTTTTCCCATTTATTTTTCAGTTAACCGTATTCATTTATTTCATTTTAATTGGTTTGGGGTAATAGATTTATATGTAATACAAGCACTAAGGGTTGATTCGATATTTAGTATTACATGGAGAGGTGGGTAACGTAATTATGGAGAATCTCCTGGGTTTGAACACCATCTCAACCTGCCATGTCAGTAATAATTGCACTCTGTACCTGCAATGTATTCGGGTTCTTTTTTCATAAGCGACATTATTGGAATAACAGGAAATAAACTTCACATCCTGTCTGATGAGATGTGAGAAGTTCATAAAGATCTTAATTCCTATAGGTGGGAAAAAGTTTTGCACTTATTTGGGTGTTAAGACACTAGGAAACACACTTCTCTATCACCTCCTGAATGTTTGCACCAACTTGGAAGTACATGATTGTAATTGGATGTGGTAATTCCATTCACTTGAACTAGGAGAACCTAACCTGTTCCAGCATAACAATCCCCACCCCTGTGCACAAAGCCAGCTTCATGAAGATCTGGTTTACCGCAGTTGGAGTGGAAGATCTAAATTGGTGCACTGTACAGCTCTGACCTCAACCTTATTGTACATGTTTGAGATGAATATAGCAGTACTTGACATTACTAACACTTATATGGCTGAATAAGCACAAATCTCCAACATCTAGTGAAGTTTTTTCCCAGTAGAGTGGAGGATATTATAATAGCAAATGAGCAAACGTGGGATGGGATGTTCAAAATTCATAGACAAATCTTATATTTGTCCTTTGTACATTTTCAACTTTTCTGGCCAGGATTAAATCTTGGAAATACACCCACACAAACCTTCGCCCCCCTCCCAAGCCAAACAGGGCGGTATAAATACACCGACTAATGAGCCCTAACAAGACTCAATAACAAGGAGCAGGTGGGAACAGTGATCAGGGGCTGTGCTTATTGTAAAGCTGGAGCGGTGCTGAGCAAAACAGGAAGCACGGGCTGTGAAAAAACTGCGAAGTAAACAACAAACAGAAAGCTCACGTGACACCTGCAGTAACATCGCAGACACACTTGCAGCGAGAAGGATCTGAAATCAAGACTTGATTTTAATTAGCAATGGAATTACATGTGCTATCAATACAAGTATACAGGTTTATTCTACTTGTTGGTACTAATACTTATGAATGACTTTCTAAATATTACACAAACAAGGACGTCAATTTAAAGCATGTATTTTTTCTCACTTACCAGTGATCATGTCCCCAGTGGTGTAAAGTATTCAACTAAATGTAGACTTTCTAGAGTATCAAAGATATAAGCAGCTGTACTCTTTACTCAACTACATTTATGATTCAGTATATGTACTTTTTACTCCACACTATTTTAAATGAAATTTAGTGTTAACAAGGCTCAACACTTCACTACTCACATCTGCTGCCTGGGGCTAAACCCACACTAATCCAGATCAATTTGAAAATGGTGCTTTCGTCCACACTTTCGTCTTCAATCAGTTCCCAAAGGTTGCTCATCCCCACCAGAAATCTGAAAACACTTCCATCTTTGTACTGCTCATGAGCAAAAGGTAAGACACCTTGATTACTTTCTGGCTCTTTAAAACGTAGCAGTAATGACTAAAAATGCGCCATCTCTTTCAGAAGCCTTCATTTTCACAGTCCACAATGCAACGTGAAAACTGCATTTTTAAATGCATCCACTAATACGTTTTAAAACGTATTAGTGTGAGCATGGCGTGTGAGTGACTTTAAACACCGCTGGCCTTATTTTTAGTCCAGACAGAAATAAAACAAATTCCAAAAACTTTAAGAATCAGCTTTAGTTGAAGTGGAATAAAAAACATTGCCGCTCTCTGAGACTGAAAGGTGCATCAAGTCACAGTCAGCTTTGAATATTTGGTTTTACTTTCTAAAAAAATGATTTACTTTTATTGAATTTGTCAATTAAATATTCTGGTTCCTCTACTTTGTGACATGATACTGTAATTTTATTTGTTACCTGGAGATCCCTTTTTAAATGATAGCTTTTCGACTTGGTTAATCTCTGGCATGTTGACGAGGCTCTTGTGTTGATCTTTGGTTAATGCAGGGTTGAGGTGTAGAATTTGATTTGAATTTCAGTAAATAAAACCTTACAGATCAACTGTTTTTGGCTTTTTTCTAACATGTATTTTGGTGTTGAGGGAACCAAGACAAATCTGCATGTCCCCTTGTGCTTTCTGGATGTACCATGATCCATTCTGATACCCTGATAGAGTTTTCATCAGCTGGAACCACTCGCTGCTGAGGAGGAGGTTTACATATGGACAGCTGAAAAAACCATTAGAGTTACTGTGGATGGTTTAACCCTTTGGGAAACTCTTTTACTCTGAATTGACTTAATATGAACAGTTCTGCTATAATGGCTTAGGACTACAATTGCAATGATCACTTTTCCTCTCAAGTCTCCCTCAGTGAACAGCTGATTCTGACAGAAGCAGTGAGTGGTGGAGACTGGATAGTGGAAAGGCCCAAATGCAGGACACAACAGGGGAATGGTGACAATGGTCTTTAATAAGTAAAGTAGCAAGAAAAGGCAGGGAAAACTTATGGGCACAGGCCACTGTGCTCAATAAAGGGCTGAGCAAAAACACAAACCAAAGAAGTTCAAAGTCTAAAACAACAGGAAACAGGGATCAGAGACAGGGTCAGGAACAGGAACTAGAGCAGGCAGGGTTGCAAGAATAATCCCAGGGACCTGAAAAGCTGGTGAGATAAACTGGCACAGAGTTTTTTCTTTGAGTCCTTAAATACCAGGTGGCGCAGGAAAAACACCAAGATGTCCGCCAAACTGGAAGGTTCTGAAAGATAACCTCAACAATGATGACACTGTAATGAATAGGTTTCTGGCGTCACACAGATCAGAAAGAGTTCACCTTTGGAGTCTGGATCCTGTCATGGTTTCTTTCCGTATATCATCTGAAGCAGTTTTTTTTCTCATCACCATCACCTCTGGCCAGAGGTGGAAAGTAATAAAGTACAAAACCTTTGTTACTGTACTTGAGTGGATTTTTCTGGTATCAGTACTTTAGTATTTATTTTTCAAACAACTTTTTACTTTCGTTCATTATTTTTACACAAATATCTGTACTTTCTACTGCTTACATTTTCAAACCAGGTTCATTACTTTAGTTTAAATCTATATGGTGATCAATGTTTTTTCTTTCTACTGCAGCTTTTTTAATCTACCCCTGGTGTATCTTTCCTGGCTCTCACGCATTACAGACGTAGGATAGTTTACAAAGATAACAATGAGTAAGACAGAAGGCAACAAGAAGTCTGGGGTTAAGGTGGATGAGACAGAGGGGGTCAGCGATGTAAACAGAGAACAGTCATCAACTTTTACTTTAGTCTTATAAAATATGATTATCTGTACTTCTACATGAGTAAAGGATGTGTGTACTCTTGCCATCTATAACTATGGCTAATTCGTTTATGACAAATTTATGAAATTAATATTTATATTCCTATTCTATTGTGTGCCGTGACAATTTAAGATGTAATGTATGTCACCAAGTTCAATTCAATTCAATTAATTTGTATTTGTAGAGCATTTTTTAACAATGCACATTGTCTCAAAGCAGCTTTACAGAGATAAACAGGTTATAAAAGAGTGTATAAGTGTCACAGAAATACCAGGTGTCAGAAACCGGGAGTGAAGCAAGGTGAAGTTTATTGATCTTAACAGAGCAAACAAAGAAGTATCAGAGAAGGGAGTAATGGAAATAATGAACTTAGCTGAAGCAAGGTTCTTGAGAAGGGTAGCGAGGAATACAGGGAACGCAGGTTTGTCCCTAACTGTGGCAAGGAAAAACTCCCTGGGGTGGTATAAGGAACAAACAGGAACCAGACTTAAAAGGAAAGCCATCCTCATCTGGGTTCCACCGAATGTCCATTCATTACAGTTCCATCAATGTTACAGTGTCCAGTGACAGGAGATTTAATGCAAACTGTGGTCCTGACCAATTGTAGCTGACTGTTGATCTGATGATAATTACAGTCCAGCTCCATCCTCAAGTTGCTTCAAAGTTCTCAAGTTGCTTCATAAATTGTTGATGTGGAACCATCCTCAACTGCACACAGTGGTCTTCAATTGAGGAGAAAAAGTGTCATGTATTATACCATAGCTCAAATACTTGATTTTAATTGGATGAAAGAAGAAAACAAAACAAAACAAAAATACTGTTCTTTCTTTTTCTCTGTTTAATTTTCTTCTTCCTCCTTCTGTTGACTCTTATTCTTTCTATCTCTCTCTTACTGTCTCTCACTCTATTACTCTCTTTGTCCATCACCCTGTTTCTCACTGTCACACTTTCAATCTCGCTGTCTTTCTCTCACAATCTCTGTCAATTGTCCTCTTTCTGTCTTTCTCTGTCCCTCTCACATTTTTCTCTCTCTCTCTCTGCCTATCAATCTCACTTTCTTACCTCTCTGTGACTCTCAATTCATCACCTTTTCTTTGTCTATCATTCTCCATCCTATCACTCACACTCTTTCTTTGTCTCTGTCCGTCTTTTTCGTTATGTTGTTCTTTCCCCATGTTCTGTCTATCTCAGTCCTCCTCAATCTCTCTGTATATCCCTCTCTATCACTTTGTCTGCCTCTGCTCTGTTCCTCTCTTTGTTGCTCTCTTTTTCACTTTCTTTCTGTCACACTCTTTCATTATCTTTCCAATCACTCTGTGTGTCTCTCTCTCTCTCTCTCTCTCTCTCTCTCTCTCTCTCTCTCTCTCTCTCTCTCTCTCTCTCTCGCTCTCACGCTTTTGTTCTATCTTTATCATTCCATAGCTACATTTCTTCTATCAGTGTCTTTTTACTTGGTAAGCCTATCACCTTCTCTCTCTCTCTCTCTCTCTCTCTCTCTCTCTCTCTCTCTCTCTCTCTTTCTCTCTCTCTCTCTCTCTTTCACATTAATTGACTCATTACAGTAATTACTGTTTGTCTCTTACTGGCACACAGACACAGAATACACTTATAATTTCCAGTGCAGTTTAAATACATCTGCAGTGAGGAGGAGCAAAAACCATGCAGTCAAGCTTATGTAGTTAGTGTGGGTGTGGGTGTGAGGGTATGTGTTATATCTCCTTTGTTACAGTTTTGGCATTAACCCAGATCACTACAGGTGTGGTAGTACAGTAATCCCCCGTTTATCGCCGTAGTTACGTTTCAAAACTGCCCGTGATAAACGAAAAAACACGATAAACTGTACTGTACTGTATTAACATTTTACTTCATTTTATAATGAATAATTATATTTTTAGGAATAAATTTCATAAAACGCCATAAAAACAATTCCCTATAAGTTTTTTGGTCTATCGTGCTCTCCGCAAGAGACCAGGAAAATCAGCCAAACTAATTAGTTATGTGGCAAATGTAATTGTGTGATAAACCACGAGATTCAAACCACGGGGGTTTACCCTATGTCTATTTCCAGTGGTTATAAATGTATATGTCTTTTCACAGTAAACAGAAGTAAATATATTTCAATATATTTGCACTATTTTTAACTACCACTTTATCAATATTTAATATATTTTCTAACATTTTTATTGTACTTTATTTTCTCTTTTTATATTTTTAGAGTTCCTTTTGTCTAAGTCACAATTTTCCGAGGAGCCGATCAGGTTTACATTTTACTTCAAATTGTATTCCATAAATAACTATGTATGTGACGAATAAGAAATCTTGACTCTTAAATAAGTCATTTATAATTAAAGCTGTTAAACCTACAATTTGGTTTCTAAAATATCAAATAAAATTTGTATATAATGTATTTATATAATTTTTTATTGTTGCATTCTAATAAAAAAAAAAAAATCAGCATGGTGCTTATATGAAAGTCATTACAGATAAAAAGTGGAAGAGTAAAATTTTGGTGGAACTAATTTACAATAAATGAACAAAAGTACAGGGACATCTGGCGTTTCCAGCCGTATGTGTTTCTTTCACAAATTGTTACCACAAAGTTGGAGGCACACAATTGTATAGGACATCTTTGGATGCAGTAGCATTACATTTTCCCTTCAGCTAGCATTAGGAAACCCAAACCTGTTCCAGCATGACGATGCCCCTGTGAACAATGCCAGATACATTAAGATTTGCTTTACATGGGTTGGATTTGATTTCCTGTTATAGAGCTTTGGCCTCAGCCCTACTGAACGCTACTGAGATGAATGGGAATGCTGACTGCACCCCAGTCCTCCTCACCTCACCTACATAAGTACTTGACTTTACCCTAGTAGCTGAATGAATCTCCACAAATCTCCAAATCTTCCACCTTCCCAGAAGAAGTAGAAGAAGTTTATATAACAGCAAATGGGCACTAAATATAGAATGTGATGTAAAAAAAAAACTCGAATCTTATAGTCAAATGTCCACATATTTTGTCTGTATAGTGTACGTCAGTAAAAATGTACATTCCAGGGTGGAACAAGGCTGATTTTCATCAGCGCTTCTTTATCATTCCTAAAGATGTCAGGTATAGTGATCTCCCAAGGAGATGAGAAAGATGCTGAAAAAAATGAGACCATCCCTCTTCCATAACCATCATGTACATATTGCCCATGCATCCTTTTCTTCTTGTTAACAACCATTTCACTTTTGTACATTATAGTACTTCAGCCTTAAATGAGCAAATATGGAAGGGGATGTTCCAAAAACACATGCCAATATTATGCTAGGTTTACACAGTAGGTTGTCTATATAGTGCAGGGGTGCACACACCTTTTCAGCATGCGAGCTACGAGCTACTTATAAAATGACCAAGTCAAAATGATTTACCTACTATAAAAATGCAATACAAAATTTTTTAATGGCATGCGATCTACCCACACTACCTGTGCGATCGACCTGTAGATCGCGATTGGCATATTGGGCACCCCTGGTATAGTGTATTACAATTTGAGTGCAGTTTGAGTAATACTGAATTATGTAATACTTAAATAACTGTGACTTTAGGTGAAATAAAAATATATTACTTTTTTTATTACCACAAATGTGCAGTACTTAATTAGAACAGATTTGAACAGATGTAATATGTAATTAAAAACTACTCAGCAGCAAAATATAATTTATTATTTAATGAATGAAAAAGAAAAATTAGTTTCTGGGTATAAAATGTCTTGTTCAACAGATCATTGTCGCATCCTATTCACATGAACTCTCAGGAACTAGAGCTGCATCAACAACGTTTTAGGAATGCTTCCACATTGTCGAGGCTCTGAATCACTTGTATAATCCATCCAATGGAAAGTTTACTCGGGGGGGGGGGACGTGATGACCAGAAAGCTATAAAAATCGCATGGAGTGAAGCAGACTTCTGTTTCTTCATTAAGCTCTGTGTGTATTGTCTGTCCATTTTGTTTGTCTAAAATATATGTGAAATAAAAATATTATGAAGGCAAGCAAGAAATGCGTGGCTTGTCTGGGAGCAGAGTTCTCGAGGGAGCCGACTGTGCCCATTGTGCTCGCATGTCTATGCAGACGCTCCGCTCCCGGTGGGACAATTCAAGGAGGGTGCCCCCGCTCCTCGCAGTTCTGGCCCCTTTCTCGCTGAGGCAGAGAGGCGGGCTAGTTCCTGGTGCTCGCAAATGGACCTTGCAGATGGTTTTGAGAAGGGCTTGTCCCTTTCTCCTGCCTCACCTGCAAGATCAAGCACTAGTTCGCATGCACACCTTTTGGCGGTTTCTTCCCCTTGTGATGAGAGCATTCAGCTCTGCCTCTCCTCCTCTGGGTGGGCGCTCCTTGTGAGTCTGAAGTCGAGGAGTTTATGGAGGTTACCCAAGCCGTTTCCAAGCTGGATCTGGCTTGGCTGGCTGATGAGCAGATAGCTTCTTCGTCCATCAAGCTTGACGACCGCTTTCTGCAACCCACATCACAACCTTCATGTCGGAGTCTGCTTTTCATTCCGGACCTGGAACTCGCCTCTTCAGTCCCAAAGTCAAGTCAAGTCAAGTCAAGTTTATTTGTATAGCGCTTTTCACAACAGACATTGTCTCAAAGCAGCTTTACAGAAAACAACAGTGAAGGTGAATGGTGTGCGTTTGTCCCTGATGAGCAAGCAGTGGGGACAGTGGCAAGGAAAAACTCCCTTAGATGATATGAGGAAGAAACCTTGAGAGGAACCAGACTCAAAGGGGAACCCATCCTCATATGGGTGACATCAAAAGTTTGGTCATAAATCTTTCAACAATACAGAACAATTTGTGATCATCATAGATCCAGCATCAGCTTCTCCATGCCAGGGCCTTTAAACACTCGGCATCTACTTCTCCATGATCATCCATAGGTCCATAATCTTCACGAGGTGGGAAAAAGAAAAGAAAGAGAAGCAGTGGAGAGGAATTAGCGTAGCTGCTGTTCATGATATTAACAGCACATTGATAATGTGCATGTAATCATATATTCTGGAGCACAAGGTTGTGATGTGATGTGTGTGATGTGTGTTATGTGAAGGCTTTGCTAAAAAGATATGTTTTTAATCTACACTTAAACTGGGAGAGTGTATCTGAACCCCGAACACTGTCAGGAAGACTATTCCAGAGTTTAGGAGCTAAATGTGAAAATGCTCTACCGCCTTTAGTGGACTTTGCTATTCTAGGAACTACTAGAAGCCCAGAGTTTTGAGATCTCAGGGAGCGTGACGGATTGTAGCGTGTTAAGAGACTGGATAGATACATGGGAGCCAAACCATTTAGTGCTTTATAAGTGAGTAGCAGTAGTTTGTAGTCTATTCGAAACTTAATAGGAAGCCAATGTAGGGACGATAAGATTGGGGTTATATGATCGTATTTTCTTGACCTAGTAAGAACTCTTGCTGCGGCATTCTGAACTAACTGAAGCTTGTTTATTAATGATGCAGGACATCCACCTAGTAATGCATTACAGTAGTCTATTCTAGAGGTCATAAACGCATGGAAGAGCTTCTCTGCATCAGATATAGATAACATATTTCTTAGCTTAGAAATATTTCTAAGGTGAAAGAAGGCTGTTTTTGTAACTTGATTGATGTGATTTTTGAAAGATAAGTTGCTGTCTAAAATAACTCCCAGGTCTTTTACCGTTGAACTAGTAGTTACAGAACAACCGTCTAAATGCAGGCTGAGATGCTGGAGCTTCTGTGTACTATTTTTTGGGCCGATGAGCAAAATCTCCGTGTTATCATAATTGAATAGCAGAAAGTTATGGGTCATCCAATCTCTTATTTCTTCAACACACTCAGTTATGCGAGCTAATTGAGCTGCATCGCCTGGTTTGGATGAAATATATAGCTGGGTATCATCAGCATAACAATGGAAGCTAATTCCATGCCTTCTAATAATATTTCCTAATGGAAGCATGTATATTGTAAAAAGCAGGGGTCCCAGAACTGACCCTTGTGGCACGCCATAATTTACTAGCATTATCCTGGATAGCTCTTCATTTAAATCTACGAAATGGTAACGATTGGACAGGTAGGATTTAAACCAGCTTAATGCCTGTCCCTGAATACCGATGTAATTCTGAGCACCGTTGTACTCCAACATTATGGGACTAAAAAACCTCATGTGGTGAAGCAGATCTAGGAAAAATTTGCCAGGGCTCAAGTAGACCTGGTCACAACAAGAGACATTGCACGGTCCCCTCTGGTTCTCCCTTACACCTTCTTTACACTTGGGCTGGACGCTATGGCTCAGGCGTGACCGAGGCTATGCCTGTACGCTTTTTCCCCTGTTGTGCTGCTTCTGGGAGTTCTGTAGAGTGTTCGCTGGGATGGAGTCCGTCTCCTCCTGGTGGCCCCACGGTGGCCGGGCAGACTATGGTTTGTAAACCTGGTAGCCCTTCTTGAGCGCCCTTCCCGGGAGATTCCTTTTAGGAGGGATCTCCTCTCTGAAGCGGGGGGCGCAATAGTTCACTCCCCGTCCAGAGATGTGGAGACTGTGGCTGTGTCCCCTGTGGGAGCACAGCTCAGAGATTCCGGTCTCTCCACCGGGGTGGTAGAGACTATTCTCCAATCCAGAGCTCCCTCTACGAGGAGGTCGTATGCCACAAGATGCCGTCTGTTCAGTGGCTGGTGCGATCAGCACCAATTGAATTCAGTTAACTGCCCGGTCCAATCAGTGCTGGAATTCCTTCAGGAACAGTTCGCCAAAGGGTTGACTCCTCAAAGTGTACGCGTCTGCCATTTCGACGTATCATGCCTACTTGGGGGGGCCACACTGCCAGCATCCCTGCAGTGCTTCCTTCTCCCTACAGAAGCTAGCATTAGCTTCACTCCATGCGCTTTTTATAGCTTCCTGGTCATGACGTCAACCTGCCAGTCACACCGCGCTTTCCATTGAAAGGATTACACACATGATTCAAAGGGTGGACAACATAGAGGCGTTCCCAAAGCGCTGTTGACGCAGCGCCTTGGCCTTTATTTTTATTTTTTTGGCTCCTGAAGTTAATACTTACTTCAAAACACCAAAATCAAAAGAACTAAATATTTCAAGGACATTGGCAGATATGTGGGTGTGAGCCCAGCTGGTCTGAGCACTTCAAAAATTGCTGATCTGCTGGTAACTGACAAGAAGGTCACAATGACTCGAATAAGCACTCTTTAGAGTAACTTGGTGGGCAAAAAACATATCAGAACACACTACATGCTACAGCATTGGCTACAACATCAGAAGATCACAAAATGTTCCACACCTTTCAGTCTGAAGCAGGAATCTGAGACTATACTGGTCAATACACATTAATAAAATCATTACACTCATTCACCCTCTTGTCATTAGAGACGAGGTTCCTAAGCGTTCGGGTCTTACATCCAGACTGTTATATATTATTTTCCCCTCAAGCCATCAGGTTCCTCAACATAAAGAACTGAACTGTACAAAACTCACACATTTACTCAACTGTTGTTATTGAACTGTTGCAAACTGAACTCAAACACACACTTTATACTTATTTTACATCACTTCGTACAAATCCATGTCTTTAGCACCGCCCATATTATATTAATCATATTATACTGTTTACATGCTGTATTGCACCTCCTGAATGCTGCTATTGCTGTTTTTGCACATTGTGTTCATGTTTAAAAGTACACCCTTGTTTATAGTTATATCTTTTGCACATTTTACCGTATATTATACAGTAGTTTTACTGGTCAGTGCTATTTTGTGTATATGTCCCACACTGACTTGTGTTGTTTGTTTGCACTGTCTTTGTCTTGCACTGTTTGCACCAGGTTGCACACAATGCACTTTATGTAGCGACCTATTTTAGTGCTTAGCTCTGTGTTCTGTTATGTAGCTCTATGTTGTAAGATGTCACTCTATGTTGTTTTATGTAGCACTAGGGGTCTGGAGAAACATCTTATCTCATCAACTCCAGTTCCTGCTTTGCCATCTCCTTATCATCCAACCTTCTCTCTCTCTTTTATTTTCCTCATTCATCAGCTGCTCAAAATACTCCCTCCACCTTCTCAACACACTCTCCTCACTAGTCTACACATTTCCATCTGCATCCTTCCCAGCTTAGTCCCTCTGCCTGGCTAATCGGTACAATCCTTTTCCCTCTCCTTAGTGTCCAACTTCACATACAGCATAACGCATATGCCTTTTCAAGGTCAAGTCCAAGTTTATTTCTATAGCACTTTTCACAATGGGCAATGTCTCAAAGCAGCTTTACAGAACTTAAGAATTAAAGTGAATCAAGTATCTCTGAGGAGCTGTGGCAAGGAAAAACTCCCTAGATGAATTAGGAAAAAACCTTGAGAGAAACCAGACTCAAAAGGGGAACCCATCCTCATTTGGGGGATATAAAGGGTGTAGAGATGTGTGATTGAGTAATGTCCTTTCTACAATCTTATACAATCAGTTGACACTAGGAGCTACTGAGCAACTCACTCGAGTAGTCACAAGGACACTGCACTCAAAGTGCAAGGCAGAGACTGAACAAACTGGCGATCTGCCACTTTAGGTGTGTGAGGGAACTCAAATTGTTTTCGTGTAGAACATACAAATGTGCGCAGTACTAAAAGTCCTGTACAGAACCGGTTCAGTACAACAAGTACACCTTTACACCCCTAATGAATATATATCTAAACCTTTGTGCCACAGTGCAATTACAGACTAGAATCTGATTGGTCAGAACAAGTTAACATTATAATAGCTTCCAATACATTAACTTTTCTTCAGGGATTTTATATGATGCACTTGTCTATTTGCACAATTGCTATTATTTTCACTTCTGGTAGATGCCAGACTGCATTTCGTTGCTGAGTACCTGTACTATGCAATGACAATAAAGTTGTATCTAAAGTTGAATCTGTGATGGCTGCAAAAAGCATGTGTATTCATTGGTGAAAATGTTTTATCTGTTGAAAGAAGACTCCTTCCAACATTTTTGATTTGAAGTGTCAGTCTACTGCTGTTATAATTATCTCCACTCTTTAGGGGAGATGTTCCACTAGATGTTGGAGTGTGATTTATACCCATTCCAGCCACAAGGGTGTTTAGTTAAGTCGGGTGCTGATGTAGGTGAGGTAAGAAGGCCTGGGGTGCAGTCAGCGTTCACATTTACCTCAAAGGTGTTCAATAGGGTTGAGTTCAGAGCTTTATAGCAGGCAACTGCATTCTCATGGTGTCTAGGTTTGTGTCTTGTAGAGAGTCATGTAAAGGGAAAATCTAATGCTACCAAAGACCAAAGTTGAGGGAAGATCCATATATGGTTGGAAAAGTCAAGTGTCACAAGGCTTTTGTTCACATAAAGTACATACAAAGTTGCGTCAATCCAAATTTACAATATGAGCTGTAACTACAAGTAAACAATATTCAACCAGTCTTCATCCCTGCTTCAGAGTCGGAAAGGTAGATTGTAATTTAGTGCACCGATGCATGAGGTTTCTCTGTACTCTATCATTCCACGATAAGTTTTAAGAAGACTTCGGCTTACTTTATCCCCCGAGTCGTGGCGTTCCTTAATTCAGCGATAAAAGAACGTGATTATTAACTTAATGCGTCAGACTTCTGGGGTGGACAAAGGTTTTCACAGTTTAGTAAACTGCCTGAAAAATGTGATGCCGTTCTGTAACTACGAATGAAAACCTAATGCAGGGTTTCTGAGACAATTATCAGAGCTCTCAATCACACATGCACGGCTTTGATAGGATTCAGTGCTCTACTACAAAATCAAGACTACCTTCATGAAATGTTGACCAGTATCATTTAACAACCAAAATTGCAGTGGGACTCATATATTATACTTGCTCAATGGTTTTAATGTTATAGAACTATTTCAAACTGTATGCAGATAGTTAGAAAGTTTGTGGAAAGTCATAATAATCACTGTAAATGTGGTGAAAAAAAGAATCTCAGAATTCCCAAAACATATACGCTTGAGATCAAGACTATCTCCATCTATTTACAAGGGCTATCATGGGCACAGACCCTCCTAAACTGTACAGTTAAAGATTGAAAAAAAATTGTCTAGTCTATTTCCAGTTTTTGGAAGATCCTATGCCCATGATAACATCAGTCTCTTGTTCGTGGTTAGCAGCAGTAGAACATGATGTGGTCTTCTACTTTTGTAGCCCATCCATGTCAAGTTTTGATGATGTGCATGGTGAGACTGAATATTATCACACAGTGCTAATTAAAATGACCATAACTAATGGTTTGAACTTGCACTTTCTAGCCAATCAAGCACTCAGACTGATGGTATAAGCCAATAATGCTTCAAGTTTGTCCAGCATTCTGTTTTATCTGAACTCTTTGATGTTTTCATGCTTTTCAAAGTCAAAGCAAGGACCAGACCGACTCACAGGGACAAAGACGAGCTGTGATTAAAGTTAAGCAGACACAAGAGTGGTGTCCATTAGTCCATTCTCCATTACACCCCGTTCCCTTTAAAGATCTTTAAACAGTCCCTGAGATAAAGTACAGATTATCCCGGCTGTCCAAACAGATATACTGCATGTCCCTAATTGTTCCTGACAGCGGTCCATGTCACAAAGGTCATTACAAACTCTAGGTTTTGTCCATTTAGCAAGGGAAAGAGAGGGCTAAAAGGTAGACGTGGGAAAACAAAAGCTCAGCCATGTTAGACTACAGGTCGTTTGGGGCAATTTATTTATTTATTTAATTATACAATATCTGTATTTTTTTTTTTTTATGTATCTGTAACTGAGGATTTTTTTTCCCCCACCAAGCTCAATAAAATAATAGACTTGCTCAATAAATGAATAATCCATTAAACATACTCATAACAGCTCTTTCAAATTCTTCCTTCTGATTGCTTAGATGGTCTGTCTCTGTGTATCAATAAGCAAATCAGCGCAGATGACAAAAAAACAAAACAATGCATAGTTTTTTTTTTTGACCCAAGAAACAAACCAACCATTCAGAAACAAAATGGGAAATAAATAAGTGCAACCTGTAATTCACTTTTCATAGCACCGACCTTAAGGACAAGTTACTGGAAGTAAACATTTACTGTAGGAGAACCCGCCACAGCTTCTTAATCAATGAGGTCTGGACTTTCACTTGACCATTCCAATGTTTTTGATGGTGTATTTGTGATCATTGTCTTGCATCACCCAGTTTCAGCACAGCTTAATTTATTATTATTTTATTATTTATTATTATTTATAATGTATCATTATTTTATTATTTATATTTATTATTAATTTATTTTATTTTATTTTTATTTTTTTGTGTGTGTGTGGGGGGGGGGGGGGGGTTTCCTACAGGCTGCAAAACAAGCCCTGATAAGTTTGTATTAGCCACCCACTCTGAATAACTTATTAAATGTAACTATAAATAGATAAAACGTACATAAGCAAAGAGAAACAAAGCACTTTTTCAACTTTAAATTTAAAATATCTCCTTTGATATCAACAAGAAATTCAAATTTAAAATACAAAGATTCACATTTTTGTGATTCATTTATTAGGCAAAAGTATGGAGACACAACATTTGGATCAGAAGTCCAACAGCAATATCACTATTTCATTTCTATACTACACCTGACTCAGTTGTTAATGTTAGTTCTGCGTTTATATATATATATATATATATATATATATATATATATATATATATATATATATATATATATATATATATATATATATATATATATATATACTGTATATAAGGAAAACCACACAAACATTATGGAGGAGGGAGGGAGGGATGGATGGATGGATGGATGGATAGATAGATAGATAGATAGATAGATAGATAGATAGATAGATAGATAGATAGATAGATAGATAGATAGATAGATAGATAGATAGATAGATAGATAGATAGATAGATAGATCACATTATTTATCCTAGAGGAAAATGCGTAACTGTAATTGGCTGCCACTTGCATGGGACCATTAACAGAACAGCAAATAGATACTGAATAAAGAAATGTTTTTAAAAAGAGAAAAAATAGTAGTTTTATATATATAAAAACAGATTTAAGCATGTAAGAATTACAGTATTCAGTTTAAAAAACTCACTAAAAATAGGTGCAGAGGCTCTGATCAAGAACCTGCACTAAGGGATCACAGCCGCACTTCATCATTCCTGCATCGTGTGTCGTGTTTTATCCATTTGATCTTTCATTCATCGGCTCCAATCAGATCCCACGGCCTCTTAGATCGTGTTATGACTGTTGATGTTTATCGTATGCAACGTTGTTGGAGGTATCTGTATCTCTATCTGAGAGAGAACTGTAAGCGTAGAGAAATTGAAAAGCAGAGTTTTAGCAATTCAGTTGAGAGATCTGATCTGTGAAAAAAGAATGAGGATGGCTGCAGTCAGATTGGTTCTTGCTGGTAAAGTCATTAAACACTCGGTCATGGTGGAGCTGTTGACTTAGACACTTCACATGGAGGCAATACGCATGATGTCTATACACTCAGCGCTTACACACCAGCGTGAACTTCTCATAAAAATACTTAAACATTCAGCATTGTTCTATTGATTCAAAGGTAAACAGCAGGACCAACAGGCGTAAAAGGAAAACGTGATGTGTTTGACAGATGTCAATAGTGAATTTAAAAAAGTATTCAGTGTACCCGTCACTATTTTTTGTCTGATACTACAATCATTCAAATTGCAAAAAAGAATCCTCATTAATCTACACTCAGTAACATATAATGGCAAAGTAAAAACAGAATTATACAAAGGTTTGCAAATGTAGGAAAAAAAAGAAAAATGTAAATATCACAAGTATGTAGACCCTTTGCAACAACACTTGAAATTTAGCTGAGATGCCTCCTATTTGTCTTCATTATTTCTGATATGTTTCTACACCTTGACTGGAGTCTAACTGCATTAAATTAAATGGATTGGATATTTTTTGAACGGCACACACCTCTCTTAAGAGGGCCTCACATTTCACAATGCATCAGAGCAAAAACCAAGCCATTAGGTCAAACAGCAGGATTGTTGCAAGGCACAGATTTGGGGAAGATTTCCAAGAGCACAGTAGCCTCCATAAATCTGACATGGAAGAAATGAAGTACAACTAGGACTACTCCAATAGCTGGGGAGAAAGGGCCTTAGCCAAAGAGTTGACTAAGAACCCAATGGTCACTCTGACTAAACTCCTGAGGTTCTGTGTGCTGATGCGACAAAGTTCCAAAAGGACAATCACTGCAGCCATCCACTGATCTGGGCTTTATGGCAGAGTGGCTAGATGGAAGTGTCTCCTCAGTGCTAAAAACATGAAAGTATTTTTGGAGTCACCTGAAGGACTCGCAGACTGTGAAAAACAAGATTTTCTGGTCTGATTAAGCGAAGATGAAATGCTTAATTAAATGCCTTAATTCTAAATGTTGTGTTATGTTATGAACCCAGGCACCACTCATCAACTGCTTAAAACCATCCAACAATGAAGCATGGTGGTGGCAGCATTATACAGTGGGGGTGTTTTTCTGAAGCAGGGACTTGGCAACTGGTCAGGGTTGAGGGAAAGCTGAATGGAGGTACAGAGATATCCTCAATAAAAACCTGTTGCACAGCACTCAGGATCTCAGTCTGGGCTGAGGTTCACCTTCTAACAACGACAACGACCTTAAACACACAGCATAGATAGATAGATAGATAGATAGATAGATAGATAGATAGATAGATAGATAGATAGATAGATAGATAGATAGATAGATAGATAGATAGATAGATAGATAGATAGATAGATAGATAGATAGATAGATAAAATTCTTATGTGTTTTTTGAACATTTCATTCAACAATTAGTCTCTTTTTACTGTTATCATGACCTACAGAAGATGCTAGTAAAGGCTTGTGGAGTTTGTTTAGCCACAAGTGGGTTAGTAAAGTTAGGTGCTTATGTAGGTGAGGTGAGGAGGCCTGGGGTGCAGTCAGTATTCCAATTCATCCCAAAGATGTTCAATACAGTTGAAGTTATAGCTGTATAGCAGGACATCTTCCACTTCAACCCATAACAAGCAGATCATCATGGAGCTGTCTTTGTGCACAGGGGTATTGTCATGCTGGAACAGGTTTGGGTCTTCTAGTTCAAGTAAAACGGACATTGAATTCTACAACATCATATACAGTTGTGTGCTTCTAAGGCTATGGTAATAGTTTGGGAAGTATCTCATATGGGTGTGTGAGGTGTCTCAGTACTTTGATCCATATGGTGTACCTAATGATGACTTGAGGTTTTGGCACTTCAGAGACAGGCACAGATAAAGAGGAAAGAAAATAAACTGGATTATTTTTCTCAGAGAAAAGAAGAGTACCTATGACCTTTCTATTTTTTTCTTTTTTTTTTGCATGAAAGCAGAAGAAAATGTATTCTGACAGATCTGACAAGATTTGAAAAACAAGCCGGCTAATGTGTATGTTTGTGCATGCTCTGTGATTACATTAGGCTCAGCTAATATGGGTTTATTCCTTTATTTATCTGCCGCCTAAGTGTTAATTTTATTGGGTGCCGCATTTACACTTCTGCTGAGATTTTCTGCACTCCAGCTCATGTCTTATTAGTGTCCGATGTGTCGCATGTATGCGTGGATTTCTTCATCAAAGAAAATTCACCTCATAAAACTGATGATAGATGCCCCCCCAAACAAGCAAGCAGTTAACGTGACGTGGATTTGTACTGAAATCTGTAATATCATCCGTTTTCTAATTTAAGCTGAGGATAAAATGTTTGCTTTTTTTACGGAGATTCTGTAGCCATAAATCATTAAGTGGGAATCAGAATACTTTATTGACTCCACTAGGAAATTGTTAGATTGAAATTGCTCACAGAAAAATTAATTAAAAATAAAGTCGAAATCAAATATAAGAAATTTAAAAGAAAATATACATATTTAGTAATATATTAAGTATAGATACTGTACAATCAGTGAATTTACAATCTTATTGAAATATTCTGTGTGTGAATAAAATATGTAGCATGAGCAGTAAAACTAATGGCAGAAAAAAGTTAGACTACAATAATAGTTATACAAGATCCCTTTCAGGAACTCGACCTGCATCAACAGCATTTGGGAATGCTTTCGCGTTGTCCAAGATGTAATCACCTGAAGATCACGTGTTAAATTTGTCCAACGGAGAGGTGTGACGTCAATGGTGGGGTGACATCACGACAAGGAAACGTGCATGTGGCGGAGCCGACACTAGGGCGCCTGTTCTCTGCGTGGTGCGAGTCCAATTGGACCCAGTTAACTGCCTGGTTGGTTCAGTACTGGAGTTCCTTCAGGAGAAGTTCACCCCAGGGTTGTCACCTTCCACCCTGAAAGGTTACTTGTCCGCTATCGAGGCTTACTGTGCCCCTGTTTGTTGCGCACCCCTTGGTGACAAGTTTCCTGCGCAGCAGGCTGAGGCCCGGGACGCAACCCAGAGTGCCTCTGTGGGACTTGGCCATTGTGCTTTAGGCTCTCTCTATGCCTCCCTTTGAGCCCTTGGCCGAGGTGGCCCTTAGGTTTCTGTCAGTCAAAACTGCCTTTTTTCTGGCTATCTCCTCCCTGAAGAGGTTCAGGGACCTACAGGCTCTCTCCGTGGCCCTGTCCCTCCTAGAGTTCACCCCAGGCATAGCCAGTGCCTTTCTCTACCCCTCATCTGCTACGGTCTCTTTAAAATAAGAGCTCCCTGTAAACAAGCAGACCCTCAGCAGGAGGATTGTAAATGCCATCTCATCCTCCTATGAGTCCTCTGGTCTCCCTGCTCCTTTCGGGGTCAGTGCCCACTCTACCCGAAGTGTGACAGGCTCTACAGCTTGGTCTTCTGGGGTCCCACTCCAATCCACACTCACTGCATCCCTGCAGCACTTTATTACTTTTCAGAATTTTATAGATTCCTTGCTCTGATGTCAACCCGCCGGTGATGTCATGCCTCTCCGTTGGACAGATTACACACGTGATTCAGGGCGTGGACAACGCGGACGCATTCCCAAAGCGTTGTCGACCCAGCGTTTTATTCCCTCACGGAACCAGGGTTACATATGTAACCTAGAGATGTTATTGTACATGTAGCAATTATTTTACTGAAATGATTGCACATTAATTGCCCCTAGATATTAATATTATATAAGTGTGAAATGAAAATCTATAACTTTATCTATATCATCTTAATGAGGTGGGATCTCATTAATGAGGTGGGTTTCTTTTTAGATCTCTGTTTACAAGAAAGTTTTTTATTTATCTACGTTTACACACTATCACCTGGAAAATAGTCCCCTTGCACAGTAATACAGCGATTTCAGCGTTCCTGACTCTGAAATGTGTCCAGGAAGTCTTCTATTCGAAGCGTTTTAAGCACTTTCTCCAATTCACGCTGGATCTCTGCAATGGTGTCAAAATGACGAGCGTTAAACTGGATCTTCATCTTCGGGAAGAGGGCGAAGTTGAGCTCGTTCAAATTTTTCTGATCTCTCGTCATCTTCCAGTGATGCTCTTCGGCTCTTGAAGTGCGCATGCCACTTAAAACACCTCAAATGACCATGTTAAATGTCACTGAGGCAGATTTGCCTCATTTTGATGCCACCTCGTATCTATATCATGGACCAACTCTTTAACGCTCAGAGGGAGAAGTTATATAGTTTGACGGCCACAGGTAGAAATTAGCTGTGGTGCTCTGTGGTGCATCGTGGCTGTCACAGAACGTTTTCTTCAGACTGTTTATTAATATTTAAACATCTGTATTTTGATTTCAACATATAATGGGTGTGTAAAGTGGAAGTGTTTTATTTCTTTTATTTTTATTTTTATAAAAAGCGTTGACGCAACTTTGATGCAACAGGTTTGTGCACCAAGACAGTTCCATAACATCAGCTACACTAAAAGTATTGGGACACCTGCCTTTTTCCAGCCATATGTTGTCCTTTGACCAAGTTGGAGGCACACAACTGTATAGAATGTCAATGGAAGCCAAAAGCATGACATATTCCCTTTACTTGAACTAGGAAACCCAAACCTGTTCCAGCCTGACAATGTCCCTATGCACAAAAATTCAGTTTATTTCAGGAGCCATGAGAATGGATATGAACTGTGATTCCTGTGGACGGTTTTGATACAGTAGAAAACAGAGTGAACATTTGATAATCTCAACAATGGGTGTAGGGGGGTGCCATTGAGCGCCCCCTGTTTTGCTGCCACTCTTGCCCATTGAAATTATTTACCTGTTTTTCTGCTGAAATTTAATATGGAGTATATGTTTAAATACCTTGAATTCAGGCAATTTACAACGATTATTTAATGTATCTAACCTTTTTAATAGATGGTCCTGGATAAGACTATAATAAATAGACATTCGATGTCACCCAGATGAGGTTCTCTTTTGAGTTTAGTTCCTAAGGTTTCTTCCTTATACCATTTCATGGATTTTTTTCTCTCCACTAACATCAATGATTTGTTTATTAAGGATAAACATAGAGCAGCTAAATTATGCTGATAAATAATTCTGCATAGTGTTTTTTGTACCATTTCTTTTTTCAAATCGGAGCCCTTGCGACGTCTGACAGCACTGTTACTCCATTACTCCAAGAACAACATTTGCTTCCTCTCTCGAAGGCACATCCTAACAAGACGTTTTATTTGCACAGACACCAACAATTCATCATCCACAGTCATGCAAAACAAGTTTGTGTTTCAAGATGGAATCGTAATACATTATCATTTCCCTGACCCAATTCTTGGAGTAAATGGTGCCCTTAAGACATGCTCTTATAAGTTGTGGCTCCCTAATGAAAGACATTATGGGTCTATTTATGTTTTTTTGTGATTTTTTTTTTATTTATTTATTTTTTTACATACAATCACGTTGGTTGTCAAGGTTTTCACCACCAAGCGTTTGTGTGAAAAGAAACTCGATTGATTTGTAAAGAGAAAAGAATTCGGCACAACGTGAGGCATAGAAACTCAGTCAGATGAGATATCAAATAAATATACATTGCATACTTAGAAATGTTTGGAAAAGCAACAACAAAAATAGCTCCAGCAGAGACAGAAGTAGTGAGATAGCACAGATTTAGCATACGAATTGCTTCTCTGTGTATGCAACATCACAGTGGCACCTCTGATTTAGTTATGCAATCTCTAGGCTGTAGAAGTAACAATACCATCGCCAGCATAAACATGCTGGGTGATACATTTATTAGCCAGGATATACTTTTATTATGCTTTGAAAATCAGTGCAGCTCAGCACAATCTCTGTTTTAGACATACGAACATTCTGAGATATGTACAAAGCTTTGTCTATCATCAACTAGCCTGCTTCTGGTAGCCTGCGAATCCATCTGCCATGTGGTTCGACATGTTGAACTTTCTGTCTTTCTCACCCTGTATAGAGATCGTTGCGGGTGAAAATCAGCTCGGACTATTATTTCAGAAATAATTACATTTTCATCACCTCATAACACTGACGATAGATGCTGCCTCAAACAAGCAAGCAGTTAACGTGACGTGGCTTTGAACTGAAATCTGTAACTTCATCCGCTCTCTAATTGAATTAGTCCGTTCTTTAAAAGAAGCTGAAGATGAAATAGTTGCTTCTTATGGAGATTTTGTGGCCATAAATCATTTAGTGGAAATCAGAATACTTAAATATACATTGCTTACTTAGAAATGTTGTGGCGAGATTTAGCATACAAATTGCTTCTCTGTGTATGCAACATCAAAGTTTATTGCTTTATAAGTTTATAAGTTTGTTATTTATAATTATTTATTCGTGATGAGCAAGCAACTGTAACAGTGGCAGGGAAATACTCCCTGAGATGGTATGACGAAGAAACCTTGAGAGGAACCAGACTCAAAAGTGAACCCGTCCTCGTCGGGTGGCACCAAATGTCCATCATCATAGTTCCACTCTTAAAGTGTGTAGTAACAGATGCTTAAATGCAGAAATGTTCATGCAACCTTTAGTCCTAAACCATTGTAGGAAACTGGTGATATTAATTACAGTTCAAATCCATCATCAAAGTTCTTGAGTTGCTCAGCAGTTTCATGGATCTTTAGGCTATAGATGTGGAACCATTTCTAGCTGCACAGAGTGGTCTCCAAAAGAAGAGAACTCCATCTAGAGGTAGGGTTTCAGGATGAACCAGGCACATCCTAAAAGAAGATAAGGACAGGAACAGTGGTCACTGGAACCTCAGGGGCATGTTTACTCCACAGAGGTCAGATAGCACTCATAAGCTTATCTGTTTCAGGTTGCAATCAGATATTGGCTTTCAAAATATCCATAACATTTCAGTTCAGGAAGGTCTTTAGTTTTTAAAAGTGTGTACAGTAGAAATGTCAGACTCACTTATCCAAAGCGACTGTACAATGTTGCACAGAGAAACGGGACATTTTGGAACAAGGTGTTGGCAACCCTGTGGCGTCGGCGATTGATTGGAACCAGTACAACCTCGTTTGGAACACCTTGCCATTACTTATAATGGAGGAGCGGAGTGGTGCGCAACGAGCGTATGCTGTAAAAGTAAGAATGGTGATAGTGTGAGTGCTGTGCAAAGGAAATTTCAGCGTCATTACCACGTCACGATCGAGTTCCTTCTGCTCATTTTGGAAAAAAATGGTTGAGCCCTAAAAAAGAAGTTCTTAGGTAGTGTTGGACACGCTGTGTTGAGCGAAATGATGCACCCATGTTGTAATCGCGTGAGCAGACGGGACACGATCATGATGTCCAAATGTGCTGTCATCGACAGAATATCTATACAGTACTGTACCCATGCTTTATGTTAATGTATGATTTTATTTGTGTATTTGTTTATTATTTATATATTTAGGCAATATGACTATAATATTATGAGATTATAAGGTTTTTGACCATGATGAAGAAACTGTTTACAATATTACCTAATAGAAAAAAAATCACGTCATATCAGTCATAACATTAGGCATCATAAGTGGTACATAAGGTTTTGGATTTGGGTATTAGGACCCCTTTGGGGCCTATTATCCATGAATCTATTTATAATCCATTATTATCCATTAGATTTAAATGGCTTTTTTTCTGCCTAGCTAGACAGGAGAGGTCTAAGTAGCTTCCTGTTTTACAACAGCATTAACCGGTGCAGTTTATATCAGGGATCCCTGGTGTAGATCATTTTCCCATCAGGACTTCAGCATTCCATAATGACGCTAACAATGCGGCTGTCATTTAGCGATTTGCTTTGCCCCGGATCGCTCCCGTGTTTCACATCCAGGTCCCATTTCCCCCCTCAGCACCTTCAGGTCCGTGGTGTATTTCTCTCCAAACACAAAAAGACAGATCATCCTGACCTGCGGTTCATGCTTCAGAGCCCTTCATTTCTCATTTATGACTCACATGCACCTGAAGCACTGTAAAAATAATGCTCGGCTCGCCCGCAAACACACGCGCTCGCCGCAGCATTTTAATAACAGCTAATGCTCTTTCATCCATTTTTCATGTCGCACCTATTCGGCCCGCGCCGAGCACACACGCCAGGGCCCGAGCAACCCGAGGCGAAGGCGCAATATAAGCGCGGCATGAGTAATGAAATAATGACCAAAATATGAAACAGGCGCCGACTCTTGTGCTTCCTTACAGCCTGACAGGTGTTTGTTTTAGTTGTAGTGCATGCACCATAAAAGCTCAGCTGGTGCCTTCTGCACTGCTGACAGAGGTGTTATAATTGCTTAAAACCCAAAGGTGAGCCGCATTCTTGCTATCCATACAGACCACTATTCCTTTTTCCAATACATATACTGTATAAATAAATAAATGTATTAAATAGAATTACTTCAAATGTTTCCTTTTCATCTATCCTACTTGGTTCTTATATCCAGCAAACACAACGGTGTTTAAGTGTATCAGGCTTTCTGCACTAAACGTTCCAGAGAAAAGTAATCATCGGGATGGATTTGCTTGATTTCTTTAATAGAATTTTTATTACTTTCACACTTTGCTTCCTCTCATCTTAGCTTTCGGGGACAGGTGATTAAAAGGAAAGGAAGCAAGAACATGAATCAATAGACAAAATGTCAATCTACTACTACTACAAATAAAAAGAAAACTGGAAATGTTTTACACTTTGCAATGCAAAAAAAAAAAGGAAGGAAGCACCATGATCACATATGAGTGATCACATATACACATCATATGAGTGATCACATATACTGTATATATATATATAGTGAGGAAAATAAGTAATCATGGAGGGGTCTGAAATTGTCATCGTAGGTGCATGTCCACTGTGAGAGACATAATCTAAAAAAAAAAAAATCCAGAAATCACAATGTATGATTTTTTAACTATTTATTTGTATGATACAGCTGCAAATAAGTATTTGAACACCTGAGAAAGTCAATGGTAATATTTGGTACAGTAGCCTTTGTTTGCAATTACAGAGGTCAAACGTTTCCTGTAGTTTTTCACCAGGTTTGCACACACTGCAGGAGGGATTTTGGCCCACTCCTCCACACAGATCTTCTCTAGATCAGTCAGGTTTCTGGCCTGTCGCTGAGAAACATAGAGCTTGAGCTCCCTCCAAAGATTCTCTATTGGGTTTATGTCTGGAGACTGGCTAGGCTACGCCAGAACCTTGATATGCTTCTTACAGAGCCACTCCTTGGTTATCCTGGCTGTGTGCTTCGGGTCATTGTCATGTTGGAAGACCCAGCCTCGACCCATCTTCAATGCTCTAACTGAGGGAAAGAGGTTGTTTCCCAAAATCTCGCAATACATGGCCCCGGTCATCCTCTCCTTAATACAGTGCAGTTGCCCTGTCCCATGTGCAGAAAAACACCCCCAAAGCATGATGCTAGCACCCCCACAGTAGGGATGGTGTTCTTGGGATGGTACTCATCATTTTTCTTCCTCCAAACATGTTTAGTGGAATTATGACCAAAAAGTTCTATTTTGGTCTCATCTGACCACATGACTTTCTCCCATGACTCCTCTGGACCATCCAATGGTCATTGGCAAACTTAAGACGTGCCTGGACATGTGCTGGTTTAAGCAGGGGAACCTTCCGTGCCATGCATGATTTTAAACCATGACGTCTTAGTGTATTACCAACAGTAACCTTGGAAACGGTGGTCCCAGCTCTTTTCAGGTCATTGATCAGTTCTGGGCTGATTTCTCACCTTCCTTAGGATCATTGAGACCCCACGAGGTGAGATCTTGCATGGAGCCCCAGTCCAAGGGAGATTGACGGTCATGTTTAGCTTCTGCCATTTTCTAATGATTGCTCCAACAGTGGACCTTTTTTCACCAAGCTGCTTGGCAATTTCTCTGTAGCCCTTTCCAGCCTTGTGGAGGTGTACAATTTTGTCTCTACATTTGCATTACATTTGCGGCATTTAGCGGACGCCCTTATCCAGAGCGACGTACAAAAGTTTACAAATGCTTTAAATCTCTAGTAATTAATAAATCTACACTGGTATGCAAGATTACAAACTTAATATAAATATAACTCGAATTCTACATTCTACAACTTGGAAAGTGCTAATTTAGGTATTTCAGGAAGAGGTAGGTCTTCAGTCGTCGCTTGAAGATAATCAGGGACTCTGCTGTACGGACATCTAGGGGATGTTCATTTCACCACCTCGCTGCCAGAACAGAGAAGAGCCTTGAAGTGTACTTACCTGTCATTCTGAGAGAAGGTGGTACCAGTCGAGCAGTGCTGGAGGATCTCAGACAGCGTGGTGCAGTGCGAGATGTGATGAGGTCACTGAGGTAAGATGGTGCTGGACCATTTTTGGCCTTGTAGGCTAACATCAGTGTTTTGAATCTGATACGTGCAGCTACTGGAAGCCAGTGAAAGGAGTGCAGCAGTGGGGTGGTGTGGGAAAACTTGGGCTGATTGAACACAAGTCGTGCAGCTGCGTTTTGGATCATTTGCAGTGGACGAATAGCGTTCAGGGGAAGACCTGCCAGCAGAGAGTTGCAGTAGTCAAGTCTTGAAATGACAAGAGACCGAACAAGACCTAGGGCAGCCTGTATGGACAGAAATGGTCAAATCATTCAGATTTTATAGAGAAGAAATCGACAAGAACGAGCAACATTAGCGACATGTGGGAAGAAAGACAGTTCATTGTCCATAGTTACCTCAAGGTTACGAGCAGTGGCTGAAGGGGAGAGCAGAGAGTCATGAAGTGTTATTTGGAGATCTTGACCTGGAGATGAATCACCTGGGATGACCAGCAGTTTTGTTTGGCTGGGGTTAAGTTTTAGTTGATGAGCACTCATCCATGAAGATATGTCTGACAAGCATGCTCAGATCCGAGCGGAAGCTGTGGTATCTGATGGAGGGAAAGAAAAGATGAGTTGAGTGTCATCTGCATAGCAGTGATAAGAAAACCCATGTGAGGATATGACTTCACTAATGTGGGACACCAGTGGTGAGTCTGCACGGGGCAGATGTGGATCCCCTACATGTTACCTGGTATGAGCGACCTTCCAGGTAGGAAGCAAACATTCCCATGCTGTTCCGCAGATACCAAGGCTCTTGAGGGTTGACAAAAGTGTCTCTAGTGTCTTGGCCATGTTAGTAGTTGGATTCTTACTACTAATCCAACTACTAACTTTGGTCTTGGCCATGTTAGTAGTTGGATTCTTACTGATTGTATGGGGTGGACAGGTGTCTTTATGCAGCTAACGACCTCAAACAGGTGCATCTAATTTAGGATAATAAATGTAGTGGAGGTGGACATTTTAAAGGCAGACTAACAGGTCTTTGAGGGTCAGAATTCTAGCGAATAGACAGGTGTTCAAATACTTATTTGCAGCTGTATCATACAAATAAATAGTTTAAAAATCATATATTGTGATTTCTGGATTATTTTTTTTAGATTATGTCTCTCACAGTGGACATGCACCTACGATGACAATTTCAGACCCCTCCATGATTTCTGAGTGGGAGAACTTGCAAAATAGCAGGGTGTTCAAATACTTATTTTCTTCACTGTATATGTATGTATGTATGTATGTATGTATGTATGTATGTATGTATGTATGTATGTGTGTGTTTGGAACAAGTGAACCAGAACCCTTGCCATTAGTTATAACAGAGCAGTGGTGTGATGCACAACAAGCGTTCATGGTGAAGCTTTTTATAAGAATGGTGATAGTGTGAGTTCTGCGCAAAGGGAATTTGGGTGTCATTACCAGTTAGGACGTTATTATCATGTCCCGTCTGGTCGTGCGATTACAACATGGGTGCGGCTTGACAATGCGAGTTGTGGAACGGAGCGGCGAGGGCTCACTTTTTTTCCTTCACATGACAATACCCCTGTGCACAAGGCCAGATAGCTGTGAAGATGTGCTTCACATCGGTTAAAGTAGAATATCTTGAGTAGGCTGCTATATGGAATGAATAGGAACACTGTAGGCCTCGTGTCCTACACATGTACCTGATTTAGACAATACTCACGCTTTGTGGCTAAATTAATCTGGCACACACCTCCAAATGCACACTCCAAAATCTACTGGAACATCTTCCCAGAAGAATAAAGGTTGTTATAACAGCAAATTGTGCAATGTTATGTTCAAAAAGCATCTTACGTGTCCAAAAATCTTTTCCCATATAGTATGAGCACAGTATATAGAAATGAATAAGAGAAACAGCATGTTAAAGATTGTTGAAGTAGCGACAACCATATTCCTTTTATACCACACATTTTTCAGCAGCTGGAAAATATCAACCTCGATGCAACGGATTTGGCATATCGACCAGCACAGATACATAATTTTATTGCAGAAATAAAAGAGCAATTTGTAGGCCAGTTAAACCAAAAATAATTTTTTTTCCATTGTAAAAATTTAAATAAACATTTATTTTTTAAGAGGGTACCAAATGTTTAATTAAAGTCATTACCAGTGTTACTGTACGGTCAAACAAATCCAACTGTGCAGCAGATTGCTCTTTAAATTATGTAGTAAAACTGATCTAAAATTCAAATCTAGATCATTGTATGGTTCTTCATATTGTCCCTTTTGAAAAGAAGTGGGTGGGGTCGAGGCTTTTTCACTTTCGAGGTGTAAAGCGAACCGTAAACTCTTTTGGAAGAACGTTTCGGGAATTGTGTTTAACAAAAGTAGAAAATTTTTACTTCCTTCTGCAATGTATGTGTCGTGGAACAGTAATACATGACTAGATGGAGGTAACATCTGATGAAGCTTACCTGTTGTCCAATGCACTAATTGATCCCTCTTCCTCCTTTTCAACTCATGTACTTCAGCAAGTGACTGGAAAATCAATAGAAGCCCAGAATCTTTCGATGGCATATAAATTCTTTAAATGTGCAGAGAAGTATAAAGGAATCATTCATCAGATGTGCTTCCCACACAGACGAGTTTTGTTGTAGTGCAACGATTAAGGCATCAATTAGCAATTTTCTGAAAAAACAAAAAAAGGAAAACCAAAGTAAGCGGGAAAAAAAAATCTAATTTAGTTAAATGTTGAAGTTGTTTTGATGTTTTGCTTCCTTTCCTTTCAATCACCTGTCTCGGAGAGCTCCGATGAGAGGAAGGAAAGTGTGAAAGTAATATAAATTCAATTAAAGATATCAGAATTGGACAAATCCACCCCACTGATTAATTTTCACTGGAAAGCTAGATTTACGTATGAATGCTGGAACGTTTTAGCACCAGTGCAGAACATTTTCATTGAATTATCAGGCAGCCTGACTGACAAGCAAGTAAAAATGTCCCCCTTGTTCTGACAGCTTCGATGTTTTAGGTCCACATCATAATTCTGAGGACGTGCACCTGCTTAAATTGACCAGAAATTAGAATGGGAAGAAAAAAGATGAGATTCTAAACAAAAATACAAATAAATGATGCAGTATAGGGACAAAAGTGTTTATATATAGTGTTACATATCCAGATACATTCTGTACAAGTGTGTATACAACTTTGTAGTAACCATTTGAGCAGAGCACATATGGCTGGAAAAGTCAGGTGCCCCCATACGGTTGTCCATACAGTATAAGACTTTGTGAAGGATATTGGACCAAAAATGAATGAAAACAAGCTAAAGACAGAAAATTTGGCATGTGTTGGCAATTGCAACACAAATGGGGAATCTGTGGCTTTTTTTCAGGTTATGTTCGGCTCTGGAGGATTTAGGACAGTCTTTTGTTGTTGGTGGTGTTGGTGGTAATGGTGGTAGTATTGGTGTGGTGGTGGTGGTGTTTGGTGTGGGACTGTTGGTAGCTGTGGTGGTCTTGGTGGTGCTGGTGGTGTTAATATTATTGGTGGTGGTCTGATATTGGTGGTATTGGTGTTAGTGGTGCTGGTGGTGTTTGGTGTGGGACTGTTGGTAGCGGTGCTAGTCTTGGTGGTGCTGGTGGTGTTAATATTATTGGTGGTGGTCTGATATTTGTGGTATTGGTGTTAGCGGTGCTGGTGGTGTTTACCGTATTGGTGGTATTGGTGTTTTTGATGTTTAGTCTGGGATTGGTAGTGGTGATGTGGTTGTGTTAATGGTATTGGTGTTTGTGGCGGTCTGACATTGGTAATATCGGTGTTGGTGATGGCACTGCTTTTGGTGAAAGTTCTACTGGTGGTGGTGGCACAATTGGTGTTGGTGATGTTTGGTATGGGATTGGTGGTGATGCTGCTGATGCTTATTATAGTGGTGGGTTTAATAATATTTGTGTTGGTTAGTGGAATGATGGTGGTGTTCGTGCTGGTGATGGTGGTGTTGGTGGTTGACTTGGTAGTGCTGGTGGTGGTGTTAGTGGTATTGGTATTGGTGATGTTGTTGTTGTTGTTAGTACTGGTGTCTTTATTTCACTAGCACTGACCCTCAAAACATTTCTTCCAAATCCTAAAGTTTTTACAGTAATTGTGGTATTTGAAGAGATTAGTAGGAATAATAAAATAATGAAACAACGACTTACGAATATCCTTCTACGAATTTTTTATCTGAGTTTTTTAAGGATCTATATGTTCGGACAAACTAGATTCTTTCAAAGAAGTTCCCAGAATCTGTTTACAGTCGTCTAAATTACAGTACCCATGATAAAGCAATTACTGAAGAGGAATGAGTGAATACAGCAAACCTGCAAATGTTTTGCGTGTTTCTGTTGGATCCCTGAAACAGTTCGACCTCGCATGTACGGTGGCCGAGAAGTGCAAAACACATTAACAAATCCGAAAACAAATTAACAAATCCGAAAACAAATTAACAAATCCAAAAACAAATTAACAAATCCAAAAACAAATTAACAAATCCAAAAACAAAACAACAAATCCGAAAACAAATGAACAAATCCGAAAACAAAACAACAAATCCAAAAACAAATTAACAAATCCGAAAACAAATTAACAAATTCAAAAACACATTAACAAATCCAAAAAACACAAAGACAAGTCAGACAAACCAGAAAAGGTAGGTAAAGTTTGTAAATGGAAACTTACAGATCATTGGACAAGACACCTGTCAGTCAAGATATACAGGTGAATGACAGGTGTCTCATCCAATGATCTGTAAGTTTCTATTCACAAACTATACCTACCTTTTCCGGTTTGTCTGACTTGTCGTTGTGTTTTTTGGATTTGTTAATGTGTTTCGTGCAACGATTTAGACAAACCGGAAAAGGTAGGTAGTTTGTGAATGGAAACTTAAAGATCATTGGACGAGATACCTGTCATTCACCTGTATATCTTGACTGACAGGTGTTTTGTTAATTTGTTTTCGGATTTGGTAATGTGTTTTTGGATTTGTTAATTTGTTTTCGGATTTGTTAATTTGTTTTTAGATTTGTTATTTGTTTTTAGATTTGTTAATTTGTTTTCGGATTTGTTAATTTGTTTTTAGATTTGTTCATTTGTTTGTAGATTTGTTCATTTGTTTTTAGATTTGTTAATTTGTTTTTGAATTTGTTAATTTGTTTTTGTATTTGTTAATTTGTTTTCGAATTTGTTAATTTGTTTTTGGATTTGTAAATTTGTTTTTGGATTTGTTAATTTGTTTTCGGATTTGTTAATTTGTTTTCGGATTTGTGGATTTGTTAATTTGTTTTCGGATTTGTTAATTTGTTTTCGGATTTGTTAATTTGTTTTCGGATTTGTTAATGTGTTTTGCACTTCTCGGCCACCGTACGCATGCCATTTTCATAGCAGCTGACTTTTTTCCATAGAAGATTTAGATATTATCTTCAACTTCTGTACACAATATTGAGCAAATATTACAGCTGGATTATAATAGTGCAGCAGCTATTTGTTATATAACTCTTTTTAGGCCGTGTAGTCCAAATCCAGACTTCATGCAGGAGCTCCATAAGGACTTCAATTGTGTGTGTGTGTGTGTGTGTGCAAGTGTGTAAAAGGGTGTGTGTGTGTGTGTGTGTGTGTGTGTGTGTGTGTGTGTGTGTGTGTGTGTGTGTGTGTGTGCACGGCCTTCAGTAGAATGTGCTTTAAATGTACGATTGCAGTCGCACTCTCCTTGACGACTTTCTCACTTTAATATCTACACCCGAGGTAGTATAGTATGATGAACTGAACATTCTCGGTAATTAGCTTTTGACATATTGAGATTGTCTCTTTTGAAGGGCTGAATTTGCAGAACGACGTCAAACCCAACTCCCGAGTCGATTCATAACCGACCGCACTCATGACCAGGTTAACTGAGCTGTCAAGAATCGGCGACGCTTAATTAATATTCCATATTAGCCAAAGCATGGAGGTGTTCGCAGTGAAACTATATTTATTTATATTCTTTTTTTTTTGGAGAAGAGGGGAAAGTTAACGTAAAAGAGCCGCCTCCTTCCCTCCCTCAGCCCCTTGCTGACATGCCATCATTATACGAAAGATAGAGAGAAGAAAGCCTCATGAATTTATATAACGTACTGCTGAGAATCTAAAAGAGTAATACTGAGCTTTGCTCGGCGACGCTCTTTGCTGCTGAAGCTTTATAAGTTCATCCAAAGCTAGTGAGGTGTAAAATGGGCTCTTGCGATTTCGCTCGAACACACTTATGTCTCAAGCTAAGCCTGTAAAGCTGCTGTGTAATTACTAAGAGCCTTATGCACCAAGGGAGTCTTCTTTTCCTTACAAACATTTGTGCCGTGCATATTAATTTATTATCAATAGCCGAGACTCCACGCTGACACTAAAGCTACTTTAAACTGTCCACCAAGAACAGTTTGTATTAGTGATGATTAATGCCTTAACACCACGTTTAACACAAGCAGACCACAAGAAACTCGAGTCATTTGTACTTTGGTTTATATATAATACATGAACAAAGGTTTTTGGACACCCGAGCATAAGATTCATTTATGCTTTTTGAACATGCCATATTTTGTCCGCATTTGCTGCTTAAATAACCTCCACACTTCTGGGAAGATGTCCTACTAGATTTTAGCATGAGCTTATAGAGATGTTCTCATTCAAGGGTGTTGGTAAAGTCAGCTACTGATGTAGGTGAGGTGAGGAGGCCTGGGAAAATGCATCATGAAAATTTCATCCTAATCCAATCCAATCCAAAAAAAATCTAATCCATGCAAACTATATCTTCATAGACCATATTTTCTCGGTTAAGAAGATCTTAAAAATGTAACCCACAAGCTAGCAAAATGAGTAAGAAACAGATGTCTTTGGGAAGTTTCTTTGTGAAGGGGAAAAGTCCCAGTGAAGATACAGAAGAGCCTATGACTTCCAAGAAAAAGATAGCTTTTAACTGAAAATATCAAGAGTCATACTTGGATTTATATATTTGGATTGGATTTATCGCGACAGGTGATTCCCACACACCAAGCCCGCGCTGCATAATGTGCGGTGACCGGCTCTCTAATGAGGCATTAAAGCCTTCAAAACTGCTTTGCCACTTGGAGACTAAGCACCCTGGAATAAAAGACAAGCCCGCGGAGTATTTTGAAAGAAAAAAGCAGGAACACGAAGGACAGAAGAAATTACTGAGGGCCACCACATCAATAAATGCGAATGCACTGAGAGCATCATACTTGGTGGCTAACCGTACTGCTAAGGCTAAAAAGCCATTCACTATTGGTGAAGAATTGATCTTGACCTCCACTAAAGACATTTGCCGTGAACTTCTAGGAGAGTCTGCTGTTAAAAAAAAACACAGGTGCATGTGTCAGCAAGTACAGTTACTCGGCGCATTGAGGAAATAGCCAAAGACATTGAGACACAATTGTTGAATGTCCACATTCTACATGTCCAAATGGGGCTGGTACATCTAGAATGTTATGAGAAAGCTGCTAATAAAGTTGCAAACGAGTACACAGTAGATTCACGTTTATTATTATATTTACAATATAAAAAGTTACAAATAACAAGCATAATCCTAGATTTTTAATCAGTAGGGTAGCAAAATGAACAGAGAATAAAAGCACTGCATTAACATGCACACCATTAATGGGCAGTAATGATTTCCATGAACTTTAACATTAAAAATCTAACAGATAATTCCAGATATAATTGAACCTTTTCTAAAAAATAATAAACTCTTCCATTAGCACTGGTTATGTACCAAAATCTTTCAAACTGGCAGTTATCAACCGCTAATTTAAAATCCTGACTTTTACCCTTGTCAGCTGTCCAACTATAGGCCAATATCAAACCTCCCCTTCATCTCCAAAAGGTTGTCACACAGCAGTTATGCTCACATCTACTTAGGAATAACATTTTCAAAATGTTTCAGGATTCAGGCCTCATCATAGCACATAACACATAGTAAATGACCTGCTATGGGCCTCTGATCAGGGTTGTGTCTCTTTGCTTGTTTTGCTTGACCTTAGTGCAGTTTTTGACACCACTAATCATAATATAAATCCTTGCTAGACAAAAAAAATATTGTAGGAATAAAGGTACCAGCTCTCTCCTGGCTTGGGTCTTATTTGACTGATCACTATCAGTGTGTTGATGTAAATGGTGAGTTCTATCACACTCTTATATCTGCTGCCTCTGGGTGAAATTATACAAAAACATGGCATTAGCTATTATTGCTATGCTGATGATACACAGTTGTATATCTCCGCAAAGATCAGAGAGATCAGCTAAACATTGTTGGGGAGTGTGTAATAGACATTAGACAGTGGCTGCTTGATAACTTCCTTCTGCTCAACTACAAGATGGAAGTACTTTTACAAGGACCACATGTAGCTAGAAGCAAACTTTCCGATTACGTAGCATCTCGGGATGGTGTTTCTGTCTCAGTGTGTACAGCAGTCAAAGACCTTGGTGTGATAATTGACTTTAGTTTTTTTTAGGCTCATGTCAATAACATTACTAGGATCACAAAATATGATATTGTTACAGGAGGCAGAAAAACTAGTTCATGCTTTTGTTACATCTAGATTAGACTACTGTAACACTTTACTGTCTGGGTGTTGGAGTAAGTGCATAAATAAGCTTTAGTTAGTTTAGAATGCAGCAGCAAGAGTCCTTGCTAGATCTAGAAAATATGAGCACATCACCCCTGTTTTAATCAGTCTACACTGCTTCAATTAAATCTCGCATTGATTATAAAATACTACTGCTGAGGTATAAAGCACTTAAAGGTTTCGAGCCGCAGTAACTGAGTGAACTTCTGTACCAATATGATCCTCCATGCCTACTTCAGATCAAGAGGTGCAGGCTATTTGTTGGTACCTCAAGTAATAATAAAGACCACAGCAGGGGGCAGATCTTACTCTTATAAAGCCTCACAGTTATGTAACAAACTTCCAATTAGTGTTCGGGTATCACAGGTTCAATTGACAGGTTTGTTGACGGTGGTGTGGCGGGTCGTCTCTTATCCCGGAGATCTCTCATATCTGTGGTACCTTCTGACTCTCGCTTTTAGTTATGCTGCCATAGCGAGTCTTGCCGGAGTCCTGACATGCGCAGTGTCCTTAACTTTTATACAACAAATTTGATACTTAATAATTCATGAGTTTTCTCTTCCTGTCCTTTCTCTCTCTCTCTCTCTCTCTCTCTCTCTCTCTCTCTCTGTCTCTCTCTCTCTCGCTCTCTCTCTCAGTCGAGTTACACATGCTCTTGCGGTACCACTGACCAGTGCTCCTGCTAATCTCCTCTTCTCAGATCTGTCTGCTTCATCCTAGCCTGCCTCTTGATGGTGTATTTTTCTAATGAAGTCCACTCTGTGCAGTTGGGGATGTTTCACATCAACAGCCTGGGGATCCATGAAATTACAAAGTAACACAGGAGCTTTAAGGTTGGATTTGAACTCTACTTAATGTCAACAGTCTGCTACAATGACTCAGGACTACAGTTTGCATCATCACTGCACACCTCAACAACGTTTAACTCTAATGAATGGACATTTGGTGCCACCCAGATGAGGATGGGTTCCATCTTGAGTCTGGTTTCTTTCAAGGTTTTTTTCTTATGCCATCTCTATGCCATGTGTATCCTTTTTCTTGCCACAGTCACCACCGGCTCGCTCATTAAGGACAAATTTACATTAATAAAGAACAATCTCATTTGTTCTTAATTACCGCCTTATCTGTGTAAAGCTGCTTCAAGACAGTGTTCATTGTTAAAAGCGCTATACAAATAAAAATGAATTAAAATTGAATTAAACTTTGTGGTTACAGTTTGTGGAAGAACCAAATATGACTGGAAAGTTTGGAGTCACAATATTTTTGCTCATATAGTGTATTAAATTCTACTTCTACTGTTTTTGTGTAGTAACCAAAATGTGTATCCTAACTAAGTTAACTAGTATGACTCAGATCAACCATTGTACTAATCATTGTCAAAACTGTTTGTATGCTAGGCTTCATACTAGCGGTTTCTTCGGCAAAAGCAAGCTATTACCTACATGCATTCAATTCAATGGGAAGCTCAGTGGATAAGATGTTCTAATCAATTGTTTAGCGTGTATGAATAAAATACCTGTACAGTAAGTCGCTCTGGATGATGGTGAAATAAAAAATTATTTTATTGTCGAATTTGACAGTTGGTACACATTAAAATGAAACAACGTTCCTCCAGAACCAATGTTCAATATAAAACAATTGAATCTAACTTGGACATAAGCAGATCTACATGCAGGATGACAGAAAGTTCACATACGCAAACAACAATACACAGTACAACCAGAACAATAGAACAGTAAATGAGAGTGCACGCCAACAAGCACACAGACTTAATTCATTAGAGACACCAAATATCTCTGCTACTATAACTACTACCAAACTTTCCTTGCAACAAATGTATACACATTTATGCATGAGTTGTTTTGACCTTGTAAATCAAAACAATCAATTATTTGCAAATCTCATAAATCCATATTTTATTCACAATAAACCAAACAAAAAACATATCTGTTCAAACTGAGAAAATATATATCATTTTAAGGTAAAAAAAAATAAAATAAAAAAAAAAATTTTTTTAATGGCTGCAACAGGTCTCAAAAAATTTGAGGACCACGTTTGCCACTGTGTAGCATCTATGCGTATACATCTGGGAGCTGAGGAGGCCAGTTGCTGAAGTTTTGGGAGAGGAATGTTGTTCCATATGTATCTGATACAGAATTCTAGCTGCTCAACAGTTCTGGGTGTCCTTTGTTGCGTTTTTTGTTTCATAATGCACCAAATGTTTTCGAATGATCAAAGATCTAGACTGCAGGCAGGCCAGTTCAGTTCCTGGACTCTTCTACTACGAAGTCATACTATTGTAATAGATTCAGTATGCATGACAGATATTTAACCAGCATTTGTGGATGGCATGGCAAACTATGTTCACAAACAATGATTTCTGGAGGTGTTAATGAGCCCATGCAGTGATTTTCATTACAGAATCATTACTGTTTTGAATGCAGTGCCACCTGAGTGCCAGAAGATCACAGCATCCAATATTGGTGCTTTTTTTGCCCTTGTCCCTTGTGCTCTAAATCTTTACCAAATTTGATGATGATATCTGCTGTAATTTAAGCTGATAACTGTTTTGCAATTTTATGTTGAGAAACATTATTCTGAAATTGTTCCACAATTTGGAGACACAGTCTTTCACAAATTAGTGAAGCTCTGCCCATCTTTATTTCTATGAGACTCTGCCTTTCTGAGAGACATTATTTATAACCAATCATCAAAACAAACACAGTTGGAGAAAAAAAAAAAATCATTTCAATAACACATTTTCCAGACTTCCAAACCCACATTTTTTTGAGCCATCATAATCCAAATGACCTTAAAATGGTACATTTTCACAGTTTAAACACTTGGTTTGTTTTCAGTGTTCTATTATGAATAAAATATTTATTTGAGATTTACAAATCATTGCATTCTGTTTTTATTTACATTTCATTTAATGTTCCAACTTGTTTATCATTGGGTTTGTACTTTATCACTCATTTTTCTTTTCTTCCTTTCTTTTTTTAGACAATCTAAAACATAAGAATGTTCTACAAACAACTGAAAATATACAGGAAACAATAAAAAAGCTCTACCCTCCCCTCACACAAAATTACATTTACTATATGTTATATTTTTATATATGTATCGTAATTTCCGGACTATTTAGAGCACCCAAATATAAGCCGCACCCACTGAATTTTACAAAGATTTTTACTTTGAACATAAGCCGCACCTGTCTATATGCCTACATTGAAACTAATGAACTTTACAAAGGCATTAATGAAAGACAGTGTCTGTTACATGGCTTGTATCTAAACAGTAGCCTACCAAGAAAGTCATTGTTCACTGTCTTCCTTCTTCCTTTCACAACAATTTTTTCTTTTGGCATCGTCGTGCGTTTAAAAATCACAATCGGTGAAGCTTTTCTCCCGATGCCATGCAGCTCAGAACACAGGTGAAGTGTGTTTTCATTTAATATAAAGAGTTTCATTGGTTCACCTGAACCTGATCAGCAATTTCATTGGTCTAATGTTATGGGGTTCAGTTTTTTGGCTTGAAGTTTGTGAAACCGGGAAAAACCCAGGAAAAATCCATAAATTAGCCGCTTCGTTGTTTAAGCCGCGGGGTTCAAAGCGTGGGGAAAAAGTTGCGGCTTATAGTCCGGAAAAAACGGTAGTAAATTTATTCCTGGAAAACTTAAAGTAAAATGAAATGGCTTTTTTTTTTTTATCGCATTGTAGACATTGTTGTAAGATTTTGGGAATATTTAATGCAAGAAGTCATAATTTTGTGTTCGGAATCAATTTTATTGAACAGATAATAGTCAAAAGCATCCCTGAAATTACAAATTGTCCTAATTTTATTACTAATTTAATTACTAATTTTAGTATTTAAAAACAGCACCATCCACAGAGGAATCAGATACAGTTCATTTGTGATTGTTTTGACTCCCTATTGTAAAGTAATACAATATTACATTTTATTTTGCTCTAAATTCCTACCTGTATTCCTTCAAACTGTATTGGTTCTATTTTCTGATCTGGATTTTTACTTCTTTTTGCACTTTTCTCTTTGCTTTTTCCTGGGAATTCCCTAGATTCCTCCCATTATGTTTAGCTTCACAAATATAATTCTTTTAGCTTGATTTTTAGGCATTTATTGTTTGACTTTTTGAGTTCCGAATATATATTCAGAATATAAATTCACTAAATACACCCCAAGACAAGAAGTTTTTAAACATTTTATAGAATGTGACATTTATACAATTTATATTCAATTACTTTAGTTAGCTCTCAAGCTCCATGCAGTGCTTATTAGCCTGAAAATCCATTTTGTATCTGTGATGGGGAAACAAAATCCCAGCAGGGTTCCAAGGATACTCAATGATAGTCACGAATATTTCTGGAATAGTCTACTTCTGTTTTGTTCTACTCATCTAGTTATCTCCTCTGACAGTGAAATGAAATCGGCGTTCCCAAGACTCACGTGTTACTATCTGGTGTGGCGATCATATCCGATCAGCATTGCACACGATATCGCCGCACTCGGCGAATGCTGTTTTCCATTATGGCGCTCTGCATGTAGTACTGCCTGGAGAGGATGTCACATTATACATGTTTGCCCTTTACATGCTCTCCCCATACCTGTAGTGGTCTTGATCCTGGCCTGTGTTTAATAAATTCCCATGACCTATCCAACTGCAGTGTGGAGGACATTCTTCCTCAAACTGCACTGATTTAACACAGAAAGCAGGATTCCTAAGCATTTCTCTTTTATTACCTTACTAGCATTTAATACACTTTATAAAAAAAAATTTGGGACACCTGACTTTTAATACCATATACGGATCTTCTCCAAATTGTTGGATGTCTCTGGATGTTTTCCAGATTTTTCCTTTCCCTTTTTTTGCCCTTGTGCACAAAGCCAGCTCCATGAAGATATCAGTTTCATGGGTTGGAGTGAAAGATTTCCTGCTATAGAGCTTTGATCTCAACCGTACTGAACACCTTTGGGATGACTGTGAACATTGACTGCACCCTAGGCCTCCTCACCTACATCAGTACCTGAGTTTACTTACATCCTTGTGGCAGAATAAACACAAATCCACACAAGCACACAAAAAAAAACAGCTTCCCAGAAGAGTGGAGATTACAGCAAATGGGGACTAAATGGAAGGTGGAATCGGATGTTTAAAAAGCATCTTCCACTCAGGGGTCCACAAACATTTGTTCATGTAGTGTAACTATGGAAAAGAAGGCATTTTCCAAACCAGGAAGTAGGTTTTTGGATAGGAAAAAAACGAAGAGTAAAGGGAGGTCTAGTATGCAAGGAATTAAAAACGGGCTGTTATTGAAAAACAATCAGCAATGGGCGGACGTGATGCTGCCTGATATGAAAATGAATAGTCTGACCACGGACACGGATCAGACTTCCCATGACCCTGTCACTGGTTCACCAATGTTTCTTCCTCTGATCACTTTTGATAGATACTGACCACTGCAAACCGGGAACAGCCCACAAGAACTACTGTTTTGGAGATGCTCTGACCCAGTCATCTAGACATCAGAATTTGAGCGAACTCACTCAAATCCTTATGCTCGCCCATTTTTCCTGCTTCTAACACATCAACTTTGAGGACAAAACACTCACTTGCTGCCTGATTTATCCCACCAACTAACATGTGCCATGAAGAGATGTGTTTTTCACTTCACCTGTCAAGCTATAATGTCATAATGTTATGCCTGATCGATGTGTATAAAATATCATATTGATAAAAGTGAGATGTCTGTGACTTTGATCGTGGCATGGATGTCTGTGCCAAATGGGTTGGTTTGAGTTTTTATTTTTTTTTATTTTTTTTTATTTATTTTTTTTACAATTTGATCGTCAGGGATTTTTAAACACAACAGTAAAGATTTTGCTCAGTTTTTCTCCATTCTGATGTTTGATGTGAACATTAAACACAAGATTTGACTGAACCTGAGAAGAAATATAGGTCTATACACTTCAGCATAGAGCATCCTGATAAGTCAGTTATCACCTTGTCAATAAATATCATTGACCCGGTTTCACTTGCAGCTGTACATACATTATTAGAAAGTTAGGATGTCTAAAATGCTTAAGATCATGAGCTTTTCCTTTCCTTCTCCCCATTTTCTCTTTTTTGTAATTTTGGTAAAATTCAAATTAGCTTTCTTTAATTGATTGCCTTTTTCTAAAGTCTTTTCTTGCCTTTCTTGATGTCTCTTGATTGTATTCTTTGATACTGATATACCAGAGTGTTCCTGGCCTGGCTAGATGCTTTAAACAGGTTTTTACTGTCACCGTGCACTAGATCATTAGCACTGAAAGCGTTTTCATGCCTACCTCCTCTTATTGCAGCTTATGTTTGCATTTCTGCCATCGTTATTTTTTCATAATTATAAATGTTACGCCCCACTTTAGCTGAACGCTGTTTGTTGTTGTCTTTGTTGTCAGCTCTGTGCGTGATTCTTAGCCGCCGCAAGTGACAGGCATTACGTTGAAGGCGTATCAAGAATGAGGGGATAGGCATGGGAGGAGTGAGTCATGTAAAGAGCTCCCATAATTAAGATTCAGCAGCAGGCTCTTCTGCCACTTTCAATTGGCACCAACATGGCAGCCGTGCAATAAATCAGCTGTGCTAAGTTCAGCCCAGAGACAGACGGATAGCGGGGAACATCGTGTCTTGGGTGTTCTTTGCGCGTAGTTATGAGCAGCTGTAATCAGATTCCGAGTGGAGGGAGGGAGGAAGGAAGGGAGGAAGGGAGGGAGGGAGGGAATAGAATAAAGGGCAGGGCCTTGATATGGCATGGTACGGTCCGGTAGGGCACTGCATGGGAAAATGCATTTGTATGCACCGTGATGCCTTGGCTCTTCTGTATGCCGTCAGTTCTTTAACTCTTTTTCCTCTCTCTGAACTGAGTGTTTCCCAAAGAGGAAAAAAAAAGAGCTTTTTTTTTGCCTTACCATTATACCCTAATCCCTCCGGGATGGAAGGATGGTACAAAGAACATAAACGAGGGATCTCAGGTAGTGTGTTTGCAAGACACAAACACACGTCACACTTAATCTCCCTGGACCAACGACGTTTAATAGGTTTCTCAGGCACTTTCACTCCCTCTGCTAGAAGCAATGCGCAGCCTGGAGGGAGCCGTAGAGCCCGAGCGGCTGCCCTGTTTGTTTCAACAAGCTGAAAGCGGATTCGCTCAGCCTCACAGGAGAGTAGAGAGTTGAAAGGCTCAGACATATGAATATGTAACAGATGGCGTGCCTGTCTTGAAACGAAGAAGAACATTACAGTCAGTGCCTGTGGTCCTCAAATGAATCCGATCGCAACTTCCTATACATACTAACTACATTTACGGCTCGACTCAAGGTCATTATCGTTTCCTGGTTGTCTCTCTGTAATCACTGTTAACGTTTCAGGATTTGTTTTATAGTCGGAATATGTGGGCATGGATTCTTACATGTGGTCAGTGCAGATATTCTGAAGCATTTTATTGCTTTTTTATTGTCCCCATTATTTAATTATCCATACCCTTCTCTCCAACTTAATCAAACCGCATAGGAAATCAACTGTGCTAGTTTATCGAAATGCTAATGTACCCTACGATTCAGTACGAATTTGTAAAGATGATTAATAAAAGCTGGATTATTGCTTGAATGTTGAAACCAAATAAGGATCTTGAACTTCACCAAATTACTAAAATTTTATGAAAATGACCAGCTAGTAAATGACTAGCGAGTAGTAAAAAAAAGAGAAAAGTGTGTGTGTGTGTGTGTGTGTGTGTGTGTGTGTGTGTGTGTGTGTGTGTGTGTGTGTGTGTGTGTGTGTGTGTGAGTGTGTGTGAAAGAGAGAGGGTATTGTAGACTCTACGATTAACCAGCTTGAGGTGACACGACTCAGCAAGAAAACTGCATGACCTCTATTTATTCTAATAGGCAGTGCATAGTGTGAGATTAGGTTTTGGTGGTGTTTCAGCTTAAATCATCTCCCAACTAACCCTTAGGATTTTTAAATACAATTCTAATGATACATCTGTTTCAGTAACGCAACAGTTTTTTCCTCCACAGAGAATTTAAATGGCATTCTTTAACACACTACATTCTGTCTGATAAAACACAGCCACCATGTATCCAGAAAAAGCACTGCTGATGAAACACATATTCCTTTTTCTAATGAGTGGTGTTAGGGCTGTAGATGGGGAATATGAGGGCTAAGGTTGGGGGTTATCCATTGTATTACGGTTTTGAGTTGTGGGGTGGGTCAGTCTTAGTGCTATGGGTGGGGGGGGGGTTATGAGGTATAAATGGTTTTAGGTCTATGTTTGGTGGGTAGAAGTAGTATTGAGGCTATGAGTGGATTATATAAATAGTATAAATGATATTTGGGCTATAGCTGGGGGTATCAGTTGTGTTGGGGCTATGAGTGGGTGGTGTGGATTAGTATTAGAATTATGGGGGGGGTGAAAGGGTGATGTAGTGGGTATTATGTAGTCGGTATGGGGGTATGAGTGGTATTAGAGCTACATGTTGGGTTATCATTGGTGGGGATCAGTATTGTGTAATAGTCATGCATCATTCTTATAATGCCTTTGAAAAGACCTCATGATATTAATGCATTTTTCAGCTCTAAAAATATTAGATTTTAGCATCTAATACCATCCCCAGTCACTTTCTTTCAAACTGTTTTAGAATCATTTTTGCCAGTTGCAGATATCATGTTCGAGGTTTTAGTTTTCACAGTTTTGATGTAGTGTGATAAGACCTCCAGCTTCAGCTCCACACGGAGAGTGGGGCACAGCAGAGGCATCAAAGAGACTAAACACGCGTGATGACAAGATCGGCCCTTTATCATGGGGCAGGCGTTGTTTTTTAGCACCGGGCATGAATGGACAATTAACCAACTGTTTCGATGGATCGTTTCATAGCAACGGGCACTCATTAAGGACTTGGGTGTCGGGTGCTATATTGAGCACACTGCCTTTGGGGAGGGCAGACAGCGAGAGGGAGATGTCTAACACTGATAGGAGGGGACACAGGATAACACAAAAAAGCATGCTGGGAAAAGTTATTTCTTCCCGTTAAATGCTAAACATGAGTGTGCTGATATCGAGCTATAGGGACGGGTACGTGAGAAAACGAACGGTTAATAAGAATGCATGTAGCGGTCCCACATATGGCGGAGGTAAACAGTGTCTCGGTTTCCAGCTGTCCGCAAAGGACACGGCATTGCACAGAGCTCGGTGGCAGCTTGCTGTCATTGTCACTCGAGCTTCTGCCAAGGTTGAATCCAATTAGATGAGCCTGGGAATACGAGCTTGGAAAAGACTTAGAAGAAATAATGGACAGCGAAGTTGTGCTAAGGTCTGAGATCAATTTTGCCTTTATTAAGGTGGCATTTTTACCAAACTACAGAATCTTTGTAATACCTACTATACGGGAGAAACCAGAGAGTTCAGGATGTGCTGAGTACAGGGTGGTGTAACGAAGCAGAGTTACCGTTAACACCAAAAATGTATTCCCTTCCAATAAATAGCTTTTATTTCCTTCTTATACCATAGCTTAGGTTTTAAGTTTGACCACACAGCAGAAAAAAAGCTCAGGAGAAGATATAAGGAAGAAACCTTGAGAGGAACCAGACTCATACGGGAAGCTCATCGTCATCTGGGTAACACCGAATATTCATTCATTATCGCTCCATCATTTTTAAGGTTATCATCTCTTTACTGATGGAGTGCTAAACGGTACGTTGTAGTGCTGTGCCACTGTAGCAAAACTGTCTGTATTAATTATAGTCCAAAATTTAGCAAAGTTTTCATGGTTTCTGTGTGGAACCATCCACAGTAATCTCATGTATCTTTAGGTTGTTAATGTGGAGCCATAATCAGCACTGTTGAAGGAACACGTATTCCTTTTTCTAATGAGTGGTGTTGGGGGCTATAGGTGGAGCGGTGTGGGGTATGGGTGGTATTAGGGCTATGGTTTGGGGGTATCTGGGGTATTGAAGCTATGAGTGGGGTGTGGATCAGTATTAGGGCTATTGGTGGGGGTTATGAGGGGTATGAATGGTATTAGGGCTATGGTTTGTTGGGGGGTATCTCTGATATTGGGGCTTTAAGTGAGAGGTATGGATCAGTGTATAGGCTTTACTTGGGGGCTACAGGGGTATGAATGGTATTGGGGCTATAGTTTGGGGTATATATGTGGTATTGGAGCTGTAAGTGGGAGTGTGGATCGGTATTAGGGTTATAGGTGGGGGCTATGAATGGTATTAGGCCTGTGGTTTGGGGCATATCTGTGGTATTAGGGCTGTGAATCAGTTTTAGGGTTATAGATTGGGATATAAAGGCATGAATGGTGTTGAGCTATGTTGTGGGGGGTTTTTGTGGTATTGGGTCTATAAGTTGGGGGTCTGGATCAGTATAAGGGCTATACATGGGGGTATGGCAGTATGAATGGTATTAGGGCTCTGGTTTGGGGGTATTTGTGTTATTGGGGATAGAAGTGGGGGTGTGGATTGGTACTATGGCTGGAGGTGGGGGTGTAGGGGTATGGATGATATTAGGGCTATGGTTAACAGGGTATTTGTGGTTTTAGGGCTGTAAATGGTGGGGTGTGGTTTGGTATTAGTGCTATAGGTGGGGAGTATTGGGGTTTGAATGTTATTAGCGCTATAGGTAGGAGCTATGACTGTATTAATATTATTAGGGCTATGCTTGGTATCAGTTGTATTGCAAAAGCAACAGTGAATATTTTTTAATGTATAAGATTTTCCATCCAGAAGATGGGCATCCGGATGGCCCAGGCAGGTCCATTATTACTGATATAGGTTCCTAGTATCATTTATGCTAATATTTACATGAAATAAAGTCTTTACCAGGCTCTCTTTTGTAAACGTATGCGTCCATCCTGAAGACTTTTCTGTCTCTGAAAAGAAAAACATTTTTATTCAGTTCACTGGAGACGCTTCAAGACGTCTATCAATACTATGCTTCTATAAAAGCTAAATAAAAATATAAACACAGAAAATTTCAATAACTAATCATATTCTTTAATCCGATCATGAAAATCTTCCACCATTAAAGCCTCTGAGAATTAGGTTTTAGTATAGAACAAATAGCATGATGTCATTGTAACAAGGTTACTATAGAAACAATAATGTTAATACAAATCTGTGATTTGCAAAGCAGCTGCTGTTATAGAAAACACATCATCACCATCTAACTAACAGAGTGGTAACACAGTTTAAGCGTCCCCTTTTATCCAAATCCGAGCACTCCTGATCTTGCTTAGTGTTCCTCAGGTTTCTCTTCGGCAATGGTTTGAACTTTAATTTCATCTCGCAACCTTCCAGTTGCTTGTTCTGAACCTTAACCACAGATGCTCTATTCCCAAGCTTCCTCTGTGTAATCCTACAAGATAACATCAGGATAAAAGCCATTGTCAGTCCTTAATGAACATCAACATCACCTCAGCACTAGACTAAATGTGAAAATACCCGTTTAAATCCCATTTCTGATTATCTAATGTTAATCTGTCAACTTGCTATTTTCACTCTCATAGTTGTTGTTGCTGTGTGCACCCCTGGGAACACGGGATCAGTCCATTCTCCAACCCAGTGAAGAAAAACAGCTCCATTTCTCTGTCATAGCCTAGCGCTTTCGCCCACATGAGTGATGTGTTAAACAGTTGCTATAGATATCTTACTGCAGAGTGTAGGCAATGCACAGAGTCTCAGGGAGTGTGAAAGTCATGCACTAGGGAACATAGGGAAACGACTGAGAGCTGCTGAGAGAGTGATGGAAAGTGCTGTTTCTCTACAAGCCCACAAAACTGCTGTTGTTCCACTGAGTGCCTGTCGTATTCAACCCATAATCTAATGAGATGTTCCTGAATAGCTGGAGTATAGACTACCCCACAGTTGTGGTGCTGTAAAGGCACATTTGATGAAGACTCCTCCATGCTACATTATCTCCCAAACTCTGCCTCGCGTTTGTCTCACTTTAAGCCTTTTTTTCCGAGTTTAAAAGACAGACTCAACAGAGAACAGAAAGAAAAATGAAAGAAAATGTACCTCAGCACAGTGCCAATGAGCCTCGAAATCAATGAAAGAAAGCCAGCAATGGCTGAACATGTAGATTGGTGATTATTGCATCACTGAACTTGTTGCTTCTACAAGGAGAATTGTGAATTGATTACGTGGTCAGTGCTGACAGCTAAGTGATGATACACCTAGATCCAGTGACCTTTTCGGTTCCTTCTTCGACTCAAACTAATAGTAATACATTTACTGAGCTGCATGTGGTACAGATCTGATCACCATTGTTTTTCACAAACAGATCATGGATCATCATTGTTCTCTATAGACATTGATCAACATTATTCCTGAACAACCAAGCACTGATCACCACTGTTGCAATCTGCATGACCGATCAATCACCATTGTTCCCATTGTTCCCAACACCCACTAAACATCATTGTTGCTAACAGCAAATCACTGATCATGGTTGTTTCTGAAGACCCAATCACAGATCACCATTGTTCCCATTGTTCCCAACCATAAATCACAGCTCACAGTTGTTCCCATTGTTCCCAACAATCAATCACAGATCACCATTGTTCCCATTGTTCCCAGCAATCAATCACAGATCACCATTGTTCCCATTGTTCCCAACAATCAATCACAGATCACCATTGTTCCCATTGTTCCCAGCAATCAATCACAGATCACCATTGTTCCCATTCTTCCCAGCAATCAATCACCGATCACCATTTGTTCCCATTGTTCCCAACAATCAATCACAGATCACCATTGTTCCCAAAATCAGTCACAGATCACCATTGTTCCCATTGTTCCCAACAATCGATCACAGAACACCATTGTTCCCAACAATCAATCCCTGATCATCATTGTTGCTAACAGCAAATCACTGATCATCATTATTTGTAAAGACCCAATCACTGATCATTATTGTTTTTTAGTATCTAATCATTGATTACCATTATTCCCATTGTTCCCAATAACCGAATTACTGATCATTCTGGCTCCCAACAACCAATCACTGATCACCATTGTTTTAAACAACAAATCACTGATCACCACTGTTCCTATCAGCAAATCATTGATCATCATTGTTCCTAAAAACCCAGTCACTGATCTTCCTTGTTTCCACCAACCAGTAATTGATTCATTAATTCATTATAATTGTATATCCAATCACTTGTTCCCAAACGTCAATTACTGATCATTGTTCCCAACACCTGGTCACTGATCGTTCAAAGCGACTATTAATTGATCAGCATTACTCCTAAAGAAGCAATCACTGATCTGCATTGCTCTCACTGAACAGAACTTGTTCATCATTATATCTGTATGACAGATATAATAGGAACACTGATCACCATTGTTCCTATTATTCCCAATAATTACTGATCATTATTATCCCATTGACTAGTCATTGTTCACCATTACTCCTGACTAATCACTGATCACCACTGATCACAATGACTAGTTATTGATCACTGTTATTACTGACTACTATTCATTTAACTACACAAAGAAATCATAAAACTTCACTAGTTCTTGGCAGTTGACATGCTGGTTGATTACGGAGGTGAAAATAGAACATATAAGGCACAACCATTACATTTCAGTTGGCAAGTTTAGGTTAGCACATTTATATTTCATATGTTCTGCATATTTAATCATCTCTCTTCTTTTTGATATGCATCATACATCTTTCGGTGTCTATTATGTGCACATAAGACTCATCAACAATATTTAAAGTGATCCCTAATTCTGTATTTCCCAACCTCCTTAATTAATTTCTGTCTGTCTCAATGACCCAGTTACTGTCTAATACTGAAAACTCTCTACCTTTTGAGAAGAATATTTTTATGTAAGCGCATCAGATTTACTGCTTCACACATTCTTTAGTTGTTCTTTTGAACTTTTCAACTTCGACTACAGTATATGTTGAAACCAGGAAAAGAGGGGTTTTCAAAAAAACAGTGAAACCTGCTTAGAAGATTAGAACCTATAACTAAGAATGTGGAACCTGTTTAAAAGATGAAAAGACTTTCCAAAGAACATCTAAAGAACACTGATCGCCATTGTTTTTAACCACTTAATCATCAGCATTACTTCTGACCAAAAAAGCACCATTTTGAACAATAATCAATACTGTTCAAAATGACCAACCCATACAATAAAAAAAAATATTTTTAAATATAATTTTTTTTATTCATTTCAAAATATACAAAAAAATGGGCAAAAAATATATTTGCTAAAATCTAAATATATTTTCTTCAAATACTTTTTTGCCCATTTTATGTATATTTTAGAAAATATATGTGAAAAATAATTAATATATATAAAATATATTTTAATCCAAATAAAAATACACTCACATGAACAATTTAAGATTTATTTTATTTATTTTATTTATTTATTTTTTATTTTTTATTTATTTATTTTTTTTTTATGGGTACTTTGATCTCCATCCTCATTCTACTGTAAGGTTGGAAATGTATTTTCTTGATCCTAAAATATATTTTGAAATATATTTTTGTTTCATTATATTTTTTAAATATAAATGAAATTTAAATGCCAAGCTGCCACTCTTGGGCCCTTGAGCAAGGCCCTTAACCCTCTATGCTCCGGGGGTCCTTTACGAGGGAAATATCAAGGTCCGTGACGTGGGGCCGCCTTCCTGTGGGCTCACCACCTGCAGGAGGGACCGTAAGGGACGGTGCTGTGAGGATTGGGCAGCAGTCGAAGGCGGGGGCCTGCTTAGACTGCTGCCCCCGTGACCCGAATTACGGATAAGCGGGAGAAAATGAATGAATGAATGAATGAATATTTTTTAAATGAAATACATTTACGATTTCAAAAATATATTTTTTTGAGCATCACAGTACACAAAATACATGTAACATATATTTTACATATATTTTGGACAAAACATTTTTTTTTTACCGTATGGGAATCACCATTGATCCCAACATTCAATCAGAGAACAATTTTGATTATGGTGTTCAGTGATTGGTTGTTCGGAGCAATAATGGTCCATAATTGTTTGTTGGGAACAATGGAAACAAAGGTGATCAGTGATTGCTTGTTTCGATCAGTGGTGATAAGTGTTTTATTGACAAAAAGACCAGTCATTGAGCATAATGGTGATAAGTGCTTGTTTGTTTGGAACAATCATGATCAGTGTTCCTTTCTCAGAAATAATGATCAATGTTAAATCGTTAAGTCCCACAAATGGTGATCAGCGCCTGGTTGTTCAGGAATAATGATGATTAATGACTGGTTGTTGAGAACAGCAGTGATCGGTGATTGGTCCAATAGATGTTCTTCAGGTGTTCTTTGTATAGTAATGTGATCTAAGCATCCTCAAGGAATTCTACACCATGGAGAAACACTCATTTGTAGGTTTCAACATATACTTTAAGTTCTGAAGAACATTTATTGGGCAGTTTTTATAAAGTTTTATTATTATTAGTATCATTATTTATTACAACATGTAACATCAGTGCAATCTGTACTTAGACCCGACCCACATTCGCAGGCGAAATGAAACCGAGCGTTATATTTGTTGCGTTTGGTGAAACATAGAAAAAAAGAGAAGTGTCGGTATGAGATCTCCTTAGTCATTGTTGCCGTGAGCATTCTCTCCTCGAAATCCCCTGTGTAGACTTTAATTGTTTCGTCTGGGCAGCACCAATAGTTCACTAAGCCAGTTCTACATTCAGTGCTAATTTGTCTTACCGATTCTGTCCCAATACAACAAGTAAGTTATGAAGTTTAGCACTAATTAGGTCGGCTTCGAAGTCACTGATGCCAAATGTAGCGGCTTTCAGACATTATTTTAACTTTACATTTTCAATTTTGGTATTTGGCAGTCGAGCTTATCAATTTGAGCAGTTCAGGGTCAAGGGCCTTGCTCAAGGGCCCAGCAGATGGTGCTGGGATTTAAAATGATGACCCTTCGAACAGAAATCGAAACGTTTAACCAATGAGCCGACACCTTCCCTAATGATGTGTTCTCGATTTCTACATGTACAGTTCAAATTTTTTCTATTCATTGGTTGTCCCTGAAGTGGTGTTCATTTAAAACACTCATCTAAAGCGATTGGATTCTTTTTTTTAAGCACTTCATTCTGGAGCGACACTTGGCTACTCCGAGCATTTCTCTCTTCAAAGTCCCCTGCGTAGGCTTCTTTTATGCCATTTGGATTGCGCTCATATTTGTGCAACATGCCGTGTAAATCATCCTCGATATGATTCATACTTGTACAAAATAAAATGGTTATGGATCTTACAGTAGCAACAAATCCGTTTTATATTCCCGTGTTGAGCTGCATGTAGAACCCTTCGAGACTCCGCGAAGAACCATTTGTCTATGATTGTAAGCTAATTTACAGCGGTGTGTAAAAATTGGCTCCATTTCTTTCTTTTTTTTGACAAAAGATATGGACAAAAAGTTTGTAGACACCCTTGCTCTTTAAACATCTCATTCAGTGTTCTCTTATAATAACCTCCACTCTTCTGGGACGATGTTCTCCAAGATTTTGGAGTGTATTTGTGGAGATTTGGGTGAGATTCATTCAGCTATATGGGTGTTAGTAAAGTCAGGTATTGATGTAATTCAATTCCATTCATTTTTATTTGTATAGCACTTTTAAAAATGAACATTTTCTCAAAGCAGCTTTTCACAGATAATGTGCTGATTAAAAGTGTATATGCTTTTTATAAGTGTCCCTGATGAACAATCCGGTGGCGACTGTGGCACAGAGTGGCCTCCAGTCAAAGAGAACACTATCCAGAGGCAGACCTGGACGAAGTGGGAAGATCCACAGAGGGGAGAGGGGCAGGAACAGTGGTCACTGGAGCCTCAGGAGCGGCGAGGTAGGTGAGGTGAGGAGGCCTGGGGTGCAGTCAACGGTCCAATTCCTTTAAAAAATGTTTTGTGCACAGGAGTATTGTCATGCTGGAACAGGTTTGGGTCTCCTAGTTCAAGTGAAAAGAAAATTCAATTCTCCAACATCCAGAGGCATTCTAAACAATTGTGTGCCTCCAACTTTGCGCATATAGTGTATTTTGATGTTACATTTCATATAAAAAAAAATCTCTGAAAGAAGTTGCGATGACATATTTGCTTTTGTAACAGAAAGTCCGAAAATGACTCCTTGTAAGTAATATAGCAAACCAGTTGAATATGGAGAAGTTGAAAATATTTTGCAATTTCACCTTCACTCACATCTGAGGGTTTTTTTTGTTATACCATGCACGCTTGAATGAAGGTTGCCCAAAAAAACAGCGTCGTCGGTAACACCGAGGCGCTAGGAAAAAAACTCTTTTTTTCTAGTGGATGAAATTACATTTCTGACTTCTCCTGATACAGAAGCTTTGACTGTTAATGAGGATCGGCTCAATCATCTTCGCTACGTCTCAGGCAACAACATTATTGCAGTTGGAAAAAAAAAATCTCAATCAAACCCCTCTGAAAAGTGAACCAGACCTTCAACTCCAACTATTTATTCTCATATGGGTTATGAGCTGGAGAAGGTATCAGGGTCTGGGAAGAAGCAAACTCAGGAAAACAATCCTGACCTATGTTTATGGCTAATGGGCTGCTCCTGTAGAGCAAGTCCCTAAGGGTTGGATGAATACAGTATACATGCCTGAGACGGTTTAATTGTAAGAGTGACACTAGTGCAGTATGAAGAGGGTTTTTTTTTCTATACTTTTACAGCGATCACCTATTTGGATTTAAAGGTGATATTAAATGTTTATATACCAACCTGCACCTGGATTTATTATAATAAAAAAAACACAACCAGGCTACGCGTTTCACACCTAGACCTTCAGCGGTGTCCTACCCGCATCAATCCACCTCTTAATACCACCATTATGATACCACGGCTATAGAAACCCTCAATATTATAGAGAAACGCAGTATAACGGAGACGCGGATCTCATACAGCGAGAACGAACGGTATTACTAAAGCAAGAAACCCAATAAACACAATGTTACAAGTCTCCTTTCACTGCAGCCACAGCAGCCGCACCACCCACATAAATCATCTCTAGCGAAAGCATCTATTAACCTCGTCAAATAAACACGACTTCTGTGCATCAAAGTTTTCCCACGGAAAATGTGTTTTCATGCGAATTCTACAGGAAAAACTTACTTTCAGCTTCTCCCGTTAGGGGGCGCCACAGCGGATCATCCACATGTTTTGATTTGGCACATGTTTTTACGCTGGATGCCCTTACGCTGGATAATGAACACAACCCTCCTTATTTATCCAGGCTTGGGACCGGCACTAAGGCTTGTGCAACCCTAATGGCTGGGGTCGGTTCCCTGACCGGGGAACGAACCGGGGCCGCAGCGTTGAGAGCACCGCATCCTAACCACTAGACCACCAGGGACCCTTGAAATCTGATTGGATAAAATCGCAAAATCACAAACCAACAGTATCTCCCGAAAGAAACGTAATCGAATGAGGGGAAATCGTGTTGGAAATAATTCAGTATTTATTCATGCACAAATAAACATTAAAATATAAGTCAGTGTCGGTGATTCTGATTGTGTTTAGGTCAGCAGAGAAGGTCTTGTTGGCCCTGACGGCCCACCACTGTAAAAACGTTTTATTACGTGGTAGGACAGAGGATGAAGTCACCATCTGATCACTGTGCAATAATTCATTATATGTAGTGCGACGATGCGGAGAAACGGAAACGGGTGTCTAAACTGGGCGGAGTTGGGGGTCCAAGACTATAGTTTTTGTAGCCTCTTTAATTATTCAACTGAACGCATGGAAGCAGGAGCTGTTGCTTTCCTGCTTATGCAACACACACCACTATTAGGACGCTTCCCAAAGCATCCTATGATGTACAACATCGACACACTTCTTAGTACAGTAGTCACGTCGTCATCACGTCGTCCAAAAAGGGGGCGGGGCCTTGGGAGGAACGGAAATAGGGCAGGGGCGTGGCTACGAGAGGATGCTGCGAGAGAGAAAAGTGTGTCTGTGTGTGTGTGTGTGTGTGTGTGTGTGTGTGCGCGCATGACATCACCTTCCTCTCTCTTTTTTTCTCCAAGCCGGCGCTCTAGGTGGAGCGGCAGTCCTGCCGTACGCTCGCGCGCGCACACACGCATTCGCGCGCTCACGCGCTCACACACTCACACACACGCGCGCGCGTACACACCGCGTACACGGCGCGGACGCTACCCGGGGATTTAAACCAGTATTTGCCTCCAAACTGAGCTGCTCGGATCTCCGGGAGAAGAGAAAAAAAAACGCATCCATACGGAAATATTTTTTTTAATTATTATTATAAATAAAAAATATTATTTATTCAAATAGATTTATACACATCAATATATATTCTATTTTTTTTTACTGAAAGATGTGACGGGTTGTTTTGCGCGTGCACGAGGACAAGGAGCGCTGGGGGGGGAAGAAGAAGGTAAGAGCGAGTTATAATAAATAAGTCGATTTTGGAAACGATCCGCATTGAGTGGATCTTTTATTGGTTTGTTTATTTTTCCAAATGCATGCGGAATATCTCGTGCACTTGTATGTGCACTTAGATTGCACCAGGTTCTAGCATTTATTGCGCTCCACGGCGTGCGGGATTCACGTGCATTCACGTGCATTTCGCGGAGACCCGGTGTCGGTGATTGCGTACTTCTGTGCTTCTGGTAAATCCATCAGGTGATGCAAACGAAGCCATATGACCCATGCATATAGATTTAAAAGTGCATACAGTAATTTGCGTGTGTGTTTGTGTGTGTGTGGAAATACTGTAGGTGTTGTACTGGGTTGAAGGATCTCAGCGGTAATGTCTCATCTCGTGCGCCTCGAAGCGCTTTTGAGTTCCTCAGGAGGTTCATTTGAAATGACAACCTTCTTATAGCCGTCTCTTCTTCTCCACTGACAGCTGTGGGTCTCTGAACTATATAAAGATTGCTTTTTTTTTTTTTTTTTGCTTTTGTTAATAGCTCCTGCATTGGAGCAAAATGATGGAGATTCGGATCCTGCCAGTTTCTTCTTGATGATCCCAGGACCAGTTTGCTTATAAAGATCTTGTCAGTTTCGTCTCCAGGATACTGGGATCTTGTCAGTTTCTTTTGATGTTTAATAAAGCTCGCGCTCATGTATCTAATGCATTTAAAGACTTTTTATATATTTTGTTTTTCATCCTAGTAGGCGCGCGTGAACACTTAATATGCACACATACACACCCTGGACATCCAAAATTTAATCCTGCGCACACACACACACACACATACATACATTCATACCAGGACCCAAAGACTAAAATTGCTTCAGAAAACATTTTCTTCTGATGTGCGCGTGCTGGATGGGAACGCAATGATAAATCGGAAATGATCGTGTAGCTCCAGTTTTGAGCGATGCGCGCGTGCCAATTTTCGGAAAAAAAAAAAAACGAAGTCACAGCTTTTAACAGGAGCCCAGATTTCCCGCTGGCTGTAAGACGATTTATTCAGTATTTCCGATCTCGAATGCGATGTATGTAAAAGTTGGAGCTTCGGTATGTCCGCGGTGGGTCGCGCAGTGCGCGCGCGCGCGCGTTTGAACCTCGCCGTCCCACGAATCCCTAAATTGCGTCTGAATATTTTTGCTTTTTTGCATGATAAATATAATAAATATAAATATATATTATGCAACATAAGTGTTATGATCCATAAAGCAGGAACTCAGCGCACCATTACCACCCCAGGCTGAGGATTTAAACCGGGTTGCCTGGTTGTGCGTAAAGGGTTGCATCACGGTTTAAAGACTATCTACTAAACCACAGGTTCTCCTAACATCATCTTGGATATTTAGGTTTCCTCCCTCCGTACAAACTGAAGTACCTAATAGCTTTCACCCCGAGTGACGTGTGTCTGTTTGCGTGGAAATAATGTGAAGGACAGGGGGGTTCTCCACGACCAACGCATAGGAACCTGTGCACCGAACTATCCTTAACACAAACTATTCTTAACACGATATGAATATGAACACAATCTGGCAACACAAATTCCAGGGACATGCAATTGAATCCCGCAATGCAAATCGTAATAGATGCTTGGGATTGAATTAAAAAATCATTAAAAATGAATTATAAGCCACACTATATGTTTTTAAATATAGCCTATCTATCTATCTATCTATCTATCTATCTATCTATCTATCTATCTATCTATCTATCTATCTATCTATCTATCTATCTATCTATCTATCTATCTATCTATAATTAAATAGCTAATTGAACCTGAAATTCCTACATCTGGCAACCCGATCAGTTAGATAAATTCCCTCCGGTTTTATCTGTGAATTGTAGAGAAATTCGAGCTAAATGAGTAGAATGAGGCTCATTATTGAGCAATAAACGACAGGAAAAAATGAAATGAGAAATCTTTTGACTTTTTCCTTCGGAGTAAACAGCACAATAATAATAAGAAGAAGAGAAGAAGAAGAAGAAGAAGAAGAAGAAGAAGAAGAAGAGAAAAACATTATTATTATTATTATTATTATTATTATTATTATTATAATTTGTGTTTTATATATTTATTTTACAGTTTGCCTACATTTCTATATATTTATATTTATATATTATAACATATCCCACCCTGCGCCCTCGTTACGTGCAGCATCCTATGCGCTTTGTCGGTTTGAGACACAGCCATATGGCCAGCGCGGCCGTTGGCGTTGGGATATGGCGGCGCATGCGCACTGGAAAGCTATTTCTGGCACCGAGTTAAATACGGTTGAATGCGGTTTGGGACGCAGCCATGATGATGGAAAGTAAATTTGGCACCGCGGCCGCAAAAGTAAACGTCCTCTTCGGGTCGGTAATGGCGTTGATAATAATAGGGTCAGAACTGCGCATGCGTGGTATTGTTAATCGTTTTGTTTAGAGCGTCAGGTAGAGTATGTATAGATGAGTCACGTGACTGGGGCAGTTCAGGCTTTGAAATGTGGATAGATAAATTAGGCACAAACTTTTTTTTTCCCCCAATAAATGTTTATATCTGTGATTTATATCTTACAGGTCACCGGTTTACACTTAATACTATATGTTTTATGTGACAATAATTTAGCTATAATTTAAGAATTTTTATTATTATTATTATTATTATTATTATTATTATTATTATTATTATTATTATCTTTTTTGTTTCATTTGTTTTTAGTTTAAATGCAAGCTACAGTATTTAAAAAAAATCTAAAATGATCTAAAAATAATAATATTAGCCAATTGTCCCTACAAGGTCATATTCATGCAGGACCATTTTGTTCCCCACCCAGCTATAAAAACAGGCCCATACAAATGCACACACTTGCAATGATGTAACCTCGTGAACGAACTGCAGGCTGACGTGACTCGACTCGTCTGCTTTTTTTTTTTTCCTACCGTGCTCATTTCGCAAAGCGTTTTTAATTTCATCACAGGCCGGGGAATTGCGTTTTCAGTCGAGCCTTTGCACGTTATCATCGCTGCATTTTATTCCTGCCTCCAGGGCCGATGGTCGAAACGGAAACGGAGACCACCAGGGCTTTACATCAGGAACGATCAAAACCAGCAACTCTTGTGGCGGATCAATTATCACAATAAAAATGATAATTACGAAGCAGAATGCTCGGAATGTCTCGAAGTCATAAAAGTTTACGTTTATATTGGTTGCTCGATGCCACCGCAGTGTCACGTCAGCGGGTTACTCCGATTCATCGGTTCTGTATGTAATTCAGCTCCACACGCATGCACTCAGAAATACTAAATATATTCAGATGCAGTATTTTTTTGGTAAAGCTGCATAAACCTGGCATCAAATAAGGGGTGGATTTCTTTCTAGCTTTAATTTTTTGCCAAAATGCCATTTATTCTATACATCGAACTTTTTTTATTTCCCTCAATAAAACTGATCGTAGTGTGAAAATCTGCTGATCTTCATCGCTTCTGATGCAGCAATCAACACTCTCTCTCAGACACAAACACATCTAGGTTAAACTCTAATCGTGAAATCATTATCAGGGGATAAGACCTTTTTATCTGGTTCCTATTTTTTTCAAATTGAATGATACTTTGAGGCGAAATGATTCATCAAATCAATGCGAAGACATTTTCTGTAAAGCCCGAGTGCCAGAAGCGCTTGGATGCACGCTGCAGCTTAATCACCGAAAGGCTTTTTATTTTTCCACCAAGAGTCCTCATTACTGGACAAATCCGCAAATTACTCAGAAAGTCTTTAATTAACAATCAGATAGCAGGCAGACATGAATGTAAGATTGCAGTCAAGACAGGAATATAATTAAAGCTGTAGAATGTTAGATTTTGGAAAAAGTCAAAGTATATTGTTCTACATTCTGCCAAAAAAGCAAAAAGCCAGATACTTTTAGCATATTAGCCAACAACCCAGTCCAGAGTACATGAAAAACAAAAAAATACACAGTCATCTTCTGTTAATTGCTGAATTTGTATAAAAGTATATTCATTTATTCTCACTGCTGATTGGCTGAAACTCCTGCATGCCAAATCTTTACATTTCACTACATACACTGTATGGACAAAAGATTCATACATGCTTTTTGAACATCCCATTTCCCATTTAGTCCCAATTTGATGTTAAATCCACAAGAACAAAATTAAAATTGAGGGTACTGATGTTGGTGAGGTGAGGAGGCCTGGGGTGAGGTCAGCGTTCCGATTCACCCCGAAGGTGTTCAATAGAATTAGAGCTCTAAAGCAGGAGATCTTCCACTTCAACCCATGTAAAGTATATCTTCATGGAACTGGCTTTGTGCACAGATGTATTGTCATGATGGATCAGGTTTAACTCCAGTGAAGAAAAAAGTTCCAGTTTGTGGAAGAACCTCATATGGCTGGAAATGTCAGGTGTCCCAATACTTTTTTCCATATAGTTGAGGTGGGATTCAAACTCATAACCATGTGTTTAAATACAGGATACTGAGTCATTACTCAGGGGCTTTGGATTAATAATCTGTTTTGTATAACAGAACGTAACCTGGTTTCATATTGTAATGTTTCTAAAATGATGTTAAAGGTGTATAAACTTTTAGAGTTTCCAGGATTTATGGCCTTCATTGTATTTTACATTTGCATTTACAGCATTATATAGAGTGGCCTACAATTATCTCATTTATATAACTGAGCAGTTGAAGGTTAAGGGCCTTTCTCAAGGACCCAGCAGTAGAGTTTGGGGGTGCTGGGTTAACCGCTGACTTACCATATATATATTTCATTTATACATCTAAACAGTTAAGGGCCTTGCTTAAGGGCCCAGCAGCTTGGTGGTGCTGAACTCACAGCCTTTAAATTAACCGCCTTCTAATTAGAAGTCCAAGAGCTATCACTTCCCTGCACTTCTTCCACATAAGCAAGTTAAAGTTCAACAAAAGGTTGTGACATGACTCCTGTTATAGCATGACATGGACAACAGCTAAACATAGAGAAAGAGAAAGAGAGAGAGAGAGAGAGAGAGAGAGAGAGAGAGAGAGAAAGAAAGAAAGAATAAGAAAAATTCTAGCTGACTGACATCTGAAAGACTTCTGAAAGTATATATTTTACTCATTCGTCAAATAAATACAGTATGTTCAAAAGTTAGCAGCATACTAGAGACCTTCTTAGTGCAACTAATAAAGCTATCATTAGTCCACAGAAAAAAAGCGAAAGGTTGAAAGGTCCTAATATTCCCGCACAGCGAGAAGCCCCTGTTCCTTTCCCTCCCTCTCTTTCACTGTCCTCCATGTTCTCAATCATGTGTGCTTGTGACTCCGCAAAGGTCAGAACGAACAGAAAACAGGGCGGGAGAAAAGACGAGACGGAATCCCCCGCTGGCCGCGGCTTCATTTGGGTCTCTTGGCGAGACACCTAAATGAGAGAAAAGCTGCAGGGTTGGGTTTTGCCCTACAGCTCCTGGGGTCACGACTCCAAAGGTCACATCTCGTATCGTCTCGTCTCGTCTCGACAGCCCGGTAGGAGCCCGGCGAGGTTTTCGGGGCGACACGAAAAGATTAAACTTGTTCACTCTTTTTATTGAGCTGTCGTTCAGTGGGCTTTTACTCACTTACCTAATGAGCATGAATGATTTATCACTCATCTTCACTTTCCTCATGTATTATGCAGCATAAGGATAGAAGGATTTGACTTCTTGGGGGTGGGTGGGGGGTGTCAGGAGGAAGCCTGGGTTGAAGCAAGTCAAAAGGTCAGCAATGTCTTGAGATGTTTGAGCTGGATTATGATACCAAACCCTAATATTTTCATCAACCTGCTGATCCAATGTGGATGACGTCTAAAGAACGCACAGCCTCTTTTAATGTTTATTGTGCAGTATGTAATATATTGCCATACATTTTATCATGAACTAACATTAAAGTGTTGATTTACAATAAAATGTAAACAATAGTACATTTTTATGTTCAGGTTTATGGTTGGATTATCTTTGGTATAGATTAAGGCCAAGATTTTACTTGTCTGATGTAACGTAAATAATATTATAATATTACCGTAATTGCACAGTATAAACCAAAGCAGTTGTGTAATTAATCTCTGAATACACATAACCTTTATCTTCTTCTTCTTTCGGCTGCTCCTGTTAGGGGGCCCAACGGCGGATCATCCGTCACCAAACCCCCCTGTCTTCTACATCTGTCTCTTTCAAATAAACCACCTGCATGTCTTCCCTCACCAAACCATAAACCTCCTCCTTGCCCTTCCTCTTTTCAGTTATCCTCAGAATTCTGCTACCATATACCCTTCCTCTGCACATGACCAAACTGTCTCCATCGCGCCTCCCTCACCTTGTCTCTAAAACGTCCTACCTGCACGGTCTCTCTAATGAACACGTTTCTAATCCTGTCCATCCTCATCACTCCTGAAGAAAATCTCAGCATCTTCAACTCGGCCACCTCCAGCTCCGCCTCCTGTCACATAACCGTTCTCTGTGTGAATATTGACCTTGAAAGAAGCAAAATTTAAATACATTTAGATTTACTTTGATGCATTTGGCAAATGCCCCTTATTTAGAGAGACTTACAGACTGAGCAGTTAAGGGTCTTGTTTAGGGGCCCAGATGTGGCAGCTTGGTGGCTTGGTTTGATATGAACATGTGGAGGTGGTAACTTTTAAATGTGGTAAAGCCATTTGACTTTGGATCCGAAGGTCATCAGTATAAATGCACGCGCCAACCAGCTGCCACTCCTGGGCCCCTGAGAAAGGCCCTCAACCCCATAACTGCTCAGATAAGACTATGAATAAGATAAATGCAAGTCGCTCTGGATAAGGGCACCCTCCAATGAATTAAATGTAAATTAACTCATAACCTACAAGATGGACATGTCCCCATGTGCCCCTCTTTAATGTACAATTCTGGTTCATTGTAAAGCACCATGGCAGGTAGTTCTCCTGATTCTTCATGCCCTCATGTATGAAGAGATTTAGGTAAATGTATCAGAACAGAATAAAAGCCTGGTAAGGAAAAAAGCGATGGTGACAGCGGTGATAGAAAAGGGGGTTCGGCCCACTTATTGATTCAAGGAGTTGGAATTGTATCACACCGCACCACAGACCTCGCGTCTGTCTGCTTTGCTGTCCGTAATCTTTCACTCTGACATGCACGGTTGAGGATCAAAGCCGACAGGTTGGATAAAAGCTCTGCTTTAGCTTGGTGTTGTCGGGATGTGTACCTCTTTTATCGCTGAGCTCCAAGGATCTCTTTTTCATAGAGATTTCAGTTAATAATAAACACTTGCCATAGTGGGAATTGAAACTTCTCAGTAAATGTGTTGAAGAAATTGAAGCATATAGTCACGTTTGTGTTTTAATGGGGAAAAATTTGACAGTGTGATGACAAAGTATGAAACGTGTGCTATGCATATGCATTTTTTTCCATATCCCAATAAGTATGTTTAAGGGTTCATTGAGGAACTTGCAGTAGCATTTGTACGTGCAGTTTTTGTCAGAGGTTTCCATAGCACTTTTAGACATTTAGACATCATTTGTTTTGACTTTTCCAGCCATATGAGGTTTTTCTCCAAACTGTAAGCACATCAGAGGAACATATTGTATAAGATATTATTTGATGTGGTAGCATTCAAATTTCCATTCACTTGAACTAGCTGTACTTGGAATGTAGAGGAAGATCTTGAGTGGCCTGCTTTAGAGCTTCAACCTCAACCCGATTGAACACCTTAGGCATGAAATAGAATGTTGACTGCCCCCCAGGTCTCCTCACCTAAATGAGTACCTGACTTTATTAACACCCTTGTGGATGAATCTCTAACAAATCTCCACAAGCACAATTCAAAATCTAGTGGAACATCTTCTCAGAAGAGTGGAGCAAATGGGGACTAAATGTGGGTTTTTTTTAAAAAAGCACATTAGAATCTTATGGTCAGGTGTCCACAAACGTTTGTCTGTATGGTTTATTAAGACAAAAATGCATATTTTCTTACAGAGAAAGCACAGAGTACAATGCCCTGGCTGTAGACTTTCCTCTGACTGTGACAAAGCACTGACACTGGAGACTCCTTTCTCCTTATATTCCCACCTGATCACTCCGAGCATCCGGATATGAACTACCTGTTGTTCATAGATTCCGTCTTTGGTCAATGGGTGGCAGGTCTTTTTCTAAAACCTTCTTAAAGCAATTGTATAAAAGAATGTATAATTTTAGTGCCTATAAGTTTGTTCATTATAATTGTAAGTTTGTGAGCAAACAAGTGGTGACTGTGGCAAGAAAAAAAACCCTGAGATGGCATAAGGAAAAAACCCTGAGAGGAACTTCAAAAGGGACTCAAAAGGGAACTGTCCTCATCACCGAATGTCCATTCATGACAGCTCCATCATTGTTAAAATGTGAAGTCACCAAATTGCAATTAAATGCAACCTGTTGTCCTGAGCCATTGATATTAAATGTTGATATTAAATACAGTACAAATTCATCCTTAAAGTTCTTGTGTTGCTCAGTAACTTCATGGATGTTTAGGCTGTTGAGGTGGAACCATCTCCAGCTGCACAGAGTGTCTCCAATTAAAGAGAACTCCATCCAGATGTTGCACTTTCCCTGACATTCAGGACAATCACTTTTATCATTACCAGTCATAATGTGTATTTGTCCCATGTACTCTTTGCGTTCATGTGCTTTTGTAGCTTACGCTTTTGATTTTTCTATCACAGTTTGACAAACCTGCTGCATTCAGACTCTTTGTTTTAGTCTGAGCAAATGTCCATGTCCATACGATCGACTGTTCGATTGTCATGTATTGTGCTTTATTATAACGCGTCTATGAGATTGGAAAGTTGGCATATAAATGAAACATATTATTACTATTATTATAAATGTTAAGTAAATGTCTCCGCAGAGAAAAACTCACCATATCAGCATCGAATACGTTTTTCTTTGTTAAATATAAACCCGTTTTTTAAGCCTCTTATGTGCGAAGTCTGTTATTACTTAAGCAGTAAGGGTTTTTTTGTGAGATTGACTTTAAAATCCAATACACAAAAGGGTGTATAAGAAATAACACGTAATCCCTACACCTATTAAATTCTTGCTACTTCCCATCTGAGGTAAAAAAGTTCAAATACACACAAAAAAAGGCGAGCAGTTAAAATGTAGCATAAATCCTAGAGTTGTAGTGTGTCAGACATTTCTCTCATTATTCCAGCCTTAATTGTTGGTTTCTCTGCTGTCATTAAGCTCCTGTTCCTCTATTAGACTTCACCAATTGTAATCCAGTGACACCCAAGTGTAGCTGATAACAGAAAATAAACCTCGTTTGCTTAGGACAAGCGATTGGCGTCTGCTCGCGCTCACGGGAGCCGTACTCTCTGTACTGCCATTGATTATAGGATTTTAGAAAATGATTGATTTTTTTTTTCCATGGCTCTAATTAAACCTGCTTTTGCCTTTGGTCCCAGGGTGTGTACAGGAAAAGAAATAGAAACCTGATACGCCGTGGCAGGCGTCAGTTCCTTTCTAGTTCTGTCGAGGTGCAGGTTTTATCAGCACCGAGGCGATGAGGCCTATTAGCGCCAAATTGCGTTACACATGAATGAACTTTGGTAATCTAAAGCAAATATATACAGCAAGCGGCAAGAGATTCGCTTTGCTGGAATCTGAGGAATTTAGGAAGCATTTTTCTCATCTCGTTTTCATACCTTTTAACAGCTCCGAGAGCTGATATTCTCAGGTGCAGATTTTACTGTAAACTCAAAAAGGTCTGGGATCAAACCTGTCACTGTGTGTTTGGTGTTATGGTATAAAGTGATAAAAAAAACTATTTAATTCAATTCACTTTTATATGTATAGCACTTTTAACAATGGACATTGTCTCAGAGCAGCTTCACGCCGGTAATGCGTCAATAAAGAATGAATAAGATTGTTCTTTAGAATGAAATATTTATACCACCTACATACAGAATCCTGTAGGAGTTTTTTGCAACCTTGTAGAACATTATAGGGAAAGATTCAGTGCTATTTTATTTTAGGGCAGGTGTCACCAAATATTCTAGAATGACTGCCAATAACTTTTTAAACTGCATTTAGTTTCTATTTGCTGATATAATATCCTCCACTCTTCTGGGAAGATGTTTTACTAGATTTTTGAGAGTGCTTGTGGAGATTTGTGGAAATTCATTCAGCGACAAGTGTGTAAAGTCAGGTACTGATGTAGGTGAGGTGAGGGGTCCTGGGGTGCAGTCAGCACTCCAATTCACCCTGTTTAATAGAGTTGAGGTCAAAGCTCTAAAACAGGAGATCTTCCACTACAACATATGTAAAGCATATCATCATAGATCTGGCTTTGTGCTCGGGGGCATAGTTTGATTCTCCTAGTTCGAGTCAAGTGACTCCAAAAACATCCTATACAATCGTGTGCCTCCAACTTTGTGCAACAGTTTGGGAAAGAAATACAAATGGCTGGAAAAGTCTGGTGTCCCAATACATTTGTCAATATTAATTATTGAATTGAATTTAATTGTATTTTATTTTATTTTATTTTAACCATTCTGATTGGTCAGCATAACACAATAAAAATGCTGTAGATTAATAAATAAACAATAAACGTCTACTCATTGGCTAATTACTGCGGTATACAAGGGAGTTAAACACTTTAGAATGTGGTTTAAAATAAACAACTCTTTGTTGCCCATAGTAACTCATCATCATCATCATCATCATCATTTTTGCTATTCTACATCATGTAAGAAATCTGACAAAATTGAGAAGAAATCCAGTGGCTCAGTTTTCCCCCCAACCTAAAGTGTTTCACATTCAGCTGCATGTTTGGCATGTTTTCAACACCTACCACCATATCACACTTTTTGCTTTGCAATTTCCACTGGTTTGCCGTTAAAAAGAAAAATCATGTTCAAGGACTCACAGGGGTTAAATTGCAGAGAGAAGGCAGGAGAGTGCAGCTCAACTTCAGTACTGTAATTTAAAAGAAATGTAAATCACAGCAAGCTGTAATGGCAGTGATAGTAATAATAATAATAATAATAACTACAATAATGATGTAGTATAGTTTTACACTACTTTATCAAGAAATAATTGCATTTGTGGTACACTGTAAAATATATTCCAACATTCGTTGCACTGTGACTGTGTCTGAAAAGAATTTGAAGATATGATTTTGATCAAACTGACAAGAAAAAAGTAGTTTAATGATTCCTTGTGACGGGAATTTCATTTTTTTGATTTACATTATTAAAAGATTTTAGCCCACCTGCTTTATTTTTCTCAGTAAGTCCTAGGATTTTAGAAGAACAACTAAGATGTATTTCCAGAGGCTGATCATCCTTATGGGTTTCCAAAAGGTTTTCTGCAACCAACAAAAAAACATATCAATAGGTGGACTGGCTTAGATCAATTGCTCCAGTGTGTGAGTGTGTCTTTCTGCTATCCTAGCTAGTTTACTCACCCTCAGGTTTGAAAAAACTGTTTTCCTCAGGAATGTTTATCTGGCTGTAGGTGCCATAAGTAAAACATAGGTTATTAATGGGTTCATTAGATACATGAGATTTTAGCTTGAAAATGGTCCTAATTGGAACAGTTTCAGGAAACTCTCTGTTGTCCTACATGGATTACAAAGAGGTTCCTCCAAAAGGAATAACCAAACATTCTCTGGACACTAGATTTCCCAAGAGTGTATGTAGTTCTTTCTCCAGAATTCTGATGTGGTCTGAAGGTCATGAGTTAAATCCCAGAATTACCATGCTGTCAGGTGCTTGAGCAAGATTCCGAACTCTAGCCAGCTTAGTCTTATAAATTAGGTAATTGTTATTAGGTCATTGATTTGTTAATTTTAAATGAGTCTTTAATGTGACTCAGAAGAACAAGCAGTCTTAAAGAACGATTCGTTCATTTCTTCATCGTCGCAAAATCTCTGTAGGTTTTTTACAGGATGCAGAATTAAATAGTTTATCACGTGATTCCCATAGATGCTATGCAGGTGATCGAAGGATTAAAGAAACAAAATTAAGTAAATGACTCATTTTGATGTACGGGATTCATAGAACCAAGTTATTAAAATGATCCAAATCACTAGAATTTGTAAGTCAGTCTGGATGAAGGTGTCTGCCAAATGCCAATGCAGAAAGGGCGTGGTTGAACATTTGTGACTAGAGGGTAAAGCCAAACGAAGTGATTAGTAAGGATCACACACCTGTGCGTGGTTATAAAGCAAATAGTTTTTTGGTTTAAGAATCTGTTGCCTGTCCCTTATTAATTCCTCCCCGAGCGAGTGAGATCTCCGCTGGTGTGGAAACCCCATTTTTTGGGGGTGGGTTTTGTTTCTTTTTACTTTTTTTGGGTTAAGCACACTATCTCACACACACACACACACAAACACACACACACACACATACACACTGCATGGCATCTCTTCTCTTGTCACTCACTGCAACAGAGAACACTCATTAGTACAACCACGCTCAGGGGTGTGATCCTCACCACTCACTTTATCCAGCTCCGTGCTTCATTCACAAACCTCATATCCATAAACCTCATATACTAAAAATCTACTTATAACAATAATAATAATAACAATAATTCATTTGAACCTTCTATGAATAAAGTATTGTTGTGAATCAGTGACCAGTTCAGTTCAGTTTTCAGTGTTAAATTGCAGGTTTGTTTGTCTGAGGCTGATCAGATCTGGCTATTAAATCACAACAGAATAATATATATTATACTTTGTCTTATAGAAATAATCAGTGGTTAGCTAGCTAGCTAACAGAAAAACAGTGCCCTGTGCGTGAATGCTTTCATTGCTGATACATCTGATACATGTTTTTCAAGGTTTTTAACTCATTTGAAGCAAATATCTTGGGAAGTAGTAACTCGGTGATTGAGGCTCTGGGTTACTGATTAGTAGGTCAGAGATTCAAGACCCAGCACTGCCAGGTTGACCCATAACTCTCTCTGCTCCAAGTGTTTTGTATCATGGCTGACCCTGCATTTAAGTTACTCTGTGCTGTAGTATATATGTTTCTATATATCTCTTTCTTGCTTTACATAGTATGTCAGCATGATTCCTTAATTCTCTTTAAAATTTCTACAATCTTTAAATCTCACCTCACAGCAAATCTGTGATCACGTCATGCAAAAAAAATCTCTTCTCATGTCTGTCTCTAGTTCACACCCTTGACTGAAAATTGTGCATGAAGGGAAACACCTTGCCCCCGACACTCTATTTTCCTTCCCGTATCAGGCCATTTAGCAGCTCTCCTCCGGTTGGGGGAGTGTAGAATTGTAGTATTGGAGACAGGTGTGGGTGATTAGTAGGAAGGAGAGGCTGAGCGAGTGTGCTGAGTGCAGGAGGGAGGTGTGGCTGGTGGGTCTCTGACAGCTAAAATCTCATTTTAAGCTTATTTATGTCTGTTTTCAATGGCAATAGATCTATATTGTCATTTGAAAAAACCCAAACAATGTCAATTGTGCATCTAAGCTAATGATAGTTATCTGTCTTTTGAAGATATAGTTTTAATTCCTATCTCTAAGCATGAAGAAGAGGTTTACATACTCTCTGCACCCAGACAGTTACTTTTCTCCAAACATTCAGCCTAAGATGTTCTTCAGTAGTTGGAGATTTATTTCTTGTGATCCAGTTCATCCCAGAGCAGTTCAGTAGGATTTAGGTGCAGTTACTGGGCAGGCCATTCTATGAAAAATAAGTCTAAAACCCTTTTCCGTTCCAAAACAACCCCAAACCATTAAGCTTCCACCGCCATGTTTGACGGTGGAATATATATCTTCTCTCCTCTTATGTCTTACCGAAGTTCTTCTGTTAGAACCATAAATGTCTAAGTTGGACTCATTTGTGCACAGGACTTTGTTCATTCACTGTCCAATGATGGTGTGTTTTTGCCTTTCACCTGTTGCATATATGCAAAAAGAATATGCATGTTTCTCAAAAACCATAAAAGACTAGATCGTTCCAAACTTTTGAAAGCCACTGTATGTTTCCAATTAAAGAGAAATTATCATTCGTTAACTAGCAAAAAGCAAAACAGAGGTTAACTTGCTAACAAGTTTCTCTCTTTTTTTTATTTAGAACATTTGAAAAGGAATTAGCAAACGTGTAAAAGTGGAAGAAAATGTGTTTAAAAGTGGAAAAGAATATGTTTAAAAGTGGTTAGCTAGCTTTAAGAATTTGAGTGTTGTGTTGATGGGTTGCATCTATCGTAACGGAATTTTCAAGTCTTTGACTGGCCAAAGGATTAATGCTAACTTCAAGAGTTAGCATTTCATTTCCATGCAGATTCATTAATACATTTCCTGACCTCTTTTGTTGTATATGCTGTACATTTACTTAAAGCAAATCTTATGTTTGTCTTCTGTGAAGAGTGCCCCCAAAGCCTCCATCTTTCATTCTGTAATATATGTTTGTATCTTCTCCGTACTCATTCAGGTGTCACTTATCATACTAGCAATACACTTGGAACAAAAACTGACAGCAGAGCCAAACTGTCAAACTCTAATCCTTTATCGTTATTTTTTTACATTATTATTATTATTATTATTATTGTACAACTATTATTTGTACTTCCTTGTACAATTATCAATATATATATATATATTAGCAGATATTTGGTTACATATAGGTTTTATATATATATATAAAAGGAGTCTCCAGTGTTAGCAATGCTGGGCTGAATGTCACTGTTCTAATATAAGTGGGAACAGAAATTCACATTTGGTAGCTATAAGTGGATTAAAAAAACATTCATTAGCGCCTAAAAATGGCATTGTTGGTGAATTGCTGTAGTAAAAGGAGACGACTACTGTTTTCTCCAGAGGCATTGTATCATGGCTGACCCTGCTTTCTGTCCCCAACTTGCCAAGAATCTGGGATTCTGAGATATATGTGACCAATAAAGGCTTCCTGGCTTTCTCAGATGCAGCGAGACATGCTATTCTATAAAAAATAATCCACTTCAGGGTGGTAACAGTAACTTCACTTCATCACACCGTCCTGTCATAAAAAATTCTAATCTCAGTGGTCTAAATCAAACATGTAGCTATATATACAGTGAGGAAAATAAGTATTTGAACACCCTGCTATTTTGCAAGTTCTCCCACTTAGAAATCATGGAGGGGTCTGAAATTGTCATCGTAGGTGCATGTCCACTGTGAGAGACATAATCTAAAAAAAAAATCCAGAAATCACAATGTATGATTTTTTTAACTATTTATTTGTATGATACAGCTGCAAATAAGTATTTGAACACCTGAGAAAGTCAATGTTAATATTTGGTACAGTAGCCTTTGTTTGCAATTACAGAGGTCAAACGTTTCCTGTAGTTTTTCACCAGGTTTGCACACACTGCAAGAGGGATTTTGGCCCACTCCTCCACACAGATCTTCTCTAGATCAGTCAGGTTTCTGGCCTGTCGCTGAGAAACACGGAGTTTGAGCTCCCTCCAAAGATTCTCTATTGGGTTTAGGTCTGGAGACTGGCTAGGCCACGCCAGAACCTTGATATGCTTCTTACAGAGCCACTCCTTGGTTATCCTGGCTGTGTGCTTCGGGTCATTGTCATGTTGGAAGACCCAGCCTCGACCCATCTTCAATGCTCTAACTGAGGGAAGGAGGTTGTTCCCCAAAATCTCGCAATACATGGCCCCGGTCATCCTCTCCTTAATACAGTGCAGTCACCCTGTCCCATGTGCAGAAAAACACCCCCAAAGCATGATGCTACCACCCCCATGCTTCACAGTAGGGATGGTGTTCTTGGGATGGTACTCATCATTCTTCTTCCTCCAAACACGTTTAGTGGAAATATGACCCAAAAGTTCTATTTTGGTCTCATCTGACCACATGACTTTCTCCCATGACTCCTCTGGATCATCCAAATAGTCATTGGCAAACTTAAGACGTGCCTGGACATGTGCTGGTTTAAGCAGGGGAACCTTCCGTGCCATGCATGATTTCAAACCATGACGTCTTAGTGTATTACCAACAGTAACCTTGGAAACGGTGGTCCCAGCTCTTTTCAGGTCATTGACCAGCTCCTCCCATGTAGTTCTGGGCTGATTTCTCACCTTCCTTAGGATCATTGAGACCCCACGAGGTGAGATCTTGCATGAAGCCCCAGTCCGAGGGAGACTGACAGTCATGTTTACCTTCTTCCATTTTCTAATCATTGCTCCAACAGTGGACCTTTTTTCACCAAGCTGCTTGGCAATTTCCCCATAGCCCTTTCCAGCCTTGTGGAGATGTACAATTTTGTCTCTAGTGTCTTTGGACAGCTCTTTGGTCTTGGCCATGTTAGTAGTTGGATTCTTACTGATTGTATGGGGTGGACAGGTGTCTTTATGCAGCTAACGACCTCAAACAGGTGCATCTAATTTAGGATAATAAATGTAGTGGAGGTGGACATTTTAAAGGCAGACTAACAGGTCTTTGAGGGTCAGAATTCTAGCTGATAGACAGGTGTTCAAATACTTATTTGCAGCTGTATCATACAAATAAATAGTTTAAAAATCATATATTGTGATTTCTGGATTTTTTTTTTTAGATTATGTCTCTCACAGTGGACATCCACCTACGATGACAATTTCAGACCCCTCCATGATTTCTAAGTGGGAGAACTTGCAAAATAGCAGGGTGTTCAAATACTTATTTTCCTCACTGTATGTACATGCAGCTTCATTCCTTACTTCTTTCCTCATGGCTGTAGAGCGAGGGCGAGTGAATGAAGAGTTCCTGATCGAAAATAATTACGTGAGTGCTAGGAATGATCTGATTCTGTGCAAACTGAAAAAGCAGTTTAGTGTCAGCCAGGAAACTGAGCTAATCGATCGTTCCTCAAAGTGAGATATTTGCTTTCCGCACAGTTTAACTCGAACAAGCCCATTAATGGGGGAAGCTAATTATTTTATAATTACACAGGGAAAATGAAATGCCCGGACATAAATTGTTACATTCTACAGTCATGGAGAGGCGGCAGTACGTGGCCGTGACCTGATTGCTTGGTTAAATGTACCTGCTTAATAAAGAATGTATAGGATATATAGCACCTGATCATTCCTGTGGTTATAAGTGAGTATATCAGTATTGTATTAAATGGATACAATGCCTAGAAATTTTCAGTCACTGTCTGGAACTGATGCTAATGAATAAAGATGAATCCCAGTTAAAATGCTGCTAATGTTTGTTTATTTTGATCGACTTAGTGTGACACATTGTGGTCCCCGTGAATCAGCAGTGATACTAAAGCACTAAACATTTACAATGACATGAGCATTTAAGATTGCTATATACATTTGGGATTCCGTCGTAGTCTCAGCGTTCATCGTTTCTGTATACAAGTTTATTCAATTTTTCTGCATTCGTAATCGTGTCTCCTCGAGTGCACAGTTAATTTACTCAAATTCACTGTCTTACTCATTCAGATTCACGTCTGCTTCTCTCTCTATCATCGTTTCATCCTTGCTCGTGGAGTGCCATTATCAACATCAGAGGGTCTGCTGAATATACATGAGCACTTGTTGAATATGCAGGAACGCCGGGGAATATGCAAACGAGCTTGCGGCACGGCATTAAGGGTCGTCCTTGGAGCACAAGGGGAGTGGATTTTGTTTCTGCAAAAGAGGCGGAGTCGAGTCCTGTTGAGCTAGAGGTGCCAGTTTATGGGAAACCAATACTGATTTGTGTTTAGGGCATATAATTGCAAAACTCATTACAGAACATAATTTAGCAAAACAAACCAATTTACAATACCCTACTGTATGAATAATACAGTATAGATGTATGTGGCAGTGTGTGAGCGGACAAGCGACGGTTCGCATACACTGTAATGTTTGGCTATCTCGCAAAACGTATAATATTTTTACAATTTTGAGAAATCTCTTTCGTCATCTTAAGATCGAAAAGTCGAACCATTGAAACTCTAAGCCTATCTGTACATAAAAAAAAGAAAATAGATATATTACCGTATTTTCCGGACTATAAGCCGCTACTTTTTTCTCACGCTTTGAACCCCCGCAGCTTAAACAACCAAGCGGCTAATTTATGGATTTTTCCGGGGGTTTTCTCGGTTTCACAAGCTTCAAGCGAAAAAAAACTGAGCCCCATAACATTAGACCAATGAAATTGCCGAACGCTCCCACTGAATCGGGTTGCACCACATCATAAATATGGATGATGTTTCTCTGACGTTTGACCTGCCGCTCACTCGGACTGTCAACAGGAAATGCGAATCATTCGTCACGCTGAAAACAACCAGGCATGAAAAAACGCACTTCACGTGTGTTCTGAGCTGCACGGCATCGGGAGAAAAGCCTTACCGATGGTTATTTTTAAGGAAGACAGTGAACAATGACTTTCTTGGTAGGCTACTGTTTAGATACAAGCCATGTACCAGACACTGTCTTTCATTAAAGCCTGTGTAAAGTTCATTAGTTACAATGTAGACACCTGCAGCTTATTTATGTTCAAAATAAAAATCTTTGTAAAATTCAGTGGGTGCGGCTTATATATGGGTGCGCTTAATAGTCCAGAAATTACGGTACCATTCTTTATGACTCCTGGGTAGTCTGGACCTTGTCGTAACTTAAAAATGTTGTAAGTTACAATGGGGTCATCGGAGCGAATCTCCATCGTAAGTCGGGGACTCCCTGTATGTATGTGTGTGTATATATGGTGTATTACAATCATAATGTAGTGTGTACACATATTACTAATGGACAGATGCTGAACAGAACCAGTGATGCTAAAGACAGTCTAGACTGTCTTTAGCATCACTGGTTCTGTTCAGCATCTGTCCATTAATAATTATATGTGTACGCACCACATTATGGTGGTATTAAAATCGAAAAACCTGTTTATGTCTGCATATTGTCTTCGACAGTGCTTGGAAAGTGTAATGGATGAGATGTCATGATAGACTTTTATTTGCACCGCTCTCAATCCCTGTACCGTGCTCGCCATGCCTCTTTTCTTTGTGACAAATTTGGGCCAATTTATGGTTGTGTATAAAAGCTATGAGGCAATCCATTCCGAGCTCTCGCTCTCTGATGTGCTTCCCTCTGATCAAACGCTCAGCCATTCATCAAACCCACTTCAGCGGCTCTTAACTCCCTTCAGGATCTCTTCTGCTATGAGATATCAATGCATTACCTCAGTCTTTCAGCCCAAAAGCCCAAAAACAGGATGAAACTCGTGTTCTTAAACAAACATATTTTGATCAAATAGGCTTATTCCACTTATGGTGAGTCCTTTAAGCTTCCATATTTTTCCCTCACTTCCCCTATTTGTACCACTGTAATGGAGGAGCTGCGTTAGGAGTGGCCGAAAAAATTTATATTGAAATTTGAACACATGGTGTGGTAACCATACACTGTTGCTTTAAGACGGCTCCACATGAACAGATAGCAAAACACCTGAAATTACTGTCGCAGTGGTAAACACTGCCATTGACTGCAATTAATATGACAGCTATGGAGCAGTGGTGTGTGTGTGTGTGTGTGTGTGTGTGTGTGTGTGTGTGTGTGTGTGTATAGTATAATGAATGAATATCAAAACATTTCTTCCTCGTATCATCTCATGCCCCCACCACCGTTACCTCTGGCTCACACTTTTGATTTTAATTGTTCTCTGCTTTTGGCCTTTATCGATACTATTATACTAACAATAGTTTTCTGTATTTTTGCCCATTTTTTATGCTTATGACTTATAATAATGGTAGGGTGTATGATTTGCCAGGAGGTCTTGTTTGAAACATTCAGCTCATTATAGTAATAATTTTCAGAGATTATCCCCCTCACACCGAACGCTATATGGCACAGCATTAGCACTTACTTCTGCATTCTATTTTATGTATGAAATGCCATGTGTGATGGTTTTGTTTTATGTCTCCATTCCGTCTCGTCATTGGTCCTTTTGTTCATGTGCCTGTTCATTCACAGCTATTTCTTTTCATTCCCATGTGTAAGATTCGAGTGTGTATAGAAATCATGTCCTCGCTCAATGGACCAACCAAACCGTTGGTTCATGTTTTCTTGTTTGGCTCCCAGTTTTGATCTTGTTTTGACTTCTTTAAATCAAGAAACTTCTGACGTTCATGTCATTCTTTTCTCTAGTTTATGTTGAATGTTGATCTGCCAACCTGTTGCCTGTTTATTCTTTATCATTTATTGCTGTAAATTTGGAATAACTATCAATTAATATCAATTAAACATTTTTTTTAACAATGCTTGCACTCTACTTTGAATAAAATATGCCATAATAAACCCCAAACATGTCCATTTCCTGATAACTTTATGGTCATTGTGCAGAGGACAAGTACAGGAACGATGAAATGCAGCTAGCATCTAACCAGAAGCACAAAAAGGGCAAAGGCAGAAAACGGCAACCAGAACTAAGCTCCAGGTTTAACTAAACCTGGTGAATACTATGACCAAAGAAAGTTCAGAGAACTAAACAAAGTCCCGCAAACTATGATAAACCCAACTAGACACGTAGTGTACGTAGCTGAGGTAGTCCATCAGCCTTAACTGTAAAATGGACAATGAGCTGGTGGGGGAACGGAGGTTATATAGCAAGGAGGCTAATGAGTGCCAGGTGTAGATGATTAGTAGGTAGGAGAGCTGCTTGGAGTGATAGGTGGGTTAGGTGAAGGTGTGGCTGGTGGATCCCTGACAAATATAGAGTACAAATAGTAATGCAGTATAAGGTAAACAATGAAGGGTATTACTTGAAAAGTGCCCTTAACAATACAAAAAGGTAACATGAGGTAGAATTTTGTAAGAGTGACATATATATGACATAAGATATCATGACTTGAAAAATATTAGCGATTAACTGAGGACTTATTTTTTATCTATTTCAATCCAATTCCATGTCATGATGAGTTTATATGACAGACTGCTGGTCAGTATAGTACGTGAGCTTTATAGTTAATTGAACATTGGCTTATTTCACTGCATCGTCTGTGCTGCTTGGCATCAATCAATAATTCCATCGGTACCCAAACAATGCAGGACAAAGTGCTCTTGCGATAACAACCGGATGATTCCTGTATCGATCTGCACCAGGATGTTTTAGTACAGCTGATCAAAAGAGATGGCCGGGCTATCCATTTGCCCGACGTGTCCGACGAACACATACGATTATCACCGCGGGTTAATCTAATCCCGGAGATGACAGTGAGCAAACCGGCTTCCTGTTTCTTGCCTTTCACCAGCATGTGTTTCTGATGTGTCGTTGTGTTGTGTCTTTTTCTGCTCTTCCTCTCTTTTTCTCTTAAAAACGATATTGCACTTATTTTTTTCACATTTACATCTAAATTGCTGTGTACACTATAAGATTTGAACAAAATTAATGGTGGACACACTGAGAAAAAAAAGCACCATAAATTCAATTTAATTAAATATTATTTGTTTAGCGCATTTACCAATGAACCATACCAATAATCAGCTTTATATTTCTACAAAAATATATAGATTATGAATATAAATTTAACAATCATCATGATTTCTCAGATGATATAAGGAAGAAATCTTGAGAGGAACCAGACTCCAAAGGGAACCTCATCTGGGTGACACCTAATGTTCTTCTAATGTTATTCAGAAGAACGAGTAATATAAGAAAATATTGACAATTTTAATTAAATTTCTAATCAAACATTTGCGGCATTTGGCAGACGCCCTTATCCAGAGCGACTTAAAACTGAGCAGGGGAGGGTTTTAGGGCTTTGCTCAAGGGCCCAGCAGTGGCAGCGGTGGGATTTGAACCTGTGATCTTCTGATCCAAAGCCCAATGCCTTAACCACTGAGCTACCACCACACAAATCAAAGGAACTAAATGAACTAAATGACCTCAAAAAAGAATTCGTTTATTTTGATGAACACGATTCAAAGAACCAAGTCACTAAAATGATCCGATCTTCCGATCTCTATTGTTGAATGCTGTTCATTGATGGAAACTTGAGTGCAAGACTATTCATACCATTATATACACCGATCAGTTATTGTTTTATGGCCACTGATCAGGCATAACTTTATGACCACCTGCCTAATATTGTGTTGGTCCCCCTTTTGCTGCCGAAACAGTCGTGACCCATCGAGCATTAATAGCATTACCTTCTTAAACAGTTTGAGCTACAGGAGCTTATTTGTTGGATCGGACCACACTGACCAGCCTTCGCTTCCCACGTGCATCAATAAGCCTCAGTCGCCCATGACCCTGTCGCCGGTTCACCACTGTTTCTTTCTTTGATCCCTTTTGATAGATATTGACCACTGCAGACCAGGAACATCCCAAAAGAGCTGCAGTTTTGGAGATGCTTTGACCCAGCTGTCTAACCAACACAATTTGGCCCTTGTTAAACTCACTCAAATCCTTCCATTCGCCCATTTTTTCTGCTTCTAATACATCAAATTTAAGGACGAAATGTTCACTTGCTGCCTATTAAATACACCCCACCCTCTAACAGGTGCCATGATAAAGGAATAATCAGTGTTATTCACTTCACCACTCATAATGTTAAGCCTGGTTGGCGTATACGAGCTTGGAAATGTAGTTGCATTTGGGACTGCCTTTTTGGACTTGGATGTTCTGTGCAGCTCTTTGATTGAATGCACTGGCTAGTTCTTCCCATTTCAAGGTTGTTGCATCTACAAATCCCCCTTCACACAAACACACAGACACATATTTCACATTACCATCCGGTCAGACATCGCTGCCTTGTTGTGACAGTTTCATCTGTGCACTTAATGCCCACGCTCCCTTCACTTCCTCGTTCTGAGCATCACCCAGACAAGTGGAAGGCTTTACAACACCTACCGATGCTATCCATCATCCTCTCTTTATGACGAAGTGCCATGCTTCATATCTGTCTGCTCTGCGGTCAGTCCGGATTATTTTTTTTTTCTTTCTCTGCGGTCTTAAAGGGTGAACGCTGTTTTCTCTCCACCTTGTTTTCCGAACACAGTAATGGCTTGAGGTATTCATAATTCAAGCATTATTGATTTGCGGGTTGGAGTCGTGCATTAGTGCTAAGGTAAGAGAAAAGGGTATCTTCATTAACTTCGAACGCACACAAACACTTTGTGAATGGAGAATTTCCGAGCGAAGAAGATGCAAGTATGGATTTTCAAAGCTTTCAAAATGTGTGGCAGCTTGAGGAAACCACATGGTAACATTTTGACATTTTCTACTATGCAAATGTTGTCTTGGTATTTGAACCCAGCATACAGTGACGAAACAACATGATCAAATCTTGCCATTCATTCTGTGAGGAAAATCACAATCAGCTAGCAAGACTTTAGGCAGACTGCCTGCTATTTTCAGCGCTGTATTTATTGATTTCAGATGATATTTGCAGAAAGAAATCCTAAAATGCCAGATTTTTTGGGCTCATCAAACTCCACCTCGGTTATAAACTCCCACTCAAAACCTAAAGAGACTAAAAGACATGCGGCAAAGTCTTGCCATGTTTTGCTTGCCTTCAGTTCATCAGATGTCTAAATCAGACCTGAAGTTAGAATCAATGGCAGCTGTAAACAGGCTGGATCTACCTAGGGAGGGCATTAGGGTGGAAAAATCGTTGTCGAGCAGAACATTGGAACACAACCGGGCAACATCACAAAACGATTCTTAATCAAGAACTCAGCTGAGTGTAAAAACCAAGTGAGGAAATACTCAAACAGCAAGGTATTGCGGGAGGTTGTAGTTTAGTGGTTAAGGCATTTAACTTTGGATCTGAAAATCGTGCATTCAAATCCCAGCCACACCAAACTCCCAGTTATGGACCCCTGAGCAAGGCCTTTACCCCTGCAGTGTGCTTAGTTGTATAAATGAGATCAAATGTAAGTCGCTCGGGATAAAAGCTTCTAGCAAATGCCGTAAACTTAAATGTAAATCTGTTGAAAGAAAACACGACAGGCAAACCGAAACGACACGTAAGCAGCATTTAGAGGCACAGTGCTCAAACCGATTTGATCATTTTCCGTTTATTGAATTTATTGCATCCTTTTTTTTCCAGAAATGCCGTGGGAGTATATTTGCACTACTCGTTCCTGACGAAGACGACAATAACGGATCGAGATTAGATGCAGATAAAACCGCGTTTCATTAATAAGCGTTGCGGCGCGATTTGGGACGCGCCGGAGTTGCGTCTCGGCAGCGCGGTGACAGTTCTGTTGTGTCTATTCCCAAAGTAAACTTGCCTTGAAGTAATTACACTGTGGGTCAGCATCTAATTAATAAGCTAGAACAATGCAATCAGTCATCACAAACAGTTGTGAGCCACAGCAAGGCTGGCAGGAGCTGAGTGTATTACTATTATTAGCACGCTGTCGCATGCTAAGCAGGACGGCTTTCTCCTCTACTCAGGCGGATTAAAATACATTATTCATTCGGCAGACTTTTTTTTTTTTTTATCAGACACGAAGCAGAACGTAACCCAAAAATCCGATTCATACAAACGAACAGGTGGAGGGTTATACATCGGGCTGTGTAGGGATTTGACCTGACAACCTTCCGGTTGCTGAGCGAATCCTGCAGTAGGCTATTAAAAGCGCACAGGCAGCTTTGGGTGTTATGGAACATCAGGTATTTTGAATGTGTGCAAAGATCTTACTGTGATTTCTGAATTTTAAATGATATCATTTGGCTCAGTTCACTAATAAGATGTAACTCTTTGACCCCCAAATGACTTATTTTTATGAAGCTTTAAATAAATAGATGCAGTCAAATATACTTTACAGCACAGTGAAATTCTTTATTCGGATATCAATGTGGGGTTTTGGGTTACTGGTCGGTAGGCCCCGGTATCACCAAGCTGCCCTGGTATTGCCAATCTGCCCTGGTATTGCTAAGATGCCACTCTTGTGGCCCCTGAGGAGGGTCATTAACCCTCAGTGCCCCAGGGGCACTGTGTCATGACTGACCCTACGCTCTGGCCCCAGCTTCCTAATATCGCTGGGATATGAAAAGAAAGAATCTTACTCTCCTGGTGGTGCTGGGATTTGAACCCATGACCTTCCAATCAGAAGTTCAACTTCTTATACAATGAGCTACCACAACTATCAGTGGGACAACATGGTCATGCCCTCTGAATGAGAGACATGGCTTACACTCTCTTGCTTGTCAATCACACTAATGACACTGATCAATCACATGCATCTGTGAGCTCATGTATGCAGAAGAGGGCAAATAGCACAACCTGAGTTGTATTGTGATGAACCCATGATGCGGTTTGATAAAGATGCAGCTGGTTTGATGAATCTTGGAGAAGTTATGTGAGCCTTTACGTCAGCTTCTAGATTTTGCAGGACATGGGAGAGCTTTTGAGGGAGAAATTCAGTAAGAGATGTGTATTGAGAAATACAGTGTGTATTGTGTCTCCTGTGTTTGTGATTTGTTGACTTTTATCTTAATAATGAATTTGTACTAATTTCCCCCAGTACACTTTGTGTGTGTGTGTGTGTGTGTGTGTGTGTGTGTGTGTGTGTGTGTGTGTGTGTGTGTGTGTGTGTGTGTGTGTGCATCTTTGTGTGCCTCTGTATGTGTGTGGGTCTCATCTTTTGTGTGTCGCTGTGTGCCTATGGTTTGTTTGTGTGTCTGTGTGTGTCTGTGTGTGTCTGTGTGTGTGTGTGTGTGTGTGTGTGTGTGTGTGTGTGTGTGTGTGTGTGTGGTGCGAATCATTCTTTTTTCCCCAGTCATAGGAAAGTAGGCCAGACAGAGTAAGTAGGCCCAGTTTCCAGAAGTGTCTCAGGCAGAACCCTTTCCTTTTATTTATGTTTGTCATTTTTATTCCCTAGACAAAACCATTATTTATGCAGTTGACCTCCAAAATTCGCCATTTAGTGTCTGTGTTCAGTAGATAGACAATAGTTATTGATAAAAAAGTGAATATGTCTGAAAAGGTGTCATTTTTCAAAACCATGAATGTATGATTGGTGTGGGATTTCCATGTTTCTTGCTTTGTGTAGGCCAAACTTTAACAAACAATAACTCAAGTCCCCACTTTTGCTGATATAATACCTGCCATTCTTCTCAACAGTGGCAATGCTGGGACTTGAACCCCTGACCTTATAATCAGTACATTTATACCATTAATTGTTTACCTTTGCCTATTGAGCAAAACGATTGCATTTGTTATGTCTAATCTACTGTCTAATTAACTAATTAACAATATTTTGCATTGCATTTGATGATTATGAATCTTAGAGAAAATAAATCTTGTTTGACATTAAGCATCTGCATTTGTCAGCTGTTCCAGCTGTTTTGTGGGATTTGAATCCATGACCTTCCAATTAAAAGTCCAACATCTTATCCCTACTGCGACTGGTGTCTAGAAGCCTGAAAATCAACATGGCCAAGTCATCTGAATGAGATGGACGGCATACACGCTCTTAGCTGTCAATCACCCAAGTAACACTGACCAATCAGAGGCGTCTACGAGCTCCTGTATGCAGAAGAGGGAAAATAGCACAATCCAATCCAAGCTGGGAAGACTTTCCGGCAGATATTGGAGGAGGAAACAGTAGTGAGGGCAAGCTTAGATATTAGATGAGGAGGCCTGGGGTGCAGTTACTGCTCAGTTCATTTTAAAAGTGGGGGTCGAGTTCATTGTTCTGTTCAGGCCCCTTGAGCAAAAGCATGTTTTCACTTAGCTCGCTTTGTGGACAGGGGCATTGTGATGCTGGAACAAGGTTGATCCTTTAAAATTCACTAGAGGAAATTGTAATTCTCCAGCATAAAAACATATTTTACACAATTGTGTGCTTCTTGTGCCATATATACAGTGAGGAAAATAAGTATTTGAACACCCTGCTATTTTGCAAGTTCTCCCACTTAGAAATCATGGAGGGGTCTGAAATTGTCATCGTAGGTGCATGTCCACTGTGAGAGACATAATCTAAAAAAAAAAAATCCAGAAATCACAATATATGATTTTTAACTATTTATTTGTATGAAACAGCTGCAAATAAGTATTTAAACACCTGTCTATCAGCTAGAATTCTGACCCTCAAAGACCTGTTAGTCTGCCTTTAAAATGTCCACCTCCACTTCATTTATTATCCTAAATTAGATGCACCTGTTTGAGGTCGTACGCTGCATAAAGACACCTGTCCACCCCATACAATCAGTAAGAATCCAACTACTAACATGGCCAAGACCAAAGAGCTGTCCAAAGACACTAGAGACTAAAATGTACAACTCCACAAGGCTGGAAAGGGCTACAGGGAAATTGCCGAACAGCTTGGTGAAAAAAGGTCCACTGTTGGAGCATTCATTAGAAAATGGAAGAAGCTAAACATGACTGTCAATCGCCCTCAGACTGGGGCTCACCTCGTGGGGTCTCAATGATCCTAAGGAAGGTGAGAAATCAGCCCAGAACTACATGGGAGGAGCTGGTCAATGACCTGAAAAGAGCTGGGACCACCATTTCCAAGGTTACTGTTGGTAATACACTAAGACGTCATGGTTTGAAATCATGCATGGCACGGAAGGTTCCCCTGCTTAAACCAGCACATGTCCAGGCACGTCTTAAGTTTGCCAATGACCATTCGGATGATCCAGAGGAGTCATGGGAGAAAGTCATGTGGTCAGATGAGACCAAAATAGAACTTTTGGGTCATAATTCCACTAAACGTTTTTGGAGGAAGAAGAATGATGAGTACCATCCCAAGAACACCATCCCTACTGTGAAGCATGGGGGTGGTAGCATCATGCTTTGGGGGTGTTTTTCTGCACATGGGACAGGGCTACTGAACTGTATTAAGGAGAGGATGACCGGGGATATCTATTGCGAGATTTTGGGGAACAACCTCCTTCACTCAGTTAGAGCATTGAAGATGGGTCGAGGCTGGGTCTTCCAACATGACAATGACCCGAAGCACACAGCCAGGATAACCAAGGAGTGGCTTTGTAAGAAGCATATCAAGGTTCTGGCATGGCCTCGCCAGTCTCCAGACCTAAACCCAATAGAGAATCTTTGGAGGAAGCTCAAACTCCGTGTTTCTCAGCGACAGGCCAGAAACCTGACTGATCTAGAGAAGATCTGTGTGGAGGAGTGGGCCAAAATCCCTCCTGCAGTGTGTGCAAACCTGGTGAAAAACTACAGGAAACGTTTGACCTCTGTAATTGCAAACAATGGCAACTGTACCAAATATTAACATTGACTTTCTCAGGTGTTCAAATAATTATTTGCAGCTGTATCATACAAATAAATAGTTAAAAAATCATACATTGTGATTTCTGGATTATTTTTTTTAGATTATGTCTCTCACAGTGGACATGCACCTACGATGACAATTTCAGACCCCCCAATGATTTCTAAGTGGGAGAACTTGCAAAATAGCAGGGTGTTCAAATACTTATTTTCCTCACTGTATATATATATATATATATATATATATATATATATATATATATATATATATATATATATATATATATATATATACACTTTCAGCATACACTTGTATATAATTAAACTTTCTTATGCCTCATTATTACATTTTTTTCTTATTTCCTCTTCTCTTTGCAGTTTTTTATTATTATTGTTTAATATTTGCTGTAGTTTGCCTGTAGCCTCACTTAAGCATTTCATTTTACAAACTGTCACTGACATCTGTACATATGACAAATCACCTTGAAACTTGTGGACCCTTAATATTTGCCAAAAGATTGGTTTGTGCTTTTTGAACATCGCATCCCACATGTAGTCCCCATTTGCTATTATAATTGACCTTCACTCTTCTGGGAAGATGTTCCACTAGATTTTGGAGTGAGCTTGTGGAGATTCATTCAGCGACAAGGGTGTTAGTAAAGTCAGGTACTGATGTGGGTGAGGTGAGGAGGCCTGGGGTGTAGTCAACTTTCCAATTCATCCTGCTTAATAGGGTTAAGGGTCAGAGCTGGAGATCTTCCACTTTAAACAATGCAAAGTATATCTTCATGGAGCTGACTTGGTGCACATTATGATGTTGGAACAGGTTTGGGTCTTCTAGTTCAAGTGAATTGAAAGACTTAAGACATTCTTTACAAGTGTGTGCCTCGAATTTTGTGCGAAGAGTTTGGAGAAGAACCACATAAGAACACAGTCAAGTGTCTCAATACTGTCCATGTAATAGACAATAAGAGATAGAGGGCGAGAAAGAGAGATGAAAGCTGGCGATTGACAGCTCATGCACAGGAGACTGTACAATTTCTTCCTGTTAAGATAGAGCAGTATGTCTTCCCGAGAGCTCAGGGCTTTGTCTTTCTCACGGATCGGTCTCTACGGGCCGTCCTCGTGTTGACTAAGAGCGGTTAAGAGCCTTTTCTTTCTCCTTCCTGCTAGTCTGATGGACGCTGATGTACTCGGTGGGATTTAAGTGCTCGGGCCTGCAACTTTTTCTTCATCTCATCACAGCAGAGATTCTCAGGGCTCTAACCTGCTCATCTTTAACTTAACAGCTTATTTCGATTTATCCTCTAACTCTTAGGTGGGGGTCCGAGCACAGGGCTTTATCTGGTCAAAAGTCAGTGGACTTTTATGTTTTGTTTTTAAGAGTTGAAGTGGAGTTTTCAATTGCTAAAGGCTTGAGATTTATTTAGTTTATCCTTTTTGGGCATGCATAAATAGACATTAATATGGCCAAGCACATGTGAAATGTAGTTGTGAAATCATACACATAAAAGAAATCATTTACTCATATGTTTTTGCCGCCACAATCAGTTTAAAATTTTAGTTACGTTTGTATTGTGTTCCACAGTGATGGAAGTTGATACTTGACCTGCCATCTCCATCTACAACTCCATCTCACTTCCTTCACTGCACACTATTACTTACATTAATAGTTAATACAAATATTCACTTTTATTTGCATTACTTGCACTAGTGGAACTCTGACTGCACTTTCTTCTTAAATTTTTTTTTTTACAACAAGCAGATGGACAATTTAATAACAATTACATCCCACTGAGTCACTTTACACACTTCTGTACTTCTGTCATACATATCTATCCATCCCTTCTGTTAATTCATGTATGTATATACATCTATATACTTTTTTTGTTATTTTGTGTGTGTGTGTGTGTATATATATATATTTATACAGTACAGACCAAAAGTTTGGACACACCTTCTCATTCAAAGAGTTTTCTTTATTTTCATGACTATGAAAATTGTAGATTCACACTGAAGGCATCAAAACTATGAAATAACACATGTGGAATTATATATGGAATTATATACATAACAAAAAAGTGTGAAACAACTGAAAAATTTCATATTCTAGGTTTTTCAAAGTAGCCACCTTTTGCTTTGATTACTGCTTTGCACACTCTTGGCATTCTCTTGATGAGCTTCAAGAGGTAGTCACCTGAAATGGTCTTCCAACAGTCTTGAAGGAGTTCCCCGAGAGATGCTTGGCACTTGTTGGCCCTTTTGCCTTCACTCTGCGGTCCAGCTCACCCCTAAACCATCTCAAATGGGTTCAGGTCCGGTGACTGTGGAGGCCAGGTCATCTGGCGCAGCACCCCATCACTCTCCTTCTTGGTCAAATAGCCCTTGATGCCTTCAGTGTGACTCTACAATTTTCATAGTCATGAAAATAAAGAAAACTCTTTGAATGAGAAGGTGTGTCCAAACCTTTGGTCTGTACTGTATATATATATATATATATATATATATATATATATATTTTTTTTTATTCATACTTATACTTATAGACAGATTATAATTTTTATATACTTTTATATTTATTTTATTGATTTTATTAATTTATTATGTTACTTTACTCTTTTTTATATTGTATTATACATATTTTTTAATATGTAATTTATTTTGCAGTCGTAAAAAGCATTTCACTATATGTCGTACTTTGTATGAAGGTGTGTGAAATAAAATGTAAATTTTGAATTTAACAACGTTATCAAGTAAAAAATGTGAACAAAAGGATACATGCAAAAAACTGAAAAAAGTAAAGAATGCAAATTAACATATTTGTAACTAAGTAGTTTTTTTTTTTTTTAAGTAATTGTAGCAAAGTAACTGTAAATAAGAAAGTCATTGTAATAAAGAGGTAGTAATGAAATAACTGTAATAAAATATTTGTAACAGTAATTATATTAAAATAATTTTAAAAAGTAACTGTAATAAATTAATTATAATGGGGTAGTTGTAACAAGGTAACTAAGTGATTCTAGCGAGGTAGCTATAAGGGTCATTTTTCTTCAAGGAAATTGTAATAAAGTAATTATATAAAAAATTGTAACAAGATTGTAACCAAGTAATTGTAATAAAGTAATTGTATAAAATTGTTATGCAGTAATTGTTTTAACGTCATTGTATTAAAGTAGTTGTGGCATTGTACACCAGTATTTTTTACAAAGTAATCATTTGTAATGAAGAAATTCAATTTCTGTACGTCGGCATGTAAGGGCGTCTACTAAATGGCAGAAATGTAAATTATAAGAAAATATTTTCAACAAACAATTGTAGCAATATAATTAAGCAAATAGTAACACAAATTTTCAACAAAGAAATTGTACAGTACTTTATTGTGTGGTAACGAAACGAGTGATAATGCACTTGTTATTGTACCAAAGTGATTCTAACAAAGTGATTACCTCTGATGTCTGAATGGATTTATCATGCAGCAAAACTACAATTTCTGACCTGCTCATCATTATTGCAGAGACGCTTTCCCTTCATGAGGGCTGTCATTCTTCTGCTTTTTTTATCGTTCCTGTGTGCGTGTATGCCGGGGGGCAGCAGCAGGAAGACCGAGTGGCTCCGGCTGAGCTGAGACCCGGCCCTGGGCTTGACCTTCTCCACAATAATTTCCCAGAGATTCGGACTCCTTGTGGTCAGCTAATTAATAATTTAGACGCCACATTATCTGTCCTGTTCACAGAGTAAGAGCGAGGAGGAGGAAGGATGCTTTATGAAACGGAAAGTCCACTCTCTTGTCCTTCTCCTTACCTTGCTCTCACTCTACTTTTGAGCTCCACAAGGTCGTCACCTCAATAGTTAGCTGTCAAACACTGTTTGTGTTTTTCTGGCTGAGTCCTGGCCAACAAAAGCTTCCTGCCTTGGGAAAGTGTCTTTGAGAATGGAAGGATAAAAGCAAATCCACAGCCAGGCTTGCATTTTCTGGAAGCAATATTGTGTTGTTATTGTTATTATTATTATTATTACGACTTTTATTATAATTATTATTTTTATTATTACTATATTATTATTATTATTATTCATTCATTCATCCATTCATTAATTTTCTCCCGCTTATCCGTAATTCGGGTCGCGGGGGCAGCAGTCTAAGCGGGCCCCCGCCTTCGACTGCTGCCCAATCCCCACAGCACCGTCCCTTACGGTCCCTCCTGCAGGTGGTGAGCCCACGGGAAGGCGGCCTCACGTCACTCCGACATCACGGACCTTGATATTTCCCTCGTTAAGGGCCTTGCTCAAGGGCCCAAGAGTGGCAGCTTGGCGATGCCGGGGCTTGAACTCCAGACCTTCCGATCGGCAACCCAGCGCCTTAACCGCTGGAGCCACCACTCCCCCCAATATTATTATTATTATTACTATTATTATTATTTGTCCACTCTTATTTTTCAAGATGTTGTTAGGATTTTAATTATTTAATGTTGCTTATATTGTCTCATATAGCAAAACACGTTGATGGTTTTGGGTCAATTTATTAAAAATTGATTCTTATTTTTTTAATATATATATATATATATATATATATATATATATATATATATATATATATATATATATATATATATATATATATGTATATATTATATGACAAAAGGCGAAGCTTCATTCAGAGGAGCCTCATTATCTAAGATAGGGATGAGGAAGGTTGTATCCTTGAGCTACATATTGTCTCACAATATTGAGTGGAGTGTAATTCAGCACAGCCTCCAGTGGTGCCAGTTAAGGGCCTTAGACACTCAGCGTCTCATCAGTACTTCACTCAGCCGGGTTAAAAATGGACAGGAATACTGAGACCAATGCTGTGTTTCTGCACTTCATATAAGACAGAGCTTATTTCACTTTTGTTTGACTTGTAACACCAGAAATTGTGTTGGTGTGGTATTATTTTTAGACTTTTTAGAAGGTTCACACAGGTTTATATTTATCTGCAATGTTTTATATTCAACATTAAGAGTGGGACAGATGCTGAGAATGTTGCTGTTTGTTAGGGAATGTTTGTGTATTTTTATTTTTATTCAGATCACATGTCACAAAGATTAAAACTATAGTAAGAAGTCTGATTTGAAAATAAAAGAAAGTACAAATATTTGTGTCAAAAATGTAATGAGTGAAAATAAAAAGTTGTCCAAAAATAAATAGTAAAGTACAGATACCAGAAAAATCTACTTTAAAAAAAATCTACTTAAAATCTACTTAAGTACAGTAACAAAGTGTTTGCACTTTATTACCTCTGTGTTTAAATATAAAATTTCTATGGTAAAATTTCTATGGATTGAAGATGAATTTTGGTGTTTAATGGTGAATTCTCATGGAGAATTTTACCGTTTGATGATTAGTGGTGAACAGTGATGAAGAAAATTTGTTACTGTACTTTAGCTTTATCACGTATCTGTACTATACTGAAGTATTTCAATTTGGGGAGACTTTTACACTAACTTCAATACATTTCAAAGTCAAAAATCTCATTTTTTTACTTAACTAAATATTTTTTTATTGCCACTTTATGGTATCTACTTATCACCAACATACAGTTCAGTATTAGTTCAGCACCAAGTAGAACATTTAAAAAGGAAGAAATGATGGAAGAAACTCTTGCCTCAAACCTGCAACAAAACCTGTGACCTTATTTGCCTAATTTAATTTTTTTATTAGTTAAAAAGATGGTTTTGTACTCATTAAAATTTGCATAGATAGCAATCAGTGTTTCAGTCAGTAATATCATTTTATTAATACGCTATATTTCCAAAAGTATTGGGTCACCTGACCTTTCCTGCTATATGTGGTCCTTTTCCAAACTGTTACCTGGAGGCACTCAATTGTACAGGACGTCTTTAGATGGCGCTATAATAACATTTTCATTCACTTGAACTTGGAAACCCAAACCTGTTCCAGCATTGCGATGCCCCTATGCACAAAGTGAGCTCCTTGAAGATCTGGTTTACATGCTTTGGAGAGGAAGATCTTACATGGCCTGCTATAGAGCTCTGATCTCATCCCTACTGAACACCTTTGGGATGAAATGGAACGCTGACTGCACCCCAGGTCTCCTCACCCTACATCAGTACTTGCCTTTTGTAACACCCATATGGCTGATGAACACAAGTATCCATAAGCACACTCCAAAATCTAGTGGAACATCTTCCCAGAAGAGTGGAGGGAATTGTAAGAGTGAATTGGGACTAAATGTGGAATGCAATGCTCATTTATGACTAGGTGACCCAACACTTCTGGACATAGAGTTTAGATCGGTGTTCTAAGAGTAACATTAACATTCGAGTCTTTTTATATAAACTGAGTTGATTAAGCAAAGAGTCTTGGTGTCATAGTGTGGCTATAATGTTTCTATTAATATATATATTTTCAAAATATTTTGTCATCACATACGAGGGGGAACCATGGCAAATTAAATTTGAATATAATACAGTTTGGTATAATGCGACATTTACTCAATCAAGTTTTTGGACCTTAAAAGGAAAAACTTTGGAAACCTCTGATTTGGTCCAACCTCACGAAATATTTTTTGTTTGTTGTAATTTGCAACAGGTAAAATCTTCATCTTCAATCTTCAAAAGTCATTATTATATGTTTGTATTTATTTATTTATATCATTAATTCCCATATCGCTAATTCCCATGTTAGGCCCTTGTTGAAAATGCATGGTATCATTGGCCCCAAACATGATTTGGTATATGATCCAATTAAAGTAAAGTCTTTGTGGTGCGCCTCGCTGTTTGACGGCCCTCAGCCGAGGGTGAAATTAGAAATTACTTTCATTGATCTTTTCCATTGTTTTTTTTTTTTCCGAGGCTGTGAACCTCTTGTGGCTCTTAGCTGATTGAAAGGCCATGTCAAGACGGATTCGAAAAATGGAATAGTTGCATCATAGTGTTACTCTTTGTTAGGACCTACCATTTATCAGCCATAAAACAGGAGGCAAGAAAGGGGTGGCATTTAAATATTCAGAACTATGCTAATGCTAGGTCCTGTTTGGGGGAGTTTTGTGTGTTTTTTAGAGCATGTATTAAAGCAGAGTGATTCATTACCTCAAGGTCTCGTTATCGTTTCGGCACACTTTGTGAAGAAAAACAAAGGATAACATTTTCAAACCAGCCTGGATCCTCGGGAGCGATTTCAAATGGTATTGTTAGCTATGTAGTTATTTACAGTTATGCTTTTTCAATAAAAGTTGGTGTCTGGGACCTTATTTATAATATTGAGACAAATGGAGGCACGGCCATGAAAGGCACTCGGCTGATTAACTTGCACGCAATGGCTTTTTATCTGTTGCCCGTTTGATGTATTACGTCTTTTTAAGGCTCGGTCGAATGCAATCACAAGCTCTTTCATTGCACGGAGCTCTTAGATGCACGAGATTGCCTGTCGCTTCCCAGGGGAGGTGCTCCTTCAAAATTATTGACTAGCGGACGGTGAGGGAGTGTACGTGCTGAGCATGCGTGTGTTTATGTTTGGGAAGACAGGGTCATTAAGAGGGCAGAGTTCAGAAAATCGGAAATGACAAGCCAATTGCTTAATGACTATTGCGTTTGTACAGTTCGAGCAATTTATCTCGTCTGAATTAAAGCAGGACCGCCTTGTGTGTTCAGGCTCTTTTTTATATTATTCAAACCTTCTTTTGCTTTTGCCTCTGCATCCTGACTGTAGCAAATTCTCGTTCTATGGTCAGGTTATTTGATGAGAAAGCACCGAGGTTTACAAAGAAAGAGCAGAAATGAATAAGTGCTGAAGATCTGAATCTCCTGCCCCATGTTTGGCCCCTAGAGATGAATGTAGCAAAAAGGCTGACTCAGGTTTTTCAAACTAGCCGACTATTGTATGGAGTGGACTTTGTTGCCGCCTCTCTTCATGCCCTGTTGCTAGAGTGCTAGTGGGGAATTTCCTGCCTCTTTTAAACTTGTGAATGGGTGTGTTTCCATGCCAAAGCGCAGCTGCATAGCCTCGTCAGGGGTCCTTGTCCTCCACCCTTCAGCTTCTCTTATTGTGACACAGTGATTGCAAGTCTTCCCTCCTGGAAATTCTCAATAACAACTTCTTATCGCATGAGTCTGAACAGTTTCTTTAATCTCTTCCCATCTCCCAAAATGGCAATGCTCTTAAAGTACTTAAGCACAGACACTGTCTTGTCGTTACTTGATTCGTTATTCACCAATGAAATCAATCATTGGTGAGACAGAAAATCTCGCTTAAATAAAAAGCAAAGCAAGGACATGTTCTGAAATAAATAAATTTTACAACAAAAAAAAGAAACATCTTGAAGGAACCATTTCAGAATGATCCATATTGCTTCTTTGTCCAGGAGATGTCTGTATTGCCAGCGACCGCTGACCAGAGCCAATAAAACAAGAGGCCTGCTTTGTGAGGAGAGAAAGCAACATGGACTCGGCATGTGACCTTTGCTCCGCCTCTTCCCGCCACCGCAGCAGTGTTCTTCCATGTCTGTGTCGTAACAAAAGCGGAAGGTCCTGCCCTCTTAAACGGGCTAATGCCCCCCCTGAGGCTGATAATTGACAGCTAATCCTCTTATCCTCCGTTAGGAAGGATACCTCTGCAGTAGCATTTCTAGCAAGCTTCGTTATTTTGCTGCATCATCTTTCAGCAAAAACAGACACATGAGTGAGGTGGTAGTTTAGTAGTTATGGCATTGGAACTTTAACCCCAAGGTCAAAACCCTGCCACGCCAAGCTGCCATTGCTGGGCCCCTGAGCAAGGCTCTTAACTCCATCGGCACTCAATTGTATGAATGAGATAAAAAGAAATTGTAAGCCGCACTGTATAAGGGAGTAAAATCATGGCAGTGATCTCCAGGAATATAAATCTGTAACCACCACTGCTTTATGGAATGATTTTGCCAATTATTTTTGTTTTGCTACACATTGTGATCATTATGATAGCGATATGCATTGGTGAACTTGGATTTGGTGGTGGGCGAAGTACACAAACCATGTACTTGAGTTTAAACTACATAAAAAAATATATTATATATATATATATATATATATATATATATATATATATATATATATATATATATATATGAGAATTCTTCAAGGCAGGCAGAGAAGGCACTTGAAAATAAAGAATTAGTTTTTCTTTTCAATTACTTAAAAGAAATCGTGTAAATAAGGACAAGGGTGTTGTGGCAAAGTCAGAGTCAGGAGTTTCTTCCATCATTTATTCCTCTTAAAATGTTCTGCTTGCTGTTGAACTGATGCCAAAGTGTATGTTGGTGATAAGTAGATACACCAAGCAGCAATGGAAACAAGTTCAAAACAGAGCGCAGGCTCTACTCTGATTGATGGATTGTTGCATACTTGACTCTTTTTTTTTTTTTTTATCCACTCATACATAGAAGAAACAACCGATTCTGCAAAATATAGTTGGGTAAAAAGTACAATGTTTGAGTTTGAAATGTAGTGAAGTTAATGTAAAAGTCTCCCCAAATGGAAACAGTTCAGTAGAGAACAGATACATGAAAAAACTACTTAAATACAGTAACAAATTACATTTACTTTGTTACACTCCACCACTGATACATTTTAGCAAAAGTCAATATTTTTTGGATCTTGCCATACCAAGAGTCACAAAAATGAAACTGGAGCCGTAGCCAGAATGTGCAAGGCAGACAAAAATTATCATCGTGGTTTGCATATTGTAAGATTCATTGACATTTGGATTGCAAACATCAAACTGACAAACAAATCAGGTTTGCTGCTTTGTGGGTTTAGTCACTGTAGAGGTCGTCAAACAGGTGTTTCATTTGTGGGTGCTTTTGATTTACCTGCCAATTTACATCCTTGTCTTATCTTAAGAATAAGGTGTACTGATGGTGGAAAAGAGGTTTCTCCACAGGCATGCTGGGTTTGCTATCTGTGATAGGGTAAGGTAAGCTTGACAATCTGGGAGGCTCGGACAGAGTGTGGACACCCTGGTAGGGCTGTATGAAGTATATCCTACTAGATACTAGTCCCATGGCACTTTAAGAACCTGTAGGCTTCTTCATAAGAATCTGGAATCTCTTGGTTTGGGGATGGAGAAGTACTGGTTGCATGGATTGGTGTGATCTTCTCAGCATGATTCTGGGGCAGAGAATAATGGAAGGAAATATTTGAATGATTAGTATGATAACAATTAATTAGTGTTCATGTTTTTATCAACGCATCCAGGTCAGGAGTCTATACAGATTATCTGCGCAAGTTGGAAAAATATGGCTTGGGTGTTTTGGGGGTATCTGCATACTAATTATTGTAGATATGTGTTTTGTGAAGTTATTTTGTGAAGATGGGTGCATGTGGTCCATCTGGTGTTTTATGTTAGTTACTGGTAGTCTCTGATTTATGATGGTTCGACCTATGGTTTTTCGATCTTACGATAGCGATGAGACAAAATGATTTTATGTTTAGCACAGCAGGCAAACTTAATATTTTTATTTTTATATTTCTGGTGTTTCGAATCCCAGTTTCCTTTTTATCGCCGTCGCTGGACACTAAAACAGAAGGCACTGATTAGTCTTATCAGCTAGCGGTGTGCTTCGTAGCTCTACCCTCCACTCACAAACTGGCAAACAGTATGGTAATGCAAATTGCTTTGTTTTGCTATATTATGTACTATTATTTGAAAATTATTAACAAATAACAGTATACGACCAAATACTAATCACCATGCCTTAAGACTCCTGGGTGGGCTAGGCCATGTCTTGACTTACGCTATTTTGAAGTTACAATGGGGTCATTTACATTTTATTTCATTTAAACGACTGAGGAGTTGAGGGTCAGGGTCCTTGTGGTGACAGCTTGATGGTGCTGGGATTTAAACTCAAAACTTTGTAATTAACTCAAACTCAAAAATCCAATACTTCTTCATCTACTACGTCCGTCAGTCAAATGCTGTGAAATTCAAGAGGGTCTTTAGTGACAGAATTCAAAAGACGTATACCATCTGAACAATGACTTGATGGCAGCAGGGCAAATGCATCATGGATTAATACAGCATGTAGCCTTGTTGCCCAAGGTCTCCTTTACCTTTAAAGCATCAGACTTTAATGCACTCCTTTGTGTTGTCCTTTAAGCGATGTATCAATGACCCAGCAAAAACATGTGCACAGGCATTTGTTAAGCTGTTATCAATGGCATCTCGGAATTCATATGAGTGACAAACAGGATGGAAACACGGTGACGGATGAGCAGGAATCCTATAGCAGTGCTATATATTCGAGCAGGATGTCAATGCTGCCGAGATAAGCGCCATATATATTTCGACTTTTGACAGGAGGTGAGAGAGAAGTCAAGTAGGAATGATTACAGCTACCTAGGAGTACAAATAAGCACGACTGGACAAGATATACAGAGAGAAGATCAATTCACATAAATGCCTCGTTTTACACGTTGCTTGTCCGAAATGCTGGAAATTGAATTTAGATGAGTTGCATCCCACTTATGGTAATGGATCCTGCCTTTCGGCTCATCTCCACAAGCGTTTTTATTCTGCCTTGTTGCCTCGCAGGTTTTAGCCTGCCGAGCTTAATTGGTGAGATGCACATCTTTCACCGTGTATAATGAGACAAACACCTCATTTTCACTTAATAAAAACTATTCTTAAGTATTTTTTACTTCTTTTTAGAATGTATTGGATGCACAATGTGCTGTTTGGAGGTGGTTGTGTCACTGGGAATGCAATGTAACTGTACAAGACGAATGTGTGTGCTAGTAAATCTTCTTCAGGATCTCCAGTGGGAACAATGATAGATTTTGGTGTTTGTTGAAAAATATTTGTTTAATGGTAAAAATTGGAGTAGGAAACATTTACTGATTGAAGGCAAATACTGTAGTTGGTATTTTATTGAAACCTTTGTTGTGTGTGATGGTTAGAATGTTGGTTTTTGATGTAACCCTCTGGTGATTGATGGTAAGAATGTTGGTGTTTGTTAAATAGAATGTTGGTGTTTGATGATGCAAATGTTGGTGTTTGATGAGAATGTTGGTTTGGTGGAAAGAATGTTGATGTTTGATGTAAACTCTTAGTGCTTGCTAGTAGTAATGTTGGTGATGGATAATAAGAATGTTGGTGTTTGATGTAAGCTGTTGGTGATTGATGATAAGTATGTCAGTGTTTGGTGATAGGAATGTTAGTGTTTGATGTAAACTTTTGGTGTTTGATATTAAAGATGTTGGTGTTTGGTGATGAGAATGGTGGTTGATTAAAGCTGTTGGTGTTTAAGAGTAAGAATATTGGTGTTTGATTAGAATGATGGTGTTTGATGTAAGCTGTTGGTGATTGATGATAAGTATGTCAGTGTTTGGTGATAGGAATTGTATTGTTTGATGTAAACTCTTGGTGTTTGATATTCAAGATGTTGGTGTTTGGTGATGAGAATGGTGGATGATTAAAGCTGTTGCTGTTTGAGAGTAAGAATGTTGGTGTTTGATTGGAATGTTGGTGTTTGATGTAAACACTTGATGGCTGATGGTAGAAATGTTGATGTTGATGTTGAGAATGTTGGTGTTTAATGTAAGCTATTGGTGATTGGTGATAGGAATATTGGTGTTTGATGGGAATGTAGGTTGATGTAAGCTGATCGTAATTGGTGCTAAGAATGTTGGTGTTTGATGATGAAAATAATGTTGGCATTTAATAAGAATGTTGGTGTTTGTTGATAAGAATGTTGGTGTTTGATAGTAAGTAGAAGGAAAAAGCTTGTACCTCTCACCCCAGTTACTCACCTGTTGTTTTTTTTCTGTTGCCAGGTGGTTTATTGCTTGCTGGCTTATTAAATAAACCCCTTGTACATTTATCTAACAGCTTCGCTGATTTTCTGACGAGTGACTTCATATTATAGCTGTCAAAGATACAGTAATTAAATATAAACAACAACTATTTACAGACAGGAGTAGCAGAAGGAAGGTAAAAAAAAAAAGGTAAAGCATGATACATACACTTTAGTAATACTTTCGTTTATTGTAGTAATAATCATAGATTTCGAAAAAGTTTCATGTAGCATGTGAATTTTTTTCAGTAAAAAAAAAAAAGCTGGTCATCTGTAGGGCAAGAAGGTTAATATGTGTGTGTATTGTGTAGGGAAATTTCAGAAGAGCTGTAGAGGTGATCAATACCATTCAATTTGGAAAATTCCATAAATTGATCCACTGATTTATGCTGATGAATATTGCACTACAGGGAGGGGTGAAGGGGTTCTGCTGAGATTGATTTCAGCTTTTCATTACTGAGGGTTTTTTTTTATTTTATTTTGCTTGATGGTTCGCAAGAGTGAGGTCAGATCCTGTGTCGTCACCCAGACCTTCATAGCGGCAGTTTAAAAAAACAACAAAAAAAACAGAATAATAAATGTTTATAATTAAATTATATATATTTTAAATGTGTATTATGATAGTTGTGAATACTATAATTTTTTTCATTAAGCAGTTAACAGAAACTATAATTGAAAAAGTGTTTTTCAAATTATAAATATGAATAAATGGTACACAATAAGACTGGTGTTGGCTGAAAAATTTTAGTATTTAATGAAGAATGGATTTGATGGAGAATATTTGTGTCTAATGATTAAACTGTTGGTGTTAAACACAAGAGGGTCCAAATGTTGGTGTTTGATGGTTTGAACTGGTGTTTGTTCGTAAGAATATTGGTGTTTGATAGTTTAGAATGTTAGTGTTTGGTTGTTAAAATGCTAGTGTTTGAGGATCAAAGTGTTTGTGTTTGTGTTCGGTGGTAAGAATGTTTGTGTTTGTGAGAATGTTGGTCTTCAATGGTCTGAATTTGTTTTATTTGATGGTGTGAATTTTGGTAGTTGATGGTGAGAATGTTGGTGTTTGATGAAAGTTTTTTTTATGAGGAATTTAGGTGTTACATGGCAACTGTTGGTGCTTAATAAAGAATAGATAGATAGTTACAGATAGATACAACTTTATTGTCATTGCAGTACAGGTACACAACAACAAAATGCAGAAATACCAATAGTAGCATTGTGCAAAGTTACAAGTGCAGATGAATATGTAAATTTATTTCCAACCATTAAATATATAGGCTTTGAACAGTAAAAAAAGTACAGTAACAATAAACATGTATAAGATCTATAAGCGAAATGAAAATTTGTAATATGTTCAAGAGGTGTGTAAAGCACAATATGTGGAGAAATGTAGATATATAAATTGAGATATGTGCACTTTACAATGGTACAGAAGATATATACAGTGTATATACAGGTGGTAGACAGATATATAGATTATAATCTCGGATATGCTATTAATACCTGTGTCTAATAGTAAAACTGTTAACTGTTTTCCTCATTAAAGGTCAGATTGTTGGTGTTTGATGAGAAGCATCAATTTTGTTGGTGTTTGATGGTAAGAATGCGTTTGTGTAGGATGTAAACTCTCAGTGCCTGATGGTCAGAATGCTAGAGTTTGTGTTCTAAGGAATATCAACATAAGTATTACAGATGTATATAATCAAATTTAATTCAATTTGATTTTTAAATTGCTTTTAACAATAACAATTCACAGAACTAAATTAATTATGAATATGAATTTTTAAAATTATAAATTCATCCTTATGAGTTTATCCCTAATGAGCAAGCCAGAGGTGATGACAGCTGGTGAGGGAAAAACTTCCTGAGACAATATAAGGAGGAAACCTCGAGAAGAAACCAGACTCAAAGGGGAACATGTTCTTATCTGTGTATTTATTCATTAAAGCTCCTTTATTGTTAAAAAAATATTGTCCTAATTTGACTTCTGATACTCTAAAATCATAGAATTTAATACATGGTGACTTTACCAACTCAGTCTTCCAGTCCCGTAGATGAAAACGGAATAATGTTTAGTAATAGAAGAAATATATAAATAAAATCTAACCACATTATTTCTACATTAAGATTTTTATCAGAGAGAAAATCTTTCAGGATCGATTCAACACCGGAGGGCTTTTGGGAGAACAGATCATCTGCTTGCTCTTTAGTTAGTGTTTATTCATGCGCATGATGAACGTCCCTGAGAGAGCGCTATCAAAGCTAATGATGACTCCATAAAGGCCAATAAAAAAAGTAAACAGCTGTAAGTGTGTTGCGGTTTTGTGTCCTTTTTTTTAATACTAACTAATTGAAAGAGGGTTTCGAGGGCCTAGCAGAGTAAAGCCATACTAATCAATATGTGAATGAGAACACGGATTTGGAGTTAGCCATTGTGCATCAGCGGCTCTGTTTTAGTCGATGTAGGAGAGTGTGCACTTGGTTGATGGTTAATGGTCAGGAGGTGTTTGAAAAAAAAGCTCGGCCTCGGGCTCGGCCTCTCTCTTAAATGATCACACTAATAGGGTGAGCTAGGTTAGCTAGTTTTACAGTCGCAAGAGCATCAGCATTGAGACCCAGACAAATTAAGAAGTATTTCTCCTGTTTTGTTTTTTGTTTACTCCATCCAGATTATACCCCACATCTTTCCCGCTCTTCTGAGCTTTCGTTTGGTGATCTTAGGGGCTGAAAACATTGCTTTTGTTCCTCGAATACTAACACTCACATTTGCTAACACACACATTTGTGCTACTTTTGTGGCTAATCGCAATGTCAAATCCCTGTTTAGAATGAGTATTTTCCTTAATATGATATGCTAAATGCACCAAGGAGTAAAATAATAAACAAGAAGATGTTTGGGGAGTTCGAAAATGTTGACCTAGCAATTTTAAGCTGCAAACAAGAGGCTAAATGAAGCACCAGCTCTGTTTCCTTTCAGAGGTTTCCGTAAAACCTCTGAAAATCCGTGACACAATTTTTGGGTAGGTCCAATATAAGTATAGCTGGCCAACCCTCCCAGATAATTAGCCTCAGTCTCCCAGGATGCTTTGCACTACGTGGTTATTTTCCTGTACTAGCATACACAAATTTTTTTCCCCTTACTAAATATAAATATAAAATCTTTACTGTAATTTAACAAACGCTCGATTTGACACCTGTGAGGAAAAAATCTTGTCTTTATGTACCCCAATATAAAGATTAGCTCTGCACCTCATGTGGACCAGATTGTTATGTTGATACGAGTTCCTGACTTGAGTTTATTGTTACAACTATTTTCAAGAAATCTATAATTTTTGTGTTTAGTATTTAGTACATATAATACAAATATAATTGTGTAAAATAATATATAAACAAATAAATAAGAAATATTTAGTACAAATAGTAAAATTTCTTTATACGTAACAGAACATTCAAATGTGGACAGATTTCTTGGGACTCGAGAAAAAAGAATCCACAATTTTCGCTGAAAATTGGAATTGGAATTGTATTGAAAATGAATTGGCATCCATCATTGTGCTTGTGCAATAAGTTCATCTGTGCTAAGTGTCTACTAATTAGGGGAGGTAGCTCAGCGGTTTAAAAAAAAATTGGGGTTTCAAGCCTAGTTAGCAACATGTTGCCATTTTTGGGGCCCTTGAACAAGGCTGTTAACCCTCTGTGCTCCAGGGGTGCTGTATCCTGGTTGACCCTGCGCTCTGACTATGTGAAGAAAAAATTTCTTAATTTCAGAACTTTCTTCAAAATTTTTGAGTTTGTGAAATTCTTGTGCCCCGAGCCATTTATTAAATTCGCCTTATTTACTATATGGGGTATTAAAATGTTTCAAGATCGTCACAAAAAAGTACTTTATTTGTCTACGTTGACACACCTTCAAAACCCTAGCGCTCCTGCCAATTCTGGAATGTGCCATGGAAGTCTTCTTTTTGAAGCTTGTCAATTCATGCTGAATTTCCTCAATGGTGTCAAAACAGTGATATTTGAGCTGGTTCTTCATCTTCGGGAACACCAAATCTGGTGAGAAGGGTTTGTGTGAAAATAAGATCATGTGGATTGTTCTCAGACAATCATCATGCAAAACGTTAAACGAACGGGCATGTTGAAGGTCTTCCTGATCTCTCGTCGTCTTCCAGCGATGTTCTTTTTGCTCTTGAAGCGTTTATTGCAGCATCACCGTATGTCAAACATCTCTGTGGCAAATTTTGCCCAGTTCCATGCAGAATTTCACGTTTGCTCTTCTAACTTGATGAAATCGCAGACGTGGTCAGAGTAGCGCCAGTTACACTATTAGTCTCGAAAGTTTTTGACACCACCTCATATATAGCACAGGGACTGCTAAAACCTTCTTTAGTAAAAGATGCTGCCTCGATTGGCTGTCTGAAGTAGTGTCCACCATTAGCCCTTTCTGTGATCAATGGGGTAAGAAAGGGTGTGGGAAACACATGTCTGGAAGCCTCCTGTTCCTTATTACCCCCACAGAGGAGGTAAAGGGGCCATCAGGGTTGTCTTCAGGGCTGACAGTCTGATTCATGTTTTGATTAGTTTAATCCAGCAAGCCCAGAAAAAATAAGCTCACTCTGGCCACTGGAGGACCTCTGTCTTTATTTCTCACTTTCTCTCTCCCTCTTTTGGTCTCTCTCACTCTTAACTCATCTGTGTTTCAGCCTTTCTTTCTGAGAACGATGAAACCGAGCTGTCGCTCTCTAAAAGATAGCATCGCCAGCTGACGCCCTACACAGCGGCGTATCTCAACCCGACCGCTTTTAGTTATCGGGGCCACCATCAGGGTCAAGGCTGATGGATCATAGAGAGGTTTTTACATTAACAGGAAGGGAAAGAGCCTGTCCGTGGCCCTGCGATGCTGGATCATACCTGCACGGTTGAAATTAGATGCTATTTTTGGGTGGGGGTGGAAATAATGGAATCCGGGATAATGGATTAATTAACAAAAGGTTAGAGGACAAAAGATTCTTCATCAGGTTCCTGCTGAATCTCATTTATTCAGGTAACTATTGACTGAGAAGCGCATGATATCCGGGAAAGATGTATTTTTTAAATTAGTTTTTTTTTTTTTTTTTTTAGTTTCCTGCGATAGAAGAGTGAAAAAGGAAAGAATCCAAAATAAATAATGATAGCTGAGTTATACCTGGAAAATGATCTCAGTTTCATTACATTACATTCATTACATGTAACACTGTTATCTAAAAGTAAAAGGTGACGATACAAGTAATTATTTTTACAGAAAAACTGTCGTCAAAGGTAATAGCATGCTAACAGTGCAAAGTCTTAGAGCACCGCAATTTCTCTTTCCGTTTCAACATAAAACAGTGAAAAAATTCCCAAGCAACACAAATTTGTGTTCTGCATTCAATCTGCATTAAAGAATGGAACCTTGTGCTTTTTATCCATTTATAGCAATCGTTTTATAGCAATAATTTATCAATAATCTTCCAGGAAAAAGTCTGATCTTACGTTTTAGCAACTAGAAACAATAGTTTTGTCTTTTATTTTTCCACAAAAAGTGCTAACTTCTAAATCCTGGATATTTCTCATGTCTGAGAACCCAAAGCTACAGTTTTTCGGTCTAATTTCAAAGCTGACACAGAAGACTGGAGACTCTTTCCATGAAGGAAAGAAAGGTGCTGGGGTCAGCCATGATACAGCACTCCTGGAGCACTTAGGGTCATGGGCTTGCTCGGCGCCCCAAGAGTGGTAGCTTGGGCTTGAACCCCCGACTTTCTGGTCAGTAACCCAGAACCTAAATCACTGAGCCACCACTTCCTATATTTATTGCCTCACAGAGAACAATCACTCAAAATGCCACCATATCAACAATCACTCGGGTTTTTTTACCATTTAGGTGAAATGTTTGCTTAGATAAATGCCTGTGCAAGTTGTTACTATGGGACAGATCATTTGTATTAATGAATGCATTAACGTGAGCCAGAGTTTGCACTTTATTCTGCTTTAAAAAAAAGTACATGTATAGGATCTCCTATATTTACGGTATATTCATTTTATTACAATTTCTGCGAGCCTCCAATTTGGACATCATAATCTGCTTAGAATAAACGGACAAACGTTTGTGAAAACCTGCAGAACAACATTCGTACGTCATTCTTTGAACATCCCATTCAACAATTAATCTCTATTTGCTGTTATAGTAAGCTCCACAATTCCGGGACGATATTCCACTGTGTTTGTGTAGATTTGTATGTACATTTCGTGCCACCCAGATGAGGATGAGGATGAGGTTCCCTTTTCAGTCTGGTTCCTCTCAGGGTTCTTCTTTATACCATCTATGGGAGTTTTTCCTTTCCACAGTCACCACTGGCTTGTTTATTAGGGACAAACTTACTATTATAATTTAAAAACTTATCTTTTATCACTAGTTTATCTGTGTAAAGCTTCTTTGAGACAATGTCCATTGTTAAAAGCTCTAAACAAATAAAACTGAATTGAATTAAAATGAATTTGTGGATATTAATTAAGCCACAAGAGCACTAATAAAGCTGAGGTCAGAGCTCTACAGCAGGTCATTCAAGATCTTCCACTCAAACGTGTAAAGCAAAATCTTACTGGAGTTGGCTTCCATGCTTGGATCTTGTAGTTCAAGGGAGGAAAAATTGAATATTACTGCATCCAGAGACTCATTTTACAATTGTGTGCTTCCAAATCTGTGGTAGCAGATTTCAAAAAGTCAAATGTCCCAATATATTTGGTACATAACAATAAGCATAATTAGCTTATATGCCTCGTGCTCGTTCTATATTGCTTGCCGTTTCAGAGGGCGTATCCAAAGAGCCCAAAGTCAAGGTTCTGGCGGATTATCATGGCTGTCGACGGCACTGTTTCGAGTTACTCCGTGCACCTTGCTAAATAGGTTTAAATTTTTAATTTGCTCGGGTACAAAGATCACATCATCGGAGGATAGCGTAGCTGTAATTTATTTAAGATGTCCTCTCAGCGGGGAGAGTGAGAGTTATTTTTGTTTCAGCTGAGGAGGAGAAGTGGATATGGGAGGTCTCGCCTGTCTCAGCGTACCTGAAGGTCACACCATGAGCCTCACAGGCGAACAGAGCGATCAGAGCTACACAGCTTGTTTGAATAGCGTGCCGTGGGGACGGAGGAAACCATTTGAGTGTGGACGTCTTTGTTGGTCTTAATTGAGCGGGAAGAACGATCGTGACATTTCAAGCGATTTCAATGCTATGGCTATACACTGGAGCGATTGGAGATACATTTAGAGAAGGAGTAGGTGCTTTTACTTGTCACACGTACATTAGAGCACAGTGAAATTCTTTCTTCGGATATTCCTGTGATGTTAAGAAGCTGGGGGTCAGAGCACAGAAATAATACGGGGTCCCTGGAGTTAAGGGCCTTGCTAAAGGGCCAAAGAGTGGCAGCTTAGTGAGACTGGGGGGAAGTTAGGGCGAAGAAACGCAAAGTATAAAATTGCTTGTTTTTTTTTATTAACATAATTTATTTTAACACTTTTGAACATCGCCGGTTTAAATTGTTTTCAAAACAAATTTATGTAAAATGTCACCTTTGCAAATTTAAAAAAAATGTAATTGTATAAATCAAACTAATTCAATACACTTTTTAATTATATTGATTAAATTGAGTATTCGATTCAATCGGCACAAAGTAATTTGATTAAATAAAATTAAACAAATGGAAAAATGTTAATTAAATTGTTTACATTTTTTTAACCCTATTTCGGTAATAAAAGTGTGTGTGTGTGTGTGTGTGTGTGTGTGTGTGTGTGTGTGTGTGTGTGTGTGTGTGTGTGTTTTACATTTAATATTCACATGTTTTACATGATATACAGTATATGTTCTACTTGACAATTCAACGTATTTCAGCATAACAAATGTCTGCACATAAGAAACCCACAAGACAGTTATTTATATATTAAATATTTTTATTTATAAATTAATTGATTCCTTTCATCCTTATTTATTTAGTCTCTCTCTCTCTCGCTTTGTGGAATTTGAGGAAGTTCTACTTATTTAACAAAAAAATTATTGACGCTGGACATAAAATGCAAAAGAATCCATATCTCTAAATTGTTATTAAAAAACGTTGCCAATAACAGGAAGTCATCAATGCAGAACAAAAAGATTTTCTCACATGTGCAGTACGAATCATGTTTTCAGTACGGATCAAGAAGCCACAGTGACACGTACCAAGAAAGAAAGTAATGTGTGTGTCTGTGTGGTTGTGTGTGTGTGTTTGTATGTGTGTTTTAGGTTGGCATTTAAAAACTAAGGACTCATTGCATTAATTCACTAGTGCTAAAGAAGTTTGATATACGCTGTATGAAATTTCATTTCAGTAAAAGCCTTAATTAACCCTTGAAACGCTTTTCCCCCTGATCACACATCACCAATGACCAATGTCATCAGCATTACATGTTAATGCACGTGTCTAAGTGCTGATCAGCAGTAATTTATTACATTTGTCATCAAAGCCGCCACTTATCTGTGATGGGGAATATTTTTTCCTCATTCCGGCTGCTGGACTTTGCCGGGGTTTGATCATGCAGCTCATCCTTAATGAGTGTGGATTAAAAAGGATGATCCGAGCTTTGCAATCCGAGACTCGCTTCAGGCCTCTAGAGGTCAAAGTCCAAATCCTTTCCGAGCACATATTATTTTTTTGGGTGTGTTTTTTGTTTTTGAATATTTTTTTAATGTCAATGTCAGTAGCACTCTTCCCATGAGTGGATACACAGTGATCATACCTGATTATATGCTTCACTAACTAATTTTCTTGCACATATTCGACAGATTGCTACTACGACTGATTTCCGGTTTGTTTAATATCTCTGGAGGCCATTTACTGAATTACAGCCGTGCGTTCGAAAAGAAAACGTGTAATGGTGATACCGTTGAGTTCACTGTATTATCATTATGTGTGTGTCTGTGTGTGTGTGTGTGTGTGTGTGTGTTAATGATTTATAGTAATTAATCCACCAGACCCTGTCCGGTATCCTGGACACATCTGTGGCTGTGTCGGCGAGGGCTGAAGGACACTGAGCATTAAAGCTTTGCTTTTTTAAATTCCATATCTAAATGTATATTTCTAAGATACACACTATACAGACAAACGTTTGTGGACACCTAAACATAAGATTTGCTTTTTGAACGGCTTTATCCACATTTAGTCCTCATTTGCTGTTATAGTAACCTCTACTCTTCTGGTAAGATGTTCTACTAGATTATTTGGAGATTTTGTGGAGATTCATTCAGATATAAGGGTGTTACTAAAGTCCAAAACTGATGTAGGTGAGGTGTGGAGGCCTGGGGTGCAGTCTGGTCTTCTAGCGGAAGTGAAGGGAAAATTTTCTTTTGGCTTACACATCCAAAGACATCAAGAACAATCGTGTGCCTCTAAATATGTGGTAACAGTTTGGGGAAGAACCATATATGGCAGGGAAAGTCAGGTGTCCCAATACTTTTGTCCATATTGTGTTAAGTGGCTTGCCTAGATTTGCAATAAGGTACTGTATATCAGTTGTGGATGGATGGATGGATGGATAGATGGATGGATAGAAGGATGGATGGATGGAAGGATGGAAGGATGGAAGGATGGAAGGATGGAAGGATGGATGGATGGATGGATGGATGGATGGATGGGTATTGCCCTAAGTGTTGTATCTATCAGTGCTGCATATAGTGATTGCTGTTGGGACAAACAACCTCCTGTACCACTGCTTTCTACAGCCGAGCTGAATTCATCCTCTGCTGAAGGGCTCCGCTGTTTCATCAGTAGGTCGTGGAGGAGACACTGTTTATAATCCAGAATGTGTGTGACTTTAGTGGCATTTTCTTTCCTGACCCACAATGGTAATGTGGCTGGTTGAAGTCTTCGATCTCCTGCAGTCCATCACCATCTCTTTGGTCTTGGCTACATCGAGGAGTAGATTGTTTTCGATGTAACACAATGGTACATCATTAAAACAAGCTATTCATGTGACACTTTCTAGCCAATCAGAATCAAGAATTTGACAGCGCTGAATTATAAAGCATTATAGTCCTGAACTTGATGTTATTTACACATTAACGCCTTATAAAACTCATTTATGGAGGTTCCCTGGTTCTTGAACCAGGTTTGGCTTCATGTTCGGCTTTGAGCACGAATCTTGGATTGCATCGTGTAAATAAAAACCACCTATGTGTATATATACATTTCTGTCTAGATCTTTCTTGGCTGTTTTCATTGTAATGCCTTTTATATCCTCAAATTATTCGTTTCCATCATTTCAGCGTTTTCAAAACCCCCTTTCTATTGTAGGCCCTCCAGTTTCATCTTGACCCCGAGCCATTGTGGGTGATTATTATTCAGCTGTTCCAGAGAGCCTCTGCTTAAATAATGAGTGCTTTTGCACTTATCTGCACTAAACATTCTCGCTATTGCAACTCTGATTCAGAGCGTCTGGAGCCAGAGAGAAATTTACAAGCCGTGAATTCCGTTTTGGGAAGCGACGTTTGAAGAGAACAATGAATTAGTATTAGTGGAGTGTATTGGCTGCATGTGCTAGACGACTGGACTGTGGCTCCATGTCTCGCTCTTACAGCATGTGGATAATCGCTTTCTTGTGGTTCAACATCTCTGCGCTGTGTACATTCCCATTACTTGGCATTTGTTCTCTCTGAGTCGACGCCCACTACGGTATTCTGGCAAATTGCAGCATGAAATCTGTAGTGCTGTAACTGCCAGTAAGCCTTCACTACAAAGTGTTGCATACAAATTAGCTTAACAGCCCAAGTCCAATATGTGAGACCTGGCCGGGACTGTGCGCCATGCATCCGGCGTGATTTACAGCTGGTCTTAATGTTCATTTCTTAATGTTTCCCAAAAGCATTGGATCTGACTCATATCTTCACCCGCAGTGTCAGAATCACGCCCTCATGAAGGATTTGTTTTCAAATACGGGTTTTGTATTCAAACCCATTTCCTAGCGTCCCTGTGCGAAACGGATGTAGGTGCAGGCCAAACGTGCAGTGGTCATGTTGCTCACGCAGTCCAAATAAAAAGATGAAGACTGATTGAGCATCTCTGGACGGCTCACAGGTATCGAGATCCTGTTTCATTTTTTATTATTTTTTTTATTTAATCATATGGCAGACAGCGAGAGGGGAAATTGTTAAACTACCCCTGCAACCTCATCCCCGTAATTGAATTCGTTATTAAAGTGCCAGTGTTAAGCCATAGCTCTGTCCATTCAAATAGCATAATCTTTGACCTTTATGTTGCTTAGCAACCAGCACTTACTGTTACCCAAATCCACTGCACGGTGAATGAATTGATTATGAATGTTATGATTTTATTTTGACCTGTATCCCTTTCAGACAAATTGTTCATTATTAATAATATACAATCTATTATTTATCGAATCATTGTTTGTGGAATAGCAATTACAATGAATAAATGACATTTCATACTATTGGTGTTTTAGAGATAAAATGAGTTTTACTGATACTCAAACTGAAATACTTTGCCATGCCTCTTAAAGCTTGCTGAAGGTGTTGAGGATTTCATTCTTGTGATCCAGTTCTTTCCAAAGCAGTTCAATAGGATTTAGGTGCAGTGACGGAGCAGGATATTCCATGATAGATAACACTCCAGACGACTGTTTGCTCTCTAAATAAAACTTTACAGATCTTGTACGCTTCTGTGTTTTGTTTTACGGGGAAGTCGGTTCTAATGAGTTGCAGTCTAAACAGAATTGCGTGGTGTTGAAGTATGGAATAGTAGCCATGTAGGTTCAGGATTCCTTTCATTTTCTCCGGGATATATGTCTCCAACCTTTTCCAACCCCAAACGATTACCGTATTTCTCGGACTATAAGCCGCTACTTTTATTCCTATGTTTTGATCCCCGCGGCTTAAACAACGAAGCGGCTAATTTATGGATTTTTCCTGGGTTTTTCCCGGTTTTACAAACTTCAAGCCAAAAAACTGAGCCCCATAACATTAGGCCAATGAAATTTCCGAACGGAAAAGAAAAAACGCACCTCACCTGTGTTCTGAGCTGCACGGCATCGGGAGAAAAACTTCCACCGGTGTTGATTTTTAAATGCACGATGATGCCAAAAGAAAAACAGAAGAGAAATAGTTGTAAAAGGAGGGAGGAAGACATTGAACAATGACTTTCTTGGTGGGCTACTGTTTAGATACAAGCCGTTGTAGCGCGTTGAGTCTGGCTGAAGGGAGAGCTCGCTAACTCCAGTTGCAACAGAAATCATATAAGCACAGACAGGTTTCCAAAACTCGTGCTTTTTTATTATTCTTGGCAACAGCGTTACGGTTTAGTCAAAGAAACTTAGAAATGAGCATTAGAAAATAATGAGGACATATTCCTCGGTCTTGCACACATGCAGTAATACCGGAAAAATGCAGGCTATTCCCAAAATGCCGCTCTGCTCTTAAAGGAGCCACAACATATTTCACCCGTTACACCGTGTAACAGTCACTGTCTTTCGGAAAAAAGCCTGTGTAAAGTTCATTAGTTTTAGTGTAGACACCTGCGGCTTATAGAAAGGTGCAGCTTATTTATGTTCTAAATAAAAATCTTTGTCAAATTCAGTGGGTGTGGCTTATATATGGGTGCACTTTATAGTCTGGAAATTACAGTAAGCTGTAACTATGTTTGACTGTGGGGGTGAGGCAGTCTGCTAACATCTTCACTCCTGTTTTTTTTTTTTTGTTTTGTTAGAGACAAATATTTGGACTCATCTGTCCACTTTCTTCCAGTAATTCATTTGCAAATTGTGTTTTTTTCATTTGCATAAAGGACTAAGTGGTTTCAAACTTTTGACAGGCTCTGTATAGTTAAAATTGTTTTCTATCTACCTAGAAAGGCTTCTAACTAAAGGGCTTTTTTTTTTTTTTTTTGCAAATATTTTAGTGTTTGATTTAAACACTAGTTCATTACTAAGCACAGATCATTTGTAATAGTTCTAAATGACGTGTTCTATGGTACTTTAATTACAAGAATAAGTGCTCTGAATGAAGTGTGTGCCATATGGATGGTTTGCAATTCATAATGATAGACAATTAAAAGCTTTGGGGCATTAAATCAAAAAGCGGAATAAATCATAATTTAGTCCAATATTTTCAGAAGCCACACTGATGTAACACTGGGTTTTTTTTTTTCTTTCTCTAATTTCCCAAGAGTAGCTGCTTGTAGTAGCAAAGCTTTTGGCGTACCGGGTTCATCACAGATCCGCCATCTCCCAATTTACAATACCCCATGATGCTTTGCCATCTGTCGCTACAGCGCCTGCTTTCCACTCCGACATGTTTGGAGCCGTGAGAAAACAAACGCGATTGGTCTTTTGCTCGGGTGTTGAGAGAGGAAATGGGATTCGATGCTCCACCCATGTTATATAATCCAACATGCATGCTATTGATAGCTTCCTAACTGTGTTCCACATGCGTTGTAGCCATCTGATTGGCAAAACATCGTCGTACAAGAAAGAACCCATGATGTGTAGTATCGTGTTGATAAAAAGAAGATTTTGATCATCCGGGACTGGTGTTAGCATTAGAATAGCACTATCCTGTGAGCCCCATGTTATATAATCAATCATTGGAAAGACTCATAGGGCTTCTTAAAAATACAACATGATGTCAACTAGCTGTGGTGAGAATTAACACTGATATAGTGTGCCTGTGTGTGTGTGTGTGTGTGTGTGTGTGTGTGTGTGTGTGTGTGTGTGTGTGTGTGTGTGTGTGTGTGTGTGTGTGTGGGAAGTAAATTGCCGTACATTAGACTAAATCCCAGGACAGGACACTTGACAGAAAGGTTTGTGAGGACGCAGCGCAGCCCTGCAGTCCTTTGGGATTGCTCTCAGCCGTTAGCTGTTATGATTGGCTGAGCTCGAATTAGAGCGCCCTGCCAGGAAAAGGAATCGTGTCCGGGCTGGTTGTCTAGGAAACCATGCCCCAAGAGGCTCCTGGGATGAGGGAAACAGGGATGGGTTTGATGAGGGAATCACTGTTGCTTGAGTAAAAAGAAACTAAAAGGAGAGAGAAAAATTTTTATTTCTTTACCCTGCAGGACAAAGTTTCAACAGTTAATTTTGTTGTCAAAAAACAACATACTTTTATTACTTTTGGAAATGGGCTCAGTGAAGATTCAGCAAGGAGATTACGTTGCTTTTTTTATTATTATTATTTGGCACAGTGCTGGAAGTCACAAGTGACCACTGAGTTGCATTTTTTACCACACAAATGCACAATTGTCTTAAGGGTATTTCCCATATTGCAATGTGAAATGGAGCAAAAGTTAATATTTTCCTCAGGAAGTTTTGACAAAAAACAAAAATTGGGGAAATGGTAGCTCACTGGTGAAGGTGTTGGACTTTTGATCAGATGGTCTTGAGTTTAAATCCCAGTACCATTAAGCTGCCACTAGTGGGCCCCTGAGCAAGTCCCTTAACTGCTCATCTCTGGTTTAGGGCATCTGACAAAAGGCTTAAATGTACATATTATTCATTAATAATAGTATAGTAATATTAGCAACACATTTAATGCTGCTTACCTCTGGAATCAGCTTGATCACACTGACAGGAAACACCATGTATACCTGATTGTATATTCTATCTATTATTGATGTGCATCTCCATATCTGAGGCTGATGCGATTCGCATCTCGATGCACAGCCAATGATACTATACATTAAAGATACGTATAAAGCAACTACCGATGTGATACGTCACGATTCACCCCGTTACGATTCAGTGTGATTCGATTTCAATTTGATTCAACACAATGCCATTCAATGCATTCCAATGCAATAGAAAAAAGATGCTCTGCAAATCAATTAAATACTGATAGTTCGCTTTTATTTCTTTGGTTTGGATAGTCAACAAATTATAACTTTACTTAAAAGATGAAATAATATCAGACTTTCTTTTCCTGTTCTGTCTCCAGGAAAAGATGCAGATCTAGCTCTGCCATGTTAATCTATTCCATGTGACTCTCAGGTCATCGGTCATGTTCACGTTGCAGCAGTGATGCTCAGAGAACCCGCTTGAGAAACAGTTTAGCAAAAAGAAATCAATCTACATATAAAATATTGGTCACAAATTATTGGTCACTTTCTAGAAAATAAAAGCACATCTATTAATAATTATAAAATAAATTGTTACTTACCGATGCATCATGATACAAATGCCAACTTGTATCTAATGCACACAATTTTTACCATCCCTAAAATATTATGTATATATTATATATACTTGTTTATTCTTGTTGATATTTTTTTAACTATTGTTTATTGTTTAATATGCAAAGAATTATATATAATAAACATAAAGATGAATAAATTTAACAACCAGTTTTTTCGTTCTCTTATTTCTGAACATAAAATAAATGTGTGTAAATGAACAGTAAAAAAATGTTTTTTAAATATCGTTTGACCAAAGCCCACAGATGTTAATACAGGATAGGCCACGACAGCATCACCTAAAGTCAAGTCAAGTCAAGTTTATTTCTATTGCGATTTTCACAACAGACATTGTCTCAAAGCAGCTTTACAGAATTTAACAGTTAAGGTGAACGATGTGTGTTTATCTCTGATGAGCAGCCGTGGCGACTGTGGCAAGGAAAAACTCCCTTAGATGACATGAGGAGGAAACCTTGAGAGGAACCAGACTCAAAAGGGAAACCCATCCTCATTTGGGTGATATCAAGAGTGTGATTATAGTCTTTAAAACAATACAGAACACTGGAGAGTGAGAACTAACATGAGTACTGGAGTGTAAGATTATCACCTCATGAAATATACATAATTGTCCAAGTTCCCTCTTTTTCGTTCTTATTCTCCTCCTTTCCATATAGTGAAGTCAACTGCCAGACACTGTATACAGAGTGGTTAATGAGCGGATGAGTAGGGGATATTAATATCAGTTCATTTAATCAAATTGAAAAAATCTAATGTAAGTTTTCCTGATTAGAAGTTTGAACTGACAAATTCAGAGGATTTTTTTTTATAGTACTTCCAATTCCAATAATACTCATGTAATGAGTATAAATACCCCCAAAGCAATACAGGTAGTCCCATAGTTACACTGGAGATTTTTTCCAATGACCCTATTGTAACTTGAAAACATCGAGACATGGTTCTGTAATACACAGGAGTCCTCAAAAGTAGTGATCAGTATGTTCTAGTACACTGTAATTTGTTAATCATTTAATTTGTACATAATTTAGCAAAAATAATTTACAGTACCGTACTCTATAAACTATACAGTAAAGATGTTTGTAGCAGCGGGGGCACGGATGAGCGCCAGTTAACGAGTGGAGGGCGGAGCTTATGCTGCTATGTTTGCCTGCTGCACCAAACGTAAAATATCGTATCGCTATCGTCATCATACGATCGAAAAATTGAAAGTCAGACCATTGTATTTTGGGAACCATCTGTATTCTATAATAAAGTAAAATTTGATCTTCCTAACTTTCTTATAGTATTTATTCTGTTTCATTGTATTTTTTTAACAAATAGGTTTCATTGTAACAGCAACAAAAACGAATAGGCAATTAAAAATGCTTACATTTACGCCATTTGATAGATGCCCTTTATCCAGAGCAACTTACAAGTACCTCTTTTATACAAACTGAGCAAGGAAGGGTTAAGGGCCTTGTTTAAGGGCCCAGCAGTGGCACCTTGGTGTTGCTGTGATTTGAACTCATGACTTTCCAATCCAATCTCCAATGCCTTAGCCACTAATCTACCACCTAATACTAACTCAATGTGTTATTATAACAGAAAGCTGTATAGGGCGAATAAATATTTACTATATAATAGACACTTTGCATGATGCTAATAAAAATCTAGGCTAAGGATTTTGGTGGAACTTGAAGGCTACAAAAAGTTTGAGCACCCTTGATGTAAGCACGAAATGATTGCAACACTTAAAAAAAAAATGCAGATTCGCTCTCGTCTTCCTGCGTAATCAGAGCGAGTGGTCAATGTCGAGCGTGTTCATCCTGCTGCCGTAGAGAAGTGGTCGTCATTCGGTAGCCCTTTTCATCCGTTTCTCTTTCATTCTCTGTTCATCTTAAGGTCCAGGCAGCTCGGGGCAGGAAGGAAAGAAAAAGAGACACTGAAGAGAAAAGCTGAAGAATGAAGCTACAGAACATCTGAAAACTACACAGTGGTAAGAGCAGTGGATTAAAGTCTAAAATTGACTTGCTATTTTTGTATTTGATACACTATATGGACAAAGGTTTTTGGACACCTGACTGTAGATTGGTATATGCATTTTGAACATCGTATTCCACATTTTGTCCCCGTATAATAATCTCCACTTTTCTGGGAATGTGTTCCACTAGAGTGTGGAGATTTGTGTTCATTCAGCCACAAGGGTATTAGTAAAGTCAGGTACTGATGAAGGTCATGCGAGGAGGCCTGGGATGCAGTCACAATTCACATTCATCACAAAAGGTGTTTAATAAGGTTGAAGTCTGAGCTCTATAGCAGGCAATTCAAGATCCTAAACTTCAACCCATGTAAAGCATATCTTCATGGAGCTCTGTGTACAGAGTCATTCAACCACTGGAAAAGTCAGGTGGCCCAATGCATTTGTCCATATAGTGCATTTCTGCTTAATCTCAATCATCCATGCTAGTAAGGTTTCAAAGTAAAACAAATATTCACAAACCAAAATGCATATTCTGTATGTCTGAGTTCAAGTTATTTAAATTCATGCATTTGACAGTTTTTTTTTTTTTTTTACATAAAGGACTTTTTTTTAGATATAAAGCCGTTTTTAGTGTCAAATTAAAATGGTGTCCTTGATTAGCCAGGTTGTATTTGGTGTCCAGGAAATATGCTCATTTTGCTCCTTATCTCGGCTAATGTAGCTAACTCGTCCAACTTTCCCATTCGGGAACTTCGAACTTTTGAGTTTCGAACGCAGCGTCTCGTTCCCTCCGGGAACTAAGGTTACATACGTAACCTAGAGACGATCTCAAACTGTGCTGAGAAACAATTCTGGCTATCCAAGATGGCTGCCTCTATAATGTTACAACAATCAGGATTTGAATACTAGCGAAATATTAAATGGAAGAATTACAAAATATTTATAATGTGCTCACAGTTTTCTTCTGCTTTTTATTTTTTATTTTTAATAAAAAAAAAATAATAAATAAATTTGGGGGGGGGGGGGGGGGATTTCCAGAGGAAAGCATGGTGGTGGTAGAATCAGGATGAGAGTGACCACTATGCTTGACCTTTAGGTTTCTTCTTTGACTTATTCCATAAATATCTGACTTTTTTGTGATGGTTTCTTCTGGGCAGTCAGTCTTGATTGTTGCATATTCTTTAAATTCTAACAGGATTTAATAGCATTTTGGATATTTTTTTATAAACCCCTCATCAATTCTTATTTTTAAGTGATTTTCTTTTTAGATTTTCTTTTTTGTTTTAACTGTAGATTGCTTTGCATATGCTGTTTTTTAAATGGAGATAAATTACATATAATCCCATGCCATTTCCAGGTTCTAACTCTGTGGACAAAAGCGGAAAAATTTCAAGAATAAGTGAATACTTATGCACAGCCCAACAGATAAGAAATGCATTTTCAAGAGAAAGGAAACGACTTTCAATCCCTTTGAAATGAGTACATAAGTCTGCATACGGTTTTCAAAAAATTTCATGCTCCTAACATGCGCTTATCTGAATAGCTGCTCTGTCATCTCTGTAATTATGTCTCCTCCTCCTCCTCCAGTGATCCAGACAGATTACTTATCATCTCTACCCAACCGGTTATTACCTTTATTGCTACTTGGCTAAATTGTCAGTAAATATTCGGGCCCTGGATGCTACGAGGTCCTCCGTTCCTCAAGGAATTAACTTCTAGTCTGCATTCAAGGCATTTCCTCATGAGTGTTTTATGTTGCTTTTATACAGTAGATCAGGAGAACCTGAGCGATTGGATCTAAAAAGTCTGTCTAGGTTGGGAAATGTTCTGACATTATGTGCCTGGGTTTCTTTTTGAATACATCACAAAATCCTGCTATTTTAGCAGGTGGGGTAAAAACTTTCACTGTTTTGCACTGTACATGCCTCCGTATGGATCAATGGAGCTCTTAGGCTTGCACTATCCATGCCAAAAAGCTGACAGATGTAGTTACTAGTAGCTGTGTGTGTGTTTGTATGTGTGTGTGTGTGTGTGTGTGTGTGTGTGTGTGTGTGTGTGTGTGTGTGTGTGTGTGTGTGTGTGTGTGTGTGTGTGCAATGTGCAGTGAATTGATTTTGGGTGTTAAAGCTATAAGAACACATTTTTGGTGGAGAGAATGAATGCGGCAGCTGAATCTACAGCTACAGCGAGCATATTGTGAAGGATAATAACTTTAGGAGTGAAGAGCCCGGGGCTTAGGCATATCTGGATGTGTGCGAGGGATAACGTTTAACACCACGCATATGGGTTTAAAAAGGATGCTGACAGCAAAAAAAAAAAAAATTCATACTCTATATGGACAAAAGTATTTGGACACGTGGCTTTTCCAGCCATATGTGGTTCTAATTTACATTTGGATGCGGTCCCATGACATTTTTTTCATTTACTTGAACTAGAAGAACCAAACATGTTCCAGCATGACATTGCCCCTGTGCACAAAGGCAAAGTCACAAAGCCCTTCTGGCTTAATGAATCCCCTCAAATCTCCATGAACACATTTCAAAATCTCCAATCTTTCCAGAAGATTGGAGGTTATTATAACAGCCGAATGGGGACCAAATGTTGAATGGGATGTTCAGGTGTCCACAAATATTTGTCCATATAATGTATATTTTAAAAGACAAAATCCACTCAGTATGAAACTGGGCTCCACCCAAGGAATGACATAGTACCTGTATTCCAGAGTTATACACATTTCCTCGCTCACCCTCAGTCACACTTTTTTTTAAAAGTAAGACCTCAAGCACACGACGTAACCACTGTTCAACTGTTCAACAGGTCGTATCTCAGATTTGCCTTTAGAAGTTCTGCCAACTCCAAATGAAAAGCATGAAGCCTGCTTTGAAAGAAATCTTTTAGGCATCTGCATGAATGAAGGGTTATCCCGGCTGATGAGCAGGGCAGGTGTGTGCTGATCGTCTTTAGTGTGTGTGTGCACCTTGTTGAACAAAAGGGATTAACTCCAGTTGAGGTGAAATAAGCAAGAATCTGCGTTGTGCGACACGAAGCTTTCCGCCTACGAGGCCTGCAATTAAACAGAGCTCGATTAATCTTTACGGCCTGCGCCCGAGGCGTCGCGAGCGAGCGTGCACACCGGCGTGCCTGTCAGGCTGCTTAATGCACCCTCTGGGCCTCTCTGGAGCCCCTCCTCCGATCTGTAGCGCGCTATAAAGAAACAGCAATAAATTACCGTTATTCAATTATCAACGCTCCAGTTATTTACTAGCAGTATTTAAAGAAATGTAAATGAAGCTTCGCCGTGTCTGGAGGTGATGAATTTTTATTGTGCCCGCGTATATTATTTCACACTGTTTTGCGTATCAAAGGCGCGTCGCTTTCCTCGACGTGATGGTAATAGAGGCGCTGATTAAGTGGCATGTCGCATACCTAAGAGGATCATTTTTTATTCAGGTTCATATTTACAGTCGAACCCGGAACTCGGGTCCGTGCGCCGCACGTGTGGGTGTGCGTGACATTTTTACAATGTATTACCATAATTGCTTAAGCTTTTAGCCCCATTTTACAGCATTATAACGGCATTATATCCGAGCTGCGGCTTTATCCGCCATCGGAAAACTCTCATCGAGCGAAATGAATTATGGCGTACCTGGGATTTGGCTCGTGGAAGATTTTTTTGAACGGGACAGAATTGATCTCACTATAAGGAGAAAATGGGATTTAACTGTGCCATTCATTGTTTTTCTGTGTGGTATGCTAAATCGGCCATTTTCTGTGCCTTTGGTGTGTATGTAACCTGAACCATTTATACATCAGAGCTGGGGAGGGTTAATGGCCTTGCTCAAGGGCTTAAGGGTGGGACCTGGATTTGAACTCACTACCATCTGTTTTAAAGTCCAACACGCTCACCACTGAACTATCACTGCCCAGAAATTAGTTTGAGTTGAACAGAAATTATATAGATCTGCACATGGAAGTAAACATCCCATCAGGGACCACCAGGTGTGACGTGGCTGCTCAGTGGTTGAGAAGTTTAACTTGTAAGTTGCTCTGGATAATCTTCCAAATGCCATAAATGTAAATGTACCAGCAAGGCAAGAAAGAGCCATGAACTGAGCAACGCAAGAACATTGAGGATGGATTTGGACTGTATTTCATATTAGATTAGATTAGATTGGATTTGATTAGATTAGATTCAACTTTATTGCCATTGTGCAAGGTACATGTACAGAGCCAATGAAATGCACTTAGCATCTAACCAGAAGTGCATTAGGTGCTATTGACAATAAATAACAGTATATAAATAAGGTATGAGGTCCATATATACAGGGATGAAGGTGATTAATGTACAGGAGGTGCAGTAGGTAATAATATATGGTGTATATATATATATATATATATATATATATATATATATATATATATATATATATATATATATATATATATATATATAGTTATATGCAATATACAGTCTACTACAATGGTTCAGGACCACAGGTTGCGTTTAATTGCCATTTAATAACACCGTAATAATGATGAACTTCGGTGCCACTCGGATGAGGACGGGTTCCCTTTTGAGTTCCTCTCAAGGTTACTTCCTCGTGCCATCTCAGGGAGTTTTTCCTTGCCAGTCGCCACTGGATCGCTCATTAGGGACAAAATTAGAATGAAAAGGAACAAACTTATACATTCTTTTATAATGGCTTTATCGCTGTAAAGCTGCTTTAAGACAATGTCCATTGTTAAAAGTGATATAAAAATAAAAATTAATTGAATTGAGTTGATTCAACTTGCAATCTTTGGTTTACAAGATTGACACCTGGAAACTTTCGCCATCAAGACATTATATGTGATTTCTGGTAGTTTAGGATGCTTCATTGTATTATCGTTAAAAAAATTTAGACATAAATAAATACATATATAAAAATCCTTTATGCTAATTGTAACTAAGGAATTATTTATAATCTGAAAAGAAAAAATGCTTTACTGCAAGACTGGAGACAGAAATCAATGGTGGTAATAAGTGGCATTTTGAAGCTCCGTTAATAACCAGGTGAAGCATGTTGTGGGTAATTCCGCACAGTTAAATAAATGGTAGCGCTCCGGCGTGCCCGGCCCTGTCGAGGCCAAAGTGCAGCGTGGGCGAATTTCTTTTCTTCTACAGAATCACCCAGGCCTTGTTTTGATTAGTCTGTCTATTGTGGGAGCCACAGGGCTTCGCTATAATCACAATCAGCGAGAGGAGGGAAAAGGCCACAGATTAATAGTGTGTAGGTGTGGATGTGTACATGGACCTCTCCTTTTTTTTTTTTGTCTCATCGATGATAGCGTGATTTCAGTGACAATAAATCAATTCGCACGAATGTTTACTATGCGGTCCAATCTATCATTCTGTACTCTTAAAAAATTATAATCAAAAATATATATATGACTAAATCCTTCATATCCATTAAAACATGTCTCACAATTCTGTGATTTTTTCCTCAAAATATCAACACTTAAATCTATGACTTTATTCTCAAAATATTTTGACTTAATTCTCGCAATTTCTACTCTATTTTCAAAATTTTTCAACTTTATTCTTGTAAATTCAACTTTATTTCCTTCCTACTATGACTTTCTTGTTGTATTGCTGCGCATTTTTTCTTTTTTTTAACGTAACATTAAAATCCAGTCATTTTCCTCTGTAAATTCACAAGTCAAAATGAGATTTTGTCAAGAATATGTTTCCATACTAGAGCTTGAACCAATAAAACAGACACTTAAAAATCCCATTAAAAATAAAAATACAGATTTCAACAAAAGATATTGAATGTAATCCCTCATTTCTCATACACTTTATTACACTCATTACATTCTTTTTTTGCATTAAAACTGCTCACAAACCCATACAACTTTCTTTTCAATGTTATTATGTTAATTACAATTATACACCCATCATTTATATTTATTATGTATTTATTTATGGATATATCGATGTATTTATTGCACATAGAATTTATATGGGAATAAATACAAACCATACAGTTACCATTGAACCATTTTTTTTTTATTTCTTTCTTAAAATCTGTATAAAAGTCTTTACATCACACACCATCCAGGCGCAAGACCCTGCAGCGAAAATCGACCGTGAGCGAGTGCGAAGTTGAAATCTTTTATTTCAAACAGCATACTTAATTTAACAGTGAACAGGAACGGATTTATTTTATAGACGTTCCATATTGTGTAGATAATCTACACAATATGGAAATTAGTATTGGGACACTTGACTTTTCCAGCCAAACTGTTACCACAAAGTTGGGAGCACACAGTTGGAGGCAGTATTATGAAGTTTTAAAAAACCTGATATAGCATGACAATTCCCCAGCTTAATGAAAATATGATCTCCATGCTATGAAGTGGAAGATCTCCTGCTATAGAGCTCTGAGCTTAACCCCGTTGAACACATTTGGGATGAATTCTTCACGCTGACTGCACCCCGAGCCTTCTCAGCTTACCTACATCAGTATCTGACTTTAGTAAAGTGGCTGAAGGAGCACAAATCTCTACAAGAAAACTCCAAAATCTAGTGGAACATCTTCCCAGAAGAGTGGAAGTTATTGTAAGAGCAAATGGGGCCCAAATGTGGAATGATGGGATGTTCAGAAAGCACACGCAAATCTTTAGGCAGAAAATAGGACGTAGAAATGTAAGGTGGTAAAAGTAACGATGTTACATCTGGGTGCATCAGAGCACCGTTTTCCTGGAAGAGCTGCACACCATGTTTTATTCTGTACATAGTGCATAGAACAGCATTGTGCATAATAACAGGTGCATGTATTATGCCTTGTGTGTGATAGAGAGAGAGAGAGAGAGAGAGAGAGAGAGAGAGAGAGAGAGCGAGGGAGAGGGAGATGAGAGTAGTTCAGTTGCTGTTTGCTCTGCAGTGGCACGTTGTTCTGGGCCTCTGACCGACCAAGTAAACAGAACAGAAAAGCCTCATACTCCAACCGTTTCCTACCAAATAAGGCCAAGTCAGGCACTACACAGAGGAGCAGCACTCTACCACACTCCAGTGCGCACACACACACACACACACACACACACACACACACACACACACGTTTTTCTCCCCTGCCTGCTCACTCACTCTCTTTTTTTTTATCTCACGCTCACTGCCTCTCGAGTTTTTTACCCCTTTGCTTCACTTCCTCTCTGTCACTTTAAGTCTCTCATTCACCTGCTCCTTCTCCATGTCGTGTTTACTCTCTCATACTGCCTCTCTCTTTTACACACAGAATCTACCACCTGGATTTGCCCCAGACGTTCTCAAAATGGCGTCTGAGCTGGTGTGTTGTTCGCTTTAAGTCGGACTCGAGCTTCCCGTCTGACGATTTCTAGATTAGAAACAGCTTTCCGTGGCCTCCTGCGCGGTGTCGGGTTTCTCTCGCGTGGAGTGAATCTTTTTCAAGTGCACTCTTTTTTTTTAATACCTTTTGTAGGTAGAGGTTTTTCAGAGGAAATGTTCAAACCAGAGGTACCCTGTGAAGGGTCACAAATCAAACTTGATTGAGGGATGTGGGGGTGAAAATAAATGTTGCATGGGACTAAATATTATATAAATATTAAAGTTATTGTGGTTCCTCTCATTTATGATTTTAAAATTTTAAAAGATAGATAGATAACAGATAATTACTCTCTGTTGTAGTTCTATTTCAGTAAAAAAAATATATAGTACAATAATAATAAACAATATAATAAACAATAAAAAAATTTGTACAATAGAGTACAGTGCCTGGTATACCACATTATATATATATATATATATATATATATATATATATATATATATATATATATATATATATATATATATATATATATATATATATATATGTATATATACACTCTATGGGCAAAAGTATTGGGGCACTTGATTTACAATATGTGGTTTTAAAAATGTTTTCTTCAAATTTGCCCACAAACTTGGAGACTAGAATGTCTTTAGACAATTTGGTAGCATTACATTTTCCCTTTACCCCAACTAGGAGACCCAAACTCGTTCCAGCATGACAATGTCTTTGTGCACAAAGCCAGCTCCATAAAACTGTGGTTTAAATGAATAGAGAAATTGAATTGTGGTTTAAATGAATAGAGCATTTCCTGCTATAGAGCCCTAAACCTAGCCCTATTGAACACCTTTGGCATGAATTGGAATGCTGACTGCACCCCAGGCCTCCTCACCTCATCTACATCAGTACCTGATGTTTCTAATGCCCTTATGGCTGAATGACCACAAATCTCTACAATCAAACTCGAAAAATTCATTGGAACATCTTTCCAGAAGAATAAAGATTATAATAGCAGCATATGAAGAATAAAGGTAGAATGGGATGTTCAAAAAGCACATTTAAATCTTGTGATCAGGTGCCCATAAACCTTAGTCCAGCGGTCACCAACCTTTTTGAAACTGAGAGCTACTTCTTGGGTACCATTAATGTGAAGGGCTACCAGTGTGATACACACATCTGAAATAACAAATTTGCTCAATTTACCTTTTATCATATGTTATTATTAATAATTAATGATATTCATTTATGTAAAGACACTAATAATGTTAATGATTTCTCATAATAATGATCAACAATGATTTAACAAAGTAGGAAACAGCTATTTTTAGAAAAGGCCCACGGGCTACTCATGTGGTCCTTGCGGGCTACCTGGTGCCCGTGGGCACCACGTTGGTGACCCCTGCCTTAGTCTATGTATTGTATGTGACCATGCAAAAAAATAAGGTTTGTGTTACAGGATTTGTAAAAATTCATTAAAAGCTTTACAAAATTGCATTTAGTTTTGCTTATAGAATCATTCTGTGTATTTCTACAATCAGGGATTATGGTCCGGTCACGATTAACATAATAATAAACAACACAATAAACGACTGACTCCACGCTGTTGCCCGTCTTTATGCGCCTCTTTTCCTGTGCATCTCCATCAAAGTAATGAATTCATAATCCTAGCAGTGGCCTTCGTAGATGTTTATCAGTCCATGTGGCTTCGCTGTAACAGACTGCTCTTCTTTCTCCGTGGCGACCTGGGCGAGCTTTACACATAAGCTTAGTGTATTCATATGCATCTTATCTGCACGCTAGAGCTGGGAGATGAAAGCCAGTGAAATTTCTGTCACAGGAGATAATGTGTTTGAGAGCTGGGTGTTGAATAGAGGTCCCTCAGGGCTTCATGTGAGGCCCCACAATTCATCTGCTCCAAAAGCCAAACTTGCTGCTTTCAGCCTTGCAAATAAAAGCATGTGAATGTGAATCCAAACAGAAACAGGACGACTGCTCTAGTGAAACACCAGGAAATGAAAAAATGATATTAAATTCTTTACTTATTCATCTTCTCAGTGATTGGCTGATAGAAATTTCATTAACACTGTAGTAGCGGAGTCATAACTGTGCGTTTGCTTGTTGTTATTTTCTTCTTTAGGCTAATATTATACTTTAATAAATTGACAAATATGCACGTGTCTGCATGATAAAAAAAAAAAAAAGAAACTTTCCATTACTAGCTAGAATTGTTCATACATGATTCATACATGATCGTATATGCATCCAATTCTACATTTAATCCCCATTTGCTGTTATAGTAACCTCCACTCATCTGGGAAGATGTTTCACTAGTTTTTGTAATGGCTTGTAGAGATTTGTGGAGATTCATTCAGACACAAGGGTGTTAATAAAGCCAGGTTCTGATGTAGGTGAGGTGAGAAGGCCTGGGGTGCTGTGAACATTCCAATTTATCCTAAAGGTGTTTAATAGGTTGAGGCCAGAGCTCTACAGCAGGAGATCTTCCACTCCAGTCCATGTAAAGCATGTCGTCATGGAGCTGGCTTTGTGCACAGGGGCAGTGTCATCCTGGAACAGGTTTGGGTCTCGTCAATCATGTAAAGAAAAATTCAATGCTACCTTGATCAGGTGTCCTATTTCTTTTTTACATATAGCTAAACCGAAATACTAGGACATAAGAGACATGTTATATGGATGGATAGGAGATGAATACATGTGTAAAACAAATTTGCTTAAACAAACGGCAAACGAGAGACACTGAGCGAGGTGAGTGTGCTCATTGTGGTGAATGTGGTGAATGTGCTAAAGTGCTAATTATGGAGGATGTTACTTAAATGTCCAAACAGACATGTGACATGGTCCAATGAGGTGCAGAAGTGGATGGGAAAATCCATGACTGTTCTCCTGATCATTTGAAATGGTGTGCAGGGTAATCCATATGTTTCTCTTCTCTGTAATTGTTCTCATTTGCCCACATGACTTTAACCTGCGCTATAGTTTTGCCAGTAAGCCACATAGCTAATGTTTATACACACCTGATGAGGCACTCATCCCTTCCCCTTTTCACTATGCTCTCCATAACAGTTTTCCTAGTGAAAATCAGATGAAAAAACTCAACTGGTTCACTAAACAAAATCCATAAACACTTCTAAGAAGCAGCCTTACAATAAAAACCCACTTTGCCACAAGGCTTTTGTCTATCACCGGCTTTATAATTATAATTGCTTCTGTCCTGTTCCCACGCTGAGCTCACCCCTGACTTCATAACTTTTGAAAGTGCAACTTTTTTTTTCTGAAATGCATGAACCTGTTATACAAGCAGGAATTAGCTGTGAACTTAGCAAAAAGCCAAACGTTAACAGCTAACAGCTGAAAATAGGAATGCAGGGGATGCTCATGAGGAGGTGAGGTGTGATGTGAGTCTGTAGCTCACAGATCACAATCATCGACTTCTTCCTGTGGGTGGCAAGCTTGTCTGATATATATATATATATATTTGTATTTTGCATAGCATATTGACTCAACCACTGGACAGTGACTCATAGGCAGGTTTTAGACTTGAACTCCAAATCGTCAAGTCATTTAAACCCTCACCGTCTTTGTCACCTTTATACTTTATGATGTGACTAGAGAAGCAGCTGTCCATGGTATTATTCAAGTCTAATTTATGCATATCAGTAAAATCATCCAAAAATTATTTCTGAGAACATTCTGAAGTCATTAAATGTCATTCTTATAGATTTATATATCCTATATAAATGAGATTACGGTGGAGGCTAAAAACGTATAAACCGTGTGGGGATTTGAACTTACAACGTTGCGATCACATCTAATATAGTAGCTTAAGGCTACAATTGCTATGAACAGTTTTGCAGTCAAGGGTCCGTCAGTGAACTGTTACTGTGAATTTTACCCCAGATGAAGACAGGAGTCACTCTAAATTTTACTCCAAAATGCCCGTATCTTCTCAAGGACTCACGACGTCAATACCATCACCTCTAGTTTGCTAATTAGCACAGACATATGGTGATAAATTTATGAATTTTAACATTATATTTGGAATCTATTTAGTTTTGTGACAATGTCCATGCTTGAGATTTTTATACAAAGTATACTGAATTGAATTATTAGCTAACAGTTATTAGCTACGCTTGTATGTGTGTTCATGCGTACAATTATCCAATCTTGTGTCAGCAGTGCAGTTTACAAAACCATTCAGATGCAGGTCAAAAGCTTCAGTTATTTTTCATGTTATATGTATCAGAATAAAAACGTGTCATGGTGGAACATTTCACAATCTGCTAATGTCCTGGGATTTTTTAGAACGTTTAAATTTACAGCATTGAACAGAGCAGCAATGGAATTAATGCATGGGGACCCAGGAGTGGCAGCATGGTGTGCCTGGGATTTGAACTCATGACCTTCGGATTCATAGTTCAAGTTCAAAAGCAACAGTCTTTAGATTTGTGGGGGAAAATCTGCAGTTCTGTGGATAAAAACTCCTGGTTTGTTCAGTGAGCTCATTGTAAACCAAATAACTACTCTATGCAATCATGATGAGCAGAAAATCAAAATTCAATTCATAATTTATAATTTAAACCATGTCTAACTTGAAACATGCAACATCAGTACAAGATCGAATCACGTTCCCATCCTGTGGAAAAACCTCACATGACAAGTTGAATGGAGAATTCCATAAGGACAAGTCTACAGGTGTTATAATGAACTGGCCAGGAAGCCACTGTTTGTGTGCCTCTATAGAGCATCTTAACCACTGCTTTCACAAATGAAGACATTTGCAGCACCCAAAAAAAAAGGCAAGGCTCAACAAGGTTTATTACACCCTTATGGATTGCCCTTGTCGAGCAGTAAGTGCTCCTTTGTCATTCCCCACACTCTGGTGAAATTTACCACACTAAGCTCGAGCTCAACACCTGGGGACAGCGCTGTCGAGGAAAGCCCGAGATTTATACGCCTGATTAAAGCAGGCAGGTGTGAATAAGAGGTGCAGTGGGGAAAATCAACATGAAAACCACAGTTTCATTTTTACAGGACCTTCGTATTGATCAGCTCCTATACCTTTATGCTGTTCTGCATCGCCTGGGATTTTTAAACAAAGAATGTTTTTGTTCAAATGATGCTAACATCCAGAAACCCAATCCGAATAATTTATCCTGATGTATTCAGCAAATTATATCATTTTGGGGACTCTGAGTTTTGGGAAAACAGCATTTGTTCCATCATATTGTTGTGTTGTAAAATTGGCTGCTTTTTCTCTCGGAAATACGTCATTTGTGTTGTACGAATAAAAGTGAAAATTTTGGACATTTACAGCATTTTCCAAATGCCCTTATTTAGAGGGACTTACAGTTATCTCACTTATACAGCTGAGCAGTTAAGGGCCATACTCAAGGGCCCAACAGTGGCAGCTTTGTGGTGCTGGGATTTGAACCACTGACCTTCCAATCAGAAGTTCAACATCTTATCCACTGAGATACCCTGTCCCTTCTTGAATTTCTTTAATTATTATTATTATTATTATTATTATTATTAATAATTATTTTTGCTGATATTAATTTGTATTATTAATTGAATTTGATGTATTTGTATAGCGCATTCAACAGTGGATATTGGCACAGACAGAGGTAGTTGTGGTGGTGGTGGTGGTGAGAAAAAAAACAACCCTGAAGCAATAAGAGGAAGAAACTGATAAAATCTCTGATGAGTGAACTCTAGTACAAAACATTTTGGCAATTAATCCTAAGTGGTTTTAGCTCAGTTGTTAGGATGTTGGACTACGATGTTGGTTAAGATGTTTGGCTTTTGGCAGACCCTTTTATCCAGAGCGACCTCTAACTAAGCAGTTTAGGGTTAAGGGCCTTGCTCTAGTTCCCAGCAGTTCCAGTTTGGTGGTGCTGAGATTTGAACTTGGGACCTTCCCATTGTTAATGTGTCCAATGCCTTAAACCACTAACTTCTTGTTAACTCAAAGTGCATGTTTTTCTTGAACGGAAAACTCCATAGCGCCAATAAATATTCACTATATACTAGACACTTGTATCATTTGCTCAGAAGGTTGTGGATTCAAATCCCAGCACCACCAACTTGCCCCTGCTGGATCTTTTGAGCAATGTCTTTAACCCTCAACTGCTTATTTGTATAAATGTTGCTCTGGATGGAGGTGTCTGCCTCATGGTTATTTCGGCTGTCTGGAGAGTGAATATTATTATTAATACAGTGGTCTGATATCACGTAATTAAACTTGAACCTTTGAACAGTTATTCTTATAACCGTTTTTCAAATTTGAATGGAAATCCTGTAAACCGTCGGATTGCCTTTCCTAAAAAGAATGTGTGAATTACATATTTTGTCATTTTAGTTTTTTTGAGAAGACATATTTTGACATGTTCCTAGGGAACCAGTGACCAGTATTCCTGTACTTTTCCTGTCTCTGGATCTGCCTGGTTGGTCCCGGCACCCTACCTCTGGACGGAGTACTCCTTGATTGGTGGTCACTCTGTTCAGCTGGAAATAGCCTTGAATTGGCAGCCTAGGGATCCATGAGCTTATGAAGCAACAGAGGCGCTTTATAGATGGATTTAAACTGTAGTTAATGGCAACAGTCTACTACAATGGCAACACCTTAACAATTATATTGATTAAATATATTGAATGAACATTCGGTGCCACTCAGATGAGGATTCCCTTTTGAGTCTGGTTCCTCTCAAGGTTTCTTCCTCATGCCATCTCAGAAAGTTTTCCTTTCCACAGAAGCCACTGTCTCACTCATTCGGGACAAACTTACAATTATAAGACGCAAACTTACATACTAATTATTACTGATTTATCTCTGTAAAGCTGCTTTGAGACGATTGTCCATTGTTAAAAGTGCTCTACAAATAATAATGAATCGAATATAAAAGACTCAATGTCTCATTGGTGCATTCTTTAGACTTCCTCCTTAACGTTGTTTAGCTACTCAGGTCTAATTACAAGCTAATATTAGCTGTTCTGAGGCTTCCCTTTGTCATTTTTCGACACATCTGAGGGAAATGTTGACGTTCTCGACATATGTGATTTTTGTCACTGTACCTTTACATCATGCTAAACAGCCATTGGCTAGCTAAACCTCAGTTATTTGCTAGCTCCTATTCTCATTTGCCAGGCATCCATATTTCACAGTTGCCTAGCAACAACATTCTCATTATTAACTGTTTTGCCATCTCATTTTGGAAAGTGTTTCCAGTTTAAGGGCACCGCCATGACATTTGGAAGTTTGCGAGGCATCAAAGTCTCACACGTTAAATATCACGGCGTGCAACGTTTGCAGCTGTTGCATCGGAGTTTAATCCCTGTACACAAAGCTGAGGCTTGGCATATTGAAAGCCAGCCAATGATCTGCCTTTATGTCCACAGTCTGTACCGTCTCTATCTTTGACTTCTGTCTGACGCGAGACAATTGTGCGATATTCAGACGATGCAGACAGAAGATGATATCACAAGACACTAAATACTGAAATAAACAGGACCCCCCCCCCCCCAAAAAAAAAAGAAGAAGAAAAAAAAACGGGATTGATGTTTCATGGTGTTGCATTTTTTTCACCCTCTTGACCCAGCAGACATCCCAAGAGTATAACTACAAGCATCCCACATTCACGGCTTTGAAGATCTCACTGCCCTCTGCCTCCCGCTGCTTTGATTCAGCGCTCGGAGGAATATTGATTCGCCCGCCTTCGCTCTATCTCTCCTCAATATTTCATTCTTCTCATATCATAGTCATACCATTATCACAATTGGCTGCAATGCTATTGTCTGTGTTCGCTAAAGGCATGAGAAAACTCTTTGTGTTACCCATTAGGCTTACGTTATCATTTAGTCGATGTATTGTTAACGATAAAACACCCGGCTGGTGTAACCGGTTATTCTTTCATGTAAAAACAACATGATGTGTAAATGTTTAGTTCATACACAGGGTTTTGTTACACACAGGCTTTACTGTGTTTTGAACTGCAGCTCTGATGTTGGTTCAACGGGGTCGTAGATGTGAACAAAAGATGCACGAAACCAGTGTGAATGATGAGGAAAACATTCCACATGGTATTGAAATAATGAGTAGCAGTTCATATGCATTCTTGGTGTTGCAAACACCATTTTAAAATACTGCACGCAGGTTCGATTTAAATATTCAGTGAAAGAAAACGCAGAAGAAAGTGAAGGTATTTGAAAAGAAATTATTTACTCTTTACCACTGTAAGACATCCAATAGATCAGAGTGGTACGAATTTGAATAAATAAGCATTTATTATTATTTTTTATTTTTTGCCTTTCTTCTTATTTTTAATATTACAGTTAATACTGCTCCTGTACAGTTAATAAGTCGGGTCATTTATTAGCCCCCTGATATTATAGATACTATGAAACCATGACATATTACTACCAGTAGCACCACTAGTGTAGGGTGGAAGTAATTTATGCTACAGATACTGTACATTCTCAGAAAGATGTACAAACCCAGAGCTGGGCTCTCAATTGGGGCCATATTGGTATTTATTTATATTCAATTATTTATTTATTTACTCATTTACATATATATATATATATATATTTTATCTATACTAAAGTAATTTTCTGTAATACATTAATTAACTATTAATTAATGCTGGGTTTTCACTCTGCAACATTTTACACTGTACATTCCTGGTTTTGTGTTAACCAGGATTCAGAGTGCCTGCTTTTACACTGTACTTGCTTAAAATGAAAATGGTCCTAACCTCGTGCCTAAGTGTGAAACGAAGCTACCCCAGGGTTAAATGCAGGGTTAAGAGCGACTCTACCCTGGGGTTAAATGTGGTGTGAAATGTTTTACTGAAATACATATAATTCCTCCCAACTCGTATATTTTCCAGCTCCATGTCCCCTTAGGGCCTTCAAACACTGCACCATCACTATGGAACTGAATTACCTACAGAGTGACAACACACAGAAAAATAGGGGTGTTGTTTCTGTACCTGTAAGATACTGGAAATATACCTTAAGGTGTCAACTGTGGACCTTTGGGTTTTTTTTATTCACGCATTTGTACTATTTTAGGTACATTCCTGTTCCCTTGATTTTTAAAGGAAAGGAAAGTTAAAGTTTACCATTAAGTAGTAACTCCTCACTGGTTCCGCTGGGTGTCGTCGTTTTACCCCCTCAAGTCCCCGGGGCATTATTATTTTTTTTTCAGATTTTTAACATGGCAAAGGGGGAAAACAGAGACCCCCCTCTCCCCTTCTCCCTCTCTTTTTCTTCTCTCTCTCCACCCCCAGCCAGGATTCCCAACCTGAAGAAAAGTGCTTGGACGTGGACACATATTAGCGGAGGAACAGCTGAAAACTATTTCAGCCGGTCGGTCCGCAACTTTTTTTTTTTTCTCAGCTCCACTCGCATTTCAGGGTTTAACTGCGAACCCGAACCGGAACCGGACCATCATGCCGAACTGAAAAGCGGAGATTTCTTATTTCCACCTAAACTTTTAGGGGGGTACGTGTGGATTTTTCTTCACCTCCTTCTCCCTCTTCTGCTTCTTCTTCTTCTTTTTCATGGATGCGACTTAAAGCAGGAATAAAACTGATCCGCATTTGACCCGGACTGACCTGGAGATTTGGACCGGGACAGAGCGCGCGCTGTGGTGAGTTTAACGGAAAAAAACTGTGCGGTTCTGCTTTGATGTTGGTACTAAAAATCCGAATCAACTCCGGAATGCGTGCACACCTATTCATGTACTACTATATTATTCTTTATTTTCTTTTGTTTGTTTTTTTTGTTTTTGTTTTGCTTTATATATATATATATATATATATATATATATATATATATATATATATATATATATATATATATATATATATAAATAAAATAAATAAATAAATAAATAAAATCACTAACAAATCATGACAAATTCCTTATTCATGAAAGCATTACATTTTGATTTTGATTCAGCTTTACAAAATAACATAATAATAACAAACAGAATTTAATAAACACAAAATTGTGCAAAACACCTTTAAAAAAAATAAAATAAAATTTAATCAAATCGGAGCAAAAATTAACCGGTTCCAGTGAAAGCCGCATTTGTCAGGTTTATCCACGGAATTCATTATAAAGCATTAAAAAATAAAATAATGATCATAATTTTCTTTAAGTAAACATTTTTAACATCATGTTTTATTAAAATGATGAGCGGTGTTTGAGCTTCACGAGTCAATCCGAATTCAGATTCGGTTTTGAACCCGGTTTCTTTTTTCTTCTTCTTCTTTTGAACCTTTTATAGAAACAGCTTTAGAAAGTTATTTCCCCTTTAATCATGTATCTACATGTGTATATATATATATATATATATATATATATATATATATATATATATATATATATATATATATATATATATATATTTTAATGCGTTTAAATTAAGAAAAGGAAAAGGGGGAAAAATGGAAACAAAAATAGCACACTAGTTTACTATGTAGTAGGTTTAAATAGCACGTCCCCAACGGTCGCGCGCTCATTGGTCTCCATTGCGACCTGCAAGCATGCGCACTTCCATACTAAAGAGAGCGCACTAACCCTCAGGGCACCTTCCCCATAGTGCTACAGTAGTGCAGCTCTGTTAATGCGCACTGTTTACTTCCCGAGTGCGCAGGACGCCTCTCAGGACTACTTATATATATATATATATATATATATATATATATATATATATATATATATATATATATATATATATATATATATATTTATAAATTGTTCACCATATAAATGGGTTACACATGAATTAAAGATGCTATATTACTATTTGTTAATATTTGGGTTCACAGGTGGAAATGTTACACTGAAAGATTTAGTTTTTGACATTATTTCTATGTTCATTCATTCATTCATTCATTCATTCATTCATTCATTTATTTATTCATTTATTCATTCATTCATTAATGCCTTTATCTATTTATACCTAAGTGTTTTTTTTGTCCTCTGTGCCACTTTAATCTGTTTAACTATTAACTAATGATGGGTTTTTACAATCAAATGTTTCACACTGTATGTTTGAGGTTTGTTATTTGTGAAATACATTCACAGGTGGTACGGAATAAAAAAACAACAAAAAATGCTGATGCAGCTATCTTTGTTTGGTTCGACTATTATAGAGTGAAAAATTGTTTTTATAGGTATCTGGGAGCAACCGGGCATATGTGTTTTGGAGGGTATATATACATATATATGTGTCTTGTATGTGTATTTATGCAGTTACTTTTTCTTAACGAACGAAATAAATCTTCTCGCAATATCCCTTCTACACGTTTAGGTGTTTTTAACTTTTCAGAAACTGGAGACTACATGCATTTATTTCCACGATGCTTGTTTACTGTAATGCGCTCTACCTGAGGGCCTCTGCTGTACCTCGGCTTTAACACCTAGGAGTCTGGCTCCCCTGCTTATCGTTCAGATTTCCTCTCGCATTCAACATTTGGTCAAAGCGTATATTCATCGAATAGCTTCCCTAGGATTCCCAATGATTAAAAACAAAGGGTAAAAGAGCGTTCTCAGTTGCTGGACCTAGGTTCTGAAATGAGGTTGTGGCCTACAATTCATTTAAACGGCTTTATTCAATTGGGGGTTTAGGGCTTTGCTCAAGGGCCCAGGAGCAGCAGGTTGGTGGAGCTGGGATATGCACTCGCAAGACCTTTCTATCAGAAGGCCAGTGTCTTACCCACTGAGCTATTACTTGCATATCAAGGTCTTAAGTTATGTAATTAAGCGTATATTTTTTAGCATATGATTCAGTATAAAATTCCCATTTGATGCTTCTCAGTTTGTTAATGTCGATGGGATTTTTTAAATACTGTAGTACAGCATGTCATTGATTTTAAATGTACTTTATGAATAAATTGTGATTGACTGAATAACACAAATTTACCCAAAGCCAACAGACATGGTTTAAAAAGACAGTATGCTCTTTTATCCTGTAATGGCTCATTCTAAAAAAGTCAATCACAGCTGATCCCTGACCTCTGCTAAATGTTAGTGTATGAACTGGAGCGAATAAACATCAAATCCTCTTTATTCTCTTAAAAAAAAAAGCAAAGAAAACCCAAATTACAGGTGAATGTTGGCCTGAATGTGACATTTCTCATTAGACTTGATTAAACATGATCTCTTTCTGTGGTTTTTTGCTTTTTGGGGAACAAAACACAACAATTTCGCTGGAAAGACCTGTGTCTTTAATTTGGTTGTGTGATTTGTTTGATAGGGTAATTATTGTTTTATGAACGCTTTTTTTTTTTTTTTTTTTTTTTTTTAAGTGTTAGCCTCCTTTTGTGTTTGTAGGATCTTTTTTGTGGCCCTCTGTGCAAGTTCTCTACAATATCAAGCTACAAAGCAACAGGAGGCAATCTTTTATGTCTTGAGATATACGTATATACAGTATATACACACACACACACACACACACACACACACACACACACACACACAGTCTCAATAAATGTGTATGGAGATATTATGAAGTGCGGCTAGCTAGCTTGCTAAACTGCAGGCAAAGCTTGTACAAAGCCTAGCGTGCAAACTAATTTTCACAGTGATTAGTTCATCAAAGCTCTAGCAAGGTTTAGCTTCATTTACTTTACAGTTACTACTGTTTGGATTGTTTTAATGACAGACAGTAATATAACAGGCGGATAAATACAACAAAATAAAATAATATGACCGGCATAAAAACCGGTAATTTCTAAATATAATAATAAACGTGAATCCAGGGTGTTGTATTTTGTTCATTTTGCTTGCTTGGGGGTTTAAATTTAGCAGTAACGTATTATGTGTTAGCGGCCGGAGCCCCTTTAAGAAGGTAGTGAATGGAGGTAAGACATGTGACCGAGGCATCTTGACATGCGTCAGCAGTGAGTCATAGACGGATGTGGTGGAGAGAATCCAGTCATTTTCCAAAATAAAACCGTTCAGAATCAGATAATAAATAAAACGGAAATAATGTTCTTTTCGGCTTCTCCCGTTAGGGGTCGCCACAGCGGATCCTCCGCATGTTTGATTTGGCACGTTTTACGCTGGATGCCCTTCCTAACGCAACCCTCCCCAATTTATCCGGGCTTGGGACCGGCACTAAGAGTGGCTGGGGATGGTTCCCTGACCGGGAATCGAACCCGGGTCGCAGCGGTGGGAGCGCTGCATCTTAACCACTAGACTACCAGGGGACCTAAAACGGAAATAATGTAAGTTATGTATTTTTTCTGTGCGCCCCTGTACCAATTGAGGACCACTGCCGTATAGCATGTTGATGAAAGGTTCAAAAGCAGGGAACTGTTTTACGAGCTTTTATGATGTGCCAATGTGCTGATATATAAATAGCAAAAAAGGAAAATAAAGCCAGTTTTTTTGATAACGTCCCTGCCCGAGCTGATCTTGTGAGAAGTTTGTTTCCAACTTGCTTTGATCACATCATGCCTCTGATCCACCGCCTCATCCCGGTGACTGTGATACCTGCCGTGATCTAGCGATGGACATCAACTAATTACATTCATCAAAAAGAAGAGCTGTTTTTTTGTGTCAGGAAGTCAGCGGGACATCCTCTAGCCTGCAGTCAATGCACTTTAATTCAAACCGAACCAGCTTTGCTCAGGCATAGCGCTTGGAAGCAGTAATGAAGGAAAACACGCCGTACGATCAAAACAAAAAATTACCGGGGCCTGAAAAGACTCAAACCCTTCAGAGAGGTTATCCAAAGAAGGGCCGCATCTCAGCTCGCTCACATTCATGGATAAAATGAGCGTTCTTTGTGTAACAATGAGAGATCTGCAATTACCCGGCGTTTGTCTTGAGTGGCAGAAGCGTTAATGGCAGCCGCACCAGAGCGCCTTGAAACGCCAACACATGGCAAGGAGGAAAGGGGAAACGAAGGGAGAGAGAGGCGTGTACGCGAGTGCATCTGTGCTGCCAGCTAATTGTGTTTATTCCTCTTAATTTGTCCTGAGTGCTAAATCGGTGCTCTTCAGAGCTGGGTGGGTGCAATTTGTCTGGTGGTAATAAAAGAACAAGCGCCATGTCTTTGAAATCTGCCCTCCTCCTCCTCCTCCTCCTTTTCCTGCAGCCAGCCGAGCTAATGGATCTACGACATCCATTTGGCCATGTCCATTCTAGGCCTGGGTAACCGTATTACACCTCCAAGGATGAATGTTCAGTCGGGTGTAGTTATCAAGAGCTTGTTCTGAAATGTTCTCTATAGCGCCATAAGATCTGGTGCAAAACGATATGCATTCGAATGTGCAGTTCGGGTTCTGCCACAAGCATTCTTCCAAATATCTTTGTATGAACAATTGCATTCTTTCTTCTAGAGGGTAATCCTTCATGTGTGGTATCTTAATATTATAAACCACATTTCATTTATCATAAAACCACTTGAAGTGCAAAACCATCGAGGGAGTTACTGTGGACACCTCAAAGTAGCCGACTTTCCAGTTAGAACATGCTCAGATCTGTTTTATTCCACTTAAACCACACCAATGTGTTTAATGTATTTAAGAAACTGCACTTATTAGTTTTTCACTTGTGGCAACATTTAAGTAGCAGCACAAAACAATTCCTGTTTTAGATTAGATCAGATTAGATTCAACTTTATTGTGCATAGTACATGTACTGAGCCATAATGCAGTTAGCATCTAACCAGAAGTACATAAGTGGGCTATTCACAGTAAATAGCATTGTGTTAAATGAGGGTATGGGTCCATATGTACAGGGGTGAGGGTGATTAATGTACAGAAGTTAATAGTTAACTATAGTTAATAAGACATGGTATATATCGTAATATACAGTATAACTGTGCAAAGATTGTGCAGAGAATAAGACATCTCAAGAAGATGACATTTTCAAAGTAACACGATATACATATTCAATTAAATTGTATTTTTTTAGCACTTTTTTAGCACTTTTTTACAATAGACCTTGTAAAGCAGGTCCATTGGCTTGTATTTGTGTAAAGCAGCTTTACACAAATAAAGCGGAAATAAGGTTCTATAAAGGAATGTGTAATTTTATTGCATACAAGGTAGTTTCTTCCAATTGTTTATCCCTAATGAGCAAACCGGTGGTGACTCTGGCCAGGAAATCTCCCTGAGATTGAGCAACCAGACTCATCTGAGTGGCACCAAATGTCCATTCATTGCAGTTCCATATGTAAATACATGACTGTTTGTTTACTACATTATCATTAGAAGGGTGTAATAGTAGCTATCAAACGTTATTCATTTCCCATCTTTTTTCTGTTTCTGTATCGGAAATTGGGTTCATTAGCACCCTGGTATAACCGAAATAGGTGGTGTAATCTACTGTTTGCTAGCTACTTTTTTTTTTGTTTTGTAGAGTGAGCGGTTCAGGACCATGTCAAATATCCATTTACCATGCTGACTGAGTGTCTGAGCGTTGCGAACACTTAGATTATTTTCTAAGAATGAGAAATAAAGCGTGCTGTTTTCTAGATCAGAGCCGGTTAACCTTTGTGTTTATCGCTGCAGGCAAACAGTCAGCGTGATGGTGTCTGTATTAACTTCTGCAAACGACAGACGATCTAAAAGCCGGGTATCTCTTGAAGCAGGGCATGTTGGAAGGAAGAAAAAAAAAACGAAAAGCGAGGGAAAAAAATAATCTCTGCGAAGGGAACCGAAATTGTATTTACTCGCTGGCCTCTTGTACAGAAGAAACGGCAGGTTAGCGGCTCTGAAAAGATAAGGAGCAGAGCTACAGGAGTCGTCGCAGACGAAAGGATTGATCCCACTAGTTTAATTTCATCCTCCTCTTTGGCCGCTCGTCTGCGTGTGGATGTGGATGTGGAGTGACTGGCTGATGCAGTCCATTCCTGAGGCCAGCTGATAAAGCTGTGACGTAGCGTTTACCTCCGCCAAGTCCAAAGGGTCTGGGATTGAACAGACGCCGAGGATTTCAGACAGCTTGGCTTGATGGTTTTAGTAAAGCATCTTGATCCAGCAGACCATCGCACACCCTTTGTCCCTCTCCCTCCCCGGACACCATTTTTACACTCGTGCTGTTCTAGGGTGCCTCCTGATTAACACATGTCAGGGGCGAGAGAGCAGGTTGTTTCTGTGCACGTGTGATTTTTTTTTCCACTTGGCCTACATTTAGCATTTTAAACATGATGGCCAGCTGGAACGCCTGAGATGATGGAGTGTTCAGACAATGTGGGCCTGTCATAAACTCACTGTAGCCTGAGTTATGAAGCTTGGGAGCTTCTCCGAGCAAGTCCATTCTTCACAGCTGGAGGTCATGGGGGCCATATGCGACTGGCCCATTTATTCTCCACTTTGGGTGAGGGTGGATGGTTTATATTCCATTCGGAGGCGTTGATCTTAATGACTAGCTGGAGTGGCACATCAACTACAGAATGACCTGTTGTCAGATTTAAAGAGTGAAAGATTGACAAATGGAGTCTTGCTTTTGCAAGATAAAGTGCGCATTAATAGATAGAAAACTGAAAAACTAAGAATATGAAGGGTGGCAATAATTGTAGCGTTGTTTTTGCAGAATATTCATAGCTTGACGGTTCCCCTGTTTGGTGTCACACCGACTTTAGCAATGTTGTTTTAAGCCTAGCGCATTAATAGAGACTCGATTTGAGTTGGACTAAGCTGGCTAAAGCTGTTGTTGCATCCGTTAGGCTTGGATGCAAGCCTGGGGGCAAGAGGGCTTTGTTTGGGGTGATTGAAGAGAAGAAAGAAGGGTACAGTCACTCCATCGGTGCCAAATGTGAATCTGAAGGAGTGATGGTGGTGAGTGTGGAGGGTGGGGAGGGGGGATGCTTTTTCATGTGCTAAAAGAGGCTAATCCTCTTCCTTTTGTATGAGGCCTTGGGGGTTGGGGCATGATGGGTAGCCTGGGAGGTTTATTTTCAAGGTCTTTTGTTGTCATTTCACTCCAATCTGAGGACATCTGTTGGGAGTGGGTGTGGCTTACCAGCTGATGGCGTGGGGGGTGATGGAACTGCAGAACCAATAGGGATCTGGGGAAATGTGTGTAATTGTTTGTAATGTGAGTATGAAAACATGGCCTCTGGGAGCTCGCTGGAGACAGGAAGGGGGGGGGGGGATGGGGGGAGGCCAGCTGAACATCCATCAAACCTTGACGGGGTTAAACATTAGACCAAATATCTGCCTGTTAATGAAAGCCACGTTTGCTTAATTAGGAATGACAAAAAGATTCGGTTGGAGAAGCAGCGAACTCGGCAGCCTCTAACTAGCAGGATTGTCACCGTATGATTAAGCTCTGCTGGAAATCTCTCATTATTGTAGACCTAGTTTTTGGAAACAACAACCTGCATTTCAGTGGAAATCACAACCCCAACTCAATCTCCCCCAGAAATACAGGAACAAAGCTTTAGATTATTGCTGAAGTGGTAGCATCAAGGGGACAATCTTTGTTCTCTCTATGGTACCCTTAGAGAATGCATGCTTTGCCAAGCAAGGTGCAGAAAATTAGCGCCTAGATTGACGCTTTAAAGCACGAGCGGTCAAAAAAAGTACGATTATATAACCATGCTTTATTGCGATGATCTCATACTCGTACTGTGACAAGTCCTAATACTAAGAGACGGCTGGAATTGCTCAGTCTAACACCGTGAAACATTCTTGACACCTGAATCAGGGTGCAGCAGCGGCTCTAAATCGGTTGTGTGGAAAGATATGAGTGTCTCTGTGTCTTTTGTAGCAAATCGCACTCGTTTTCTCAGAAGTCGGACGACGAGAGAAATGTATTGCATAACTATATCCAGAGTGAGAAACCTCCACAAAGCAGCAGTTTTGGCTTTGCAAATATCCTTAAAGCTTATTAAAGGGATTTTCTTGATAAATTACACAGAAAATGTCATCTGTATTGATTCACTTTATGCTCTGATGCTCAGGTGGGTATATGATAAACCACAAAAAAAGATGAGCTTGAGCTCTGCCTGATCTGTCTGCCAGCAACATGTCCAGACTCAACCAGCAAACCCCTTTATAACACAGCCTACGGCCTTGTTTTTTTCTCCCGTATCTTTTTTATTAAACGTGCCTCTGAAACTTCCAGTGCAGTTCAGTGTAATTAGGGAAAAAAAGTGAAATCCATCTGAATAAACAAATGAACTCACAGTGTCAGTGGAGATAATCCTGCTTAAACGTGATGGCGCGGCAACGCGTGAGATTCGCTGTGGCGGAGATTACTGCGTCGAGGACAAGAGGCGCACCTTATTTACCGATTTACTCTGAAAGAGCGAGTTTTGTTTTTCGTCTGCCCCTAGCGATTTTTTTTTTCTACCTCCTTATTTTTCTGCTCTTTGTTAACGGTGAAGATGGGAAGTGAGGCTTGGCTTTTGGCTTTTACTACGAAAAGTGGGGATTTGTAGGGGATCAGCCGGCTGCTCCTCCTCATTAAATCCCCACTTACAAAACCTAACGACATCTTTCTACTTCTCCCGATCACCTTTTGTTGCATTTCCTCAAAGCTAGGGCACATATCAGACCCTAGGTGAGAGGTACATTTTTAAAAGCCTGCTATTTGCTATAGATAATGTTTCTGGTATAGAAGATATAAATCATACATTTGTTAATTAGCTGCCCAGGCAAGAAGCTCCAGTGTGCTTCACAGTCTGACCCAAGTCTTATTGTGAGTTTGGTAGGAGTGTGAACGTAAGCAAACAGGAAGGATAATTAGTATGTGCTCAGGAGACACAGTCTGAGCAGACAAAGCAGAAACACAGGGTCTGACGTGACTGTGCATACGACCTCTTCTGTTTGGTCGAGGTTTCTACACGAGCTGAAAGAAACTCAGAGGTCTGTGATGGAAGCAAAGAACAAATGCTAATTGCGGCCTAGTGGGAGGAGAAGAGGTATTATCTGTGTGATAAGACAGCAGGGAGGTTCAGGTGATCAGTGTAGCATTAGCATAAATATATAGATGGCCTGGTTAATCAGAGGCCCATAACACCCAAGTGTGTCTCCATGTTTACATTGTTGTGTATGGAGGCTTTTTGAATTTGAGCATTTCAGGCTTATATGAAGAAATAGGACTGTAAAAAGGAAAACACAAACACATTTTTCCAGAGCAATAAGTCTTTTTGAAGTAAAAGAGCCAGACCAGCTTGCCAAAAAAGTGATGCTGTGTATCATCCTAGTCCCGTTTTGTATTTGCATCATTTAAAAATAGCAGCTCTTAACATGAGGGGAATGTGAGGGAGAATGTGTAAGGAATGTGAGGGAAATGTGAATGGAAGTGTGAGGGTAATTATAAGCGGAAGTCTGTGGGGAATATGATAAATGTGAGGGAAAACACATGGGGAAATGTGAAGGGGAATGTGAGGGAAACTGCATCGGGAATATGAGAGAGGAAATGTGTGAGGAATGTAAGGGACACTCGAGGGGAAATTTGTAGGAATAGGGAAATTTAAGGGAAATGTGTGAGGAATAGGAGTGAAATGTGTGAGGAATATATGGGAACTGTAAGCGGAATTCAGTGTAAATGTGTGGAGAATGTGAGGGAAAGTGCATCAGGAATATGAGGGAAATGCGAGAGTCAATGTGAGGGGAAAAGCCATAGTAAACGTGAGGGAAATGCATGTGAATTATAAGGGAAACTGATGAGGGAAAAACTTACGAGGAATATGAGAAAAGTATGAGAGGGAAATGCATTAGGAATGTGAGGGGAACGTGAGGGGAATGTGAGGTGAATGTGAGGTAAAATGCGAGGAGAAATGTGAAGAAAGAAGAGGCAGCTTAAAGGACTATCACATAGTGATGTTTTTTTTTTTTCTTTTATCTGTTACGGATATCTGAATCCTAAAGCAATGAGTAGGAGGTGGAAGAAAGTACGAGGCAGTTCTTGGATTTGGCAGAGCTGCTCCACGAGCTTAAGGTCAAAAACTAGCTGTGTTCTTGAGGTGCATATGATTCAGTTAAGAGTGTTTGAAGTGGGAGTAATTTTGCCCATAGCTAGATCTTGTGGTATGACTCTATGACCTTAGAACGTGCACATGCAGTGAGTTTCCTGTTTTCAAAATCAGTTATATCTTTGATATTACTTTCATTTGTCATGTTACTGTTGGAAAAAAGTCTTTAATCGTGCTCAGATCAAGACTATTTATTAATAGGCACTAATGAATAGTACATGGTTTTGTTATCTTAATATTGTCTTCACTGAGATAAAGGACATTTGGTAGAAATGTGAAGGGAAATACAAGGGGGTGTGAATAAAATGTGAGGAGAAAGTGATTGAAATGTAGGGGAAATGTGGTGGGAAATGTGAGGATAATGTAAGGGGAAAGATGAGTAAAATGTGAAGGGAATATGAGGTAAATGCCCACAATTTGAAGCCTTACTCACTTTAAGTCCTCATTACACCTCAAACTCTGGCAGGAGCATTCCCAATCTAGTCACTTGGCCAGAACATCATTCACAGGAACACAACTCCATTTTTCACATCCTTAGCTCCGTGTCTACGAGCTGTGATTCTGAATCATTAATGCTGACTATGGGAGAGGACTACATGCTCGAGTGCGCCATGAACTCCAGGGATACGGCTTTCGTAGGAGGTCTGACAAAGCCCTAACGATGACGGAGATTTCCTCAGACATGTACTTCGGAACCGTTTTCACAAGCCCGCAAGATCAAATCTGCAGGCTTCACACGCCGAACTAAGTGGTCACTCGTCTGGCCTTTGTCTTTTTCTATGAAAGATGGTGTCATCATGATATTGATTTCTCTCCAGGAGTCCGACGCGCTCACACGGGCGTAGCTCGTGCAGATACAGATGCACGTGCGTGCACGTGAACTTGCATAACAGAGTCTAGGTGAAGGTATGAGGCATGCACGTGTATACACACTCACAGGAGCTGGGTGGTAGGGCTTGCTTTACTAAGCATTGAATTAAGCATGGGCGGTATATAAGAAGAGAGAGGCGAAGGACCACCACGATGCTGCTGTAGTCGAACCCTCCATCAATTCAGCGTTTCGGTTCCCTTTGTTCTGTGTGCTTTTATATGGCATGTGGGTGACTCGCTTGCTTTCTTCCCTCAGTGTTGCTTGGGAGGTCTGTGTGTTTTTACCTCAGGGCTTAACATCTTTTAAAGTTTTCGTGTGTGTGTGTGTGTGTGTGTATTGGGGGGCACTACTGTGTATGTTACACTGGGATAATAAGGTACACAATTTTTAAATGATTTACAGTATAACACATATGGCATCCAGACATGCACTGCTCATTAGTTTTTAAATATATATCGCGATGATATGTTGATTCTTTTCTTATAACGTTAATGTGTTAATATGTGTCACGTTTTATATATGTATATTTACAAACAAAAAAACAAACAAAAAAAGTGAAATGCTCAATGGTTAAGTTTATGGATTATTGTTCAGAAGGTTTTCGGTTTAAGACACCTGCAATGTGACAAACTTTTGGGCCCTTAAACAAGGTCCTTAACCCTCTCTGCTACAGGGTATTAAGGCCGACCCTGCGCTATGACCCCAGCGTTCCAAAAAATTGGGACATGCGAAGAAAGAATTTGTACATTTGACAAGTAAAACCATCTTTCTGTAAAATACTTGAGTCTGATTGGTCAGTCAGTCTTTTTGATTTTCAAATGATAAATCACAGACACTGACAACGGGAACGTCCTCCAAAAGAAAAGACAGCAACAAAGTATTTCTATTTTTCTCTATTAAATATTGTTCCATTTAAAAACAAACCTGTTTTAATAAAAGGTTGACATTCCCAATGAATGAAGCGTTGCTATAGAAACCATACCATATTAGAACAAGCATATTGTTATAAACCCGTGAATGGTATGACAGCAGGAACTAGGGTCGGAACTGCTGTTATAGAAAAGGAATGAGCATTTTCTGCCCAATCAGAATTGAGAATTGAAGTGCGCTGTGTATGTGCATGTTCTTGTAGTTACTGTTTAGTCGCTCACTGAATGACTTGAATGTAACTGCAGATTGAATAAAAAGTTGCAGTGTGTTTCTTTTGTCCTGCACAAAAAAAAAACCCTGAGGCCGCTTTCAGCTCTCACACTGCAACAGGAGCAAAGAGTACACACACACACACACACACACACACACACACACACACACACACACACACACACACACACACACACACACACACACACACACACAAACACAGAGTACTTGTATAGATGTCCTTCCTGTTATCGCTTTTCCGCCAGTGCCCGGGTGCTTTCTCTCCTCTTAATTATAGAGCTTCTAAAAGCAGCGCCGGCCTCGGCACGCTAAATAAAGCCCAACGCCAGGAGAGCCTTCAGTCGAGTGGCTCAAACGATGCTTAATGGTGAAGTGTTTTGGGACCTGTGTGGTCGTGCTTCATCATGAGCACACGAACACACACTGCCATGTTTTACTATCATCGTGTTGGTGTTTCCATGGCAACGTAATACCATACCTACTTCTAACCTTAAAGAACATTTGTGCCCAAAGTGCCAAAATTGCTCCAGACTCCTATTGTAATGAGGCCCCCATGAAGACACACACACACACACACACACACACATATGCACACACACACACACACACATGCACACACACACACACACACACACACATGACCCTGTTTCCCCCCTCATGCCTGCTTTCTAAAATAGCCAGAATAATTGTTAGGAGACAATGAGCTCACTTCATCTGGGTTCGTATTGTCATTAGCATAAGTGATTGCATGCACTTGACCCAATTGGAGGACGGTGTGTGTTTGGTGTGTTTAGTGTTGTGCGTGTCAGACTCAGTGTGGCACGTTGAGCATGCCATGGGTGGAATTAGATACCAGACAGATTGCATCTGTTTTAATGGCAGTTGTGACCTTGTCAGGACATGTGATCAGTGGCAGGCCATCGGGGCCAGAATGATCTTTTTTTCTGGCCAAATCTCACATATATTCGTCAATGAATATGTATTTAATTATTTGCAATAGTCGATTTTCTTCATTTCATTATGTTTCCATTGGGGGCGCTGTTGCAAGGAGTGTCTGTATAAGTTGTAGTTTCTATCCAATCAGATCTCAGCCGTCACATCGCTTGAATTTCCTCACAAATAACCACTGCAGACATCTGGCTATGTATTATACATGAAAAGGAAGCTGTTGCTACACAGATTTCGAGCTGGAGTCACTGGAGCCCTCTAGAAGGTGTCCAATCGTGTCGGCGTTTTCGCGACCTTCGATCAGATGGCCAGAGAGCATGTTAGTCAGAGTTTTGCAAACAGCATCTTTAGCAAACCGTACAAGCTTAAATATATCAATGTGGATTTAATAGCTGTTTTCTTCTCTTTCCGCAATAGCAAAAAGAGGAAAAGAAAAATGTATTTGGACACAGCAATACTTACAAGGACGTTAACAAAATGGACTTTTCAATAAAAGCTGGACATTGTAAAGGGCAAATCGGGCAAAACAGTCCGAAACAGTTGTTAAGCTTTTTCATGAACCATTTCTACTTTCGCATTTACTTGCCTGTAGTATTTTCACAAAACCAAACCAAAATTCGTAACCGTAAACCGTAAAACCATAATGCACTGAAAAAATGGACAAAAATGCACAGGATCATTTATAAGGTCAATGTCGATGCTTCTGCTAGAGAAGTTGTACAGTACGTAAGCAGTGAAAGGAGACTTGTTGAATTGTGTTTATTGGGTTTCTTGCTTTAGTAATGGCGTTCGTTCCCGCTGTCTGCGATGCAGCGGTCCGTTATACCGTGTTTCTCTATAATATTGATGGTTTCTATAGCCGTGGCATCACAATGAGCGTATTAAGAGGTGGATTGATTCAGGTAGGACATCACTAAAAACCTCAGTGTGAAATGCACAGACCACCACTTCATTTGATCATTCCTTTTTATTGAAAAAGAAAAGTCTTTGGGAAAGATTTGAGGTTTGGTGCAGATTTATGTAGTAAGGGTGTAAACGTCAGGCTTCTATAGAATACTACCGTAATTTCCGGACTATTAAGCGCACCCATATATAAGCCGCTGAATTTGACAAAGATTTTTATTTTGAACATAAATACGCTGCACCTGTCTATAAGCCGCAGGTTCCTACATTGAAACTAATGAACTTTACACAGGCTTTAACGAAAGACAGTGTCTGTTACACGGCTTGTATCTAAACAGTAGCCTACCAAGAAAGTCATTGTTCACTGTCTTCCTCCTTCCTTTTACAGCAATTTCACTTTTGTTTAAAAATCACCATCGGTGAAGCTTTTCTCCCGATGCCATGCAGCTCAGAACACAGGTGAAGTGTGTTTTTTCATGCCCGGTTGTTTTTAGCGTGACGAATGATTCGCATTTCCTGTTGACAGTCCGAGTGAGCGGCAGGTCAAACGTCAGAGGAAGATCATCCATATTTATGATGTGGTGCGGCCCGATTCAGTGGGAGCGCATCTGATTTAATATAAAGAGTTTCATTGGTTCACCTGAACCTGTTCGGCAATTTACAGCGTGGAAAAAAGTAGCGGCTTATAGTCCGAAAAATATGGTATATGGTCCGGATTCCTCGAACGAGCAATTCATTATTTTAATTTAATTCTTAAGTGATCAGTGTGATATTTGATTATGGAACCACTGAGTTTGCAACAATACGATTTGTCTTGATTCATAGATTAATGATTCATTTGCTAGTGATTTCACTCAATCTGCTGCAATCTGACTACATTTGATTTAAAGGAATGTATTTGACAATGCAATTGTATCTGTATCTGTATGTGTGTGTGTGTGTGTGTGTGTGTGTGTGTGTGTGTGTGTGTGTGTGTGTGTGTTGCATGAGATAAAGAGAGCCAAAAGACACTTTCGGCTCTGGCTAGCGAAGTGAATTGGAAGACGACATCCTGAGAGACGCTAATGACTGTTCACCACAAGTGCTTTGAAACCACAAAACTTTTGCCAACAAACTCTCAAAAATAGCAGCTTGTATTACGAGTGTAATGATTTCCTGTCTCAGATCACTGCGCTTCAGTCAATGGCTGTGTGATAGCAAGCAGGGGGTGTGGCTTCTGTTAGTTTGACTGCACTGTCAGTCTTAGTAAAGGAGGTGTGGTTTCTGTTTATGTCCATTGTAAAGGAGACATGGCATAGAGGAAACGGTGTGGCATCTCCCAGCCTCTGTGAATGAAAGGAGGCGTGGCCTCTGTCAGTATGAGTTCTACAGAAATAGGCGTGGCTTCTCCGCCCATCAGTCTCAAGAAAGTAGGCGTGGCCTCTGCGCCTGATTGTCCTTGTGGCCCAAATGCCATTGGATTTTATTATTTATGATCCATGAAGCTGATCTTTTTTTTTTAGATTAAAGAGGAAGAGGTGAGTGTGAGAATGAGTACGGATATAACATCAGCTTTTAAAACACTTTTAATATTCCTCCAGAATTCAGTGTAGTTGAATTCTTTCATTTGTCCCTAAAGACGCAAATCCTGAGATTTTCAAATGATTTGTCTCTAATGAACTGCTGTCTTTTAGGCACCGCTGTCATCTGATACGAGCATTAATGCAGAATGAGCTTCGTCTTAAATATTAAGACATGTCAAAGACAGTAAAAAAAAACAACAAAAGAAACAAATATCCTGATCCAAATATATGTAATGAGTCCGCTCTAAATACGGCGTCTTATACATTTACACTGTCGTTTTAATTTAACATCTTCCGGACTTTCACAGCCCACTTGAGCCCAATGAGATTTGGTCAAGAATCAAAACACTCCCAAAAATACAATTCTGTGTTTTAAATTGAAGTGAAAAACTGCTTGAAGGTAATCGATCCTCATCCTCCATGTGTATTTTTCATCCTCGAGCTGCTTCTTGCACCTCCACGTCTGAATCGTGCTTTTGATGTCGGCTGTCATCCCGAGACTTGTGATAAGACATCCCTTGGGGAGAGCGCGGCGCTGGGATCCCCGATTTTCAGGGAATCGTTACGGACAGGAAATCAGCATGCCGACTTCCTTTGACTTCCCGCTGCCAGAAGAAGTGCTGTGAGATTTTTTTTGCAAAGGACAGCGTTGAGCAGCTGTGAGATCGGGATTGGGTAAGGGGGGGACTTTTTATACGGTTTTCAGCACATCTGGCACATCTGGGTTGACACGTGCTCTGCACTTCATCTAGGCCGAATCTCTCAAAAGGTACCAGGAAAAATCGAAAAGAGTTTTTTGGTTCCCTTAAACTTTCCCACGACTCTTTTTTAGTGCCATGAAAATCCTTTTCTGGTTTTACAAAGAACTCTGCCTGAAGGTTCTCTGTTAATCCAGTCATAAAACCGTTTTTTCTTCTAATCCAGCAGACTGCTTTATATGAGATGTTATATGAGGCACATGTGGAGCACGTGACGTTTCCAACCGTATCTGGTTCTTCTCCAAACCGCTACCAAAACTTTGGAGATACTCGATTGTGCAGGATGTCCCTGGATGCGGTAGCATTATATTTTCCATTCACTTGAACTAGAAGACCCAATTCTGTGCACAAAGCCAGCTCCATGGAGATATGAGGACATGGTTTGGCATTGAAGATCTCCTGCTAACAGAGTTCTGACCTTCAACTATATTGAACATTTTGCACTCCAGGCCTACATCAGTACCTGACTTTACTAACAGTCTTGTGGCTGAATGAATCTCACATACATCTCCAAAATCTGGTGGAACATCTTCCTAGAAGAGTGGAGGTTATCATAAGTGCAAATGGAGACGGTCAGGTGTCCACAAACTTTTGTTCATATGTTGTGGTATCACAACATAAGTTTCTGTGAAGTAGCTGTTACTATAGAAGCGCTAATATCGTGGAGGATAATTCACCGCGTTCCGGCCAATCAGAATCAAGAGTTCAAGACAAGATCTGGTCGAAGTGTTTATAGGTCAAAGTCAAGTCAATATTCCTGCTGTTATAAAGACCATTAAACGTTTTACTCCCCTGCTCCTTCGTTTTTACCTTCAAGCGATCACTTAGCGTGACCTTGACGTTTTCACACCAAGGGCAAGTCACTGAGGTGTGTTAAAGACACTCTGAAGCAGCAGTCAAACGTTTTCACGGGTTCAATTTAGCTTCCGGTAACCTGAGGCGAAACGATCCGGACCCGAAAATAAAAGTCGAAATGAAAGCAGGTTAAAAGAGTTGCTCAAAGTGATTTATCCTCTATTTTTTATTATTATTATTATTTTTTATCCTGAGATGACCGTTTTGCTTTGGTGCTCGGGAAACGCAAGCCCGCTGTGTGTGTTTTGCCCACAGTCGTTTAGCAAAATTGCACCTTTGGTGAATTTTTTTTTCCCTTTTTCAGGGAGAGCTATCGATTTCCCTCAGCCCTGCCTGTCATGGTTTCCCTATCTTTGCGGCTCTTTATTTCGCCTTTGAATTCCTCCGGCATGGCCGCTCTTGGACGGCGTTCAAGTTGGAAAATAGTAACGGAAGAGAAATTCGATTAGCGCTGAAGTGCTGCTCACCCGGAAAAAAAAAGACATGAATGCGGCCCGCGTCCTTGTCCAGATCAGCAGCGTATAAGAGAGGCTTAATGGGTTAAAATGGTGGGACTTCCTTATCATACACACACACACACACACACACACACACACACACACACACACACACACACACACAAACTCACACACTCTTTCTCTTCATTTTTTTCTGTCACTTTCCATCTTTCTTTTTCACCTTTGCTCTCTATTTCACTCTCTCTCATTTTCCTGCCTCTTTCTCCTCCTCTCTCAATCCCTTTCTCCATCTTTCTCTGTCTTTTTCTCCCTCTTTCAATCCCTCTCTCCATCCATCCATCTTTCTCCCTCTCTCTCTCTCTCTCTCTCTCTCTCTCTCTCTCGCTCTCTCTCTCAGCTCCCCGAGGAGGACATTTCTCGCTAATTGTCCTCATGTGGCTTCTCCGAAACAGAAGCACAAAAGCATGAAAACACGACCAGTTTGTCCCCAATTTGCGGCCGCGGCGTCATTCACGCTCGCATTCGCTCACACACTCGTTTCTTCTGCCCCGACAGCCTGTAGATACCATTGGCTAATTATTCTGTGTGGTATTCTTGCTAACAAGCTCATGCTAACGACAGCAGCAACATCATCATCAACATCCTGAAGACCTTCTGGGTTAACTTTTTTAATATCACAAGACGGATGAAATTCAATGAAATGAAGTTTGGCACTTGATTATTTCAGTTCCATGTGATTGCTGATGTTTAGAGATTTATGTTTGTTTAATGCTTTAATGGCTTGTTTACTGGGTTAGGAAGTAGCCTGATGCGTTTTTTTTTTTAATTCTGAACCACGTCTGCATCATTTCTGAAGAGAATCTGTGAGTTAACTGATTGTAATTCGGACATTAATAACATTAAGAAACCATGAGGGCTGCCATTAATACGGTTAAGCGCTGCTAACAAAGGGCTTCATTTATCAAGCTGGAAATAAAAATTCGATGACAAAGCCAGCTCCATGAAAACATCCTTCACTTGGGTTGGAGTGAAAGATCTTGAGTGGCTTGCAGAGCTCTATAACACTAGTGTAATTACCATGAATGCTGACTGCACCCCAGGCCTTTTCTCCTCACCTACATCAAGTTCGGTACCTGGCTTTACTACCTCCATTGTGGCTGAATAAATCTCACACAAATCTCCTCAAAAGCTAGTGGAACATCTTGAGAGAACAGTGGAGGTTTTTCTAACAGCAAATGGGGACCAAATGTGAAACAGGATGCTCTAAAAACATGTAGGTGTCCACAAACGTTTGTGTAACTGTGAAAAAGAAACAGAATCTTGTTGCTGATTGATAGAGACAAAAAGTTCACTTCTTGTTTTGATCAAAAATAATACAACACTATAGAGAACTGAATCTTGCCTCACTCTTGCCAGTTCCATAGGGACCTTTTTTTTATTTAGATATGACTTCTATTTAATAGAATCGCTCGACTAATATTAATCGTATCGCGGCGTTGTCTCTGCGATAATCTGATTAACGGCGGATGAACGAGCGAGGAATAAGGTTGCACGGCCGACTCGTAATCTCTATTCATCAGCAGGCGCAGCAGCCCAAGCAAAGCAAAGTTACTGGATTAGTCCAGATTAAAAAGTGGAGCAAATTAGGAGGGAGAGTTTAACACACGAAGCGAAACAAATCATCTGGCTCAAAAATTATGAGTTTTTTGGTTTTTTTTCTTTCTCCAGAATCAGCGATTTAGCCTCGGTGTTCTTGAGCTGCTTCTTCTTTTGGTTTAGCTAACATGTTTTTACACACACACACACACACACACACACACACACACACACACACACACACACACCAGCCGGTGTGCCTCATACATTTTTTAATAGGTATGTGTAAGAGCAGAGAGCACAGTGACATTATTGGAGAGGCAGCATAGGCCCTGCAACCCAACACACACACACACACACACACACACACACACACACACACACATACACACACACACACATACTGCAGTACTGCTTCACTCTGCGCCAATGATATTTTACTAATCATTTCTCCACATGCGTTTATGCTTTTGCACGCTTGTGCTTATTTAAAAGAAATTAGAAATGAATTTCTTCTCAACGATATCATGCTTCTGTTATTAATATTATATTAATAATAACTTGGTTGCCCGGTAACATGAGGAGCTTAATTTTTTTTTACACAATAAAAAAAAAGACGCTTCTGAAGGGAAAGGCTGTTTACCGCTCCTATAATATTTAACAGTGATTTTTCGCAATTATACTTGACAATGATGTCCAGGATGATGCTCATTGAGCCCTGAGGGAGGGGGAAGCTGAGTGCTTAAGACACCGAGCTTCCGATCAGAAGGTCGTGAGTTCAAATCAGTCGAATTAATTTTTATTTGTAGAGGCCTTTTAACAGTAGACATTGTCTCATTGCCTGTAAGTTTGTTCCTTATAATTGTTTTATAAGGAATGTGTTAAATGAGCGAGCCAGCGGTGACTGTGGAAGGAAAAACTCCCTGAGATGGCGTGAGGAGAGAAACCTTGAGAGGAACCAGACTGCAAAGTGAACCCATCCTCATCACCGAATGTCCATTCATTACAGTTCCATCACGGTTGAGGTGTTCAGTGATGCGTGCTAATAAACTGGGGTCCAAAACCATTGATATTAATTACAGTCCAAATACATTCTCAGAGTTCATGAGTTACTCATCTTTAGGCTGTGTTGGTGGAACAATCCCCAGCTGCACCGAGTGTCTCCAATTGAATTGAACTTTATCCAAAGGTAGGGTGTCGGGATGAGTCGCCATTAGCTGAAGAGAAAGGGACAGGAACACTGGTCACTGGGAGAGAGATAGAACAAGAGACAGAGAGCTAAGGAGAGAGAAATCCCAACACCATCAAGATGCCACTGATGGGCCCTCGAGCAAGGCCCTTAACTCTTGTATAAATGAGATAATTGCAGGTAGCTCTGCACGAGTGTGTCCGACTAATAACAGAAACGTGACTCTTCCACAAACACAAATATAAACAGATATATAAGGCGGACTTCCGCGTTTTATGGTTAATTGGTGTTTTTCTTTGTCGTGTTGTTCGAATGTCCCAGCTGTTGGAATTTACGCTGTTTTTGTGTTTGCAAAGTATTTTGTGCAGTTTCCTGCCAAATACTGAGCCACTGTTTCATGTTCTGCGTTTTGTGTTTCTGATCCCGGTTCTGTCTTTCGGTTCATGTCATCGATTGACTCGTTCACGTTATTTGTATCTTCTGACCTGTAATACTATTAGATTACGATCCGGATTTGTTTGGTTGGTTGTTTGTTAATAACCGAGCATGTGTCCACACGGCCTCCAATTGCATGAATTTAGAAACGAAAATCGTAACTGGTATAAGTAGAATAAAGCGTTGTTAGAGAAACATTCATCTTCAACTTCAGGGACTTTCACACCATCCCACCAATGTATTGTGGATTGTTTTTCTTTGACAGCGTAACCTTCGAATGTTTTATTCCATGCAGGTCTAATTCGATCCAAGAGATTCGTTTCTCATAAAAAATGGATTTATAGAAATCCTACTGCAGATATTTCCTCTTTATTTCCAGACAGAACTTTTTTCTATCGTCTTGAATGAACCTCAGTTATTTAGTTTGTTGATGGTCTGGTTATTGTATAGATGCTCTTTCGAGTCCAACTGAACGGATATTTTTATTTGCGTCCCACAGAGGCGGTAAAAGAGCATAGCTAGGGCAAGAAAAAAGCCCTCTCGTATTCCGCTCCTTGCTCGATTGCTGCCATCGTCTATAAATACACACACACACACACACACACACACACACACACACACACACACACACACACACACACACACACAACACATGCACACACACCTCTACTAGAAGGCTTTGAAGTCAGCTCCTGCTTCTGCTCTCACTCCTCCCCATCGAGCGGCAGGCAGCAGACAGGAAGTCATGCCGTCCTCACTGCTTCCGGGAGTGTGTGTGTGTGTGTGTGTGTGTGTGTGTGTGTGTGTGTGTGTGTGTGTGTGTGTGGGGCGAACAGGAACGCGGTGTGCATGCGGTCATTGACGCACACTAGGCACGGTCCCTTATTAAATTTTTTCATACCTTTTTAACTACAACTGCCAACGCTTTTTTATCTTAGTATAAAAATAATACATTTTTGGTTTAGTACATAACACAATACTGGGTAAAAAACCCAATATATTTAATCAAATGAAAACAAATGGAGCAAGCGGAACGCAATTTAAATTTAATGATATATATATATATATATATATATATATATATATATATATATATATATATATATATATATATATATATGGACAAAAGTATTGGGACACGGCTTTTACAGCCATATGCGGTTCTTCCCCAAACTATTATGCAATTGTATTTAATGTTTTTGGATGAAATAGCATTGAATTTTCCATTGCCTTAAACCAGGAGACCAAAAGCTTGAAGAGTGGAAGATCTCCTGCTATAGAGCTCTGATCTCAACCTATTGAACGCCGCTGAGATGAATGTGTACGCTGACTGCACCCCAGGTCTCCTCACATCACCTACTTCAGTACCTGACTTTACTAACACCCATGTGGGTGAATGAATTATACAACTCTCCACAAGCCCACTCCAAAATCTAGTGGAACATCTTTTTAGAAGAGTGGAGGTTATTATAAAAGCAAATGGGGACTAAATGTGGAATGGGATATTCAACCAATTTTATGGTCAGGTGTCCACAAACTTTATAGGTTTATCAGTAACTGTTCAGAGTTGCCTTTTAACCATGTTTTTTTCTTTAGACAAAACAACCTAATGATACAAAGCACTAAAACAGACTAAATGATTAATAAATATAAAAAAAAAAAAATCTATTATATGTTTAATAGATTTAACTAAATTCATTATATTTTTTAAGTAACCACATTTATTATTCGGTTTACGTTATGCGGCTCGTCCTCCGGATTTTTCCGTTGAATGAGTCGTGACCATAGAAACGATAACCATCAACGTTTAACAAAAACAAGAAGCCGATCAAGGATTCAGTATCCGTGTGTAAAAAAAAAATGATGACGAATCATAGTTGGAATGAAGCCAACAAACATCACCCTCCTTCTGTTCGAAACTTCAAATATATGCACATCTAATATTATTTCATTAGTATGAGATTTGAAACAATACCCTCTTTTTTTCCTACCTACATACATTTTAAGGCATAATGGAAAAGATAAGACGCTGTAATTAGTCCTGGAATTGTTTCGAGCCACGTTGCCAGATAATGCCAGTTTCTTTCTTTTCACAAAAACGGTATTTTTCACCATTCTGTCGTTTTGTAAGCTGTGATATTGGTCTTGCGCTCAGTCACTCACTCAATCACTCACTCTCTTCCGGCTCAGTTTCAATTCTTATCTTCTACATCCCTCCAGCCAGAGACAAAAAAAAGGAGCGTTTTCTCGCTTACTCTCTGTTATTTTTAGCCTTTGCCGCCGGTAAAAGACGAAAAGGAGTTCACGAGAAGAAGAGGAATTTTTCCAGGTTTTCCAAAAAAGCCCTAATTTACTTTTTGTTTATTCCAAATCGCCATCTGGAATAAATCTCGCCACTGATGTTTTTCTGTTTTTTTTTTTCCCCCCTATTGTGATCATTCGAAATTGCTGTTCCGCCCCTTGATTAAGGGATTCCACACATCATTATGGCAGCTCTCAAAGGTATAATAAACTGTATAATGAGTGTGTACCGCCTATGTGCATGATAACATCACATCTCCGCTGTGTGTGTGTTCGTGTGTGTGTGTGTGTGTGTGTGTGTGTGTGTGTGTGTTAGAAAGAGGTGCCATTTCCTCGTGCTTGTACCGTTCTCTCTTGTGAAACTGCAGTTCAGAGCACAGCAACAGTCATCCATGTACATACACACAGCATGCACTGCACGTACTTACTCCTGATTTTATAAATTACAAGAACTCATGCTATAAAGTTTCACTGAAACTTTTAATATTTCTTGCAAAACAAGCAGCCATGTATCACCATTGTTTCGGACTCCTGGGCAGGATTACATGTATAGATTAACCTGGCAGAGGTAGAGCTGCATCATCTTGGAGACAAAACGGGAATAAGAGCATCTGGTTTGATTTATTTTTTCCTTTTTTTGCACTACAAACACCTGTTTGTGAAAGGGCCATGTGTTAGAAGTCAGAAGATACTTTAGGAAATGTAGGATTTGCTGTCTGTGTGAACTAAAGAAATAAAAGCAAACTATCTGTTTTGAATTGAATTGAATTGAATTGCATCCAAATTGTTTCATTGCATTGCGTTAAAACTGAAATCGGTCCGCGCTGCATCGGAATAGCGGGGAATCGTATTGGTAGTTGCTTCATATGTATCCTTAACGTATTATATCGTTGAAAATGCATCTAGATGTGAATCACATCGGCCTCAGTTATGGAGATGCATATCTCCAGTTTCAATAGAAGGACTAATTTCCTCCTTTAAGGTGCAAATTGCATGATGTGTGAAACTGGCAAGATAGAGATAAAACAAGACAAAAGTTTTATTAAAGATATTACAACTCCATTCACTCCAGATCAGTAGACAATACATTTGTCATTGCAGTGCTCACACAGAGTATAGACAAACTGCAGTATGTTTACTCCTCCGTCATGAAGACTTTCTCGTGGTGGAAAACCTACTGAATCTTCTAAAACTGTTAAGTGTTTAAATCTCCTTACAGAAATCTTCACCGTATCGATGAGCATAGGTTTCCTTTGTCACGCAATAAACCCATAGGCAATGCCTTTCGACCAGTTCCAGAACCTAACAGCGCTGCTATAATAGTTTTGATTTGAGATCTAGCCAAGGAGGCATCTCCATATCAGTCCTAGGTGTGTATGATCTTTTTTTCGATCTCTGTATTCGCAGTCCCTCAGCGTCTCTGCGTGTCTCAGCAGGCCTCCTGCAAGTAGTTCCATGTTTGCTATGCAGTGATTTTGTTGATATATATCTATTTTTTTGTTGTTGTTGATGTTGTTGTTGCTATTTTGTTCCCTGGGAAGATGCGATCTGCCTCCCACATGTCAGCTCTGAATCTGAAGTGAGCCACTTGACTTGCAAATGCTGAGCGAGGTGAGTGACACGTAGCACATGGCCAACCGACCAGGATTAATGATGCCACACACAAGCATTAGATTTATCGGGGAGCTATTTCTCTAGAGGGATGTGTCAGCCATCCTTCCTGAGTGCAAGTGTGCATGTGTGAGTGATCAAGCAAACCGGGAAAGCGGCTTTCACATTTATATGCGATGGAATTCAACGGCACCGCTTTGCCATTCGTCCAGCGCTGGGTATCACAGAGCTCTTCGGCCGAGGTTTTAATTGGTTTTCCTGAAAGAGATGTTTGTTTACAAACATGGCTGACGGTTTGGCAAACATGTCACACCACTAAATTACTCGATACATGTCACGCACCATTGCGTTTAGGTTTCCTGCTTTTTCGATTGCGTTTTGCGGAAATTCTTGCACGTTTGATGTCTAAAGATGCTCATGTAGCAGACTGTTTGACTAAATGATGCTGTACTACACTGAAAGCCTGTGCTGCACTCGAAGTGTGACTTTATGTACATCTGGGGGGTTTACATGGCACCTCAGCCAAAAGCCAAAGCATCCGCTCTGTTTTTCTTCCCACTTTGCCCCGTCATTGTGACTAACATCATTATCTGCAAATCAGATTGAAAACTTCTGATAAACATTTAAAAGCATTTACTCGTTTAGGCAATCTAGACCGAAGGAAGGCTTATCTTTTTTTGAAGATAGCAACAAGTTAGCAGAAAACATCAAAGAAAAACTTAGCGCTAAGTAACTGTCTGGAATAGCGTAATAATATTTTGCGATTTGAAATGCAACCCTAGTTTGTTAGTCAGTTGTAGACACTTTCACAATGCTATATTGCTGTGACTATTAACATCGGATTTGAAATTACGAGGACACGCTCTTTTGAAGTATGACTGAATTGAAGTATTATACATGCAGTAGTCATCTTGTGAAAAGTATCTCGGTATAAAAGTGTCCATGTGTTTTTTATATAAGACTCCACTGAAGCAGAATTAAATCTATTTTATCATGTATCTTCAAAGTCAGGGTTGCTGCCGATGCTGCGTGTATCTCAGGAACACTGGCCATGAGGCAGGGATACACCCCGGAAGTACTCCAAGTCTAATCTCTACCTTACCTACCCAAAATAAGAGAATAAAATACAATTCACTGTCCTCTACCCAACCCAAAACAGAGCTACTTACTACCCCGATTTTAGTATTTTGAGTATTTGCATGGTTATTTACAGAGCCAAACAAAAGGTTTAAAGGGTGGAAACAACCCCCTTTCAGCAAGCAAACAACAGCTCTCACAACCAACCAAACTATAGTTCTCCAAAACTTTCTGAATGCCAAAATCTAACACAAGCTTCGACCTAGTCAAACGAACAGCACAAAGAAACAACGGCTCTCGTAGTGTTGAGCACCAATCAAGAGACAGCAGCAGTCAGCCTGCAGGAGCCAATCAGATGACATTTCCTACACATGGCACAGACAAACGAAACATAACAGAGAAATGAAACAACTAAAAGGTTATAACAGTAGCATGGGCATTTTACCTGTCTACTTTGGGTGCTTCTGAAAAAAGGCAATATTCCACACAGACAGTAATCTGATCAAACCAAGGAGCTAGGAGGCGCTAATTCTATGGTTCTCTGTGCTAGTGGTTTTATGTTTCCCTCAGCTACATTATCCTCTGATCTCTGAATATAAAAACCCAGCAAACACTGGACACCAGACAAGTCTTGGCCGATTGTTGAAAGAAAAGGAAGTGTAATTGTTTAAAGAAAGGACACTCATAATAAACTCAGTGTAATGCATCTCATTATCAATATCAATAACCGGATGCTATTGCTCTGGTCGTGTCCATGCTGCCTGGGATTGTTTCTATAAAACTGATTCAGCTCACTAAAAAGAATGAGGCATTTCCAATTCGCAGTTTCCCTCCACAGCAAAACCATTTTTTGTCATTTTAAATACCAGAATAATGAAACGGCATCCATGAACCCGCTACACACCGGCTGCCTCATCGAGTCCCATTTTAGGCAGACCCCCCACCGTGTATTTGACTTCGACTCCATTTGGCGTCCCCTCGCTTTCCATCAGAACATTTCGAGATCAAGGATGCAGCAGGAATTGCTGACCACTCGGGTCACTAACGCACACGCAAACCGAAAGTCTTAAGGGCGGAAACGGAGAAACAGTTTGGATTGCCTGCGCGATTAAATCGCCTCAGGTGCTGAAAGCCTTCACCATACATAATACTTCTCTTTAAAGGTTAATACAAGCAGCACGTCCAAGGTTAACTACACGGCAACATTGCATCGCACCAACTTTGGACGTTCTTCCTGCGCGGCTACCGAACAATGTGCACAGTGTCCACGAGTAACAGCGGAGTGACGCCTCATTTCCATAACGTTAATATATAGCAAGATTATCATCATATTATTGCCGGATTCAAAGCTGAGATGGAGATTGGTTTTAACTCGGTTTGCCAAATTTAGCATGTAGAAAGGCCTCCAAGGACACAGGTAGCACATATTCATTGAAAACCTTTAGAGTTTTATGTGGAGCCATGGGGTACGAGGGGAGAGAAAGAGGGAGAGAGAAAGATGGACGAATAAACAATGGCACACTGTGATCTCTTTGTAATTTGTTAACCAACAGACTATAATATTTGCACAAACCCCATTTGTATAAAGCCATCTCTCATTCTTTCACTCTCACTGGTGCTTTCTTTCTCTTTCTCTGCTTTGGCTTAATAAAAGAAAGCCAGGGGGAGGTGAGGAGGAAACAATAATGGAGGAAGTGATGGACATTGAGATAAGGAGACTGAAAGACAAGAAAGATGGAGGAGGAAGAGAACAAGAACGAACAATTGCGAGAAGGAGAAAGAGCTAGTGAGAGGAGTCTAAGATCTAAATCTAGAGGATGAAATCGCTCTTTCTTTCTTTCTTTCTTTCTTTCTTTCTTTCTTTCTTTCTTTCTTTCTTTCTTTCTTTCTTTCTTTCTTTCTTTCTTTTGTTTTGGTCTGTCTACCTCTCTTTCTGATTCTCAAGCTATTTCTCATCTTCGTCCTACCAGGCCAGCTCTTAGTGTGTTTATGCGAGTCGGTACGATGTTTGTGCGACTCTGCTTCGTGTTTGTGTGTGAGATCGACAGGCTCCGCCCACCGACTCAGACTCGTTTACTCTGCTTGAGTTACAAGTATGTGAGATTCAGAGAGAGGATTGAGGGGTAAAGAGTAATGGAGAGACAGAGACCAGAATGTGAGCTTGAGATTTTGGAGAGAGGGGGAGAAAGACCGCAAGGAGGGGAGAGAGTGAGAAAGAGAGAGGGAAAGAAAAGGAGAGGGGGTATGAATGTGTGAGTGGTGAAGAATGAGGCAGTGGGAGACAGGGTCAGGGGTTCAGACCGGATGGACAAAAGGCCCAGTGTTATCAGCTCCAACAGATCAGCCCCCAGAATACCACAGCTGGTTTACATTTCCATGGGGAGACACACACACACACACACTTCACGCTACACACACAATAAACCTGCCCTAGACACTCAGTTGGACAGGATCCATATTTAGAAAAATCTGTGAAAATGAAGAAACTTTTACCTGCTGTTTGGTGACAAATGCACACACACACACACACACACACCACATTCTGATTTATGAAACAGTATAAATGTTATAGGAGGTAAATTATATCTTCTTCGTTTCCATGTTTGTTGGACCACAGGGTCTGTAAGCAATCAGCATCAGGTCATTGCGCCATGTGTTTCTGGAGCCTTCAATGTTTTCCTTGCATACTGTATGCTAGCATTCAAGCTAAACTGGCCTGAAACCCACCAGGTTTGCCCCTCTCGGGTCTTGTTATCCTCCACATTCGCTCACACCCGACTGCACAATTCTCCCAGCGCTTTGCTAATCAGTGCCAAAAGAGTTGCGAGCACTTGATTCGTCTTTTTCACCAGGGCTGCATCGTGCTCACTGTGATTTACATGGTGGCCTTTGGTGTGGGTTGACGGTGCCCTTTTTGCTAAAAAGAGTGGCCAGGCGGTTTTTTGCTGCCAAACACTATTGATTTTCTTTTGGCTGTTTTCGTGAGGTGTTTTTTTTCCCTTCCTGTTGTTTTGGATACAGGGGAAGGGGGAGTCTGATCCCGCCCGGGAAGCCATGCGTCGCCTCAAGGTGATTGTCTTCTGGGTTGCTCAGGAAGGGACATGGTTGCCTCCCAAGGATGCTATGTAGGTGCAAGACAGTTCATTGTGGGTGCAGGTTGATTGCTACATTGGTTTTTGAAAACCGTCCAATCAAAAGTCTTTCCACCAAGCTACCCTTTTAGGGATGGGTTGAAGGAAAATAGAGAATCCCTAGGAAACACAGGTGGCCATGGGGAGATAGAGATTACAGATGTGCAACTTTAACCAGATCTCAGGGCACAATCATGGAGACTGGACCTGCTGCATGTTTGTGGTTCTCGAAATCCATTTAATTTTATTTTGTCAGAGAAAATGTCAGTGTTCAAAATGGCCTGACGGGGAGAATGGAATCCGAGCCCCTGTGGGAACGCTATATACCACATCTATAGCGGTTGATTTAGATATATACCGGAAAGGATGCTAAATTGCTGGCTGTAGGCATCCCTTGTTAAGCACATTGGCCTTGTTGCTAGATTTTGAACCTCAGGTAGCAAAAACAAGCATTTCCTTGCTATCATCATACTATTCATCAACCTACCTGGGGTCTCTCTCTTTCTCTCTCCCTATTTATCTCTCTCTCCCTTACTCCTTCACTCACACATATCTCCCCCGAGACAGCGGATCTGATCAGGCCATATGGAGCAGACGGTGTCTTACTGAGTGCCGCTGACGACAGCTGAACAGATCAGGCTGTTAGCGGTGCTGCAGGCTTCATTTCTTCACCGGGTCCTTCAAAAATAAAAAAACACTCCTCTTTTTTCTCTTCAGAAAGAAAGACTTTTCTCCTCCACAGTCACACAGATGGAAAGAGACAGCACTCGCGTCACATGTTTACCAAGCAAATAACAGAAAGCCAAAATAACAGAGAGAGAGAGAGAGAGAGAGAGAGAGAGAGAGAGAGAGAGAGAGAGAGAGAGAGAGGGAAAAAGGGAATAAAATTCCAAGCACACGAATGCCCAAGGTTGTGTTGTTTTTTCCTTTTTTTCCCCTAATAAACACAGCTGGTTATCCACTTTAAATTTGTGGCTTGGAGAGGTGATCCAAAGTGTACCAGTGCTTCAAATAAGTATCCTATTTGGAATGTTCACATTCCTGACTGTGTGGAAACTGGAATCCTAACATAAAAGAGAACATTGAAATTCTCAGAGTAGAAATGCATTGCAGGGCAAAACTGCCTCTCTAATAAACATCCAGGAAATAAAACAAGACTGATTGAAGTCAGCCTGATGTTCGGGTTTGGTTCGATTAGAGAAAGTTAATTGTTGCATTTGTGTGTGTCTAGATTTGGAGCTCCGAGGTGGGCCGTGTGACCTCACAGGCGAACAGCTGAGCTAACAGCACAGTCACTAATTGTAGGTCACACAGTAGTGCATGGATCAGTTCCCAGCCGTTCTCGCTGCTTGGCTGATTGTTACAGTAATGAAAAATTGATCAGTGTGTAATCAGACTGTGTTGCCCCATGGGGAAAAAAACCCGGAGCCACATCCCCCTTTTTGCTTGGTGGAATGATTGATTGGTCCAATTGGCTTGAATGCTCTCTCTCTCTTTCTCTGTGTTGTTGCTCAACTCCTTCTGGCAGAGGGCCGGATAAAATGTACTCTCCTTGTCTTTTCTCTTTTTATTTGCTGGTTATTGTTTCCTTGACGCCAGTCAATTGAGCGTAGCCAACACACAGGGACGATACAGCAATAAGCTCACCAGTGTACTTTGCCCTCCTTGTAACTGTTCTTTTTTTAACCCTGCTGAAAAGCCGGGCTCGGCTTGAGGGAGCCTTCGGCGCGTGGCTGCTCAGCTGAGCTTTAATGCGAGGAGCTGTCAGATCACTTCATTGACTAGGTGCTGAAGTCTGTTCTCTCAGTTCATGCTCCACTCACCTCATCGGGTCTTATATCAGGTGAGAGGGCTAGTTAAACAGCAGAGGTGAATAAGCGGCGAAGCTAAAACAGGCAATGGTGCGTTCTTATGTGGGCACAGACTCCCAATCCTGAGGATTAACTGCAACTGTGGTTGGTTGGGAGTTTGAGTGTTAATGGTTGAAAGAGAAACAAGACAGGTGCTTATTCTTCCTAATTAAAAAACAAGGCAGAATAAGAACCTGTGGTGTTTCTCTTTCAACCATTAACACTCTTAAATGCCCAACCGTCTCTGTTCATTTTTATTTATTTGTTCTTTTATTCTTTCGGACTCATTTACGTGTGCAGGTAGTCCCCGATTTCCGATGGAGGTGCGTTGCGATGACCCCTTCGTAAAAAAAATATCTTCGAGGCATGGTCTATCCTTTCCAGGAGTCTTAAAGACTTATCAGTACAGGGTAGTATACTCTAATTTGTTCATTATTTAACAATTGACAGTACATCATTTAGCAAAACAGCAATTTATAGTACGGTACTATATAAACTACAGCGTATACAATTATACCTATGTACAAGTATTTTTTTCTAATGCAGTACCCTGTTGTATAAGGAATAGAGTTAGAGTAAGAAATGGCATACATTTTTTTCAAAATGGCTATTTTTACTTGGCAAATTGTACAATAATGTTTGTGACAGGAATACAAAGCACTCCTGTAATCAGATACAATATTTTGTACATAGCAGTGATTTGAGTCTCATTCATACCGCCCTCATACTTGGCTATAATCTCTTTTTCACTACCATTGTGGCTCTCCTTAATTGCTTTTTAGCTCTATTGCTTTCCTTTCCGGCTCCTTGGTAGCATTTTTACCCACTTTAGGACCCATGATTTAGGCTTAAAATGCACAGAAACACAACAGCGAACACTTTGGAGGGCACTCTATGGCACTGTTCACGAACTTATATGAGACTCTTTGTGCATCGCAGGACTGAAGCGCTAACAAGTTTCATTGCGAGATTCGTTGTCGAATTTCAAGCATGCGACGTGTTTTTTTCGGTTGTCATAACATGATTGCCAAATTTGATGAGTACCGGCTTATTACTTTATATGCATGTGGCATCGGAGGGCACTATTTCATTGCCTGTTGCACAAAACTTAAAATACTATAAATCGTATCGCTATCATCATCATAATATGAAAAAATCGCAAGTCAAATCACTGACCTTCTGTCGACCGACCTGCAGCTGTAATTGGTAATCTATTGTTGTAATGAAAGACTGTCCTGCACTTATACACTGTCAACATGCTTTCGACAGATTGGTGTCTTTTTGACACCAGATGATTTGGTGTCCATTTCTGATGATGGATGGGTCCCCTTTTTGAAATCTGGATCCTCTCAATGGTTCTTTGTCATGTCAGATTTTTTTCCCCATCACTGTTGCCTCTAAATTGTTTATCAGGGCTTGAAATCTAGACCTGGATTTCCATAAGGGTTGCTTTGTGACAGTATATACTATAAGTAAAATTGATATATAAAATATATAGATAATTTTTTTTCAACAAGACCATGAGAAACTTATCGAATGAAACATTTAATCTTGAAAATTCTGCCCAGCAGAGGGGGAAAAAACTGTCCTAAGATAAGTAGCAGCTTTCTTCCCGAGTCATGCCGTGCAGGAATGCGGTACCATAAAGCCAAATGGGTCTGGTGGAGCTCTGCCAGCTGTTTGACCCTTCAACTCTGGCCTCCCAGTCAGTGCAGGCGGTCAGGAGGCACTATTACGGGGAAACAGAAAAAGAAGGGTAGTCGGAAGATTTTTTTCGAAGTATGGTAAAACAGCCCGACTGCTGCGGTGGCTGAGTTTGGGATCGGGAACACACTCTGCCCTCATGTGCCGCCCACACGTCCCTGGTTTTAACAATAGCCTCATGTGTATGAGGTTGTTTACAGAGAAGTGGCACACAAACGCACCCACTGTCCCTTCAACCTCTTGTTTTGGCCGTTGGGGAATATATTACAGTCTGAACTGTAATCACTTCCCTCTGTGATTCTTCCCTGCAGAGAATTGAGCTTGGGCCTCTGGGTAAAGGGCCAGCGCGGACTGCTGCCAAGACCCTGGCACTATCACATATGAGTACTGGGGTCGTGATACCTCTGACACAAATCTCTCTCCTCCACTACTCCCGTCTTGTATAGAGTCGACAAGAGCACGATCAGCACTATGGAGCTCAAAAAGCACAGCACCTGGTTTAAAAGCTTTAAAAGGGGCCGGGTGTTTTTTTAGGCTGAGTCAGAGGAAAGGTTAGGAGCTGGAGACTGAGCCCCAAACCTGGCCATCTGTTTTCTGTCTTCAACACTTGTCTTTTGGTTTGAGTGCCTCTGCCTGGCCCAGCCGTGAACCCGTGCTCCTTTTCGTACATGCCCGATTCTGCATTCTCTCCCAAAGCTTGGTCTCGACTAGAATGTGATTATAGCCTCCCACACCCGCTTGCCACAACCCTGTCATGTAATTACAGCAGCGGAGAAGTAAACGAGGAGAAAGAGAAGAAAAAAAAACACTAGCCTTAATTCCCCTTCACTTCAGCAAGCCTGAAACTAGTCTGAGGTGTGGTCGGATTTAGACCAGTCAGGAGACGTTTGAAAAAAACAAAACAATGCATTAATAGCCTAAATGCTGTTGATCAAAAAACAGGTTGATCGCAATGTTTTTTCAAGAGAAATGTACCTTTTTAACACAACAGGAAGAAATTACGTGTTTTCAGAGGAATTGTGTCCTGTATCCAGAACTTGGCAACTGAAAAAGACCTGTCACTTGTCACAATCACCCCTTGAAAACTTTTCCGTTATACCCTTATTAAATCGAAACACCTGATCATATGTGCAGTTATCCACTCAGCCAATCATGTGGCAGCAGCACAATACGATCAGAAAAGCATCCCAGAATGCAAACAGTGCATGCTAAGTTGTAAAGAGTGAGATAGTTCCTGTATCCTTCCTACATTATCATTTATACAACTGAGCAGTTGAGGGTTAACGGCCTTGCTCAAGTACCCAGCAGTGGATGCCATATCAGGAGCCAGATTGAATTAAACAATGAACCAATTTTGCTCGAATATCTTTCATCAACAAGTTATTTTTTTCACTGACAGAACTGTCACTCACTCAAGTTTTTTTAGTTTTTTGCACCATTCTGTTATGTCAAGTGACTTGTGTGTGAAAATCTCAGGAAAATCCCACCCTGTACAAGATTCATTGTTGATTTTAACATTAACTTAAACCTTTAACCTGTATCTGCTTGATTTTATGTCTAAGAATTTACATAGTTGAATCAGAATTGTCAAGTCTTTCCTATAGTCTACTAATAGTTGAATCGTGTGTGTGTGTGTGTGTGTGTGTGTGTGTGTGTGTGTGTGTGTGTGTGTTTGGGGGGCTAAATAAAACCGGCTAAATTGCCTGTGCAAGCACGCTCTAAGTACAGTGCGCAACATTGATGCCCTGAAAAACAATCCCAAATAATTTACACAATTAAATTAAAACAGAATATACCTTTAAAAAATCTCCCAGACATTTTTCAATATTTAAATTCCTGCCGCTGTTTCACGCATCACGGAAAGTGAAACTTAAATCTGTCCCAAGGGGTTGAATTTATTCATGCATCTTTAAAATATTTATCAAAAACTTTTATTTAAAGCATGATCATAATAGGCCGTATATTAACTTATTAGGAAAAATCTCGGTTTTCCGATTGTACATCTTTCCAGAGTAAACATTAATTTATACGGACAGACAAGAGTTCAGAACTTATTTATTTATTTTCCACAAACTAACCCACAATTGCAAGCATTAGAACTCTTTCCAACCTGCTGAGGGGTTAAGGATCTCGCTTAAGGGCCAAAGCACTGTCTTATTTTTCCTCAGTCCATTTAACAGCTGTGTTTGCACTATCCCATTTTTTTCCGCCAGATCGACAGAATTTTAAAAAGTGCTTGTGAAGTGTGACATGGCCTTAAAGACAGCACCTGTCTCCTCCAAAGACCTGATTGCTTGGGTGTCTAGTCCGAATCTTTTTGTTCTTCTTTCATTTCGTGCATGCGCACCGGTTTTTACGTGACCCAACTTACGATGACATGCTGCCCGTGCCAGAGTTGCTAAGTCGGTATATATGCTAAACAGATGCATTGCACTGCTATGCTAATGGAATCCCCATCTCTAACGCTTTACGTTCTGCTGTCAGTAGTAGTGAGTGACAGTGTAATTGTGTGTCGAAAATAATTACAGTAGTCTAGCTTTCTCTGAGCAGCCTTGCTAAATCAATCAGTTTGCCAGGTGTCCAAATAAGGGGTTACCATCAGATTTCCAGTCCCCCATCTGAGATTTGCATAATTTTCATAATTTTGCTGATGCAGCGCCAACATCTAAACATGTAATTCCAGTTTCCAGAGGAATGGATGCTTTGCGTAGAAGCAGGTCTCTGGTTTCATCACATCAGAGTGGGGTAATCTGTCCGTCTTAATGCTCGTGTAACGAGTTATGAGTGCAATATAAATGTAATACATAATTCGTTTTTTTCACTAAAATCCTCATTGTATTACTGAATTATTTCCATTTGTTCTTTGAGTAAAATGTGTGCTTATTTTGCGGTTTGCTGTGAAGAGACATTTATTTAGAAATTCGCTTTTGCCGTTATACTGACGGCATTTCAAAGTGCGCCTCTCGTCAGTTCGTGTTGCATATGCTGAAGGGAGTAAGCGGTAAATCGACTTGATTACACGTTGTAAAAAGTTCTGAGAAGATATGAGATGTTCTGTTGTATGGTTTATGTGCGAGTGGATTTAGAATGGGAGGATATATCGTGCGTATGCAGTGTTAATGTGGATCTGAGTTGTTAGCCAGCTAACAAGTGTTGTATTAAACAGGAGTGCGTTGTCACAAAGTGCCCATGAGTGATTTATCCACTTTATTGACGTTAATCCACAGACAAGGAGAGTTGAATAGTGGGTGAGACTGTTAATAAACCCTCTTTGCTGAACTGAAGCGAAAGTGTCTTGAGCCTTCCTTGAACCCAAAGCAGACAAGAGTAGCATCGGTTAGCAGCAGACCAGCTACACTTGCTCTTTAAAAACACTCCCGGCTCTGCCCAGAAGGCTGACAGTCTTGTCTCATCTCAGTGTCTGGTACTCCTGGATGGAGTCCAGATCTTGATGTCACTCTATTGCCAAGTCTTGATGTGTTTGAACAAGTCTGGAATTAAATGAAGCTTGACTATAATGTATCCTCCCTGAACTGAAACAGAGGTGAGGCCATTTCAAAGAGTATCCACGACCTTTAAACCCAGTGCACCAGGAGATATCTGGCTGCTCTGAAATACCTTCGGTCTCTGAGAGCCAGGCAAGTCTCTTCCAGAAGATCTGCCCTTATGATGAGGCCTGTCACAGTGACTCTTTATGGGTCAGCCCTGCAAATGTGACAGTTTGTAATCCACTTTTCATCGGAAAATAAAAAAGATCTCGCAATCCATTGGCAATCTCTTTGGAGCTCCCACAGGGAGGCAGATGAAAGACAAAGGCTGACCGATGAGCCCAAATGAAATTTTTAGGGTATATTATTAGTTATACTCCATCTTGTTCACATCGCCCACCAGCAAGCGGAAACCTGGAGAGGATATGACTGAGCTTGACTCTGATGCCAAACAAGATTAAGGATGAGTGCGGTGAAACTTTTTTTTTAGAGGTGGCGAACTAATTAGTACTAGAAGTCGACTGATAGTGGATTTCACTGATACCGATAGCTAGGTTGGGTCGTACTTGCCGATAACCTTTTAATCAAGTTTTTAGAATGGATACTGGATCAAAAAACAAATGTAACCCTCCATGTAAAATAGTACTGAACTTTAAGTCCTTTTTTATTTTTGTAATAATCATAAAAATCTATATAATTAACAAATTGTAAATAAAAAAAATACATAATATGGGCACTTGTTTCAGTTTCATGGTTTACATTTTGGGTTAAAATCTGCCCCCCAAATATTTCCATTTCAGTGTGAAAAGGAAGGATCTTTATTCCTTTATACTATTCATCAGATTTTATGCTAGCCAATCTTAGCCATCTCATGCCATGTGTGTACAGATTGGGGCAGTTATGGTTTGTTTGATTAAAGCCTTTAGCTTAATCTGTACCTCCACCTTGGAAAGACCAACATAAATGTCCCCTCAACTTGGAATTCCTACTCAGGAGGTCGGGAAGATGATTTTCAAGTTCAGTGTATATCTTCATATAAATGGACGGACAGATGAATGACCAAAACATAATTACATTTACAGCATTTGGCAGATGCCTGTATCCAGAGCGACTTAGAACTGAGCAGTTGAGTGTAAAGGGGCTTTGCTCAAGGGCCCAGCAGTGGTAGATTGATGGTGCAGGTATTTGAACTCATGACCTTCTGTTTTAAAATCTATTTATTTGTCTATTTATTCACTAATTTCAGTAATCGCAGTGGCTCTGAAGCTCAGGAAACAAACTGGTGCTAGGCAGGGGAATTCTTCTCTGGTATCCATCACAGTGCACACCATCCTTATGTACATTCACACCTAACTTACCTTTCTTTAAATGTCCATCCTTCTTCCTCTTTTTCTTTCTCATGTCCCCTTCTCTCTCTCGTAGCAGATTGTAAGTAGTGTGTGTGTGTGTGTGTGTGTGTGTGTGTGTGTGTGTGTGTAATTCATCATCGAAATCTATCTAGTTCTGTGGCCCATCTGCAGCCCAGCGATCCTCCATAGATCATCCCTCTGCCTCAGTAAACAAACAAAAGATGGGGTGTCTTGCAAAAAAATAAAAATAAAAAAGTCGATGCGGTGTTTGTCATCTCCCTAATGTACCAGCATTCACTCTTTTGTGGACAGCAGTGTTTGTGTGGTTCATAGTCTGTCCTGATGACTGCTTAGTAGTATATTGCAGTCTGTTTTTTAGGAGAACAGGAGTTGGGGTGGGGATTATAGACAAGATGGCAACCCACATTTACAAATGCAGATATATGTAAATCTGTGCCGGTCCTCAACATGCAAGTTGAGCTGTTTTAAGTTTTTAGGCGTAAGTGTGTGTGTGTGTGTGTGTGTGTGTGTGTGTGTGTGTGTGTGTGTGTGTGTGTGTGATTGGAAATGCTATTCGAAGATTCCCGTGGCTCGGAATGAAAGAAGCTGCAGGATGTCGCTTGTTTGCTTGTTGTATGTATTAACATTTCCAATGTTTCAGTATGGCTTCTTTTGGCTTACGGAACGCAAACATGATGAACGTCCAGATTTCCCTGAACACAATTCCACTCACGCCGATTAAAAACGAAGAGCGGATTAAAACAACAAGCCGTTCGCGGTTGTGCGATACTGTGATTTTATCTGGGGAAAGAATGTTTTTAGGCTTCGATGTGAAGGATGTTTGCCATTTAGTCACTTATTTCTAAGGGAAGACAAAACAATATGAAAACAATTTAATGGTCAAAATATAGTTTATGAATATTCCCTTGAAATAATTATTATAGTCTGTTATCATAATGGACCATGTTTATTAGTGGTTGAATTGTTTCCTGAATGTGATTGCTTGATTTCTTCGAAAAATTTAAGCACATGTAAATGGTAAGTTTATAGGGTCCGTGTACGTTTCTGATTTGTATTTTATTTATTTATTTTTATTATTATTTTTTTTTTCTCTCTCTCTCTCTCTCTCTTTTGCTGAGCATATGTCTATTGCAATGTAATACCACACACAAAATCTCCAGACAACCCTGTGCCCCCAGGTCCCATCTTGCCCCCCATTAGGCCCCACTCTGCCCCTGTCCTAGTACATTCTATACTAGACTTCCTGAGATATACTCCGGAAGTCAGAAAGGTTAATTTCAAGTGTATGACGCCATATCAACGGATGGATAGATAAATGGCCACACCGTAAAGTACCGCTTCATTCCATTCATTCATTTATTCATTCATTTGTCCATTTAACCTCTAATTTCACTGCTTTCTCACAGTAGCTCTGAAGCCTGTCCTCGGGCACAAAACTGGGCACAAGGCAGAAGAATTCTTTCCTGGTATCCGTCACAGTGATACACACACCTGATTTATCATTCTTTTAGTGTCCATCTTTCTTCCTCATTTTCCCTCTTATGTCCCCTATTCTCTCTCTCTCTTATAGTAGATTGTGAGAAGTCTGTGTGTGTGTGCTTGCAATCTCTGAACACGTTGCTCTAATTTGTATTTTTTTATTCAACCTTTGCGCCAATGTCTCCATAGTGAACAGTTCGTCCTGAGAAAAGACCCCCAATGAAATTCACTTTTACTTCCAGGTCAGGATTAAATGTTAGATTGGAAATATTGTTCCTTTTGGGGCATTGATCATATTTGGTGTAAAATTTGTAAAAATTAAACCAATGAAAAGATTTCACAGCTTAGTCATTTTCTCTTTATGTGTGCACTCAAACAGTAAAACGCCTTTTCCTTTTTTCCCCTGCTTTCAACACTAAATCACGAAAGAAATGACAGCATTGTACTTCACATTTCGTTTTTCAAATGCGGATAAATAAAAAAAAAAAAAAAAACAATGAACGCGACGCACAGTGGCTTTATATAAAGGCTGTTATGACAGTCAGCACAACCAATCAGATTTGAGTACCAAAGTTATTTTTTTTCAATAATGAGACTTTTTATTAGATTTAAAAGCATGAATTTTTGTGAGCATTTCAAGAACTCAATATCAAGTGGTCGTGCGATATTGTGATTTTTTTTCCCGGGGAAAGGATGTTCTTAGGCCCGATGTGAAGGAAGTGTGCCCTTCATTTGAAAACTTCAAAGGGGAAAAAAATCCTATGATAATAGTCAATTGTTCAAATTGTAAAACTGGATTTTATTATCATTAACTTTATTTATTTATTATATTTAATAAGTAATTTTCCCTATAAATCATTCTTACAGTGTGTTAGCGTAATGGACAGCGTTTCGGTTTATTATAGATAGAACTGGATCCTAAATGCGATTGCTTGATTTGTTTGAAAAATTTAAGCACATTATACTCGATTTTAAGATTTTAATAAGATTCGATTTAAAAAGCATGAATTTCTGTGAACATGTCAAGGACTCAATATCAAATCCTGTTCTGTGATGAAATACAATCATTTCTTTAAAAAGATTTTTTTTTGTCCAAACAGCTGAACTACAGATCCAACTGGGAAAAAAACAATCTCGTCAAATGTTCCACTTTTGTGATATTTGTTCTCATTGTGTGGAAAGAGTGAATAGGCCTTTAGTCTGTCAGTTGGTCTGCTAACAATGTGAGCGTGAAGAGAAAATGGCTGCTGGGCACTAAACCGCCGCTGCTGATTGGTTGGGGCCCGGTGTATTTGATCCACCAGTTTTGCCCGCTGGGTACGGACCTTTGGCAGGCACTCAAGCAGGCACCCTGAAGGAGGACGTTCTTCATCTCGGCACGCGATTCAAAATGGCAGCATGAGCGCTGTGAGGGATGCTGGCACCTGGAAGCCACACACACACACACCCAAGTCTGGCACCAAGATAAAAGCCAGATGTGTGTGCGCAAGTGTGTGTGTGTTCCAGGTGTCTCAGATTACAACCATGGTCAGGGAGTCGAGAGAGCGAGTGGGCACCAAAGGAAGCTGCGTGTCCTTGATAATTGGACAGAAACGAAAGTGCAATTTCGTCCGCCCTCTTTGTTTTAGCGCAGGATGTGTGAGAAGCCATGGAGCAGCCGTGGTGTGTAGAGCTCTCTACTCACATCACTGATCCCTTTGTCCTCGGCAATGCTAATTTTAGTACGATGTGAACTGATTCGGCTTTGTTGCTAATGTTAAGATCGGAGTATAGTTAACACCGAATGCATGAGCGGCAGCCGCTCTAATAGAAAAGGAGGGAAGGTTTAAGGACGATACGCGAAACAACAGGGTTGCACTGCTACAGAACAATAATCCATGGTGGTGTGATGCGATGTTAAAATTCATTTTATTATCCAAATAGTATTCCCTTTTCCTATAAAGGCACAGCCCAAAGTGTATGATTCTTCTTATATTTGTCAATTGCCAACAACTACAATATTTTCAATTACTACTGAACATATTGGGGGGACTGGAGAGCCTGTACCAGTTCAGAGTCTTCAAGAGAGCAATCAAGTATAACAGTCACCCCCAGCACAGCCTTTTTTTACACTCCGACCATCAGGACGACGCTACAGGAGAGTCATAACTTCCGGGCTGAAAAATTGTTTTTGCTCACAGGCCATCAAGGTTGTGACCCACATCTACTGCAGACACAGATTACCCTCTGATCCTGAGAGGTGTCTACTACTACTACAACTTCTACTACTAACCTTTACAAATGAGAATAGCAACATTTGCATTTATAGCATTTGGCGAATGCTCTTATCTAGAGCGACTTTCAATGATCTCATTCATACAACTAAGCAGTTGAGGGTTAGGGACTTTGCTCAAGGGTCCAGCAGTGGCAGCTTGGTGGGGCTGGGATTTAAACTCCCAAACTTCTGATCAAATCTGAACCTCTTAACCACTAGCTACCATTTTCCCAACATGGACCCAGTCTCCTTCTGTACTGTACGGCAGCGGTCCCCGAACTTTTTTGCGCCAAGGACCGGTTTAATGTCAGACAATATTTTCACAGACCGGCCTTTAAGGTGTGGCGGATAAATACAACACAATAAAATGATACAACCGGCATAAAAACTGGTATTTTCTCGATATAATAAAACGTGAATCCACTGTGTTGTTTTTTTGTTCATTTTGCTCGCTTGGGGATTCAATTCAGCGGTAATGTATTATGTGTTAGCGGTCGGAGCAGCCCCTTTAAGAAGGTAGCGGATGGAGGTAAGATATGTGACCGAGGCATCTTGACATACATCAAGAGTGAGTCACAGACGGATGTGGCGGAGAGAATCCGGTCAATTTTCCAAAATAAAACATCGTTCGGAATCAGACAATAAATAAAACAGAAATAATGTAAGTTACGTATTGTTTCTGTGCGGCCCCATACCAATTGACCCACAGACCGGTGCTGGTCCACGGACCGGGAGTTGGGACCACTGCTGTACGGCATTGTACACTTTACACATGCACACACGTAAATGTGAATTTGTCAATTATGCGTTTTTTTTTTCTTTATATCCTTATAATTAATGTAATAAGCTGCTAGGAGGATTTACAGAGTAAGAATTCTATTGTATGACATAATGGATTTTTGTCTGTACATATGCCAATTAACCACAGGAACCACTTTGGATCCAAAGGTCGTGAGTTTAAATCCCAGCCATACCATTTTGCCACTCCTGGGCCCCTGAGCTCGGCTCTTAACCCGATAGCTGCTCAGTTGTATGAATGAGATAAATGTAAGTCTATCTAGACTTACATAGATTTACATTCATGCCACATACCACAAATGTAAAACTCTTGAATTTTGCAATTTTTAATACCTTCGTCGTTATTTTTATTTTTTTTTTTTTAGCTTTAGTTACCTGATATATTAGTTACTTGTGTATTAGATCTGTGAGATGCACAGAAGCCATCGTGACTGTATAAATGTATAAATCTTTCTTAATTTAAATTCCGTAGAAGCTTCTGTCATCAAAACACATTCCTTGTCGGTGTGAGGGCACTTTGCAGGAAAACCTTTTCTGATTCGGATTAATAATATATAAGTACAGAGAGAACTTTAAAGAAAAAGTTCTCTGTCCTGATGGAGAGAAAATGTACTAATCCTACAAAGCACTGACACTGGAGACTCTTTTTTTTTTTTTTTTGGAGACTCTGCAGAGGAGGGACATGGGGTATATCTGCTGAGTGCTGAGGATGGAGCCACCAGGAAGGAGGAAAAAGGAAGGCTGAGGAGGAGGTTTATGGATGTGGTGAGGGAAGACATGCAGGTAGTTGGGGTGAAAGAGGCAGATGTGGAGGACAGAGGGGTATGGAGTCGGATGAGCCGCTGTGATGACCCCTAATGGGAAAAGCCAAAAGAAGAAGAAGAAGAAGAAAATATAACCATTACAACAATTGAACTCTTTATTTGTATAAATATATTAATATATTAACATAAATCATTCATATTACATATGGAACTTTTATGGAAATTTTGCATTAAAATAGATTTTAGCCTAATATTAGCATTGCTATAGGTAAGGCATGCAATGATTTGCGATTGTTAGCAAGCTGTATCATGTAGCTAGTCTTGTACAGTTGTCTTATCTCATGACTTTTCATCGCGATGTCGTATCGATATCCGTATCCTAACCTCATGTTCGTTTTTTTACGAGTTATGGTGCTTTCCAACACGAACTCATCTTTACAACCCTAGCATTGAGTACACATTTGATTTGATTTGGCCCAGCTCTCTTGTTTAATTGAGCACATCTACTCCATGGAGATGTACTGGAGAGTAACTGGCCCAAAGTGGGACCTGCTCAGTGATTTAGAGGAACATGACAACCTGAAGTAATTTGGCCTTGTGCCGCACTCCAAGTCACATTAAGGACAATCGACAGTCGCTTCATGCACAATTAGGCGTGTTTGCCTCATTTCATTTAATGGCTTTTTGGGTTTCTTTGGGTTTTTATGTCAGTAGAAGAATGAATGCTGTCTGCTTCATCGATTCATTTAGGCACGGCGATTGAGGCTTTAAAATGACCTTCCTCTACCTTTTTATTCGATAATATACTTTACATGAATAAGAAAAAGCAAACATAGCCTTGTGGAATGTAGCAGTATGGACACAGTGCTTAGAATTTGGAAAGGTTTGAGAATTTCATGGCATGGAAACAAAAGATCTCACAGCATTTACCAATTTCTAAACTCCGACAAGCCGACATTGAAAACGAACATAAAAATTCAAAATCAGACTCAGAATCAGATTCAGTGGCAGTGGTGGTCCAGTGGTTAAGGCTCTGAGTTACTGATCATAAGGTCAGGGGTTCAAGCCCCAGCACTGCCAAGCTGCCATTGTTGAGCCCTTGAGCAAGGCATTAACCCTTTCTGCCCCCGGGGCACCGTACCATGGCTGGCTCTAAGCTCCATAGCAAAAAAAAAATCTTTCCTTCGGCTTCTCCCATTAGGGGTCGCCACAGCGGACCATCCGCATGTTTGATTTGGCACGTTTTTACGCTGGATGCCCTTCCTAACGCAACCCTCCCCATTTTTCCGGGCTTAGAACCGGCACTAAGGCTTGTGCAACCCTAATGGCTGGGGTTGGTTGCCTGACCGGGGATCGAACCCGGGCCGCAGCGGTAAGAGCGCCGCATTCTAACCATAGCAACATTTTGTAAAATTCTGCCAGTCGGTCTTAGTGAAGGAGGTGGGAACTTTCTGCCTTCCATATTCATTGAAGGAGGGGTGGGCTATACCTGGGAATTTTGGTTAAAAGGGCATAGCCTTTATGCCATCCAATTTCAGTGAAGGAGGCATGGTCCATGCCTGACCATTTTGATGAAGGAGGCATGGCCTCTCTGCTGGTCAGGTTGACTGAAGGAGGTGTGGTCTATGGACGTGCCAATTTTAGAGAAGGAGGCATGACTTATCAGTTTCAGTAAAGGACGTGAAACCTCTATATCTGGAAGTCTGAGTAAAGGAGGTGTGGCTGCTTTGCCTGCCGATTTTGGTGAAGAAGGCATGGGCTCTGTGACAGTTTTAGTGAAAGACATGTGAACTCTGTTTTGAAGTTTCAGCGAAGGGGGTGTGCCTCTGTGCCTGCCAATTTGGATGAAGGCCTTTCTGTGCCTGCCAGTTTCAGTGTGGAAGGCGTGATCTCTGTATTTGACAGTTCCAGAGAAGAAGGCGTGGCCTTTGTTGCTCACCAGTTATAGTGAGTCAGGGTCAAGTCAAGTCAAGTCAAGTTTATTTGTATAGCGCTTTTCACAACAGACATTGTCTCAAAGCAGCTTTACAGAAAACAACAGTGAAGGTGAATGGTGTGCGTTTGTCCCTGATGAGCAAGCCGTGGCGACAGTGGCAAGGAAAAACTCCCTTAGATGATATGAGGAAGAAACCTTGAGAGGAACCAGACTCAAAGGGGAACCCATCCTCATATGGGTGACATCAAGAGTTTGGTCATAAATCTTTCAAAAATACAGAACAATTTGTGATCATCATAGATCCAGCATCAGCTTCTCCATGCCAGGGCCTTTAAACACTCGGCATCTACTTCTCCATGATCATCCATAGGTCCATAATCTTCACGAGGTGGGACGTGACTGGAGCTGGCCAAACCTCAGGATGCCTCGGGATGGGGAGAGAAAGAGAAGCAGTGGAGAGGAATTAGCGTAGCTGCTGTTCATGATATTAACAGCACAAGTTGATAATGTGCATGTAATCATATATTCTGGAGCACAAGGTTGTGATGTGATGTGTGTGATGTGTGTTATGTGTAGGCTTTGCTAAAAAGATATGTTTTTAATCTACACTTAAACTGGGAGAGTGTATCTGAACCCCGAACACTGTCAGGAAGACTATTCCAGAGTTTAGGAGCTAAATGTGAAAATGCTCTACCGCCTTTAGTGGACTTTGCTATTCTAGGAACTACTAGAAGCCCAGAGTTTTGAGATCTCAGGGAGCGTGACGGATTGTAGCGTGTTAAAAGACTGGATAGATACATGGGAGCCAAACCATTTAGTGCTTTATAAGTGAGTAGCAGTAGTTTGTAGTCTATTCGAAACTTAATAGGAAGCCAATGTAGGGACGATAAGATTGGGGTTATATGATCGTATTTTCTTGACCTAGTAAGAACTCTTGCTGCGGCATTCTGAACTAACTGAAGCTTGTTTATTAATGATGCAGGACATCCACCTAGTAATGCATTACAGTAGTCTATTCTAGAGGTCATAAACGCATGGACGAGCTTCTCTGCATCAGATATAGATAACATATTTCTTAGCTTAGAAATATTTCTAAGGTGAAAGAAGGCTGTTTTTGTAACTTGATTGATGTGATTTTTGAAAGATAAGTTGCTGTCTAAAATAACTCCCAGGTCTTTTACCGTTGAACTAGTAGTTACAGAACAACCGTCTAAATGCAGGCTGAGATTCTGGAGCTTCTGTGTACTATTTTTTGGGCCGATGAGCAAAATCTCCGTTTTATCAGAATTGAATAGCAGAAAGTTATGGGTCATCCAATCTCTTATTTCTTCAACACACTCAGTTATGCGAGCTAATTGAGCTGTATCGCCTGGTTTGGATGAAATATATAGCTGGGTATCATCAGCATAACAATGGAAGCTAATTCCATGCCTTCTAATAATATTTCCTAATGGAAGCATGTATATTGTAAAAAGCAGGGGTCCTAGAACTGACCCTTGTGGCACGCCATAATTTACTAGCATTATCCTGGATAGCTCTCCATTTAAATCTACGAAATGGTAACGATTGGACAGGTAGGATTTAAACCAGCTTAATGCCTGTCCCTGAATACCGATGTAATTCTGTAAGCGATCGAGGAGAAGATCATGATCTATAGTGTCGAACGCAGCACTAAGATCTAGTAAAACTAATAGGGAGATGTAGCCTTGGTCTGAAGCTAAAAACAGGTCGTTAGTGATTTTAACTAGAGCAGTTTCTGTGCTATGATGGGGCCTAAAACCTGACTGAAACTCTTCAAAGATATTGTTCTCCTGCAAGTGGTTACATAACTGGGCAGCGACAATCTTTTCTAAAATCTTAGACATAAATGGGAGATTTGAAATTGGTCTGTAATTCGATAGCGTGCTTGGATCCAGATTAGGTTTTTTAATGAGGGGCTTAATAACTGCTAACTTGAGGGATTTAGGGACATGACCTAACGATAGTGAGGAGCTAATAATATTGAGAAGAGGCTCACCAGCTGTATATAACACTTCCTTCAGTAGTTTAGTGGGAATTGGATCTAACTGACATGTTGTTGATTTAGCTTTCATAATAGCATCATACAGCTCTTCCTGTCCTATACATGTAAAACAGTGTAGTTGTGGGGTTGTAAGTACGATTGTGTCGGGAGATGCTGTCAGAGGTTGAACTGCCACAATTGTTTTTCTAATGTTATCTATTTTTTCAGTGAAGAAATTCATAAAGTCTTCACTACTAAACTGTGATGGAACACATTTTTCAGATCCCTGATTTGTTGTTAATTTAGCGACTGTACTGAAAAGGAACCTGGGGTTGTTTTTGTTATTTTCTATGAGTTTGCTCAGGTGTTTAGCTCTAGCAGCTTTTAGCGCCTGTCTGTAGCTAAGCATACTGTCTTTATACGCAATTCTATATACCTCCAATTTAGTTTTCCTCCATTTTCTCTCCAGATTACGTGTTGTTCTCTTTAGGGCATGTGTATGACTATTATACCAAGGTGCAGGTGCTTGTTCTCGAACCTTTTTTAACCGGATGGGGGCAACAGTGTCTAAAGTGCTAGTGAGGATAAGGTCTATGTTGTTCGCCATCTCATCAAGATGATCAGCAGTTATGGGTTTAATGTGAAACTGAGATAAATCAGGCAGGTTATTTATGAATCTGTCCTTAGTGGTTGGAATAATAGTCCTACCAAGTCGATACCGTGGTGAAACACGGTTAATCTGCTCTACCGGTAGTGTGTACAGTAGGAGATAATGGTCTGTGATGTCATCACTCTGGGGTAAAATATCTATATCAGTGACGTCTGCTCCGTGGGATATTATTAAGTCTAGTGTGTGGTTAAAACGGTGGGTTGGTCTGGTGACGTTTTGTTTAACTCCAAAAGAGTTTAGTAAATCGACAAATGATAATCCTAGGGCATCGTTTGCATCATCTACATGAATATTAAAATCTCCTACAAGCAGCACTTTATCAAAACTGATCAAGAGGTCTGAGAGAAAACAAGCAAACTCATGAAGAAAATCAGCGTAGGGCCCTGGGGGTCTGTACACGGTGACCAGAGCGAGTTTTCTATGCAGGTGACCAGAGCGAGTTTTCTATGCAGGGTGTGGCTTAGGCGTGGTTTTCTTGCCCTGCTGAACACACCAGTGTAGTGTTATACTGCACAGCACTGGATTGAAACTATTTGATTACACACCTGGACTGCATATCCTTGTTGTCTCAGACAGATACACACTCGTAGTTAGCATTCTCTAGGTAGGGGTAGGGGTGTAGTCAGTCTCTAGAGCGCTGAATTAGGAGTTTTTAATTGGAAGCTCGTTATGACTTTGTTCTGTCTCATTCACATGATCTGATACACAAGAGACCACAACCTGGCTTCTGAATTTACCCTTATTACCTAAGGCTTACACACACACGCGCACACACACACGCAGCACACCATTTCTATTTTTGAGTGTACACCTTTCTTTGAGAAAACTTCAACACATTATTCCACGTTTTCCTATCAACATGGGGACACAGAGATGAAGAAAAAAAAAACATCACACAGACAGGCACACATTTCCTTTTCTTCCCGTGTTTGTCTTCCTGCTGCATCTGCTTCTTTTCTTGGTGCCAATGCTGCATTCCTTTTTTAATGTTCCCATTTTCATATGCATATTTGCTGCATGCACAGACCTTCCTTGGCTTCTTTTGTGGTCCAAGACCACGACAAGCCTTCCATTTAAATGAGTGTACACACACACACACACACACATGGTCCCGTAGTGCCTGCAGGTCTGAGCCCCAGGCAGAGCAGAGAAACATTGCCATGTGTCAGCGCCTCTCTCTCCCTAAGGATAAATAGCTCTGCAGTTTTCATAATCATAACTCACATTAACGTCGACGCCTCACACACACAGCACAGGCTCTGCGGTTCCAAATCTGTATCTCCAATTTTTTTTTTACCCAACACCTTGCTGTTTAAGACAAAAAAATACAATTCTGGCTTGCTGGTGATAGTTTTCCTACCAGCAACTAGATTTCCCAGCAGCCATTGCACTTGATCACATGTTACAGAGCACACACCCCCTGATTCCAATTCACTGCTGCTTAGCATTTTATATATATATATATATATCGTATTTTTCGGACTATAAGCCGCTACTTTTTTCTCACGTTTTGAACCCTGCGGCTTACATTTTTCCTGGGTTTTTCCCGGTTTCACAAACTTCAAGCCAAAAAACTGGACCCCATTACATTAGACCAAAAAAACGTACCTCACCTGTGTTCTGAGCTGCATGGCATCGGGAGAAAAAACTTTTTTTTAAACGCACGACGATGCCAAAAGTTAGACTCCCGAGAGAAATAGATTTTTTTCTTTAACTTCACTACATTTCAAAGTCAAATATTGTACTTTTTGCTTAACTACATTTTGCGAAATCCTTTTTATTTTTGAGTGGATAAAAACTTTTATTAATAGTGTAGGGAGTGAATTTTTACATCATCGAGGATGTACTATGGCTTTAAACAGTGCTGGAATTGAGTCAAGTCTTATGGCGGTCTCCCAATTGTTGTGTAATTCATATATTTTTTTACTAAAATAATCTTGGGGGGTCCCGGATCCTGCCAGCCCCCCCTCAATTCGAGCACTGGCTTTAAATAAGAGCCAGAGAGGATACAGTGTACTGCAATTTGGAGTTGCGCGACAGTGTACAGTTGAGGTATATATGTATATATATATATATATATATATATATATATATATATATATATATATATATATATATATATATATAGAGAGAGAGAGAGAGAGAGAGAGAGAGAGAGAGAGAGATTATAGCCATAATGAATCATAGTACTTTGGATACTTAAGTAAATTTGAGGGCAAATACTTTTGTACTTTGACTCAAATGAAAGTTTAAAGGGACACTTTTACTTTTACTGGAGTAAAATTTTTGAGAGTGTATCTCTGTGGCCTGACACACTCGCACTTTCCTTTTAACATTTTATTCTCTCGTTCCCTTTGTTTCTCTCACACTCTCCCTCTTTCTCTCTCTCACTCTCAGCCAATCAAACATGTTAGCATTAATAATGCATGTATATGCGCAGGATTAGGCACCCGGTGAGTCAGCGTGAGCGGAACTGATTACATCTGACTGCTGAAACTCACAATGAAAGACTAGAAAAAATACCCTGGAAAAGTGATGTGCATGTGATGCAGTGTTAATAAACCTTCAGCCTATTGCCTTGTGTTCATTCGTTCTCCATCCCATGATGTCACTGTTCAAAGTGACCCTCTTCATCATCTCCTGCTCTGTGACGTCTGGAGGGATAAGTAAAATCGTGTCGATATTTTTCCGAAACGTTGTTATGCATCCGTTCGCATGCTTGTTAATATTCCCGGCTCCCCTCCATTTTTCCTCCACCTGCAAACCAGCATGAGATCGTTCCTGCGCCAGCTGACGGAGGTGCAAAGGTTTGTGCAAGTCATCAACAGGATGATCGGCACCAGCTGAACACGACACAGTGTCTGAATTTTTGTCTTTCCTGGGACACCAAGCTAGCTGTGAGCGAGGCTTCCCATGTTTTGAAAAGTACATCTCTTTGCGTGGTGCCGAAATCCGCCATCCAGGGGGTGTCCAGTCCAATCCTCCTACTTGGGTGTAGAGTAACAAGTCTAGACATTTGAGAAATCTCTACATGCTGCAGGTTTGAGGGTTTGGGTTATGGGAATCAGCGAAGGTCCAGGTCCTCCACTTGGATTTTTGGATTTGCAACAAGGGTTTAGGGGGGTGGAGTCAGATCTTATCTAGCCCCTTCCACTTGAATGGAGATTAACAGAATGGCACCTGACTCGCAGGACCTCGTATATCCGTGGCTCACACCCGACCGTCACTTTCTGCTCTCTTGGCATGTGGCTCCTGGTAGCCCTGCGCTGCACCGCTGCCGTCTTTTGTAAACGTGAGCCGAGTGCAGGTGTTTGCTGTGCGCTTTGACAGCGAGCTGCTCGCTTACGCGCCGCCTGTCAGCAGGCCCTCACTCTCACGCTGCGATTGCATGGCCCTCAGGATAGGCTTCGCAAACAAAGGGCCAGATTGACACACGTGCATTCGTTTGTGTGTGTGTGTAGGTATGTGTGTGTAGCCATTGTGCTGAGCGCTGATCTCAAGGGAGAAAGCATAAAAGGCTTATTGTAAGAGTGCGGTGCTTGGAACGCACCCTCCGGGTAGGTAAAGGAAGTAAAGACGACAAAAGTGTGTGTTAAACGTGTGTGTGTGTGTGTGTATGTCTACTTATTATGTAAAGTGCAGCAATAAAGTCATCGTTGTCAGCTCTCAGCCTGCTGCTAGCGGGGTTTTTTTTCTTATATTGTGTAAAACACTGGTTTTATACAATAGAAACATCTTAGCATTGATTTAATGCTAGCTAATTTTTGGAAGGAGTCTCCAGTGTCAGTAAGGCTTTTTAGCATTTTTTTTTTACTTTTTTTCAGAGAGAGAGAGAAAGTAACGTGAGGTAGTCAGGGATTTACAGTTGCTACAAAGTAAGCGATAAAACACTTCGCAAAATTGTTAAATGAAACCTTTTTACAGATTATAACTAAGTGCTTTTTTTAGCTTGTTAATGCTAAGATTTAGCACATCATGACCATTTATTGCACATTTCAGATAGTGTGTATTTAACGCTAACTCGTTAATGCTAACTCGTTATCGCGAACATTACACCGTTTAACTTACTGACACCAGAAACATTTACCTCACAAGCTCATTTTTACTAGTATAGCCAATGTATTGGGCCATTTAAAGCATTAGCTAAAGTTGTTTGATATGCAGTTTCACCTGATGGCTAAGATTAGCCTAACAATTCGATTATGTAGCTAATTAAGTTCTATATACATTCTTTTTTTCATTAGGATAGCAAACTCTAGATTAGCCTGACTAATTATTATAATTTGAATGTGAATAAAGTTTTAGCTTATAGAAAGCTGCAGCCTGCATCTGCAGCATGGAAGCGTTCAGTACTTATGTGTTTGTGCTCAGCATCGTTTCTAAAAGCGTACATACTACCATTTCGTGTCTTTCGTTCTACAACTTACCCTGCCAGCCGAGTCATTCACCAAGGATTAATAACAATTTGTTCATCAGCAGAAATATCAATAGGTGCCTCTGTAATTACAAGATTAGCAGATTAGTGAATAATGGGATCTAGAGATAAGAGCAGAGAGAAAGTGTGTGTGTGTGTGTGTGTGTGAGAGAGAGAGAGCGAGAGGTGAGAAAGCAATGAAGGATCAATTCGGTGCGATGTGTTAAAACACCAAGAGAGAGATTGAGAGTGTTTTAAAGTGTTTTTAAAAAGTAGAGATGATTAGGATTATAATCACATAAACATGAGGTATCCCATGGGTCGCAATTATATATAGATATATATACTTTCTGCTGACAGCAGTTTGAGCTACAGGAGCTCATCTGTTGGATCGGACCACACGGGCCAGCTTTTCATCCACACATGCATCAGTGAGCCCCAGCCGGCCATGACCCTGTCACCGGTTCACCACTGTTCCTACCTTGGAGCACTTTTGATAGATACTGACCACTGCAGAACGTGAACATCCCACAAGAGCTGCCGTTTTGAAGCTCTAACCCAGTCGTCTAGACATAAAAATTTGGTCCTCGCTCAAATGCTCACTCTTGACCATTTTTCCTGCTTCTAACACGTCAACTTTGAGGACAAAATGTTCACTTGCTGCCTAATAAAAAAATCTACCCACTAACAGGTGCCATGATAAAGAGATAATCAGTGTTATTCACTCACCGGTTATAATGTCACGCCTGGTCGGTGTAGATATACATTGTATACATGAGGAACATTCACACACCTGTGCTGTAGTTTCAGGTCCAGATAATATAACCATCAAGCTGCCAAGTACTTTAAATACAGCTGAAACGCTAGTGCACTTTTTTTGTGCCTGAGGCAAAAACGTTGGCTAAGGAAGAAAGGGAAGGTTATTCTGTATGAAGTATCTCTCTCTCTCTCTCTCTCTCTCTCTCTCTCTCTCTCTCTCTCTCTCTCTCTATCTGTCTATCTGTCTATCTATATCTATATATATTATGGTGTAACTGTGGACACAATTCACGGGTCGTTACACACCTCTGTTTTTAAGTAAAAATGTTTTATTTATTTATTTATTTTTAATTTATTAATTATTAACATTTGTAAATATCAACAGTTTACATTTTTTAAACTATCTTAAATAAAATGCCTGCTTGGTTAAATAATATATAAAATTATATTTTATAATATTTTATAAAAAATAAAACAGAATAAATCAAGTTAATGCAGTAGATTTTTTATGATATTGATTACATTCAGTAATCGTTTAAATTGGCACAGATTAAGTTGATTTAATCAAAATAATTGAATGAAAATATTAAATTAAATAGTTTACATTCCCCATTTGGGGAATACAGATGTGTGTATGCGTGTGTGTGTTTTACATTTGATATGAAATTTTCCAAAGAGATGTTTTAACTTAACTGTTCAACTTATTTCAGCATACAGTAACAAAAGCCTTCATTCCTTCCATCCTTCATTCAATGGGATTTTCTTGAAGCTAGACATAAAACGCAAAAGAATCCATAGCGCTAGCATCAGCCGCTAACCACTTCCTGATTAGCGGCTGACGCTAACGCTATGGATTCTTTTGCGTTTATATGTACGGAGCGAGTAGCCACAGTGTCACTGCGTGATGTGTCCCATCAGCTTCTTTTGCATGTACCAAAGACTGAATAGAAATACAGAGGTGATCAATTCCAATTGGATGTCACATAAACGGAGTATGACGTATTAAAATGCTTTTCAAAAAAAAGTTTAAAACAAGAATATAAATGATCAAAGTATAAAGTATACACTACAAGAATAAAAATAGGTGTTTTAATCGAGCGTTTGCTGTGGCTGCTCTTACGATGTGAAACAATAAAATGCCTTTTAATATAAAGTCAGCCTCAAATCCGGCGACTTTTACATTTTTGTTAAAATCTACTTTTTTTGGCTTTTGATTCCTAAACGATGTTACGTTTCCATTTAATTCCTTTTGTGTTTCTTGACTGATATTTGGTTGCGAATGCTTTATTTTTATTAGTACATTTTTTCAAAAAGCGCTTTGTTATATTACATAAAAAGCCTCCTGTTCAGCGTAAATCACCAGTACCTGCGGATAAAAAAGTGCAAACACCTCCGCTAACAGACTCTCTTTCATTCTCTCTCTTTTCCAGAGTGCTTGACGTCCAGCGTGCCGACTCCCCCACCCTGCCCCGCCCCGCCCCATCCCCTGCTACACCTGGGACCGTGGCTCATCCAGCAGGTCAAAGGTCATGCGCAGAATGGTGCCCAACATGGCCGCGCTGCTGTGTGTGAGCAGCCTGCTGCTGTCGCCGATGCTCGGTGGCTCGCTCGCCTTGTGTAAGTCCGAACGCATCCTCAGCCAAAGCTTTCTCTCACTTCATCGCTATTAATCCTGGAACTGTTTAACATGCATGCTGTAATGATCTGCATGTCGATCTGGACGTGTGTAACTGATCCTAGATTTTAATCTCTGTAAAATATCCAAATGGTTCAGAAAACTGTGCTGAAAATAACATTGGACGTGTTTTCCAGCAAACATTTAAATCTACTTAATAACTGGCTGTTCTCAGATCCTAATAGGGTTCTCAATGGAGTGCTTCTATTTATCGCAGTTGCACTGTGAGAGTAAAATCATTTAACTGTTGATAAAACACAAAAAAAAAAAACAGCATCGGTTTCATCTTTAATTGCTTTTACTTTTCCTAGTTTTCAGTTCACACGTTTTTTTTAAGTTTTTGCATCCGTTCATCACATCCTGTGTCCTGTTTTTTGTTCTACTTTGTGCATTCATTTTGCAAGATAAATGAACAAAAACACAGTAACCAATCCTGCATTGGTTGCGGTTGCCTCATTTTTAAAATCTTACCCTTCACCTGAGGTTATGATTGCTGTGTCTCTCTCTCTCTCTCTCTCTCTCTCTCTCTCTCTCTCTCTCTCTCTCTCTCTCTCTATTTCTCTTTCTCTCTCCCCACCCTTTAGTTCTAGGAAGCCCTGTTTCCTGTTAGTGAGGCTGAGAGTTACGAACGTCTCATGCAAGGTTAATATCCCAACATTTTTGCTAGATTAGCATTAATAAGATGTCACAAGCTCAGTGCGTTCATATAGAACTTGATTTTTTTCCGCAATTGACACGAGAAGGTTGTTGCTAGGCAACTGGGAAACGTTGACGCCAAGCATAACCGCCCGATACAGGAGAGTTCCCTTCATTTGTGGACAATGTAAAGGCAAAATGACAACGGGAACAAAAAACTGACCTAAACGAGAAATATAAACACAGAGATATTTAAAAAAAAAAGAGAAAAATAGAGAGCGACTTGGACATCTCCACTTAGCGTCAGTGGATGACCATTTAGGTAGCTGTCATGTAGCTGTTATCTGCGGTAACACAACAAACTATTTATCTCAGATTTGTTGCAAAATCACAAGAAAAGGACTCCATACAGATAAATTCAAAATATTTTCCCTCCTAGCATAGACAGCTAACAGAATTTCTAAGAGAGAAGGTGCGTTTACCAAAGCTTTTCACATGCCTGTCCTTCATACAGACGTTGTGATGTTAAAAATGAAAGAAAACTACTACAAAACAAAATCTTTTTCCTCAGATGTGTTGATGAATTACCAAATAAAGTGTGTGCAACTGTAACTATGCTTAGCCTTGGCCACCATTCAAGCTGCTATGGGTTTTGACACACGTCAAACGTTAACATCGCGTGAGGACTCCAGGATTTCAGAAATTGGATTAGTCAGAAAAGTGAGCCATCCGAGTGAAATCTCAAAAACACATCAGAGGCAGGTTCAGGTGATCGCAGTGTTACTGAATGTTGGGTAACTGTAGCTTTTTCACTTTTTCCGGTCAAGTGTGGGACGATGAGATCATGAGCAAGTAGAGGAAAGTCATGGTCCCTTAGGCCTACAGCTGCAATCACCTTCCCTATCCTACACACACACACACACACACACACACACACACACACACACACACACACACACTCACACACACACACACACACACTGTGAGGAACGCTGATTGGCTGTGCGATGGTTTCCTCCATCTCTCCCGGTCTTTAAGCTCTAATTGCACCTTAATTACGAAGTCTTTCATACATGCACCTGCTTCAATGAAAGCATTAAACTCCACATATGCACAAACAGACAAACATTTACACAAATCGTGCACGTGCGCACACACACACCCACACACACGCACACACAAACACACACACACACAATAGGCAGGTGAACCTGTAAATATGTGCACACTCCACTATATACTATTAGATGTATATTCTCTTTCTCTCACACTCTCTCTTTGTCTTTCTTGCTCTCTCTCTCTCTCTCTCTCTCTCTCTCTCTCTCTCTCTCTCTCTCTCTCGTTCTCTCTTTCACACACACACACACACACCAATCCTCCTCTCCTATGTCGACCCTTTCCCATAAATCAATAAGTAGAGAAGACGTTTTTTAATCAAAAAGAAAAAAGAGCCCTTGAATAAATCTTGTCTGCTGTAATAAAGCCTGGTGTGTGTGTGTGTGTGTGTGTGTGTGTGTGTGTGTGTGTGTGTGTGTGCACGCTCCTTGCATTATATTTAATAGATTAGCAGCAAACAGGTACAGATACACAAGCTCTCTTTCCTACATAAAGGAAACACTGTCAGAGAGGCATGAACTTTGCATCTGCAGTCCCAGTGAAGGAGGCGTGGTCTCTGCATCTGTCAGTCTCAGTAAAGGAGGCGTGGCCTCTGTATCTGTCAGTCCCAGTAAAGGAGGCGTGGTCTCTGTATCTGTCAGTCCCAGTAAAGGAGTCATGGTCTCTGTTTTTGTTAGTTCTATTGAAGAAGGCGGTGCTTATGTGTTTGTCAGTCCTATTGAAGGAGGCGGTGCTTATGTATTTGTCAGTCCCATTGAAGGAGGCGGTGCTTGTGTTTGTCAGTCCCAGTAAAGGAGGCGTGGCCTGTGTGCCTGTTCATCCCAGTAAAGGAGGTGATCAGTGTGTAATTGTGTTTGTAAAATTTGAAATAATTGAATTCAGTAACACTGTAAAACAGTGCATCAGAATCGCTCAACATCACATAGCTTTGATCTATTGACTGTTCCATATCATATGCCTTTATACATCGAGATGTGAATCGTATCTGTTAGGAGGCTGTGATACACAGTCCCACTCTTTTTTATCTCTTTTTATAGATTTCTCAGGGGAAACAGTTAATCAGATAACCCATTTATCTCCCCAATCTCCTACCAGCAGTGGGGGTCATTTTCCCACACTCCTCCACTGTAATACGCTCTAAAAACAGCCAGCCCCATGCATCCGGCCAGACCGTGCCCAGACTACACCCATCCCCTCTATTGCACTGTCGTCTAACACCCTCTGAAACCACCAGCCTTCACACACCCTATCCAAGGAGAGTGTTTGTCTCCCAGAATATTCTTCTCTCACCCCCCTGCGGTCCCTTCAGCGCCAGAAAAATCACTTGCTTTGTGTTTTTGCTCGCCTCAACATACACACTGGGTTATTGCTCAATAAATGGGGCCTCTGTTTTTCTCCAGGTTCGTGGTTATAGCACAATAAGGCTCTGGTAAAGAATCTATATTAAGGTATAGAGCCAGAACGTGTGCTATTTTGCATTACATTTTTTTACTCTAATGGCACTTTTACCACAGGATGCTTGTTATTTTATGATATTCCGGGAAAGCAGAATACAATGGAATGTTTCTATTGAGGAACACTAAGGTACTGAAAATACTCAGTCAGCAATTACGAGCTCTTTCATTAAAACTCTGGGGGCGAAAACCACGTCTTTGGCATAGACTGTGTAGTGTTGCGTAAATGAATGGAATTGTAATGTACGGCACACCGCACCACAAATGTAATATTTTTACTCAGAATATCTGCAAGTTAATTGCTGGATTCTTTATCTGTATTCATGTATAGCAGATTCCAGAGCTGTATATTGTATCTTAAAATGACAATAAAGACACTTAATTTGACTTGGAAATGGTGGATTATTATATCTAACATATATAATAAAGGAACAATCTGACCAAAATTTTAATGCACACAAAATTGCTAATCCAGAGCGACTTACAAATGGTTTATTTATACAACTAAGCAGTTAAGGGTCTTGCTCAAGGGCCCACCGGTGCCAGCTTGGTGGTGCTGGGATTTGAACTCACAGCTTCCAAATCAGAAGTCTAACATCTTAACCACTGAGCTACCACCTCCCATTTTTTTATTACAAATCCAGAGCCCGTCTCGGAAAACATTCGGTATGATGGAACACACCCTGGATGATATCGGAGTCCATCACAGGGTACCATATATACATGTTCATACCTTGGAGGAGTTCTATGTACCGCCTACAACAGTTTCTTTGGGAAGTGAGAGGAAATCTGGAGCACCCAAAGGAAATTCGGTACAAACAGTAACGTTAACTTGATTTTGGAATACAGTAATTCAAAAGCTCGCAGTTTATCGCGGTGGATAAACGGGACACCACCCCAAAAATGCTATTTTATGTATACAGTACTGTATTAATATTTTACTTCATTTTATAATTAATAATTATATTTGTATTAATACATTTCATTATTTCAAAATAAAGCTCCATAAAAACTATTCTCTATAAGTTTTTTGGTCTATCGTGCTATCCACGAGAAACCAGAAAAATCAGCCAAACTAATTAAACTAGTTATGTAGCAAATGCAAATCCGCGATTAACCGGGGGCGCGAGATTCGAACCGTGAGGGTAAAGCAGGGAGATTATTGTATCAACATTTTAGACATAATATGGTGAATAGTTTTGTTCCGTAAACTATTTTTTTTTTTTTTTTTTTTTTGAAATGCCAATAGGACATGTATTAACGGTTTCGATGTAATGCTTGAAGTAGAATTCTGTGGAGGGCTAGCTTAGTGGGAAGTGGTACCTCAGTAGTTTTGACTTACTTATCAGAAGGTTAGAGGTTTAAGCCCAGGTAAAGGTCCCTTGATCAAGGCCCTTAACCCTCTGTGCTCCAGGGACTCTGTAATATTTCTGCTAGGCTTCCTAATCCTGGGATATGCGAAGAAAGAATTTTGCTGTGCTGACAAGTACATGTGACGACTATAAAGCATTATTGATAGAAACACTGAAATGCACCAATGCAGCTGTAGTAAATATCACAACTCCCGGGACACCATCCAATCAAATATGTTGAACTTAACATATTTTTATGAATCAACCAATAAACCTTCAGTTAAACTGCTGGTGTGCAAGAACAATTGACAGGAGAAGCAAGCCTTAGCTGATTATTTCCCTTCTTGCTGCAATACTCACAATGCGGCTCGCGTTATCATGTAAATTATACCACTGCGTATTTAGAATGCAACAATGCAATTAAACAAAAGGGAGTTGCACAGCTAAACTACCGAAACACGGAAAGACAAGCAAACGATCCAGCAAATATGACGACGACTTCAGGGAGAAACGCGAACAGATATTTTTTGTTCCCTAACCTTAAGAAGAATTAAATTAGCCCAGTCCCAGGCTACATGAACCAATTCTTGGTATTACTACCAGTAAATCATTTTCCCCTCACATACAGTATTTCCATTTTCCATCCCCCTGTTTTTTTTGCTGAAAATTTTTTGGCCCTGTGCAATCTTTTTTAAGAGCATGTGTCTCCAAAGCGTGTCTTTGCCAACACCTCTTAATTTTGATGGACTTGAGTTCAACTTGACGGGCCGATTTCAATAATTAATTTTTCTTTGAAGCTGCCAAGTGAAAAACTTCATTGCGCCTGGGAAAGCTCACCAATCTCTCTCTCTTTAGCTGTCTCTCTCCACCTCTCTCTCTCTCTCTCTCTTTCGCTCTTTCTGCCTGTCTCATTCCCTTTGCATGTCTACTCAGTTTAAAGGTGGCTGCTAAAATCCCTCATTACCTGCTTCTTCCTCCACTCTTTCATAACCTCTTTCACCACGTCGAAGCCCACCTGCTACTCTAAATTCCCACTCCGAGCCGTCCCTATCAGCTCCTCTCAACGTCAGGGGTCCGGTCTCGCCGAAACGCTGCAGGTCGTTTCGGGATGCTTATTACATCAAATAGGTTTTTGCTCGCGTAACTCTTTTTAGTCCTTCTCGCTTTCTCGTTCCCTCTGATTCAAGTCTCGCAGAGCTTCGTCTGCCACCATGTTGCCCAAGTACTTGCCGTAGTTGTCGCCATCTGCAGCAGATGGCGTCACAGTTGACCTTCGTACCTCACCAGTCTCACATCGCCTCCTACCTCACTGCCTCCAACACCCCCCCCCCAACCCCCTTTGTCAGTAAGCACATTCACAGACTTCATGTTTAAAATGCGTCAGAGATTTGCCCCATGATAACTCTATAGAGCAATGAAAAAAATGATCCAATTGCATAATCGTTTGCTTACAGATGTCTGGATTATCATCCAGCATGACTGAGTGTTGATAATACTTCAAGTTTTTGAATAAGTTTTAATGTATTTTCGTATTCGCCCCCACACGATATATTAAACGTTGACCAGGCAGAGGTGTAAAGAGAACCTTACTGCAAAACTTCATTACAAGTCACCAATTCCAATATGACATTTTTGTAAAGGTCTGATTTGATCAGAACTTCAACAGTATTTTACTCATATAGAACATGGGCTCAATGATGCAGTAGTCCTCGGCACAAAGACTCATTTTAGTGAAAAACCAAAAAAGCATTTGCTTTGTGAGGTTTTGTTTCCTAAAATAGAAATCTGCATTAACCAAACATCAGCACAACAGCCTTTTCCACATGCCCGAATGAAACAAAGATCAAAAAGCAATCTTTTAAAAATGTATCTTCAATGAACAAATAATATTACAGTATAACACTAAGTAGAAGAACCATTAGTATTCAATTGACCAATCAAATGAATGTCATTTATTGTAGAGAAAGTAAAAACAAGTCTCAGAGAAGGCCAATATTTTTATTCAAGTCAAGTCAAGAAGCTTTTATTGTCATTTCAACCATATATAGTTGATGCAGTACACAGTGAAATGAATCAACGTTTCTCAAGCACGCTGGAGCTTCAGAAACAGCATAGAGCTACATCGATCTCAACAAAAGCTGCTTCTTAAAGTTTTTGGATTTTTTTCAAGCTCTTTTTGGACTAAAAATAAGGCCAGCAGTGCCAAAAAGTTGCTCATAGTCAGCAGATGTGGGTAGGGGAGTGATGAACCTTGATGACCTCTTCAACAGAGATGCACAATGTAATTGGTAGCGCTCATTGTTAATTAAAATATAGCAGAGTTATAAAGAACATATATCAGTTCATAAATGTAGTTGAGTAAAGAGTAAAAATTGCTTATATCTTTGATAATCAGTAAAACTAGAAAGTAGCCAAAAATTGTACACTAATGAAGAACATTTCCTCGAATACTTAACACCACTGTGGCCATGTCTCAGGGTCTTTTCACCTGCGAATCCTGAATGCACATCTTGACATAAACCAAAATGTACATAAAGATCTGTTTTTAAGATTTGAACATTTTGGAGCATTTATAAATGTCAGAAACCATAAAAGCACCCAGTTGTGCAACTTTTCATTCTAATGTAAGATCACGAATTTTACATTTACGGCATTTGGTAGATCTAGAGTGAATTTTACAACTGAGCAGTTGAGGATTAAGGGGTCTTGCTCAGGGGCCCAGGAATGGCAGCATGAATTGGCTTGGATTTTAACTCAAGACCTCCGGATTCAAAATCTAACACCTTAACTGCTAAGCTACTAAATCACTGACCTCCGTCGAAAAATAGCCTCTGGTCCAATGCGCTTCTTTCAGCTAGATAATTATTATCTATCTGCTACTGAAGCTAAAGACATTGCACTCAAGGATAACGAGGCAAGTCTGGAAGTTTAAAGAATGCATCACAGCATAAACTTTATTATAATAATAGCATTATTCATCACTTGGGTGAGCTTTGGCTCCGTTCGGTGGTTTGATCCTGAGATTCTTTGACAGATCTGTCTGCTGGTGGCCTCAAAGAGAAGAGACAGAGGGAGAAAAAGAAAACGAGGGAAAGAGAGAGAGAGAGAGAGAAAGATCGAGGGCATTTTTCAGGATCCAGTGCTCAGCAAGGAATGCTTTGATATTGAAATGCGGCGAACGCTAACAAAAGCGCGTCCAGAGTGGAGTGGCTTTCGAAGTCAACAGCTTCCGGCTCACAGAGCGCCAGGTCTACGGTCTGTTTTTGAAATGAAAATGTACAAAAAACAACGGCCTCATTATACACCCCTTTACATTCCTCTGTTACTTTTTCAATAAATTTTTCGTTCAAATGAATCGAAATTACGACTTTAGAGACTTTTGTTTTTCCTCCTCAAAGCCAACAAAAGAAATCACGTGTTCAGGAATCCAAATGAAAACAATGAACACTGCAGTATACATCAACACGTCTCACGCAGAGTGGCCCAATACCAGCTGGCTTTTTCTACAGGCTCTTTTTCCTGCTTAAGATGATAAAAATTCTGATTGTTTTTCTGATCTTATTCGCGATCTTATCGGGGACCCAGTGATTTTGGAGATACATCAGAGATCATTCATTAATTTTCACCCTGAAATGGACCAGAGATGATGGAAAGCTTTTCATAACATTGGTTTAATTGTTCCAAAAATGTTCCAAAAATGTAATATAATAAATGTTTTCAACCTGTAAAATTTAGCCAGTTATTGGCTTGTTTGTTCGTATAATTCACACCCCTCCTCTGGGAAAATGTTCCACTACATTTTAAAGTGTGCTTGTGGACATTTATGTTCCTCAGCCACAAGTCAGGTACTGATGTAGGTGAGGTGAGGAGACCAATGGTGCAGTCAACGTTCCAATTCATCCCAAAGGTGTTCAGTAGGGATGAGATCAGAGCAGACCACTCAAGATCTTTCTCTCCAAAACCATATAAACCATATCTTCATGGAGCTCACTTTGTAAGCCATCGCCATGCTGGAACAGCTTTGGGTTTTCAAGTTCAACATTTTATTATACCGTATCCAAAGACATCCTGTACAATTGTGTGCCTCCAGCTTTTTGGTAACAGTTTGGAAAAGAACCACATATTGCAGGAAAGGTCAGGTGTCCCAATACTTTTGTCCATATAGTGCTCTATCCTTCATCTTAATTTGGCCATGATTCGGTTGCATGAGAAATTTGGAAACTCCTAAAAGATTCCTATAACCCTAGGCTAAAATCTGTAGTTTTTGCTTTGACATGTTCACCGACAACTGATGGCCGTCACAATATTTTCTTTGCTCCGATGAAATTCTGGAAATTCTGGAAAACGACACGAGTCAGGTGTAGAGTACAGCGAAAGGGAAGCTTATCCAGTTATGGAGGGAAAAGGAGTGTTTATATGACGTTTTTATAATGAAGGCATATCATGAATGAGCGCTACAGCTTCTAGCTACCATCAGAGAGAACGCGGGTCTAAACATGCCACGGATTGATGACATGAAGCTTCAGACGAGTCTTTTTCTTGTGTGCTTTAGCTTCAGTTTTTGACTGTCGTACAGACATTAAAACAACTGAGATCCTACAGTATGACGTGAGGATCATGTTCATACAGTCTGACAAGCAACAATCGCAAAGCACTATTAAAATCGCACATCCCCCCATATTCGCCTCGGCTAAGCAGTCACACATCGAACCAAATGACGAGGGAAAAAAAAATTTATTTTTCCACAACACTTATTTCCTTCTCTAGCCAAAAGCAGCTTCCGAAGCACTCAGCTACATCTGCAGGTGGTCATTTATGAGAACTCTGTGAACCATTTCCTGTTCCCTCAGGAGGCTTTGAATAATGTTTGATTTTTCCTTCGGATCTCTGGGGCAGACATTTTAAAAGGGGCCACCATGTTTGCCTTCCTGAATTCTCCGAAACAGAATTTCACCTGTTGGCTCTGGACTTGTGCAGATTGTCCCAGAATGCTTTCAGTGGAGACCATTTTAAAATATTAGGAGATGCAGAACTTGAAGGTGAAGCATGTTGGGAACATGATAAAAAAAAAAAACACAACCCTCAGCCTTTTGTTGTTAGCGTTGCCAGAGACCACCTAGCTGATGGTGTAAAAAGGACTGTTTATTGAAATCAAAATTCAATAAAAAGTCTAATGCCCAAGGTCTCCCACACCACCCCACTGCTGCGCTCCCTCCACCGGCTTCCAGTAGCTGCACATATCAGATATAAAACACTGATGCTTGCCTACAAGATTAAAATAGACCAGCACCATCTTACCTCATCACACCTCTCACTGTACCACGCTGTCTGAGATGCTCCAGCACTGCTCGATTGGTACCACCTTCTCTCAGAATGAGAGGTTAGTATACTTTAAAGCTCTTCTCTGTTCTGGCACCGAGGTGGTGGAATGAACTTCCCCTAGATGTCCGTACAGCAGAGTTCCTGACTATCTTCAAGCGACGGTTGAAGACCTACCTCTTCCTGAAACACTTAAACTAACACTTTCCGTGTGTAGATTTATTTATTGATAGAGACCCAAAGCACTTTTGTATGTCGCTCTGGACAAGGGCATCTGCTAAGTGCCACAAATGTATATGTAAATGTATGTCTGATGTCACACCAAAATTAGTTTTCTTCCAATTTCAGTATTGGCAATTCCCATCTCATTATGAAGTCATTTTTTTATCACATGACACAATACAATCCATAGTGGTGAGGACTAGAGATGATTTTGCTAGTGATTAGGCCCTGATTCTTTCAGGGATTGTGACCACTAACCCACAGGAATCCATGGCGTCCTCCTGGTTTAGAAACAAGGCAATTTCTGCTGTCTCAGACTTTGCCAGGGTTCAAACCAGCAAAGCAAAACCTTAGGCAGCTACACAAGTTGCGAGGCTTTTGATCGGAGACGTGCAAGTGGGCAAATTCCGAACACAAACAAGGCCTCGATTTCTTTGTTAGGAACATCTTTGAAATCCTCCCATATGCCTCTACACATGTCGGCCACGGGGATCTGAGATGATTGGTGTTTTCTTTTTGTTTTGTTTTTTTCTCTCTCTCCTCCTCATTAAAAGAATCTTCCCAGCGGTCAACTACCCGTCACAAGAGAAAGTGAAAGTGGGGGACGTTTCCATAGTGATGACGAGGTCTTGATGAACAGCGTGTGGTGCTGAATTACACTTGTTTATTTTGGGGTCAGAGGTGCTGCTAGTTAGTGCGAGGCAGAGCGAGATAAAGCGAGATAGAGGATGCGCCTGATGAGACAGGAAGCGTCTGAGCCGGAGACTTCATCTCGAGGCAGCCTCTTTTCTCATCCACAAGCCGGCAAAATTGCCCCTTGCTGTGTACGAACAGCAGAGTGCGTATGCGTGTACAAAAGAACCTTGTCCAATCATTACTTGGAGCAGCTATAAAGTGGAAGCATGCCATGTGCACTTAATCATACCTAGCCCTCAAATTAGCTCTTAGCTCTCTCTCTCTCTCTCTCTCTCTCTCTCTCTCTCTCTCTCTCTCTCGCTCAACATATATATATATATATATATATATATATATATATATATATATATATATATATATATATATATATATATATACTTTTTTATCCCTCTGCACTAGTGTGCAGAGGGAACACACTCCTGTAATTGGGCCTTTGAATGGGAGAGGTGTGTAACACCCTTAATATGCCCAAATGTTCCGGTTCACCCCTTCAGATTAGCCTCAATCAGCGTTTGAAAGGTAGCTATTTTAAAAAAATGAGATAGACGATAAGTGCCTTTCACTCCCTTCTGTGCTTGTTGGGGAAGAAAAAAAAAAAACGTAAACGTAACGTGCTGCCATTTTGTGCTTCCACATCTCTAATTCCACTCATAATGGAGGCCTTTTTTCAGCCCCGAAAGGTTTCTATCGATTATAGTGTTAGTCATCTAACTGTGTGTGTCACCTCTGGCCTCCTATTACAGCCGACAGTGAGAGGCACACTGAACAGAGGGGGCAGAAGGGGCTTTCTTATCAAATAGGTCCAGATGGAGCGTCTCAAAGCGGATGATGTATTTGGAAATAAAATGAAGTGCCTTCATCCCCAGAATGGCCAAATCCACCATCGGTACAGCTTTTTTCCCCCCCTCTCCGTTCTTCTATACTTTCTAACTCGCGCTTTTCTTGTCTCTGATAGCGGCGGCTGGTTGGGCAGTTATCGGTTTGATTGCGTGCTTAGAAATTCCACCATCCTCTTGTCTGGCCACACATTAATCTCCTGTTAAGCTAATAGACTCGTAAATCCCCTGTGTCTTTGCTCGTCCTCTGGCGTCTGGTATACAATGCGATTGATAAAATGGATAGTTTTAAGTTCTGAAATCTGATTGGCTGATATACTTTTTGGCATACACACACACCTGTGACTGAATCACAAAAATGTAATTAAGTATTGATGCACTGATGCGGCAAGGTTTAAAACCAATATACAATAACTGTTACATTGATGTCCAGTGCATCTACACTGCTTAAAATACCCCATATATACAGTATATTATATATCCTCTTATAAACACATCTATCCATCAGATTTCTATGTGCTGACTCGGTCCACAATTTATTTTGGACCCTATTATTTTAAGCTCCACTATTCTCTGAAGATGTTCCACTAGATTTTGAGACTTGTGCTCATTCAGTCACAAGGGTGTGAGTAACATCAGGTACCAATGTAGTTGAGGTGAAAAAACCCCAGGTACAGTCATCATTTCAATTTATACCTTCAAAAGGGGGTCCAAAATGGCTGAGAGCTCTATAGCAGGAGATCTTCCTCTCCATACCATGTAAAGTATATCTTCATGGGGCTGGCTTTGTGCACAGGGGCATTGTCATGCTGGAACCGGTTTGTGCAGCCAAAGACAATTGTGTGATGTAATTTTCGTGCTAACAATTTTGCGAAGTACCACATACGGCTGGAAAACTCAGATGTCCCGATATTTAAATAAAGGTTAAGATCAAATCTATCTATTTCTTGTGCAGATATTTGTACAAATGTACATTTTTGTTTACAGCTATGGCTGTGAGAATACTTTCGAATGTTATAATCTATTGCAAGTAAATGGAATGAAACCTGCAACCGGAATTTTTAATCCAGAATTTTTGGCAACATACTTAAAAATGTAAAAAAATCAGGCAAATCAAACATAGTATAAAGGTGTAGAGATCACAGCATGATTACTAGACACACCAAAAATATCCTCGCTACCAGGATTCCAAGAAAACTGTAGTATGATGCAGTTTGAGGTTTTAGGGATGTCATTGATTAGAAGAGGTGATGCAAATCAAATTACATGTAACTTGTCAGGATGCCTTCCTTCATTACCTTTGGCAAAGTCATTATATAACAATGGAAACATCATAATCATGTTAGAATGGGCCTCAGTTCCTTCACAGCCTTTCTCCGGTTTGAAATGGTAAGTCATTTGGAGAACAGCGGCTTGGGAACAGAACTAGGCTAATGTCGGTGTAAAGGTTAATTATTTAAACGATGCTCTGTCGCTCTGGCTTTTCATAGAGTTTATTTTACTCCACCTTATACACACTAGCATAGTTTTAAAAGAATGCATGGCAGAACAGCGATCTGACAATGACAATCGTGTGAGCTATTTATTCTCCCAAGCCTCAACTTGCCCAGCTAGGTGCTGGTCATTACCTTGGTGGTTTGCTAGATCTTGATCTTCCCTAGATCCGATTCGTTACTCTGGGATACAGTGTCAGAGAAAAAGAGGGGGGAAAGAAGAGAATATATGACTTTCTATTTCATTAATTTCAAGTTGTGTACACAACCGTGAACCAGCAGAGCAACATTATTACTTCTTCAGCGACCTTTTGCTTGTCTACACCCACCTACACTATCGGTCGGTCGTTTTAGTTGTCAAATTCATCGAATTAAGTTCTCATTGCAAAAAAGAATATTAGGTATAAAAAAAATTTTTTTATGAGGTAATGAAAAGGTGGTGAGTCACGTAGGCTTTATGATTGCCCTGACTACAGTCTGCTGCCTGTAATGTCCTTTCTCATGTTAATACCCACAAATTACAACAAAGTAAAGAATAACAAAAGCAGGGAGGGCCGATAAAGGAAATGGATCAGTAATTGGTTGGTGTGAAGCGGCTTGACGAGGGTTCAATCCCACTGTTTATTCCATTTACAATCCTGTAGTGTTTTACTACAGGAATTTATCGATGAATATAGTGTTTCGCGTGTACTGTATGTCTGTAGCATGTATAAACATGTATTTTTTTTGTCTCTTCCATCAGATCTGTCCTTAACGATAGACATCATCTTTCTCTCTCTCTCTCTCTCTCTCTCTCTCTCTCTCTCTCTCTCTCTCTCTCTCTCTCTCTCTCTCTCTCTCTCATTCTCTCTCTCTCTCTCTCTCTCTCTGACATTCTTTCTATTTACCCCAGTGAGATATGGGACCTAAGGCAGCTGGATTCTTAACAAAATGTCTTTACTTAGGCTGTTCCAATAATCACAGGCAGACACACTCTTCAATTTAACATATCAAAAATCCTTAACATAGGTAAATAAGGTCACTGATGAGGTCAATATACTCTTATTTCCAAAGGTCTTTATTCAAGGATTTGGGCACTGATTTCGTAAAACCTTAATGCTACGTTTAGTATTAGTGGATTGTCTGCTGATACGTTTACATTGGGGAGGTGGGGGAAGTGGTAGCTCTGTGGTTAAGGCTCCACCCTTGTGGCCCCTTAACCCTCAGTGCTCCAGGGGTGCTGTATTCTGGCTGAGCATTTAAGATCTCTGGGATATGCAAAGAAAAAATGTCACTGTACTTTAAAAAGTATGCCATTTGGCAGACACCCTTATCCAGAGCAACCTGAGCATTTGAGGGTTAAGTTCTTTGCTCAAGAGCCCAGCAGTGGCAGTTTAATGGTGCTGGGATTTGAACTTTTTATCTTCCGATCCAGAGTTCATTGCCTAAACCACTGAGCTACAACCTTACATGGCATGTATGTTATTTATCCAGAGCAACTTACAGTTATCTCAACTAGCAGCAATGGGTTTAGGGGCCTTGTACAGGGACCCAGGAGTGGCAGATAGGTGTGGCTTGGATTTGAACCCATGAACTTTGGATCCAAATTCAGTGCCTTAACTATTAAACTACCAACTCCTATACAAGGCTGTACCACCTAATACATTTAGCAAGTTGTAGTTGCTAGACTGCCCGGTATGTAGGAAATAAAGGATCAGTCAATAAGGTTCTAAGAAGGTTAAACACCACCAGCACCGCCAAATTGTGTCCTTAAGCAAAGCCCTTAATCTTTAATGGTTCATTACTTTATTTTAATTCTGCTTTTCCTGGTGGTACTGTAGTCAGTAGATTGAGTAACTAAGCACAGCCTTCTCTATACCCCCAACCACAGATTCCAGCTCCTCCTTAGAGGATCCTTAGACATTCACAAGCCAAACGCTTGTGAGATATCTCTCCCCCCCACAGTGCTCTTTGTTCACTAGGACATGTTAAACACACCTGACACGTGGCCAGCCTTATACGGTTCCTAAACTCCTAAACCTAAACTGGCTCCTCTCAATTTATAGGCTGGATTTTCCTTTTTTTTTTTGAGGCCACCATCCCTGCAGCAGAACCTAATTTCTACTGACTGTATTTACAGCCTTATTCTTTCACTTACTACTACTGTATAGATGATTGAACAGAGCGCATTGTCTGCGAATTAAGCTCCTGCTTCTCAATCACAGACCAGTACAGTCCAAAATGTCTGACCTGTTCGGTTTTAAATGTCTGTCTTAGACCTTTAGTCACAAGACTAGCAGTTCACTTGACTCCCTTCCCTTTGTATCATGTTGACATGCCTACAAATCCGTCGTAAATGTATGCTTTGAATGAAAGCATCAGTTCATTTAAATGAAATGTCATGCCACCATAGGCAAATAATGCACATGTGGTTTTTAAGACTATATGCAGTTACAGTGGGAAAAAAAATTCAGTATTCTTATTTTAGATTACATTATAGCCTCAATCGCTTTAGACCAGGGGTCCTTCAACTACGACCCGCAGGCCAAATACAACCCTCCCCCACATTTGAAACAGCCCTCCGAGCAATGCCAAATACATATTTTAAAATGTCATTTATTTTAAATATATGTTGCACTCATATCAGAATCTGTATTTCATAATAAAGGTTGGCTTTCAAACTAAAATTTCTCTTAGTTATTAATAGAGGTTGAGGCACCGATAGTTTTTCCAGCTTGCAGTCTGCTGTCATTACGAGAGCGGCCTCTAGAGGCTAATCACTGATGTGCTGTTTTTTTTTTACAAGCAAGCCCTATATTATATTTATTATTTAGAATTTATTAATTACATAATGATATTTATTAATTAATACATTCATTTATTTATACATATTTATTTGTAATTAATACAACATATTTTCTCGTTTAAATAATACTGGTAGTCACCCATGTAATTTTCTGTTACAGACCGACCAGGTTGCTCAGCTTTGTTCTTGTAGTACAGATTGCTAATGATTCATAGATATGCATGATTTCATGGATGGATGGATGGATACTTTATTCATCCCAATGGGAAATTTACAGGCGAAAGAGTGATCCTCATTACGTGATTCGCCCCCACCACTGTGTCTGCGTCAGCCCCTATGAACAAGTGCCTCGATGCCTCATCCAGCATGACTGATTCTAAACATTGGCATTGAACTGGTTTATTGGCACGCTAAGTGTGATTTCTCCAGACATGCTGTGGTGGAACCTAGCCACTGCGCCATCCTCCAAATACAATTGGGCAAAATTGGGGTCACTAGCTATCCAGTGCATTCGCGTGCCCTTTACAATGTCATTGTGATCAGAAGCTTGACATCCTTTTAGCGTGTGTACTGCTTTTTTTTCCCGCTTATAATCCTTAATTCCCAATGGAGGAAATAGCATCGGAAAGCCTCGTGGCAACGTGACATCAAAGTGTGGCGTGACCACGTTTGATCCTTTCTGCAACAAGCTGCATGACTCACACAATTTAAAACGAGTGCTCAAGTGTGTGTATGTGTGTTTATGTCTGTACAATCAGAGAGTGATGGACCTCGGACTTGCAAAGCAACCGTTTATTTATAATGCCTTGGCTCCATCACTCTCGCTCTCTGTGCTTCACTTCTTGTCCTGCATAAATACAGGAACTCAACTTCACGTGTGTTTATTTTTTCCCATGGAGTCTACTCAGCCCGCGGACTCTTAATAATTAATCTAATGTGCATGCTGTCCTGTTTGATCATCCCTCCGTATATGTGTTTTCACCTGTTTCTTTAACGAGTTACCCGTGAGAGCTTCTTTATATGTCTGGTTGCATTTACCTTGGCCTTTGTTTAGAGGAAATGTAGGCATCCATGAAAGACTTTTTTCTCTCTATGTAATTCAGATTCATCCCGGCCCCATCAAATATTCATTGATTAATGTGTTTTCATGGGTGCTGTTAGATATTTAGGGACATGTGTGAGATTTTCTCAGATGAGTGCAGCAAAGCCTTAAAATCAAGACAAAAGGCGCCGTAATTTTTTATTCATTGTTCCTTTCAAATATTAAAGGTCAATATGTGCAGATTGGCTGTAGCATAATTACTGCCATGTTGATACATGGGAGCAAGTTATCACTGGGCTCAAGTGTTAGTCGACCATGATCTCTGTCACTCTGTCTCATTCTTTTGGGGAGGGATTTTTTTTTTAGTACTTCCGCTCGCTCCATTTCTAAAAGCTCTCCATTACCCAGATGAGAAAGCGCCAAGCCCACTTCAATCCCAGACCCTCATTATACCTCCTTTGTGTTATGGCTGATTGCACCGGCAGTTAATGTTGCTGCAACATGCTTCTAATCATTTATTTTTGCTCCATGCAGTTCTTGCTACTACAGTGGCCTTCCGATAAATTTTAATAAGCGCCTGGTGTTGATTTTTTTTGATGTTGTTGTTTCCTTTACCAGCTGCACCCAGGTTCACCAAAGTTCCTGTAGACATGATCGGAGTCTCGGGAGGAGTGGTGTCCTTCGTATGCCAGGCGACAGGGGACCCCAAGCCTAAAGTGACCTGGAATAAAAAAGGGAAGCGTGTCAACTCTCAGCGTATCGAGGTGAGTCACAGGAGTCACACTCAACACACCTCAGTAAACAAAGAAAAAAAACACACCATGCACCCCCCCCCCAAAAAACAACAACAACACTATTCTGTTCACCCAAACGCGAATTCCACAGTTATCATTGTGTTGTACGCTCTGCACAGAAACAAGCTGCGCCTCATTTATGATGTTTGTCTGCTGTGTACCTCTGTCATTGCACAGATGGCGGCTGTAGAGTCTTGATTGATGCTCAGCACGCCTTAATTAAAACTGGCTCAGTGCTAACCATACCGTCAACGTTCAAAACTTGACTCGACAGATTCCATAACGCTCCCACGGATCGCCAGTCTCGTCCTTTCGCCTTCAGCGTGTCGTCCAGTTTCAAGAGTTTTTATTGTATTTTTTTTAACGATCTTGGCTCAAATGATCGTCTCCTTATCATTTCAAAGTGGCTTTATGAGGAGTTTAAATTGATTCGAGTTCCCTTCCAGCCATTGTTTGGATATCGATCCGTGCACTCGCAGGCTGGTGTGTCTCCTTAACGGTGCCTTTAAAGTAAAAAAAAAAAAGCCCCCCACAGTGTAAGCTCCTGACTAACAATGGCGACCTGTACCTTTACCATCCAGTTAGGAAGACGCCCCATGAAATAGCATTCACAATATAAGGTTTTTAATGTATATTATACTTAAAGATAAAATACATGGCCATGGTGTCTGGCTAGACATTAAAAATGTGAGATTTTGCGACCTCATATTAACGCCATGTTTTTAGAACAGGATGTTCAACAAGCACATATGGCAGTCATTGTCAGGAGTCCACATACCTATAGTCATATAGTGTATTCTGTGTGAAAAAAGATGAAATAAAACCAGATGTTCTTTACCTGTTCTGTCTCTAAGACAATCTACCTCTACCTCTGCCATTTAATCTGTATTTTATGTCACTCTCAGGACACGCCTCGGCCTTGGTAGTGTTGCGATACATCATATTCAAGTAGAACGCGCTTGAGAAACTGTTTAGGAGAAATCAATCTATGTAGAAAATATTAGTCACAAATAATTGGTCACAGTATAACACATCTACTACTAATTATATATAATTTTTTTTTAAATTGTTGATGAAAGACGCATATCAGTGAATCTTACCATCCCTAATATATATATATATATATTTCATATAAATCTTTTGAACATCTTTATTTTCCTGCAGACCATCGAATTCGATGAAGGTGCAGGAGCTGTGCTCCGTATCCAGCCACTGAGAGCTCCACGAGACGAGAACATCTACGAGTGCGTGGCTGAGAACAGCGAAGGCGAAGTCAGCGTCCAGGCCAAGCTGACTATAATTAGAGGTAACTCGGTCTTTTCAGTCTGTGTTTCTTTGCTGTACCATCTGTGCGAATACTGGCAAGTTAAAGGAAACAAAGACATGATTTGCATAAAGTTTTGTCAGAAGTATTTTCAGCTTTATTTGTGGACAGATTAAGTGCAAGCAAATATTGCTTGTTTGCCGTAATATCTTGCGTGGATGCGAAACAAGCGATGGCATATTCTTCTCGAGCCCGTCCCTCCTAGCACAGCAGCAACCATTTAATCCTGACAAAAAGGTTTTCCCCAACCTGCACTTGAGCTACATTGCAAACAGCAGGTGTTACTTCTCAGGTGGACATCCTGCTCTACATAAACAGAACTTAACATGGCCTTGACTAACAAGGTGTGGTCCAGTGGGGCAGCCCAATTCAGTTTCCTAAACAGTCCAATCATTTCATCTGGCCAGGAGAGGCAGTGTTTCCTCGTTCTGCGCGGCATTATTTATTTCCTGTCCATGCTCTGAGCCCAAGCCATCTGCCTCGTTACTGCCGAGCGCCTGTCCTGGCAGCAGCAGGGGCTCCTCGCTCGGCCATGGCCCAAACGCACCGTTCTTGTAGGCAGCCCAGTTTTACATGAAAATCCAGGCTTTGGCAAGGCCCAAGGAGCTCAGCAGGGAGTAGAGGTCCCAGCACTGGGGGGGAGTGGCTGCCCATCCTCCTCCCTCATCCATCTGCTCTGAGCTTTCCTGAGCGAAGAGCTTTATCAGAACCGCAGCCACGTAAACACACACACACACACACACACACACACACACACACACACACACACACACACACACACACACACACACACACATTCACACACACTTGTGCAGAGATTCAAACCAGAATTCCTACCAAACTGCACTGAGCATACTTGGATACCCTGCACACTGTCAACTCACATACACATGCTGTACATTTTTACATGCATCATTTACCTCCCACATTATGCCTGGCAGGAGGAGACACTGATAACTTTTTAATTTTGGCGGTTAGCTTCATTGACTGTTTAGTCACCTTGGCCTGGGCAATTTAGCCCTGCTTGGATCTGACACCAGGCTGGCTTTGCTGCAAAGCTGCTTGGATGCATTTTTAGCCACCTCCTGGCTAGAGCAGTGCACAACAACCGTGAGCCGAATGCATAATATTAGCCATCTGCTTTTTCTCCAACATCTCCTTTAGTGAGTCCTTTGAGAGTCCTTGGTGTACTCGTGACAAGAAGAAGGAAACAGACACCTGCACATTCCCGTGCTTCTTCCTTGATATGGTGTTGTGAACATATCTTCTCTCTCTCCCACTCTTTTTCTTTCTCTCTCTATCTATCTCTCCCTCTTTCCCTCTCTTGATTTGTTGACCCTGGCATCTTGCCTACTTATCATCTGCCAACCTGGAGCACTTGATACGGTCCAACGCAAACAACAGCCCAGGTCTCACCATCTGCCCGCTTCCTGATATGTGCTAGACGGACACACACTGTTTAGCAGCCCGAGGTGGTGCTGACGCTGGGAACACTGTTCATCGTGGTCACAAGATTACTTTTTTTCTTTTAATCTACATCTCGCTTCATCTTGTCGCCTCTGAAGCGATACAGGCATGTGTTCTCCGTGACCCTGACTTCTCTAAACTCTAGTTGCAGGGACCTCGTTAGTGCGGTTAGTGCTGGAAAAGACACGCCGCTCCCAGCCCAAGCCTGTTTGATAAGGAAGCCGTTTAATTGGCCATTCTGCTGCAGGACAAGACGTGTTTGTTGCAGACTCCTTTTGTGCCGTTTTAATTAGACCGCTTTAGCCCCTGAAATCCAAACCCTGCCAAGCCCCTTTATTTCCCACTCATCTCTGACCTTTTCTCTCTCACTGACACTATTTTTGAATCCACACTTCCTATTTATCGTGTGGAAAACACTTGCTTCTCTTGACTGTTATTTCTGAGTGGCATAGAAGAAGAAGAGATGTCCATGCTGTCTCTCAAGCTGCTCTGTTGAGCCTTGGTGGTAAAGCCCAAGTTACTGAGTCATTGCTTTTCACATCTCATCCCTGCCTTCTCTGCAGATTGGCTTCAAATTATGCGCTAACTAGAAGTCCACCACCGGTGGTGGATTTTACTAATATTGGTAACTAGGTTGGATCGCACTTGCCAGTAACCGATTAATTGACCAAATGTTTTTAAAATGGATACTGGATTAAAAAACAAACACAACACTCCATCTACAATAGTAGAACTTTTATAAAAAATTAAAAAAGACTGAATCATGAAACAGTGCTAACAAATAAATATGAATATATGAATTAATAAACACAGTCTATAATGAATACATTATAAATAATAAATGTAATATAGCATTCTTCGTGCAATGTGCAGTGATTTACCTCTAGAGGCCGCTCTCATAATGACATAATCTCATAATTGTTTTTTAATTGTGCCAAGAAATGATGATGATGATGCAAAAATGGTGGATTATACAATCTTTTACCACCAATTTCAAAAATTGCCAGTGTATTTGACCAAAATCAAGAGGGTTGGTGACAAAACTTCTAAATATGACTGACTTTAGAACTCTTTATGATATTAAAAATATGAGCGTACATGTGGCATAATGAATATAACATCTAGTAAATATAGCTTACACTTTATATTAAGGGGGAAGTGGTTAAGATGTTGGCCTTCTGATTAGAAAGTCGGGAGTTCAAATCCCAGCACTATTAACCTGCCAAGGCTGGGCCCTTAAGCAAGGCCCTTAACAATTAAATGCTTAGTTGTAAGTTACTCTGGATAAGGGCTTCTGTCAAATGCCATTAATATATATATATATATATATATATATATATATATATATATATATATATATATATATATATATATATATATATATATACCCGTTTCCATTCACAGACTGAGGAGAAAGCGTAGTCGGGGTGTGTCTTTTGGTACAATTGTAGTTTTCAGGTCTGTCATTATTAAGATTTTCTGTATAGCATTGCGGATTGACTTAGCCATTAGCAAACCCCAAAGTGTTTTACTGTGCATTAGTGCAGCAGAGAACAAACCCATTCCTGACTGAAGAAATGTGTGGGGTCAGGTTGAGGGAACGAAAGACAAGGTACAAGAATGAACCATTGAATTAAAAGGTGCACTTAGTCTTGGTCTAGCTTCAATTTCCTGGCTAGCATATTGCTTAGACAGCAGTATTGTGTAGACAGCAACAGCATATTGCAAAATGTAGTCGCATGCCTGAGTTACAAATCAGTCCCGTTTTAGTTTTCATGGAGGAAGCCAAATAACAGCCGAAACTTTGACAAGACTCTGGGACTCTTTCTTTATGTGGTGTGCTAACAGTGAAATATGGAAGTCACTGTGGAACTGGCCACATCGGGCTTTAACAAGGATAAGTTCAGCATCCATTTTTGCCAACCACTGTTTATCTGGACACATATTTTATCTGTAGATTTTTTGTAATAGAAAAATTACACTCGGTTAACTCTCACACTCGTTTCCTTCTTTTCCTTTCTAAATCCGAATCCATCGTTGGGGTCTTCAATTAATTACAATTACAGGTATTGAAAAAAGTAACTATTATGTGTAATGTGACCCTGAAATCTAAATAAGTGTTTCAAAGATTTTGTGTTTTGTGGGGACAGGATGTATACATAGACACTCACTATAGTTAGCTAGTTTGCTTAGGTACTGGTAAAGTTGTTTTGGCTTGGCGGGATTGTGGTGTTTCTCAGTTGGCAGCAGCGTAAATAAGTTAAGCGCATTAACATGCCAGTGTTCTGACTTCCTGTTTTAGAAGCAAGTATGTCAACCGAAGCGGTCAAACCAAGCCATTTCATGGGAGTTTTTTGCTTCAAGGTTAGAGACTGTGTTCCAGCCTTGAAACCATAGTCTGTTCCTGTGTCCCTGCATAATTGATGCAGTCCTTATCCTCTCTCCAACATTAATCCCTCTGTCGATGGCTGATCTTAGCTTTGTCAATAATGCTCAGTAATTAGCAGTGACCCGTGTGACTAGCTACCAGTGGTGGACGATTTACACAAACCATGTACTTGAGTAAAAGTAAAAGTGCTCCCTTTAACCTCACTTGAGTTAAAGCTTAAATGTTTTTGCCTTCAAATGTACTTAAGTATCCAAAGTACTATGATTTATTTTGGCTATAATGTTCCTATGATCAAGACACTTTGCTTAATTAACTCAGTTTATCTGAAAAGATTTTAATGTTATTTTTGGCACACTAATCTATTAATAGAATGGTATTAATTTATTCAAACATTAAAAAAAATCTATTAAAATTATGAGCTCAAAACCTTTTTAATTACAAAATAAAACAAGGTCACGGGTGTTGTGGAAAATTAGAGTCAGGAGTTTCTTTCATTATTTATTTCTCTCAAAATGTTCTACTTGCTGTTGAATTGATGCTGAACTGTATGTTGGTGATGAGCAGATACCACCAAGCAGCAGTCAAAACAAGTTCAAAACAGAGCACACGCACGAACCTGTTGTTGGCTTGCTGCGTGTTTGACGAGTTAAGTTTTTATCCACGCTTAAATTAAAATTAACGACTGATTTTGTTAAATGTAGTAAAAAAGTAAGATATTTAATTTTGAAATGTAGTGAAGTGAAAGTAAAAGTTTTCCCAAATGGAAATATTTCAGTAAAGTACAGATACACGGAAAAGCTACTAGAATACAGTAACAAATTACTACTGCTAGCTAGCATGGTCTCAGGTTATGTTATTGAAATTCGCCGTAGTGACCACTAGTGCAAGAGTGGAAGATGCTGCCACGTTGGCAGCAATACATTAATGAGCGTTCTTTTGCTATTTTGATAGCAGTGGAAGCTTGGAATGGAAATGTAAGGTGACTTGCTTATAGTTACCCCCCCTTGTCACTCAATTAAAAATAAATGAAATAAAACAGTTTGTGCTTTCAAGCTAACTAGAATATTCCATTTATCTGACCCATTTTCAAGTGCATTCATTCTAAATGAAAGCTGAAACTTCAAAACCTGCCTTCTTGCTTCCTGATGCTTACTGATGGGCTAATTCTTTGCCTCTTGGGATCGCCACCACACCCCAGCATCTGTATTATTCATGACCTTACAGGTTGTTACCCATGTACAGGTCAATTGACGATCTCTTGACACAGATAGATTTAGCAAAGTGACAAGCAAAACAGTAGTGTTCATTTCTCAAGGGGGTTCCAGGCAAGAAAAAGAGAATGAGATCTGCCCATCACCGTTCCCTTTCTCCTTCACCATCCCCCTCTCGTAACTAAGGAAACCTAAGATGGGAAGCGATGGAGGCGCAAGAGATAGAGGTAGAAAAACGGTACGACTCTCAGAGGAGGAAGCTTGCATCAGGCTGGATTTGATTAAGGCCGATCTGAGCTGGTATTATCACGCACACAGCTGTATTTGCCCGCTATATTATCTGCATCCAGCATTTATAAACAAGCCAATTCCCAGGCCCAGAGGCTCAGCTGCTCCCTGCTGCATAATGCATTTGTTTAGCGAAGTTAAGATCTAGGAGAAATCTATGGACTCCTTTCGCCAGGAAATCCATTATTGCAAGTGTACTATTTCAAAACGGAAGCTAGTCATTTAGCAATTGATGTCTATTTAAATTGGATGTCTGCTTCCACATCTGGCTGCTGAGCTCATTCCACTGGCAGAGGGATTCGCACAGCCTTGAGCGGGCACGGCATTTTGTATACTATTGTTTACTACTTATGCTAATGATGACTTGCCTTTCTGCTTTTTGCATCGGGATAATTGGCAGTCATGAGAAACGGGGGTTAGGCACTATGGTCGCATCAAAGCGCTTCTACGAGGTGAGTAGAGAAGCTTGCAGGTTCTGTGGCAGATCTGTCATCCGTGTGCACCTTAGTCGGCAAGGCTAGTTAGCATCGTGTTGCATTCTTAACATGTGGCTTCTGGCATTAATAACGTTGCTTTACAAAGATTACAGAAAGCCTGGGGTGAGTTATACTTCATTTGTTGATGCTTCTTGAAGGTTGCCAAATTTGCAAAAGGTTCAAAGAGAAAGTGATGTTTTTTTTAGAAGTGTTTTCTCTTAAAAAAAAACCCACTGGGCTTAGAAAAGCTACTCACTGAACTGTTTTATGAATTTTTGCTACGTTTTATTAATTTGATTTTGGAAACCTAAAATGCAGCAATCAAGTGTCATCAGTGAGGGTGAGGGAGATAAATGGCTAAAACTCTCATCTTTGAGGGCATTCATTCTTCTCTCTCTCACCAGCAATTTATGTAATGTCTGCTCAAGTAGGTCACCCTAGTGCACCCTCTTTTTTAAAGCAACCAAAGAGCAAAAAAAGGGGGGCAATGGAGTGAGCGAGGTATTAAGTCAAGGTCAGGGTATCCCATTGTTTTTGGTAAGCTGGGATAAATGTATAGATTGTTCTCTAGGTTCCTCCTCCCTGCACCCCCCCCCCCCCCTGAAATGAGCGATTGGGTCGTATAAGCTTGCTAGTGCAAAGAGAAGTTCTCAACTGTTTGATTGCATGCCACTGACAACAAAGACTGTAAACTCCTGTTCATGCCTCTTGCCCAGGCCTGATTTTATTAGGAGAAAGGAATTGCCTCAGCCTTTGGCGTTTGCAGTGATTGCTCCTGCCAACGGGACGGGTGACGGAGGTTAGACATGGATGCTCCGGGACCGAAAAATAAGCGATCAATAACAAGATTAGTGACAGATTGAGTAGCAGTCCTATGTGAGCACTTTTCATAAATAAAGAAGAACTGGAGTACAGTGGCACACTTTTTCTTTTTTTTTCGAATATGATCTGAAGAAGAAGGTTGCCTCTGATTTTCCTTAAACCCCCTTTTCCTGGAGCACTACCTCAAGCCTGACTAGTTCAAGGGGCATCTGTTAATATTTAAAGAACAACTTGTTGCCCTTAAAGGGTATGATGGACTCAGGCTAGAGCCTGCAGTGTCTCTCCCCTTTTTAGGCAGGTTTGGCACCCGAGCAGGAAAAACGAACATCTGTTCCACAAACACTGAATTTCACTTTCCCTCCAACGTTTTTTTTTTCAACATCTTCCTGAAAACTTTTGTCCAATAGCCACACTGCAGGTAAAAAGCAAAGCACTGCCCTCATTTTCTGTTTAAAGCACATTCTTGCAGAGGAACAGTGATTACTGACAGCTGATTGGTGCAACCCCAATATGGGATGGAATGCACCCAGAACCCAGCAAGTCAAACAAAACGAGCCACTCGGCTTGTCCACAAAGTTCTTGTCATTCCACTTACACGTTGGTATGTACATGTAAATAATTTTAGGGTTTCCTGGTGAGACCCCAGTCCACACATCCCTCCCTCACCTAATGGCTTTGGAGCAATTATCAGCAATTATATCCATTTAGATGTTTTTCCATTTACCCCCAAACAGGCTTCATATTTGCTCTTTTACTCGGTGTGTAGGAGCAACCCAGTTATTATGGGATTAATTGCTTTTGGCTAAAAGCACGGAGTTAAATGCTCATGTTCTGGTACAGCACATCCAATGCCTTTGTACTATTGCTTTTCTATTGATTTATGTATTTTTTACTGAACATGGAGGGCAATAAGCCTGTTCGCTTTGCAGAAGTTGCATTAATCCAAGTGGGGTTTTTTTTATTTCTCTTGAATTCCAAAGCTTTCCGGGCCACAGTTTGGAGGCAAGACAGTTATCTTTAAAAACGGAGCCAACGGCTTTATCTTTCCTGAGATTTTGCACCTGCCCACGCATCCTCTGTCTTGTCTTTTAGATAATACAAGCCTTTTATTGTGATTTGGCAAAACAATGACATGAAAAGTAAGACTATGTTTGCTGGCATTTCCTGCTCCTTGTTATTTATTATTGAATTTTTTTACATAATTATTACTGGAATAACTTTCAATAAATGCCATTGTTTTTGAAGTTTGTTTGTATAAAGATACAATACCATATATATGTATATACTACATGCAGTAGTAAGTGGCTAGTAGGTCTTATTACTGAGTCAAGCAGAGGTGGGAAGTAACATAGTACAAATACTTAAGTCGATTTTTCTGGTATCAGTACTTTACTTCTCTATTTACGTTTTACTTTTACTTATTACATCTTAAACAAAATATCTGTTTTTCCCACTTCTTACATTTTCAAACCAGACTCTTTATTTTAGTTTTAATCTATTTAGTGACATGATCAATATTTTTTATTCTCATTGCGCCGTTTTCAGCACGTCAACCTATTTTCTGTAATTGCGCAGTTTTTTCAATCTACCACAGGCGTATAATTTCCTGGCTCTCACACACCACAGACGTAGACTAGTTTATGAAGCTGGCAGAAGACAACAAGAAGTCTGGGGGTAACGTGGATGAGACAGAGGGAGTCAGTGATGTAAACATGACTGAGAACAGAGACATTCCTGATCACCTGATCATCATCATCTTTTCTCTGCTTGTGTTCTATATGGTGGTTGTTCAGCCTGAATACATTTATTAGGTAACAAACATTGCAATTTGTTTTGTATTTTATATATATATATATATATATATATATATATATATATATATATATATATATATATATATATATATATATACACACACACACACATTGGGCAATTAACCCTCTGGGGTCGTCAAATGCGTCAAAAAACGTTTTGTGGAATTTTTTCATCATAACGGCAAAAAAAAAACATCTCTAGGTTACATAACCCTGGTTCTCTGAGGGAATGAGTCTCTGCTTCGAAACGCTTTGGGAACGTGCCCGAGTGTTCACGCTCTGAAATAATGTGTGTAATCAGTCAAAAATTAGACGCTGGCCATCACCGGCGGGGTGACGTCACGACCAGGAGTGGACCAACCCGCAGCGTTATATATTTTTTTAGAGGGCACTTCAGAGGACCAAGACTTTGAGGCAGCCACACTTCGGGTGGAGTGAGCTCTGAACCCCAAAGGGAGCAGGGAGAACAGGGGACTCATAAGATGATGTGATAGCATCACCAATATAGCATGTGATGCTGAAGTTTCTTGTGATCGAAAGCGTAAAACTGGATATCTACAGAAGACTCCATGCACCAAATGCTGATGAGACACTCAGCCGCAGCAAGACATTTGAATGGACAGTGACGATCTCAGTCGTGGTGGTTCCCTGGTGATGAAGTGAAGTAGGACGGTTTAGGAGTACTGACAAATCTTTGTATAAATGTAGCAGGGGAGTATGTCAAAAAATAAATGCAGATTAAGCTTCTTGGAATTTGTTCTTTTATATTATAAACTCAAAAGTCCTGTATACATTTATACAGGACCATATAATATTTGGTACATATCTACATGTTTTATATGGTTATATGGTATTTATGGTGTTGTATGGTATGTGCCATTGCTGCTCTTGTGCTCCAAATCAAGCAGCACAGGAAAATGGTGGAAAAATTGATTGACAGAAAATGCGGTTATTGACATTGTGCACTGCTTGCTTGATCTACTGTTAAAATTTAGTGACCAGGTCTTGTCCCTTGGCTCTCCTGCAGCATGCCTCATAGGAACTGCCAAAGTAAAACAAACTTCAGTTGGCAAAAATAAACTAAAGAGCGTCTTGTTTGTCTTTCTGCCAGAAGATGGAGAGGTTCTCTAAGCGATGTGCACTGTATCTATGTTCCTACAGTCCTACAAACCTAATTCACTAAGGTCACTAATATGATTTATAGAAAACAACAACCGTGATACATTTAGGCCGTGCTCATTTGAGATATTGTTTTCTTTCTCGCTTTTGAGTTGTGTCGAGAACAACTATAGTTTTTCCATAAACTATTCAAGTGACCCCAGTTAGTGAGGTGAGCTGTATTCCATTTCTTCAGAAGCAGGAACTTGGCCTCATAGACCTATTCATGAGAGAATCTCAAATCTAGCAACGTTTCCAAGCGCTTCCAGGAACTCCACTACAAGCATTCATTTTTCAGTCACTGCCGATAAAGGATCTCTGATGGGAGCCACTTAATGCACAGGCTGTCAGACAACCTCTGCACATCTCTCTTCATCACCTCAGAGCTTGTTTGCTCAAGCCATCTCATCTCATTTTATCTGAGGGCAGCTTGCTGGAGAATGACATAGCCTGGCCAACTGTTTCTGGTTTCCAGTCAGCTTGAGATTCAGTCTTCTGCTTCTATAACACCTCTGTTGTTCCTCTTCCTTACGCCTGCACCTCCTTAGTCTGTGCTAGTGCTGTATATATTTGCATTACTTTCACATGTTTGCCTGACACATTTTATCCGAAGCGACTTAAGCCTAGCACACACGATTTTCACCTAGTTTTCTCGTTCAGGCTCAAAAAAAGACCCGGCCTCAGCTTTCTAAGAGTTTGTTGCACACTTTTGTAGCCACTGTTTGTCTAGTGGTTCAGTAGCAGGATTTTTCTCAATATGCGAGGCCAACGAGTCTCTTATTTTATTAACATGTTTCATAGTCATGTGGGTGTGTGGATGCCCCTCTATGACTAGTCACAAGAACAGTGCTGAGAGAACCTCAGTGAGTCTGAGAGGAAAACAAATTTACGTGTTTTACGTGTTAAATAGACGCACAGAATTAATACTGGCCCAAATGCTCGTTAGCTAAACTCACGTGAGTCTTGTTAACACCCTGTATAATTGTCCTTCTCACTTGACGTCTCAATCTCCAACCAATTCTTTCTCCACAATTTTCTTTCTAATTAAAATTTTTTTATTGTATTTAAAAAAAAAAACAGTTTCAAAGGCACATCAAGACTGTGTGCACCACTCGATCGAATACATTCAACAGCCTAAAGATCCCTAAAGTTACTGAGCAACTAAAAAATTTTAAGGATGGATTTGGACTGTAATTAATATCAACAAGTCTACTGCAATGGTTTAGGACCACAGATTGCATGAATAGTTTTGCATCTAAACGCCCATCAGTGAACACCTCAACAATGATTGAAATGTAATGAAGGGACCAGATGGGTCTGGTTCCTCTCAAGGTTTTTTCCTCATGCCTATTTAGGAGGATTTTTCCTTGCAAAAGCCACCACTGGCTTGCTCATTAGGAATATGCGTACAATTATAAGGAACAAACTTATAGGCACTAAATGTATACACTCTATTCCAGGGGTGGCCAACCCGCAGCTCGTGAGCCGCATGCGGCTCTTTGGCTGGTTTCATGCGGCTCTTACGTTCTCGTGTTTGCTTTGCTTACGTTCAATACGGTATTTTTAAGACTTAAATGAGCTTGCCCCTACTGGGAAACTTTGCGGTATATCAGACCTTGGCATAAGGCCAATCATAAATTACAGCGATGCACCGAGAATTTTCGGAAATACCTCAATCACCGAAACAACACGGCAGAAACACATTTGTAATGACGCAATAAAAAAGCGCAGTCAGCACACGGTTATCTGGATAAGAGCAACATGTCTGCGGTGTGCGGTTAGCGATTTGCAAAACATGCAATGCTGAAATTTCAAGAGGGGGTGTATCTGCAAAGAGTTTGCCATTCTAAATATGAGAAGAACGCGGCGCAGAAAAGTAAAGTCAATCCGAGCATGCGCACTCCGTCTGTAGCGGACGTTTTTGAACAGGCAGGAAAGTTTTCCAGTGATGGTACAAAGGCAAAAGGCATAACACAAAAAATTATGGATTTCATTGCCATTTGAATTGAATTTTCATTTCGGTGCATCCCTAAAATATTATCGTTGGTGTGGCCCTCTGACACAATTCAGGTTTCTCATGTGGCCCCTTGTAAAAATGTATTGCCCACCCCTGCGGTATATTTATCTCACGCGCATGCGCATTTGATGAAAATACCGTATCAAACTTAAGCGAAGTGAACACGCACATAAAAAAGAACACAAACAAAGTCCTTGATTTCTACCCTGAAACACGTGAAATCAAAGCATCGATCTGTTCTGACTGACACCCATGTGAAAGAATTGCTTCGAGTGGCATCAACGGAATACGAGGCAGATTTGAAGGGGATTGTTCAAGGCAAGGAATGCCAAAAGTCCCACTAAGTAACATGCATAGTAAAAAAAAAAAAACGCTATTGTGAATTATTATATTTTTGTTTGTGGACTTGGTTAAACAGAGTTTGTGTGTGTGAGACAGTGCACACAATGTTCATTGTTGAAAATGACTGGCCTGTGGTCTTAGTACTGTAGGAGTCAATTTCTGTCATTATGTTGGTGTGTGACATTTACAATAATTCTGGCTGAGCAGAGGTGTGTGTGTGTGTGTGTGTGTGTGTGTGTGTGTGTGTGTGTGTGTGTGTGTAAGAGAAAGGGATGGGTGATGTTCATGTGTGCCCATGTGTATGATGTGGCTCTTTGCGGTAACACGGTCAAAAATGTGGCTCTCGGTCTCTGACTGGTTGGCCACCCCTGCTCTATTCTAACACTTTATAACTGCTTTATCTCTGTAAATCTGCTTCGAGACAACGTTCATTGTTAAAAACAACAAAAAAAAGAATGGAATTCAATTGACATTTTCGGCTGATGCTCATATCTTACAGTTATACAGCTCAAGGGCCCAGCAGTGGCAGCTTGGTTGTGGTGGGATTTGAACCCATGACCTTCCGATCTGAAGTCGAACATTAGACAACTTCCCGCTTAAAAACTGATCGCAAGTGTGATCAGTTTGTTGATTGTAAAATATATGTAGTGTGCACTCGGCTTTACAACTGAGACAAGATGCAACCGAGCAGAGCATCTGGAGTTCAAGGGTCTTACTTACGGATAATATTTAGGCTGTACTCTGTTTGAACCAAAACAGTAGCCTAAAACCTTAATCACTGTGCCAACGCTTTACTCCCTCCCCACTCCACTTACTTTTTTACTTCGCACCACCTTTTCAACCACTGTTAAGTCTCTACTAAAGCTGTGTGGCAAAAACAGCTGGGCTTGCCCATGAGTGAGACAAGGCATGTGCAAACATCGTCACATGTCATGGCTTAATTGTGTAGCGCCTGAAAGATCCCAGCTCCTTGAGTGATTGTTGCTCAATCACACCCCACTAGGGGTGTGCTGGCAGATACTGAGGCATCTGTTTAGTGTCACCAGAACATCCACACACAACCTGCTGATTTGTATTCCAGCAGAATAATGTCTGCATGCTGCAGTTCAGCAGCAGCCATTTTTGGCAGTGCCAGACATTCAGGCGGGACTGTTTTTCATGACTGCGTTGGTTAATTCTACGTGGCTGTGGCGTCAATCAGAAAATACCCTGTATAGCAATAATTTGGATGACTGAAAAAACTTCATAGAGCACATCTCCAAACCCCTCCGGGGGTTATGATATACTGCTCCCAGCAATGTCTTATGTACTGCATTCCAAAGTCCTTGGTCAACTTTTGCACTCAAAACTCTTTCAGAATCATAAATTGGGTTGGAAACAGTTTGGTTATTTTTTTTTTTCTTTTTAACTTTTTTGTGAAGGTTTGTTTCAAACAGAACATCGAGGCATTGTGCCATCCTTAGATACTCGCACTAATCCTTTCCTCATGTTCAGGTGGATAGTTTTCCTGGTGTCGTTGCCCTGTGTTAATGCGTGCTGACCACAATGCAACAGGATCGACTTCCAGATGATATACCTCTTAGACCTCCATACGTAGACCTTCTTACTTTGTCATATATTCTCTCTCTCTCTCTCTCTCTCTCTCTCTCTCTCTCTCTCTCTCTCTCTCTCTCTCTCTCTCTCTCTCTCTCTCTCTCTCTCTCTCTCTCTCTTCCTACTGTCTCCTTGATCCATCCCTGACTGTGTTGAATGCAAGTTAATCTGGTAAAAGAGCTGAATAATAATCTATAAAAGTAACAGGATGGGCACAGGATATACTAGTGTTTATCAAAGGCTTAAGTTTTTTTATTACTGTGGCTTACCTCAATAATATTCATAATTAATACAAGGCAATACAAAAAACAAACAGACAAACTACTATAGATCTTCTGCTTCTTTCGGCTGCTCCTGTTAGGAGTCACCACAGCACTATCTCGTCCTCTACAGCTGCCTTCTTCAAACCAAATACAAACAACTTTATATCAGGTATTAAATGTGGCTTAATCTGGATATAATCTGAATTTTAGAGCACAGTTTTAAAGGTTCATAAATCATGTAATTTGGGTTGGGTTGTTTTCCCTTTTAAATTAAAAAAGGAGAAATTATTTTAAATAGAGGCATTAACAATAATCCTCAACTCAATCTTGATACCAGTTAACCAGCTAGTTGCTTATATATCAATAATGATCTCAACGCTTGAGCTAATTATTTATTTATTTATTTATTGCTCAGGAACGCTTGGCTCCACAACTCCAACTGACTATATAAAACTATAGAAATGACATTAATTATAATACATTTACCCTAATGGCATTTGGGAAATGCCCTTATCCAGATCGACTAACAATTGAGCAGTAGAGGTTTAAGGGCCTTGTTCAAGGGCCCAACAGTGGCAGCTGTGCTGGCAGGTGCTGGGATTTAAATTTATGACTTTCCAATCCAAAGTCTACTGCCTTAACCACTGAGCTCAATCACATACTTTATTGCTCATTATATGGATGGATGAGTTCTGAGTCTGGTTCCTCTCAAGGTTTCTTCCTCGTATCATCTAAGGGATTTTTTCCTTGCCACATTCACAGCAAGTTTCTTTATCAGGGATAAACACACACATTTAAATATAAGTGAATTTTGTTCTATAATATTAGCATTTCTGTAAAGGTGCATCGAGACCATTGTGACAAGGACTATACAAATAGAACTGCATTGAATTGAATTGTACAGATTTGGCTTGTTCAGCAATAACCTCAAAAAGAAGCTAAAACACAAGCCAAAAGGGAAAAAAAAGGAGCTTTCAAACAAAAGGAGCTTATATTATGTCTGGATACTGCCTTGTTTTGCTACTGACTCTGTAATAGACTGATATACCGTAGGCCTGAGTAACAACAGTGAGCTGCAGGATGAACCGATTAGCACTGCGTTTCCCATAATCACAGTGCAGACGAGGAGACACAGATCCAGCGGTGAGAGCTTCCAAAGCAATTGAATTAAAGGCTTTGCACCTGTTTCTTTGCATAATGCTAGTCGCAGGCAACTATTAAAAACAATTGCCCATAATGACATCACCCATGATTTGCACTGGGGAAGGGCAGCTAATGCCACAGGGAGCAGCACTCTGCTGGATTGCATGAACACACAACCAGCTGTTGGACAAAGTGGCCAGTGCACTCAGCCCCCGTCCTCTCGGAGTGCTCATCACAACAACGCCATTATCACTGCAGCTTAACAGCTTTCATGCCAGGCCGGAGCTGACCGCCTGAGCTACCCAGATATCAACCCCCCATGAACCCACCACTGTTAAATGCATTTCATTTTTGAATTTTAGGTGATGGCGTGACCCATAAGTCCTCCAAAACAGCAAAAAAAAAAAACAAAGCAGTCAACCAGCAGTGGCACCACCTGATTGCTGAGAGAACAGCTTTCAGACAGCCTTCTGGGGGCTCATTCACGCTCGGTGTATCGTGAAAGGGATATTTTTAAGCTAATGGTTGGCCATTTGAAAACCCACCAATTATGGCTCCTGTGTGTAAGGTTATCAGTAGGGTGACACATCAGCGCTGGGGGCTAACAAAAGCTGGATGTGAATGGCAATGTCAGGTGCTAGAAGCTGCCAGGTGCTTACGATTAGCTGCTGGTGTGTAATGGTAAATACAAAGACATCCGGTGTGATTCCAACTTTGTGGCACCAGTTTAGGAAAGTCTCCCAAACCTCTAAACTGTATCATGTATCCGTGATCATTATCGCAAACTGTTATTTGCCTTGGCTGTGTCTACATGATTTTGAGCGACTGTCATAAATATTAAACGTGAATTAAAACCACTTTGAGGCTATCAGTATATCCACATTATATATAACATTTGATCTTTAATGAAGTAATTTTTATAGCACTTTTAACAACGGACATTTTCTCAAAGCAGCTAAAACAGATAAACAGATAAAGCGGTAATAAAAGAACATATAAGTTTGTCCCTAATGAGCCAGTGGTGACTGTGGCAAGGAGAATCTCCATGAGATGGTATGAAGAAGAAACCTTGAGAGGAACCAGACTCAGAAAAGGGAACCTCATCCTCATCTGGGTGCAAACGAATGTCCATTTATTAAAGTTCATCATTGTATGTACATTATCTTTAAGAATCAATGCTGTTATCTTCAATTGGCTCCAAGGATCAGTTTTGTTACAAGTTCTATAACAGTAGGACTTGTTGGGCCCTTGAGCAAGGTCCTTAACTCTCAGCTGCTCAGTTGTATAAATGAAATATCTGTAAGTCACTCTGGATTAGGGTGTCTGCCAAATAAATAAATGCAACACTCTAGGCTCATGTACTCACCTTTATCTTTTTCCTTCTCTGGGTCTGTTTAATTAAACTCAAAGCCAATTATTCCCAGTGTGTTTGAGGCTTAATCCGTGTGGCCAGGAGCTATCCTACACTACACTACACTGAACTGCCCTCAAACCATGACTTTAGTGCAGTCTTTTACCCCTAAAACTCTGTGAGAATCTCTCAGAAATTGGGACATTTCAGTTCAGAGTAAAATGGCATGAAAGCAAGTATCTGTGCCATTTCGCAGAGAGACTTACCACTAGACTGGGAAATAAATAGAGTGACAGGAGCGGCTATGATGAGAATAAGAAGTGGAGTCTAGTGTGTCATCGTGGTTTCAGGTCTTTCCCTTAAGGGATTCAGTGCACAAAGAAGGGCCGTGTCAGCATGGGTTAATAATCACTGGCTAAAGTTTGCCCATAAAGCCTAACCCAGGATGAAACTCTTCTCACTCTCTGAAGCTTGTGATGAAATATTTATCTGAAAGAAATACAACTGTCCAGAGAAAAAAGGTTTCTTTGTTATGCGCATTTCCAAACAACTTTTATTGAGGAGTCCAAGGCTTCGACTCTGTAGCAGCTTTATCGCTTGTGACCAGGGTCTTGCAGCACAGATGTTTTCATATGTTCTACTTTGGCTGGTATGCCATGTGGGGTTAAACACACTGACCCCCGACGTCTATCTGAGCCACTCGGTGCCTTCAGGGTATCCACAGGGACTCTGACTGGCATATTGCATGTTTCCATCAGGCCATGACTTTTGTCTTTGCCCTGGGGCATATGGGTCACAAAAATAAGAGGATTTTCTGGAGCTTTATCTTTGTTTTTCTTCATTTATTGCATTAAGGAGGAGAAGGCAGATTTTCGATTATTAATTGCAGCTTATTGTCAGATCTTCGTTGCACTGCAGTGCTTAGAGATGCGATTTTTGCGGGTCCTTTCATAGATTGAGCATGACTGATGTGCACCTTTTGTCCGTGGATAGGCTTAGTTTGTATTCCAAGTATCACTTCTAGCTTAGATGTCATCTGTAGTCTCTGGGTGTGCTGCAGAGATCCTATATCCCTGGTATGGAATAGTAGCAGAGTTCAAGATGATCCTTAATGAGGAATTATAAAGATTATTGCTCTGATCTTAAAACCTATTATATTGGCAGATGAAGCCATTGCAGTTTCATGTTTTACACGTCTGGGGGAGCAAAAGAGCAAAACTGAATATGACCTCTATTTTGAAGAGACAGCTGTCAGGCTGTCAGTCAGATTGGTGCTAATCACAGGATGGTTGTGAGCTCATGTATGTGTAAGAGGGCAAAGAGCCTTTTCCTCTGGGATAGAATATGTAGGCGAAAAGATGGTGATTGACTTGATTCACAATTTTTTTTCATTTGGTTTGGAGCTGTTATATGATATTGGAGAGATCTGGATGATTGGTGAAAATCTGGGATAAAATAGGTGGAAAACTCAGAAAAACAAAGTTATGACAGACTTCTCATTATCCATATGTAAAGTTTTGCAACAGTCTGCAATATCATCTTGACTCTTTTCACTCCTACAGAGGACCTGCTGCCTCCAGGCTTCCCTAACATCGACATGGGTCCCCAGCTGAAGGTGGTAGAACGCACCCGCACAGCCAACATGCTCTGTGCTGCAAGCGGCAACCCGGACCCCGAGATCACCTGGTTCAAAGACTTCCTTCCGATTGATCCCAGTACGAGCAATGGGCGGATCAAACAACTCAGATCAGGTAAGGCAGTCACGTTCCACGTCTCCTGCAGGCTTTCTCAAACATGCTTACTTTTGCACCTTGACTTTTGTTGCAGGATGAATTGAAACCTCCTCGCAAACTTTACAAAGCTGATACCCATAGGCTGTTTTTGAACTGTGAAAGAGGAACAGATTTAGCAGTACACTACAAGCAATGTCGGTTTCTGTCGAGTGATTCAGAAACAGTCGAAGTATATATTTAGGCTCAGTTAGGAGGTGTTTATCATTGTATTCAAGTGAAGTGTTGTTTGGAGGAGATGCAAATATACCTAATTGTTGTATGTGACTCTGTGCATGGCTTCTCCAATTTTACTTACGATTTTCAAAAAGTTCTTTCTTAACCCCATGTCCTGTGTTCATTATTTATTCATGTATGTTTCTCATTTTATAGCATATACTGTATACTAATATAAATTGTATACAAATATATTTATCTTTGGTTCAATCTGTAAAATTACATAGAAGTGTCCGTCTTAAAGGAATTAGTATTGGTTGTGGGTTTCTAAACAGAAGTATGTGGGTTCAAGCCCTGGTATGTTTTATTTTATTTTAGAATACTTTATTGATCCCAAAGGGAAACTGTAATTTTTTTTGCATATCTCAGCAATGTTAGAAGCTGGGGTCAGAGTGCTTGTTACAGCATCCCTGGAGCAAAAAGGGTTAAGGGCCGTGCTTAAGGTCCAAAGATTAGCACATTTGGAATACCATTGCTCAAACCCCAGACCTTTAAATAAATAAACCAGAGCCTTAACCACAGAGCTACCACCTCCCTAAAGCTGAGCTATTGCCAACCTGTCACTCTTAGGGCCCTCGAGCAAGGCCCTTAACCCTCTGTGCCCCAGGGGTGCCGTATCATGGCAGATCATGTCAATGGTCTTTTCTCCTGGTTATATGAACGCAGCTTCTGATCTAAATAGAACATGCAGGAATACAGAAATACTAAATACAGAAGCTGCCCACATGCTGAGTCGCTATAGATTCTGATTCACAGTGCAGCCTGCCTTTGCTGGAAGTATCACCTACTTGAATAATCACTTCTGAGCAATAGCACCAACATGCACATCCTTTTCACTTCTCCTGTCGAAGCCAGAACGTAGGCAGAAGCTCTCGGGATGAAAGCTGTATCGGTCATTAGATTACCAGCCTCTGAATTTTTATGTTCTTTGATGCTGCATTTAATATATAGGTGGCATCCTTTATCTCACATACATGACCATTATTAACAGATACACTATTGGACAAAAGTATTGGGACACCTGACTTTTCCAGTTATTCCTCCCCAAATTGTAAAGTTGGATGCATACAATTTTATTAGATGTTTTTGGATGTTGTAGCATCAAATTTTTCTTTCACCCAAACCTGTTTCCACATGACACTGCCCCTGTGCACAAAGCCAGATCTTTGAAAGTATGCTTTACATGGATTGGAAGATCTTGAGTAGCCTGCTAAGTCTGCTACCTCTGATCTCAAGTAAACTAGAACAAAGTGCACCCCAGGTCTCCTCACCCTATATCAGACCTGGCTTTCCTAACTGACTGAATGAGCACGTCATCACAACCCCACTCCAAAATCGAGTGGAACGTCTCCTCAGAAGACTGGTGGATATTATAACAGGAAATAAATGTGGATTTTGATGTTCAAAAAGCACATATGAATCGTGTGTTTAGGTGTCCACAAACTTTTGTCCATATAATTAATCTTAAGAAGGAAATTGCTTACATCAGTCATGGGTCAAACCCCTAATCGTTAAACATTAATGCTGTGTTTTCAATTTGTGTGCAATTGAGCAGCTTGAAAGCTATTTGCCCCAGGTATTAACCTAGCTCCCCCCTGCAGCTCTGTGAATTCCCCACCCATGTGTGCAACCTCTGTCTTCACCTGTGTGCGGATTTGTTTACAGGTCTGCTGTGTTGTTTTGTCTCAAACAGTCTCGTTGTTATATGTTCAGTGTTGTTTGTTATGTCTGTCTCATTGGAAACTTGTGATCTGATGCACTCTCTTTTCTCCACTCGCTTTCCTACTACAAAAACTAAACTATTCTAACCAAAGTCTAAACACCACAATTGAAATGTTAATAATCTTGGTATAGTCTACATGAAAAACTCATGAACTATGTTAATTATTTCCTCTAATATCATCAGCATTCATTAAATGATTTAAACAACTTTATAAAACCATGCGTTTCTGAAACAGCTGACTTTAATTGCTTCTTGCTGCGAGAGTTGCTTTCATAAGTGCGTTTGTTTTAGATTTCAATTCATTTGCTTAAATGCAATGAACCAAAGACAGTCTTCTGGAAAGCATCAAACTTTTTTAGAGATATTTCTGCTATGTTCGAAAGTCCTACGAGGCCACGCACTATATATATATATATTTTTTTTTTTTTTTTTTTTTTGTGATCGCAACACAATTTCTTGTGATCTCAACATAGCAAACATTCTAGATTCTACATTATAGCATGTTCTAGAGGCAGCAACATTGCCGCAACAAACCTCAGGTTAATCTTGAATCTTAACAATTGGCGTACGTTATCTTCTTCCATTTTTGTCAGGTTCTCCTCTGGAACACCCCACATTGTCAATGCAGAGATAAAGTCCATATTTGCTGTGGGAAATTAGTAACTTTGATAGAGATTGCAGATCTCACGTACTCCGTGATGCACACAAAAAAAAAAAAAAAACATTCACAAGGTATGAGAAATTCTCAGAATACAATTGTGTCATGCCAAAACGGGTTTTTACGTTGCGATCTGGAGAAAACTAGAAAGAAAGAAATATTATAATACATGGCCTCTTTAGACTTCCGTATCTATGCCACATAAAAAACTTTAAAACTGTCCAACAAGAGCAAGACCAGGCTGTCCCTGACTCGAACAAACCTCCTGAATTCAGGCTGTGCAACACCAACCCCTAAAATCTACTCTTCTATGTTTCCTTTCCCTGTTTCTTTTCTATTCTTTGTCATTTTACAGAAGCTTTTGGTAAGTGTCTCTTTGAGTCCACCAGCTGCCCACTGTCCCCTGCAGCAGATGGCATTTTAAGTGCTTTTTGAAGTGCATGACCGTTCCCTTTACCTCTTCTTTCCCCCCTGCTCCACCTTTCTTTTTCATCTCCTGTCCCGCTAACATAACAGGGTCTGTTCCTTGTTTTATATCAACAAAAACCTTTATCCTTTTGAAGATTTTTTTTTTCTTCTAGCTATTGATAAAGGCTGAACTCTTGACTTTGCAGTGCACAAATTTTCATAGGAGGAAATTAAGCCAGAGAGTATGACCCCGAAAGCTTTGTCCATACCTATATGAATATGTATTTGAAAACAATGTTTAACCCACAAAAAAACAGCGAATTAAAAGTAATTCTGATCGCATGCATTTGCAGGAGCAAACTGAAATCGCTCTCGTTCAGTAGGTGACAGTAGTCAACTGTTACGCATCAAAAAGCTTCAAGAGTGATGTTAAGAAGTGTTAAAAGGAAAAATTGGACACATGGCCCAAAAGTTTTATTCATTCATTCATTCTTTTATATTCAATATCAATGTTATTATTAATCAAGGTCGCACATGTTTATGGGTCTTTAAAGGGATCCATTTTGGAGAATTAAGAAAAAAAAAAAGCATAAATTTCAGTGGCCTAGAAAAGTTGGTTTCATGTGACAAGGACACCAAAAGAAAAACGATGAAAAATTACATACAAATGTGGTCACTATAACAATCCTTAACCTGCTCTCATCCATCTTCTGGAGCTGTGAGGCTCAAAGCCGTGGTCTCCTGGCTTGCACTGAATGGAGATTTTCCTCATGTCAAAGCTAAGTATTATCTCAAGACTCCATGCCCTGGCACAATAACGCTATGGAGCTTAAGTCTAAATCTTAGGCCTGGTCTGGCTCCATATCATCCACTTGGCTTCCAGGCGAACCTTTTTTTTTCTTTTTCTTTGCACGATTGTTTTTATCCTAAAAGAAGAGCGTACAATGTGCTCATCCTGCAAAGCATATCATGACTTCCAGAGTGCAATGAAGGGTTAGTTAGCCCTTTGCTGTTTACTTTTTACGACTCACCAACTCCACCAAGATGCTGTTTGTGTTGATCGGGTGCCTTCTCTCACAGCCTGAGGGATTTAAGATGATGAGAAAACGGCCTGCACCGGCCCTCCCACCCTCCAGATATGATTTCCAGCCAATCTCCTCGCATTTCACTCCGCTACTTTTAATCTTTCCTCTAACACAAACCGAGGGCAAGACAGAGATCTTTTTTTATACACTCTTAAAAATATTTGTGCGTATGGATTTTTATAGTTTATATAGTAGGTTTTTTTTCCCTTTTAGTCCCATAGAGGCCAATCTGTCTCTCCCTAAGGCCCTCTAAAGTGATCTATGTTGCTTGTCCTTGTGTGAACAGTCATTCGTTCATATACATAAATAACTTAAGCCAGCAACTCAAGAGAAAACCCGTACCAGAAGTAGCAGGAAGTCAAATTTACTGGCCACTGGCCATGAAAAAAATCAGGTTTGGATCTATCTGTTTGTATCATTGACCATCTGTGAGGATTATCTGAGCCAGTACCGAAAGAAGTTTTAAATCCATGGACTATAAAACATTGCACATAAAGATTCCAAGGGTAGTGCCCAAGTGCCACCAAAAAAGGTTCGTAAATAAAGACCAACAGCCTGGGTTTAAGCTTAATGCTATGAGTAATGTTTTGAATCGGCTAGCACTTGAAGACAGCCTGATATGCCTTCGTTGCCGTTCCCATGGCTCCAAAACTCAATGCTCACTTGCTTTGTCAGGTGCTGGAGATTAACAGGCACTTCACAAAGAAGGCTCATGTGCTTTATCTTTCAACAAAGACTTCTGCTCCTGTTCTTATTTTAAGCCTAACCTATCTTTTGCTGCACGCCACGAAACATGAGACATAGCCCTACAAATTCGCATGTCACTGCTCTCCACTGGACGACTGTATCGAGCGACAGTCAGAACGAGCATGCAGAGAACAAAGGACTGGAGATTTGTCTCAGCGGAGGAGCTGGTAAGGTCACCGTGGCCTTGCCTGGGCTAAGTGCATGGCCTCGAGCCCGTTTTTGAGTCCCAGCCATGCAGACGGACAGATGCTCCAGTCAGATCCTCGGCCTCATCACGTGACGTTTTCTGAGTAAGAGGCAGTGGAAATGACAGCCCATTGCCCTCTAAAATTCCAGAGGGCGCAAGCTGTGGCTTTGAAAGATTCCTAAGGAACATTAGTAAGGACATTGTTTGTTTATTGAGACTCTGAGCGCTCTAAAGAGAAAACCAGGAGCTAAAACAGATAATGCTGGTGTTATTTGACACTTTTTTTAAATCATATTTTCATATAAATATTTCATTTTCCTAAACCCATATATGTTTTCTAGATGGTTTGGACCTCCTTGCTTCATCCTTTTATCCCCGTTCTTTTGATTTACTCTTCCTTTCGTTAATCCCAGTTTATGATTCATACCTCAACCTTTAACGATTAACCTTAAACCCTAAACTTAAAGCTTTAACCTTAGCCTAACTTCAGCCTAACCTCACCTGGCTCCTCAACCTTAACCTTAACTCTGACTCAAACCTAAACAATGCCTAACACTGCAGCCTCTGAAACTCTAACAGACCTCTAACCTCAGATTTAACACTCTTCCTGATTCCTGAACCAAGCCGTAAAATGAAGTGAAAAATGTTTTGCCTGCTTTATAAAATGCGTGCTATAAGCATTATCTCATGTCAAATGACAGACATTCCATTTCGTAATTGAACCCACAGCAAAATCCCCCCCTCCCCAAAAAAACAGGGTCCTGTGTTCTTGTTCGCTGCTCCTGAAAAGCAAGCTGAGGTATAAATACTACACGGAGCCCATTTTCACAGACCATTGACTAAGAACACACACTTAGAGGTCACTGTTTTGGTTCGACACTACAGCCAGTTTTTCTGTTCTTTTCCGACCTATGTGTGACTGAGATGTATTAACGCCTCAATGTTATCTGACATCTCAGGGTATTCCAGTATTCGAACTTTCTCTAGTTCTGAAAGTGCAATTCCTGGAAACCCAGTGGATTGCTAATGGAGTCATTTTGAAAGCAGGCAAAACATCCACTGTGGTAAATTAAGGACCTCTTTGTGGCTGAGGTGTGAAGGAGCTTCATCTTATACAGCTGATTTTCCTAAGCAACATACATCTTTGGGTCGACAAGAGCAGAGAATGAGGGAACGTAATCACATGACATCACCACTTGACCAACACCAGCCACTCTTAGTGCCGGTCCCAAGCCCGGATAAATGGGGAGGGTTGCGTTAGGAAGGGCATCCAGCGTAAAAACATGTGCCAAATCAAACATGCGGAGGATCCGCTGTGGCGACCCCTAACGGGAGAAGCTGAAAGAAAGTTTATTTCACAAGGCTAAATAAGGGTAGCGTTGCGCTAATGTTATCCAGCTAATTAGTTAGCTTGAGTAGCACTGAATGAGCGGTTTGACATTACATTCCTGACCAACTTATCATGCTAACTAGCTTTATTATGTATTCAATTTTATGGCTAACAGAAAATCAGTCATAATGTCACATGATTAAGCTTGCTATTGGCTGGCAAGGGTAACTTTTTCAACCAGGGCAGCTTAGCTAAATCAAAATAGGTAGGAAATACATGGATTGTGGTGGTTATAGTGGGAAATGTAGCATTTTCAAGGCATGTAAAACAAGTGCGATAGTTATTGGGTTGGATATTGGGGTTTATATGTTTTAGATTAACACATATTTTGCAAAAAAATAAATTATTATGATACACAACTACTGATGTTTTCTTTTTTTTTGACCAAGCTGCTGTTCTATAGAAATTAGGACTTGCTTTAGATAGATATCCTAGAACAAACGCAGAAAGAGCAGATAGCAGAGCTTTAATCCTGATTTATGGGACATTCAAAGTCTACACATTGATTTCAATCCAGTTCCAAATACACCTGAAGTGGGGTATTGCAAATTTTGCATGTCTTCCTCACCTGGTTCAGGTGTTCTTGGAGCTCGAGTAGAGCAAAGATAAGGACCAGCAAGGAAGGTCTGTGAGGTGTGGACCAGTCAAGAGTTGCTTCATATTCAGTACATCATCAGTCTCTTGTCACCACACACACACACACACACACACACACACACACACACACACACACACACACACACACACACACACACACACACACTTACTAGTATTGTCAATCAAAAGTTTCTACCTGCGTACCACAAATCAATCTGGAAGAACAGAATAAAAAACAAAGGAGAATATAAAACAGTTTCCCTTTGATCTTTGTATTTTATTCATAACTGTATCAGTCATTGAGAAGTAGAGCAAAAATCCATTGCATGCTCATACAATTGAGGTTTGACAATTCCATAATGGAGGTTCGATGATTATTTGATAACGTTCCAATCTCTGGACAGGACTGAAACATCCTGCATATTAGAGATTCTCATGAATATGTGGGCTGCCTTATACAGAACAGGTTCATCTGTGTACAAGTTCTGCCCTGAACAGGCCTCAATCTGCCTCATGCTTGGTTTCATTTAAATGAGTAGTTTTGGGAGATGCTTCGATAGATGGAAGAAAGATTGGGAAAAAGCCCAAGCCCAGCCACGAGAGGTCTTTAATCTTAATCAATAATGTGATTTGATTTCTAACCATTTTAAACAATATCCACACCTCCAGGCCGAACAACATGATCTACACACGCACCACGCTATAATAATAACTGTTGTGTGTTTGTTTTTTTTCACTTGTATCTCTCTTTCCAGTGGGTACTCCCATCCGAGGTAAGACACTAACCCAAACATATATACTTCTCCCGATTTACTCACAAACCAACTAACGACTTCTTCTAACTCCTCCTGACGATTGGCTTTCTTTTTTTCCCAGTCAACATACATTCTCTATCTGTGTGTTGTTCTTCTTTTCTGCGTTTTCAGACCTTTTGATGTGTTTCCATGTGTTTTGTGTCATCTGTCTCTGTGTGTGTCTCTGTGTGTGTGTGAGTGCGTATGTGTACGTTGTTCTTACTGTTTGTTCACCCCCACAATGTGTGAATTCTTCAGTGACTGACAGGGTGAGGTTGAGACCGATGTTTGCGCTACACAGTGACATTTCGGCAGTCCTGGTTAATGAGAGGTCCATTGCCCCTGTGTTCGCTCAGTGCCCACGATATGTATGGAAATGTACCTTGGTCCAGCTCAGCATCCAGCACCCATTGAGAGGCATAAATAATATATGGAATCATGTTAGCACTCCTGCTGCATGTCCTTGCTGTCAGTTTTGGCCCCATACTTTATTGTATAAAATTACAATGATAATTCAGTAACGCAGGACTTCTGTACATTACTTTGTCCTGATGTAGGCATTCGGGGGCAAATCTACGTGCGGTGTCACTGGAATCTTGCTATTTGTTAGCGTCTTTACAGTAGACTACGGTACGAGTGCTACAGGAGCATTTACTGTAGGACTGCTATTCTAAGTAATGATGGTAGTGATTGTTAGTTATCACCACCAGCATGAGGTTTTAGTGAGGGATAAAGTCTTGTGTGAAAGGTTGGAAAGAAAGGGCTGGGTATTATATCACTCTTATCTGTTGGCTTCTTACATTACATTCAGACCAAATTAATATTAAATTACAACAAAAGCAAAGGCTTCAGCTTAGGAAACTGTATATAGCAACACTGATGGGCCAAAAATGAAACTAAACCATGGGTCTATAAAACAAATAAAGAGTATAACGAAATGTAAAAAAATTGCATGCGACCGTTGAAGCGGTATTGAATTTAGATAGACGTGCCTTTTACACTATATAGACAAATGTATTGGGGCATCCGACTTTTTCAGCTGAACTGTTCCCAGAAAGTTCCATTTGTATAAGATGTTTTTTAGCAGGAATCTTTCCCTCACTTGAGGACACTCAAACCTGTTCTAGCATAGCAGTTCACAAAGCCAACTCCATGATGATATGCGTTATATGGGTTGGAATGGAAGGTCCCGTGATAGATCTCAAACCTCGTCCCTATTGAACATAATGAATTGGAACGCTGATTGTACCCCAGGCCTCGTCACCTTGCGTACATCTGTACCTGGCTTTACCAACTGAGCGTAATGAGCAAAAATCTCCACAAAATCTAGTGAAATGTCTTTCCAGAAGAGTGAAAGTTATGGAATGGGATGTTTAAATGGTCAGGTGTCCACAAACTTTTGTCTGTATAGTTTGAGGTAAACACACTAGGAAAAGCTACAGATGGTTTACAGGACAACCTCATGTCCTTGTTTTAATTCAGAAAATAATGCGATGTACTTCTTCTACTGTACTGATTAACTGATGTTGTTCTTCACAGTGAGCAGGTAGGTATGCCTTTTTGCTGTTTATTTTATGCTAAAGTTATGAGTATGTTGTGTTTGATAAAAAAAAAAAAAAAAAATGTAAACATTGCGGTTTAGGCTACATGCACATACAGATTCAAATACTGTCACACTCGCAATATTCAATTCACTTGAATTCAATTCAGTTCATTAGCACTATTAACAACAGACATCGTCCCAAAGCAGCTTTACAGAATTACATTAATTACAAATATAACTTTGAGCTTTATAAATCAGTCCTTATAGGTTTATCTCGAATAAGCAAGCCAGTGGTGAGAATGGAACAAAAAAGATGTTATGAGGAAAAAACCTTGAGAGGAACCGGACTCAAAAGGAAACCCATCGTCATCTGGGTGGCACCATTTATTGTAGTTCCATCATTGTTGAGGTTATCACATGTTCACTGATGGACACTTGCATGCTAAAAATTTCTCATCACAACTGTAGTCCAAATGCATCTTAATGGTTCTTTAGTGTAACCCTGTTTAGAGACTTCATTGATCTTTAGGCTGTTCATTTGGAACCATCTTCAGCAGCAGCAAATGGCCTCTAGAGGCTGAGGCTGAATCAGCAGGTCCGGACAAACAAAAGGGCCTGGTTTACTGGTAAACATCAAGAACATGTGTAGCTCGATGGAGACGGGGGACAACAAGAAGAGAGAAAAATATGCCTTATAATATCCTGCATAAATCGAGTAGCTTCATGAAACTACACAAAGTAAAGCTTTTAAATTCTGCCCACACCAGCACCAGCATCCTTAATGCCTGGCTAAAAGCAGGACATAAATCATAGCATTGCTCACAAAAGCAACCCAGAGTGACTTATGAACTCAGTATTTGCATAATGGGATTAGAGGACATAAAGGGGATTTTGCTGAGAGCCAACAGGCCCAGGCTGAGGAAGACGTTCTGATGGGTTTATCCTGAATACGCAAGGTAGATTTTGTAAAGTACAGAGATCATGTGTGTTGCATTTCCTTCAACAATCTGGTTAAAAAAACACCAACCTCTTTTAGGGAGCAGGCTCCAGCGTTGTTAGGATGACAGGAGAGACAGTATGCTAATTGGTCTGGGGTCGCTGCACATCACTGCTGAGTTTATGAGAACATTACAAGCCGGGCAGATGGAACATGACAACAATCACATTGTCCAGCCTCCATGCTGCTGCTCTCACATTTAATGACCTTGGCGTCAAGCGTAGGTGTTGTATACCTGCTTGATTGTGGTGTGCTAGCATGTGTGTGTGTGCGATCGGCTGCTTGCAGAAGGATAACGCTATACAAAGAACTGAAAGCGAGGAAAGATGAGCAGTTCTCTAGGATGTCTTTCTCTCCACCTAATCAGTTCCGCCTATGCAAGGAAAAAAACATTAATGCAGCCGATCCTGAAAAACAAATCAATCAAAGCCTGCTAGCAACCTCTAATAGAATAACACAAATGGGAGTAGAGGTGCAGGATAGGTCCATATGATTGTGTGTGTGTGTGTGTGTGTGTGTGTGTGTGTGTGTGTGTGTGTGTGTGTGTGTGTGTGTGTGTGTGTGTGTGTGTGTGGTGGTGGTTGTGTGAGCAATACATTTTGGCTCCTTTTGGCTCTTTTCATTATAACTGTCAACTTTAGTCAATGCACTCGAACACATGAATTAGCATGAATGAGGTGCAGCGTTCAGTCTCGCACGTCACACAAACAGTATGCAGCATTAGTGAATTGCCTCTAGAGGCCGCTCTCGTTCTGTAAAATGACAGCTGACCTTCCCAGCCAATTCAGTGCAGACACAACCTGGAAAAACTATCAGAATCGATTTTTTTCAGATAATTCCAGCAATCAACTATCATTACAAAACCAATGAATTGGTTGACCTCTAATACACACTACTCGACTTCTCCTCTTTAACCATACTGGACTTTTTCTACAAGTCAAAGAACAAGATCAATTTACATAAGCATATTTTTAACAAGACAAAACATGCAAGAAGCAGTATTTTTATTTATTTATTTATTTTTTTTTTTTTTTATCACAGCTAGGTCGATACGTCAACATCCTTGTGAGGAACATTGTTCTTGTGCTTTTCGTCACCATGCCAACATTAGTTCATGGATATGTAATGCCACGTTCTCAAATTCCTTATTATCATCGTTATGGTTCTGTTTTGTCATAATGGGTCTCAGCTGGAGGGTTCATGTTGGCTGGCCTGTTTGGACCGCTCGCCTCTGCGTTGCACACACACAGCCTGGGCCCTCTGCCGGACACTTACGAATGTTAATCGTAATAAGAAAAATGTCACGCATCTTTGATCACATCTCATCCTTTAAGCCGTTGCCACGAAGAGATCATTCCTGCGTTTTTTTTGTTAATATTTTTCTTGCATTATTTTTTTTTTCTCTCAGTGAAAGCAGCATGCTGTGCCAGCTACCCTGCAGTCTTGGAATAAGCCACAGGCAGCCGGAATTTGGGGAATTGAAAAAAAAAAAGCGGTCACACTCATATAACAAATAATAATTAAGAACAGCGTTTTTGAAAGATGCAACATCAAAGGCATTTTGTTTTTGGATAGCAGCATGTCGAAAAATGCCCTGGCTCGGGACCTGGTTAATGACACCACTTTTCATTTGGCCGGGGACTGCACGGTTGAAAAGAGAAAATTTTATGTTTTCGTTTGAGAGAGGGAAAAGAAGCTTAACGTCCCATATCAAAGAAAAAGAAAACATGCACGATATGCGAATGCGAATCATGCTTGTTGCGCCCATCAATGAAAGGTATTAAAGACGGAAAAAACTCCTGAAACATTAAGCAAAGATAAGGTATAAGCGAAACACGTGCCACAAATGAGCGTGAGTGTGTGTGTGTGTGTGTGTGTGTGTGTGTGTGTGTGTGTGTGTGTGTGTATGTGTGGTGTGTGTGAGTGTATGAGTGTCCCTAGAGGCAGCATGCTATAATGATAAGGCACTTTGAAAAAGAATAAAAAAAAACATTGGCGTTTTCGACTCAAGAATTCTCTGTGTAGATTTGTTTTGGGTTTTTTTCTGCCCCGGCTTTGAACGAAGAAAAACCACAGGCAAATCCATAATGAAGCCAGCAGGGACGGCCGCATCAGCTGATCCCGTCTAATAAAGCCCATCACCTAGAATGCCCCAGTTCACACAATGACCGGGAAAAAAAGAAAAAGAACAAACTAAAGACGGAGAATATTTATGCTTTCGGGTTGCTGCTGGAATTTAAATAGCTTTTAATTTATTTACCTCCCTTGTTTTTTCGCCAAAGGTTTTCTCACCGGCAATCTATAGCTGCTCTCCCACAGAGTCATTAGCTGATTAAAAGTGGACCCCAGTTCTTAAAAGCCCTTTAAGGCTGGTCACGGAGAGGGCAGCACAAGACTTATCGCCCTTGCAAAAAAAAAGAAGAGAAACTGTGAGAAGCAAGAGAGAGAATGAAAAGCCGAGCCGTGCCTGGTTTTAATTATCGCAGGCCTGCTTAAATAACATTAAAATGCAGTTAGCAGTGTGCAGAGAGTGCCTTGCATTCATCGGTGTGCATGACAGGCGCCGTAACTCCACCTGAGGAGACTTCAGAACACACTCGAGTTTCACCTGCAACAGCCAGGCCACCTGCAGTGCACATCAAACAATCCCCCATCTATACACATACACACACACACACATATCTATAGGTCCACCTGCTCGCGGCACGCCGACATGTTATCCTGGTCTGGGCTCCCTGATGGGATCTGAGTGATTAGAGGTGTGGTAGGAACACCGCTTGGATAAGGCTGTTATTGACACCTGCACTTTTGAGTGTGAAGGATGAAAAAAAGTCAAAAGAACACAGCATGGGTTTTAGCACAGAGCTCTGTGTGGCCTGAGATCTTTATTTGGGCAACCAATAATTTTTTTTTCCCCCAAGTAGTGAGTCAGGCTAGTTCCAGGTGTAGGAGATAAGATGAGGACGGAAAAGATGGATCCTCATGACAAAATACAGCTCTCCATCTGGTTTATAGTGAAAACAGTCCTTGATGAAAAAGGCAGAGATTAAAATATAATTTTTTGTATTTTGAGTAAATGGAGATGACGTGAAATGTAACTGGTGAAAGATATAAAGAAGAGAGATTATATATATATATATATATATATATATATATATATATATATATATATATATATATATATATATATATATAGTGTGTGTGTGTGTGTGTGTGTGTGTGTATATATATATATATATATATATATATATATATATATATATATATATATATATATATATATATATATATATATAAAACCTGTAACTGCACTCAGGAACCCAAAACTATGGTTCCTTTTCAGAAAACGTTCCTCTTTATCATGCAAGAACCATTAACCATCTGCAAAATGCTTGAGGACCCCCTTTATGTGTAAGAACGCCTTTTAAATTGTGGCTCAAAATTGAAGTTTCAGGGCAGATCACTAAAAGGAATAAACGTTTAGATTTAAAATGAGAACTTCAACCCTCATCCAATGCATTTCCATAGAGTGTAATGTGTTTCTTTGCAGATATGCAAAGAAACGCATTCGATTCTGTAGAAATTCATAATTAGGGGTAAAAGGTTCCATCCTGCATTTTAATTGTTTTTGCACTGACCAGCAATAACTTTGTGGCCACCAATCAGGCATAACATTATGACCACCAGCCTATTAATGTGTTGGTACCACTTTTGTTTTACCAATACAGTCCAAACATCTTTAAGTTCTACAGCAGTTTGAGATACAGGAGCTCGTCTGTTGGATCGGACCACACCTTTTTTTTCCATTTTCCTGCTTCTAACACGTCAACTTTGAGAACAAAATGTTCACTTGCTGCCTGATATATCCAACACACTAACAGGTGCCATGATGAAGAGATAATGTAATAATGTTATAATGTTATGCCTAATCAGTGTATGGTTGGCTAAGCTGTCTTTGGTAATTCATAAAGGTTGTATGCTAGGCCCCTGTTCCAAACTGGAAATCTGGAAACTGCTATTGTAGAGATGGTATTTGAGTGGCTCGAGCGAAACAATTCAACTTCATTACAGAGAAAACAACCAACCTCGTACATTGGGTGAAACTTTGCAGATAAACCTGCCATGTGACCACACCTGTTATTGGTCCACTTAAATGTGGCCGCCAAAATAAAACCACAGGGAGTATATCAGACTATGAGCTCGCAAATGTCGTTTTGGAGTTGCGTAACCCTCTCGAGTGTTTTCTTGCCGATCAAGAGAACTTTAGCCATCAAAAGAACCTTTAAAAGACCTTTTTAATATTACAGTGTATTATAATCGATATCCTTCACTTTCTCTGAAAGGTGTATTGAATTAAGCACATTTTTTTGTGGTCTGATGTTTCCTTACAGTTCTTGGACGCAAACTTATGAATCTTTAGCTAAACTCCTGGCCAGAGTCATAACTGATATACATACCCGACAACCAATGAGAACTTCTGGGTTTTAGAATAGATACTACATTTGAATAGTCTTGGGTAAATACTCCAGCCTTATAGCTGCCTAAGGACCTAACTAGAGCTTACAAAACATGTGGTCTTACTACCGTTTTACACTGCTAGATCTGCTCTCTGATGGCTCGGGTCCCGAATGAGATCTGACAGAGTGAGCTTCACAGTCCATCACACAAGCACCAGATGTAGTGTAATTGTAGCGCACAAAAGTACATTTCAAACAGTTAATTTTTAGAGCCTCTCAAGTGGCGCAGCTGTTGAAGGTGTCATTCTGTCTTTGGGAAAACGCAAGTAGAAACCTTGACAGTGACAGAGTCATCCGTAGGAGTCCAGGAAATGATAATTGGTCTCTTGTCTCTATTACTGACAATCCAGACTAGTGGTATTTTCTTAGCCCCTATAACCTGAATAGAAGAGGTACTGCTGCTCCAGGTGTGTCCAGCTGTTCATGATGCTAAACAAGCCAAAAAGATTAAATGTATTAGCTCTTGCATGTATGTAGCCGTAAATGCAAGGGGAATCAACAAAGATGAACAAATCGCACAAACTGATTTGTGCTGAACTGAAGTGTCAACATTGATTTTTTTATTTGTAGTTCGCTAGTAGCGTGAACAACCAGAGAAAAACTTTATGATCATGTGATGCATCTCGATACTAAAACTACAGCAAGCATTGCCAGAATCCCACCACCTGGTGTGGTCGGGCAAATTGTTTTACTAGGCAAAGCATAAACATTTGGCAACCAACATTTGTCTTTTCAGAATCAGGAACAAGAAAAATTAACTCTCTGAACTTTCCTTCAGAGGTTTAAAGAGACCATTACAAGTTCAAAGTCACCAATTCCAATATATCTTGTGAACAGTACTTGAGTATTTAACTCATACTGTATACTTGTAGGATGCACAAGTCCTCAACACTAAGACACATGTTAGTATAAAGCCAAAAACTGTTGATTTGTGAGGTTTAATTTCCTAAAATTAAAATTAAATTACACACCTCAACACTGCATTAACCAAAAATCAACACAACAAAGGTCAAACAAATCAGTAAAAAAAAAAAAAAAAATAATAATAATAAAGCCATCTTTATCCTCATTTAACCGGTAAAATTACAGTATCAGGTCAAAAAGTAGAACAACCATTCATTTTTTAATGGAAAATAAAATCGCATTATCGCCTCTTCTGCAGAATAAGTAAGCCACGGGAGCTAAAGCTGCTGTGCAAAATGTAATTGCTAACATCGATTGTCCATTAAAATCAGTAAAAAATACACATGTTGAATCATAAATGTAGTTGAGTAAAGAGTCAAATTTGCTTATATCTTTGCTACTCAGTAAAACTACAAAGTAGCCAAAAATGCCTTAAGTAACGAAGTACAAATACTTTACTCTCCCGCTGGAACAACACACAGTTGCTTTACATCTAAATATATATTTTGCAGTTCTCCAATAGTTTATAAGGAGTGTCGCTAGACAAAAGTTCCCACAATGCCACTCTGCACCCATCAATTCCACTCAACGAGCTAATACATTAGCTAACACAATTTAGCCTATGGATTCCAGGAAACCAACAACATTCAAACTTTTACTAATGAATTCAACCAATAAATATTTGGTGTTGATCCTATTCTACAGCTCTAACGAGCCTTGAACAGCACCAATTGTTTACGTTATCCCTCTCTTTTTCTCTTTCTCTCTCTTTCTCATTCTCTGTTCTCCCAGGAGCCTTGCAGATCGAGAACACGGAGGAGACAGATCAGGGGAAGTACGAGTGCGTAGCGACTAACGTGGAAGGCGTGCGCTACTCTTCCCCCGCCAACTTGTATGTGCGAGGTAGGGAGCAACCTGGCTTCGGAGATCCTCTCCGTCCTTGCACCAATGAGGGGCTGATATGATCAATGAGAACTACTTCCTGTCCTTTTAGACATAATACTAACCTGGGTTTTGTGTAATAACATCAGATACTGTTGTTTGAATGCTAGATGCTAAAAATTAGTTATGAAAACGTGAGTATTTTTAATTCGATGGGCAAAAAGTCGTCTGGTATTTTCTCTATCGAGCTTTTTCAGGTTCAAGTGGATGATGGTAAGTCGAATTTTGATTGTCTGGGAAGGCAATCAAAATAGAAAAAATAAAAAATGGTGGATCCGAATAAATAATCATCCCAAGAATGAAAAGAAAATTATGTGATTGCTATAAGCAGAGGTTCTCAGAGCCATTGGGTGTGTTTTTATGCCTATATCAATCCATGGGATGTGTAGTAAAGTTTTAGGATTTCTGATCAGAAGTTCAAATCCCTGCATGACCAAGCTGCCACTGCTGGGCCCTTGGGCAAGGCCCTTAACCATCCACTGCTCAATGTGCATAAATGATGTATATAATGTATAAAGTTGCTCTGGATAAGGGTGTCTACCAAATGGCGTAAATGTAAAAATCGTGTTTATCCGAATATTACATTCTACACTATGCCCAAAAGTATTGGCGCCCAAGGCTTTTCCAGCAAAGCCACTCCATGATATGCTTTAGATGAGTTGGAGTAAAAGATCTTCTGCTATTGAGATCTGACCTCAACCCTATTGAACAGGTTTCCAGGCCTCCTCACCTACATCACTACCTGACATTACTAACACCCGTTTGTCTGAACGGATGTCCACAAATCTCCACAAGCGCACTTTTTAGAATCTAGAGGAACATCTTCCATCAGAAGAGTGGAGGCTATTATATGTTATATATTATAGCATAATGAATAATAAATATGTGTATAGTCGCAAATGAGCACTAAATGTGCAATAGGATGTTCAAAAAGCATGTAAGATTCACAAATGTTTCTCCATATAGTGTGTAAATTAGGAATGTTTCTGAACCGAGTCTGGTGTGATAAAGCAGAATAAGATTTAATTCATATATAAATATATGCGCAGGCATTGAGAACCGCTGGCTATAGCAAGCATTTACTTTAATTATATTTATATATATTTTTAAATAACCCAAAGACAAGATGCTTGTAATATTATTTCTGTGTATTCTTCCTTGAATATTAGATTTCCTGTCTCTGATCAATAATTCAGGATTTCTTTGAATTAGGAATCAGTAAGCTCGAGGATGTTGTTTTCTGTTTGCTTTTAAACTAAAGTGTGCTCATTTTCACTGATACACCTACCACACTGAAAAAACAAAACAACAACAAAAAAGAAAACGTATCACGTGTCTCCTTCCTTCCGTTCATTTTCCAAAGCTTGATTCTAATCTCGACTGTAACCAAATGTGTTTTTGGTTTCTAGAGTGTTCTGCACTTGAAATTAACAGCTACAATGCACAAGTTACTCCAAAAAAAAAAAAAAAAAAAATTTAATTGGATGATTTCCATTTGTAAACGGATTATCCCAAACCCAAACCAATCTTTTTTTTATTTTCTAACAAGAACAAACAGTAGTGCTTTTTAATTCACTCTCATTGTAGCTGCTAAATTTAATAAAAGTCATGCTTTTTGTGCAGCAAGTTTATTTTATTTAATTTTTTTATGGTTTGGGTTGTTTTGTTTTTCTGTTTTATTTTTTAGTTGTTTCATTGGTTTTGTTTTTCGTTTCTTTTCTCTCTGTTGTGTTTCTTTAGTTTTAACAAACTGGCCACCATGGGAGCTTTCTAGGTGGCTTAAAAAAAAAAAAAAAAAAAACGATATTGTGATTTTCTTTATGATGATGACGTGTTTAAAATCGGCCCGAGCGCTTTTTGTAGCGAGCGCCGGGCCGACCGGCGTCCTTCCGGGTCGAAAAAAAAGGAACGGGCAAGATTGTGACAAAACAGGTGTCACTGCTATAAGATGTAGACTTCGAAAAGAGAGGGAAAAGAAAAAACAAAGAAAAAGCAAAGATATGAAGCAGCTTAAAGCCTTGAGGTGGCCTTTTTTACTCTCTCTGTGTTTCCCCTATTTTTCTCTTCTCCTCATGTCATTGTGTTCTGCATCAACCCCTTTACATCCCTCAGAGCTTCGAGAAGGTTGGTGTGTTTTTTCTTTTTTACTTTTTTTACCCACATTAAAGGCGAAAAAGAATTTTTGAACTATAATTGATTAATCACAGGGATCATTAGCAGTTTGAATGAGCGTTAACAAAATATTCAAACCTGCTAAATAGTTTAAATAAATAAAAAAAAGATTAGAAATGATAGAAACCCGCAAAGTTCGGGCTCTTTTTTTTTGTTTTGAAACCCTTACATTTAATTTTGCATTATGGGGCCTTTTTCGTGTTGTTTGCATCTTTTGGTATTGCTTCTGCTCAAGGGGAAAAAAAAGCTTTATTGCATTTGATGTCATGGGAATAAGCATATGGAATCATACATGCATGATGGCAGAATGGAGCTTTGCTCGTTGCATGCTCGGAATGGACATTTTTGTGGGTTTCTTTTTCTGGCTCTTGTATGTTTCTGTAAACTTGTGAACTTCTCTTTAATTGTGCACTTCCTTTCATTTAAAAAAAAAAAACCCATAGTATCCCAATTAAGTCATTTGTGGCCTCTTATGGAGTTTTATTACATGTTCTAGTAGTGTGTGTGTGCCTTTGTCTTTGTGTTTTCGTACACCTTTTACGTTGGAATTTTTCTCTGTGTTAAATGTGGTATGTGTTTTTGTGCACACTTGTCCAGCTTTAGACGTTCTACCAAAAAAAACACAAAAAAAAAACGAAAAGGAAAAAATGTAGGTTTTACAGCCAGTGTTCCTGCCATCTCACTACAAAGCTATTGAGGCAAATAAAACCTGATCGGGGCGTTATTGCTTTTTTTGTGGAATTTTGGACTTGTGGATAATCCACCAGGGATCAGCAGCAACTATAATGATCAGTAAATTCCTGACAGTCCCTCCGAGAGAGCAGACGTTTGGCTTTTTCTGGCTGGCAGCACGCGAGGCAGGCGAGGGAGAGCTTTGTTGACTGACTGCCACTTGTCCTTTTCCATTCAGATCCAGGATTTATGCTTCTTTTGATCCCCTTGGGGACAGCAAAACATCTGAGTTGCTTTTCAGAAAATGATTCGCCTCATTAAGGCCTCGGAATTAGGCCCGAACATGAAGCTAGTGCCTTGTTGTTGTTTTGCGTTGCCTTTTTTTTTTATTTCCACACTCGAATCCTGTTCGAATGCCACGGATAAGCAGCCAAATTTAATTGCCGCCCAATTCCACCTCGGTCTGCTGGAGCCCGCGTCGGTTAAATTGAGTGCCCGATTCACAATGACCCATCAGTCTTTCGAAATTTACACACTGGACGTAATGGTCCACATGTGCTTGGCTGCAGGTCATCAGGCTGCCTCTTGAAGCATGTCCAATTCTGTATTACATCTCTAGTTACAGAAAAAAAAAAAGATTTTTTTTTACCACTTAACTCCTTGCACCAGCATTTGTGAATTCATTATCTGTCTTATACTAGGAGTAGAAATTGCTAGAAAAGGAAACCAAAAAATGACTTAAACCTTCCTTTGTTTTCCTCTTAGAAGCATCAAAGTATCACAGAATTCGTCTTTCGAGCAAAATCAGGCCAAAATGCCCCTGTGCTGAACTGCACTACTAAACCCTTTAGTAATGTCTGTGCTAAAACAAAATGGCCTCGTCAATAATTAATTTACAGAGGAAGACATAGCAAAGTAAAAAGTGTGTGTGCGGGGGGTGATTGGGGCTCGAGCAGGAGTTCGGGGAATAAATAATGAAAACGTAGCAGTGCGACTCCCACGGCCTGGCATTTATTGGCAAGATCTCATTCACCAAATCTGATCAAACCCATTACAACTGATCTCCGGCAGGACATCGAGTTGCACCTGCAAGACGCCGACACTTTAAACCTTACAAGACTAGCATGATCGCTAATAACACAGGGTGGCTGAATTTCAGCTTCCTAATTCATTTCTATCACAAAAAAACATGTACTGCTAGACATAACTGGCGAGGAAAATTCATTAGCACTAAACATACATTGACGTCTGTTGAAACTTTGATTTGCCTAAACTGTTTTCACTGGAGTAAAAAAAATGGACAAAATGGACAGAAGTGACAGTTATAGCTGTTTAAATTTCTCAGCTAATCTCTCCCTCTGCCTGTTGATATAGCTTTAACGTTCTGTCAGTTCTGCTGAGAGTCATGAAAGAACAATATTGTTTGAGGGCTCTGGAAAAGAGACCAAAACACCTGTTCAGTGATGCTGGAAGACTGCGCTGTGCTAAATTGTGTCATGTAGATTTATTTGTTTATTTTTAGCTCGGTTGCATGCGCATGTGTGTGTGTGCATATGCATGCTTGCTTCCACTCCAGCTTTCCGCATGCCTTGTCTTGCATGTGCTTGCACGTCTTGCTGTGCATTTTGGTGTGGAGAATTGGAAAAGCAAGCTAGATTACACCCTGTTCTCCGGTGGCGCTAAACCCGTTTGGATAACACCCCCCCCCCAAGTAACAAAGTCCCAGACTCTATCAGCCTCGCATTCGCCATAATCAGATAAACTGGCCACAGATGTTCAGCGGCTTTGTACCAGTAATAACTTCCATTACTGGTGCCGAATCCTCTAAGCCTCCACAGAGACTGTCTAGCATTTCAGTTAATGTGAGCAACCTCCCGTGTACAGAAATGCCCCTAAAAACACCCCCCCTCTGCCCAGGTGGAAACGGAATCATCCAGGTGTCGACACCGAAGCAAGGTGTAATCTCAGCTTCAAGGTGGCACTATGGGCTGCGAGTTTTTGTTTGCTTTTCTCTTCTTCATTTTGGGGCTGGACAGACAGTCTCACCAAAATGGTAGATAGTGCTCACCTTCGAAATACTGGTACACACAACTCCTCCCTTCACATTCTGTCCCAAAGCAATGTTTCAAAAGTACCAGAAGTGGCTTTTTTTTTTTTTCTCTCTCTTCTTACCTTGCCTTTCACCTTGTCTACTATTAAATCCCTTGATTTGTCTTTCTTGCCACATCGGGGGCTTGAAATAAGGATTTGACTTATCGTTTTCCTTCGCAATCTGTTTGGTCCAGCTTCCTGAACTCCAGGTTTTAGTGAAAGAAGACTTTGTCGATTTAAGTTTGGATTCAATCGCACTAACTCATCCTGTATATGACAGCAGAAAGCTCAGTGTTATGTTGTGTTGAGGCTCAAATAAAGCTGCAAGAACAAAAAAAAAACAACTGCACTGCGCTCTATTTCATGCAGCACTTCTTCAAAGCCGGACAAGCCCGATGGATCGATAGGGTAGGATTCAAATGTTGACGTGTACTGGATGAGCCGAGGCTCGTTTAGAGTTGGTCTTTTGTCAGAGCCAGATGGATAAACTGTTTTGAGATGTTGTTGTCTTAACTTTGAAGTTGAAGAGATTTTTCACAGAGGGCTTGCGAAAAATCTAAATGTTAATCTCGGCATGGTAAAGAAGGCTCAAGTTCTTCAGAAGGAAACTTTGGAACAATAGTTTAGAAACTGGCATGGCTAATAGGAAAGCTGCATTTCACGAAACTTTGACGTAATGCTTATATAATTCTATTTATCCCTGTTAGCAAATATTTCTTCAGCACATAACTGTCAGGACTGAAAGGGTGAAAAGTTGCAGCCTTTGTTTGTCTTCAGCTAGATTAAAAAAAAACAAAAAAACAAGATCTACCCAAATAAACCCTTCACCTTGGATTTAGAGTATACTGACCTGCCAACCTTTATGCTTTTTGTAAGGAATCAGTGCACTGGAATATCACAAAAGACCCTATTGTTCCCACAAGTTTAAAGAGCAGATATAGACATAGACTATATGGACAGTTTTGGGACAGATTACGACTTTTCTGGCTATGTGTGGTTCTTTCCCAAACTGTTTTCAAAACAATTGGAGGGGTGCAAATGTTTTAGTTTGAGTGGAAGAACTTGAACGGTCTGCTTATAGAGCCCTGATCTCAACTCTATTAAATACATTGGGGATGAATTGGAAACTGCAGCCCAGGCCTCCTTACTTACATAAGTACCTGAGTTTACACACAAATCTCCTCAAGCACACTCCGAAATCTAGTGGAACATCTTCCCAGAAGAGTAGCGGTTATTATGAGAGAAAATGTGGAATGAGTTGTTTATTAAGAACATATGAATCCACAAAGTTTTGGCCATATAGTCTTTAAGGTCGAAAGCTGAAATTTGTGTAGGATATTAAAAAAAAAGAACACGATCAACCCCTTGTTTCGCTCATTATACTCTTTCAGTATGTTTGTTAATGAAGCGTCGAAATATTTTTGCAATAAACAGATAAAGTACAGAATATTTTGTCCAACAAAGGAATTAATAGTCTTACAGCAAAGTGCCAAATCTAACACTTTACAGATAATGATAATGATGGATAGATTAGACAGTGAGTAGGAACAGCATTTGTTTGCTTCGCTCTGAATTAATTTGGAGCAGCTCAACAGTAAAAGTGAATTGTTTCAGTTTCTGTGCATGCAAGCGATGAATCCAGTTTGGGGTTTGGCGAATCTGTAGTCGCATTGCTTTTTTTTTTTTTATATGAATTGGTGCTGTAAATCCAGTTCCTTTAAAGCTCCAGACAGTCAGATTGCTCCATCTGTGATCCGTGGGTCAGTGTTTTGAAGAACACACCTGCAATGTAATATCTGTTTATATGTGTGCCTTTGTGACTTTATTTTATTATTTTATTTATTAAAAAAATTTTTTTCATTCCAACACCATTTTGGTTTTGCGTATTTATTAGTGTGTGTTCCATATAAAAACGTTGCACTTGCTATATATATTTTTTTGGGTCGCATGCTTTGATTGGCCTGGCCACGTTAAAAATCTGGTGAACGGATCGGTTCCATACGATATTCATTTCTGGTGCAGTCACACCAATGCATGAAATACTTGTGACATACGGGCTGCTTTTTCACCTTTTCACAATAATGGTTTTGGGTATGCGCTTTTGAGAGGGGTAGCTTCGAAGAATGTGATTTATTTATTTATTTTATTTATTATTGATGTATTTTATTATTATTTTTTAACCAGAACATTTAATGGACTTTTGCGGTAGAATAATTTGTTTCTTTGAAAACGAAATATACAGATTTTAAGTAAATGCACATACTATATCATTTTAAACTGTGAAATAAGGATTTGTTTATCTTAATATCAGTTATTAGAGACCATAGAAGAGTTATGATCAGTTCCAGTCTTGGAGAGACAGAGTTCAATACAGTCAATACAGGACTTTTGATCCAAAGGTCATTAGTTCAAATTCCAGCCAGAACCAGCTGCCACTCCTGGGCCCCTGAGCAAGGCTTTTATCCCCATAGCATATTATAAATGTAAGCTGCTTTGAAAAAAATACAGTTCAGTCATTTTCCTGATTGCCTGATAAAGTCATGTCTTGTCTTTAAGAAACCCCAGCTCACCCCCCCATCCAGGGCTTGAATTGATGACCCTGCCATTAAAGGTCTCAACTTTTCACTTTAGCAAAGACTATCGCGATTGTAAATATATAAATTGTAGAAAAATGTGTTCCAGAAGCTTTCAAAATATTGATGGGAGATGAATCTTGGATTTCAAGCCCCTGTGTGGGAAAAGTCAAACCCACTGAGAGCTGTGATTTCCGCTCGAGTTGGACCAGGTCTCCTCTGAGTCCTCATTCCTCTTGCTTCCTTCTTATCTGTCTATGTCTTGTTTCAAGCCCCCAAGTAAATGTAGAGAAGGTTCATCTCGGTCTGTCCATCCCTTATGTATGTTTTTTTCTGCTGCCTGAGTCTGTCTCCACCTGTTTTCTCTGTCCTTTTTGTGTCTTCTCTTTTAATTTTTCCTCTTTTTTTAAACCAGCCCTAGCACCTTAACCTCCATGCTCCCTTCTCTCTTTCTGATTCTCTCTTTCTCTCTCTCTCTCTCTCTCTCTCTCTCTCTCTCTCTCTCTCTCTCTCTCTCTCTCTCTCTCTCTCTCTCTCTCTCTCTCTCTCTCTCTCTCTCTCTCTCTCACTCTCTCTCTCTCTCTCTCTCTCTCTCTTTTTCTCTGTCTCTTTCACCCAATCATTGGAATTAATATGCCATTCCCCAGATCCAGAAGTCCAATTTTCCGCAATTAGAGTTACTTTCCTAATGTTAATTCAATAACCAATATAGAAATCTTGTATCCTAAAAGTTTTTAAACACTGTTTCCACCCTCGTCCTTCAGGAAAGACCTTTCACTCAAATATCTCCATGAATAGCCCAAATCCAGCCAAAAGACACAATTCAAGGTTACAAAGAACTGAAGAGCTGGACAGGTTATGAAAAGACCATTGTCCACAGTCAGAATTCTTCATTAATGCCCCGCCCCTGTTGTCTGTTTGCTTTCCATGTCATCCTCACTCATCCTGAGTTTCATGTGTGGCTTTGACAGCCCCTCGTTGTACAAGTTCTTAATTGTTCCCATTGTAGACTAGCGTTTATTTTCTGTCTTTGTATTTTTGGGTTGCTTGAGTTTCGTGAGGTAACCATTTTTTTTTTTATATATCCATGACTAGTCAAAATCTACTACTCTTCCAATTTCGTTTAAGAAAAAAATAATATTTTCTACCAGTTTCGGCTTCTGGTCTCTGGTCACTGCAATGTGACAATGCTCCTGTTGCATTCAGTCTGACTGGCCAGAGACAAAAACGAAACTTTGTCAGCATTGAAGTGGGTTCCCCTCTTCTGCTCTCTTCTTGCTCTCCTTCCTCTTCTTTCTCTCCTTTCGTTCTCTTGTTCGCGTTCTCTTCCCTTTTCCTGCCTTCTTCTCCTCCTCCTCTTCCTCAGTCGTCTTTGTCTGGGCATGCCAGCGACCTTTGAGTTTACATCCCTCTCTGCATTCGTATCTTAAATCTCCAATTTATTTTGATTTAATTTTTTGATTTCCACTTTACTTTTGAGTTGTTGTTTTTTTTCCTCTTTACCCTTTTTCTGCATGATGTCTGTGAAAATGATAGCTGCATCTATCAATGGAACCGTGTCAAATCTCAAAGAGGCTTTTGTCCAGTTGATCTACCCTTGATCACAAAAATCTGATTAAGGTTTCTCATCTTTGTTTTCTAAATAATAGACATGAAGCCACATCTTGTACATAAATGAGTAAATGAGCTCAGTACACACGTAAAGGTTTGTATCCGGTAGGAAGAGAAACTTCCATGAGCCAATCATGCTCAGTGTAGAGCCCTGAAAGCACTCTTTCAACGCTCTACCATTTTTTTGTTCCTACTTATTCCTTCCTTTTGCATGTAGTTCGCACACACAGAGGTTTCAGGTTGAAAGATGAGAAACTCGTAATAGATTTTTGTGTAAATAAATGTGTTGTGATGGGTCAAATATTAGTCACTGGAACCTTGTTGCCATGAATTTGTTGCTTTAATGTGAATTTATATTGTTGGTGAAGCAGTTCTGTTAAATTAGTTACGTTATCCTTATTTTTAAGTTACACAGTTTTAGAGTTTGTTCTCACTTTTTCCTTTATGATTTACCGTCCTCTCTTTAGACAACGTCTGTGTTCTAAAGAAGGACTCATTTTCATCGCCCTGTCTTGTCACCTCTCTTTCTCTCTTTCTCTCTGTCTCTCCTTTTTTTTTTCTTGTTCCGCATCCGTCTCTGGGCGTCCTGCAGTTCGGCGCGTGCCCCCTCGTTTCTCCATCCTGCCCACCAATCACGAGATCATGCCGGGCGGCAGCATCAACATCACCTGCGTGGCAGTGGGCTCGCCCATGCCTTATGTCAAGTGGATGCTTAACTCGGAGGACCTGACTCCGGAGGATGACATGCCAGTCGGAAGGAACGTTCTGGAACTGAACAGCGTGCATGAGTCAGCCAACTACACCTGCGTGGCCATGAGCAGTCTGGGCATCATCGAGGCCGTGTCCCAAGTGATTGTTAAATGTAAGAGCGGACATGCTTGTCACCTGGAACATTTTTGATCCGTGAAATGCTTATAATCAGGAAAATATTTAAATCTATTTATTTTGCAATACACAAAACGTATGCCATCAGCCCCTGTTCTTATTTTCGTTGACTTTGCCAGCTCATGCTCATTATACTTGGTGTTCTTTTTTGCTTAGATTGTTAGATAGTATCCAATTTGCATCATAATGATTTGCATCAGATACTTGTCATTTGTATTTTTGATCTTCCTACAGCTCTGCCCAAGCCCCCAGGTACACCAGTCGTTACTGAAACTACAGCCACCAGCATCACCATCACATGGGACAGTGGTAACCCCGAGCCTGTTTCCTATTACATCATTCAGTACCGTGCCAAAATCCCTGACAGCAAGTTTGAGACTATGGATTCTATCACCACCACTCGCTATAGTATAGGCGGCCTCTCTCCCAATACGGAGTACGAGATTCGCGTCTCTGCCGTGAACACTATTGGCCAGGGTCCAGCCAGCGAACCTGTGGAAGCCAGAACAGGGGAGCAGGCTCCTGCCAGTCCTCCCAGAAACATCCAGGCCAGGATCATCTCCCACAGTACGATGATGGTGCGCTGGGAAGAGCCAGAGGAGCCCAACGGCCAAATCAAGGGCTACCGTGTTTACTACACCATGGACCCATCTCAGCCAATGAGCATGTGGCAGATCCACAACGTGCAAGATAGCATGATCACAACAATTCAGAACCTTGTAGCCTCAGAGACCTACACTATCCGTGTGCTGGCTTTTACCTCAGTAGGAGACGGACCATTTTCAGATTCCATTCACGTCAAAGTCCTGCAAGGAGGTCTGTTGAGTTCGCGGTGTCTTGTTTTTTTTTTTTTGTTGTTTTTTTTGTTTTAATGATAGCTTAAATTTTTTTATAGAATCTGTATTTTTTTAATGTTGTTATGCATCGTTTTATGGATGTTTTGTGTCATGCTGTCGCTCTGGATTGTCTCTTAGTTCCTGGACAGCCATCCAAGTTTCAGATCGGCGAGGTGTCGGACACCAGCATCGAGCTGACCTGGGAGCCAGCATTCGACAAAGAGGGGATCATTAGTTATGAGCTTCGGTATAGAGAAGGCAGTCAAGGCAGTCAGGTGCATTAGATTTTATCATTATATTCATTATGTATGGAACGAAAGCACTCGGGGTATAAAAGGAAAAGGGCTTACCCTACTTTCACACTAGCAGTGTTGCGTAAAGTGTACCTGTTCACTTTTTTACATTAGGAAAAAATTGGCATGTAAACTGGGATTTTTTTTTTTGTTTATGTACATATGGTACAGCACAGGAAAAATCCAAAGAATTGGCTTGATTGATTCCTAGAACCGATCATAATGGCGTGCGTGGTCTGATGTTTTCCCATTCTTTAAATTGTACCTTATATACAGGTTCCTTGGTGGTCTAGTGGTTAGGATGCGGCGCACTCACTGCTGCGGCCCGGGTTCGATCCCCGGTCAGGGAACCAACCCCAACCATTAGGGATGCACAAGCCTTAGTGGCGGTCCCAAGCCCAGATAAATGGGGAGGGTTGCGTTAGGAACGGCATCCAGTGTAAAAACATGTGCCAAATCAAACATGTGAAAGGTCCACTGTGGCGACCCCTAATGGAAGAACACGAAAGAAAGTTTTTATACAGGTGGTAGCTTAGCGGTTAAGGATTTGGATCTGAAGAACATGAGTTAAAATCTCAACCACACCAAGTATGCCTTTCTAGCCCCCTTAACAAGGCCCTTAACCCCATCGCTGCTCACTTGTATTGCTGAGATGTAAGTCGTATTGTATAAGGGCGTCTGTCAAATGCCATAAATATACATACGTATGTATCTTTGTAAAGGTAAAAATTTACAATAATTCATATATAATGTTTGGAAGAACATTAATACCACTGAGAGCACGAAATTAGTAAAGTTACCTTTCTGCAATTCTGTCAAAGGAGTGAATACGATGTCTGATATCAAATTGTTTTTAACAGATGTAGTGTGTGATATCTATATCGTAAACTTTGGACTAAGCATTTTGTCTACTGCCCTAGTGGTCACTACACAAACAGACACAAAAGACAAAGCGCTCAACAGTGTGAACGTAGAGTAACCATAGCTTATTAGCACGAATGCAGGGTAATGGACAAAGCCCAGTATACATTAGTCAAAGTTCCATACAACATGTTATTCAATTTCACAATTCACTTACTCTTTCCCAACAAATAGGTAACAAAATCATTTGGCCCGTCCTCGTCCTACGTGGTGGAGGGTCTGCGAGCGAACACAGAGTATTACTTCTCCCTGGCGGCCATTTCGAACAAGGGCATTGGTGCCTTCACCAACGAAATCTCTCAGAAGACCTCTCAAGCCAGTATGTACCTCTTTCCCTTTCTCGTTAATGTTTGTTTTGCAGAAACGGACACCTGTACTGTGTGTTGTTTTGACTGCACAATGTCTCTGGCCAATGTTTATTCCAAGCATTAGATGCGATCAGACTAAAACAACTCTGTTTCACGAGTAGGGTATGTATCCCTCAACCAAGGCCCCGAATCCGGGGCATCGTAAATGTCAAGAATAAAATCTAACAGCGTGTGTGTGAGTGCGTCTCCTTCACGGCCAGTTGAAGAGGAAATGTTTTGGGGACACGCACTTTACTTAGCCTTTTAACTCTGACAATACTATATATATAAATATTGCAAAGAAACAGCTCTGTTTTTTATCTGTATTAGTGTGCGTTTATATCTTTGCACTGTGACAACGGAATGAGATTTTAATGCTTTGGAATCACAGTATGTTTATTACACTGTTATTACACGTATGACTTGCGACATTAATTGATTATTGTGATTGTAATTACTGATTATCTTTCCTATTAATAACTAGCTGACTTTTAATGCCTTTTATTTGAGTCTGTGTGTTCACTAGGCTTGTGCAATATTGATTGAATCTGCATTTAGTCAGAATCTCAGCAGTGGTGGACAGTAACGAAGCAAATGTAATCCGTTATTGTACTACAGTCGATTTTTCCTGAATCTACTTTACTGAAATGAAAAGATTATAGCCATAATAAATCATTGTACTTTGGATACTTTTTGAAGGCAAATACTTTTGTAATTTTACTTAAGTGAATGTTTAAATGGAGCATTTTTACTTTTACTGGAGTCATATTTTACCGAATGCATCTCTACTTTTACTCAAGTACATGGTTTGTGTACTTCTTCCACCACTGATGCCGAGTGTCACTCAGTTTGCATGTGAACTAGTCGGACTTCGCCACTAAAGCAAACCGCTGTAGATCAGCCTTTCATGAATCAGTAGTCTTGCAGAAGTCCTGAAGAAGCATAGGGAATCTTGTTTTCTATAAGATTCCACAGATTCGTAGCGTGACTAGGTTGGCATTCGTGACACTGGTAAATTTGTAGTTTATTCTGATTAAGTGGTTAAATTTGATCAGTTTTATTCTGAAAAATTGCCGTATTGGAGCATTGTATATTTTTCTTCACAAAAAATTGCAGCGAACTGATTGATAGTAAATGCAATACGAACATGGACATTTATTTTATTGAGAATAAAATTTTGTGCAATTACTGCAGTTTATAAAGACTTTTTGTTTATAAAGTGCTGTTTATAAAGCCAGTTTATACAATTATTTATATATTACAGTTTCACATATTTGGAGTAAAGGTCACTGGACAAAGTGAAAGGGATCTCCAGGTGATATTGTGATATTGCACAAGCCTAGTCTTATTTAATTTTATATATATATATATATATATATATATATATATATATATATATATATATATATATATATATATATATATATATTTATTTATTTATTTATTTATTTATTTTCAAGCAGTGTGTAGGTAGAGATTTATAAAGAAGATGATAAAGGTTGTTATTTCGTTTAATGGATTCTTGTGCCTTCTTGCGATCGTGGTGCCACCGGCTACTGCTCTCCACTGTTTGGTTTTGTTTTGTTTTTTCCCTCTGCTGCTGTTTGTACTTTTCACTTTTCCTAAATGTGAAACCAAACAAATCGATATGGTCACCTGTTTTTCTTCTTCCTTTCTTTTCATTTACCAGCAGCTAGCACACCTTTTTTTCTTGCTTGAGGCCAAAATGCACAAAATGTCATTGACTCCGGTGTGTGCCATGGCTTTCCGCTGCGTCTGCTCTCCCTCTCACCGAGTCGGACTGAAGGCCTCGCCGTAGGCAGCCGCCGCATCCTGCTGCTAGGTGGCGTGTGTGTTGGGAAGATCGGTGAATTATTTAAACCCTTCAGCTAAAAATACACATTCGCTTCCTGCCTCATGGTTTAGACTAGATACCCAATCTAAGTGATCAAATATTTAGTTCTTGTTACGCATCTTTAATACGTACGCTCGGAAGCACAATCTCTCGTTTGGATGCCTGTGGGTTCCATCGGCGTGAATTTGCAAGAATTTAAAAGAAAAAAGGAAGGCGGCAAGAGAAAGCCATGGCAGCAGGAGTGTTTAAAACGTGTTCTGTTTCCACCAGTGGGAGTGGGTGTGTGTTGAAGAAAAAAGAAGCCCCTGCAGATACCCACACTGTAAAAGTTTGAGCGCACAAGCTGCATGCAGCACACCTCACTTGCCTGAAGAGGGTGCTATAGGGATCCCTTAACACATCCCTTTCCCAAACACAGGCCTAACCAGGGCCAGGCATGACTAACCTTTGTGTGTGTGTGTTTGTGTGTCCACCTTCTCTATCTCAATGTGTTTGTGGAATTAAATTTTTTGTTTTCTTTTATTGTCTTCTTTTAAATAGTCGTAATATATTTTCATCACAACATATGTGTATGTCTAAATATTTCTATGCTTCATATATGTGTTTCCTGCTCAAATGAAAGCAAAGTTTCTGGCTAAATGTCACTTGGGTTTCCTTCATTTCTTTCAGTATCAGTTAAAGAGACTTGGAGAGATTTTGGTTTGCTTTCCTTCCCCTCCCCTGTTTTTTTTTTTTTGTTGTTGTTGTTGTTCCAGTGTATGATTTTTTTATGAGACACATATGGTTCACTTCACAAGAGAAGACAGCTTTCAGTGAATTCCCTTTGCCCACAACTGGGTTTTCTTTCCCCCCTTTTTTCGCCACAACGATCAGCAACCTGTTCCGCCCCCTGTCCAACTTCCCCATCAGCACAGCATGTAGCATTCTCAAAGCAAATCCATTAAACTAAAGGTGAGAGTAAGTATCTCTGGGGGACAGGTTTAGACTTCTGCTTGGGACTTTGGCGTCCTGGAGGCCTCCGCTCTGCTCTCCGATGCCTATCGCGACCTTGCAGATGGAAGATTGGGCTCTCAGAGAGACCCTTGCTCAAGCAGAAAACCAAAATCCCCCCCCCCCCCCCCCCCAAAAAAAAAAAAAAAAGAAAAAAAAAGATGGAGTCAATGTGAGAGGGGTCAGGAAGGTGACAGTCAAACAGTCAGTCGTGTTACGAAACAGCATCCACACAAGCAAACACACAAACAAATCATTCTAGTGTGAGTTCCTCAGAGGTAAGTGCTCGCTGTTTGGAAGAAGTCCACTCTGCCGCTGCAAGTCGTGTCCTTCTAATGCCTAAAACTAGGTTATTTATTGTACGATCCAGAGACACAGTTCGGATTTTACAGTCTAAGCATCACGTTTTGGCCAGATCTATGAATTTTATAGTGTTTTTGTCCGTCTAAAAGGTACATAAAAAAACAGTTACGTCAGAATGCAAACCTTATATATTTTTGTGTCTGCTGCAAGAGGCGTCTCGAGGTGTTTACAAAATATACATATATTTTTGTCCTCTGTAGCTTCTTCTATTTGGTCTAGGGAGCGTGTAGGCTATTTATTGTGTGATAGATGACTTGCTCTTCTGTAGTTGTAGATGTGACCTGTCGTCTATAAATCACTGTGGTAAAAGCGCGAAGCTCCACAGCGAGAAACGCAGGCCTGAAGGGAAATTGCTTCACCCTCCACATGCTTCTAGTTGTCCACGTGTCACACACATGGTTGGAGCGCCTGCCGCTTTGGCGTTTTTGTTTTTTTCATTTTTCACAATGTTTCAGATTAGAATTCAGATTGAGCGGGCTACTCCTGACAGAGGTCGCCTGCAGTCCCACGTACGGCTCGAGACAAAGCTTACCCGCATCGCAGCTAATGGAGCAAAGAGCCAGAGGAATAAACAGAGAGCTCGTCTTTCTTGAGCGCAGCCTCTCTGAAAACGCAAAAACAAACTGCCAGAGAAATAACACAGCGAGTTAGAAGTCATCTTAAGCCACCACCCCACACACCCGCTCATGCTTTCTCTTTTCTCTTTATCTCTTTCCCAGATATAGTTCCAATTACCACGCTGCAGCGCTGCAGTCGCTTTCATTACACACACAAGGCATCAGAACACTCACCACACACATCACCGTAATGAGACGGCGCCTTGATTACTAGTACACGCTCGAGACTAAACGGCCATTAAGGTTAAAGCGTCCTATTCATTCCCGTGCAAGTCTTGTTTCGAATCGAAGCGGCAGCGTGGATTTTTTCAGGAACGCGAGGAAGCAGGGGCAAACTTGTGTATTGTGTACTGTATCTTCTGCTCTGTGGTGCCGTGTGTACAGTTTAAGGACTAGCAACTTGGAGTACAATGTGTATCTGAAAGCCATTGTTATAGGCTGATGTGAGTCTGCAGTAACAAAGCAGGAACACACACCCCCCCTGACCGGCAAAGGGTACTTTTTCACCCCCGCACATCCCCCAAAACAAAAGATACAGATTATAATCTGAATAGTCTGGGTTTATCGTTATTCAAAAGGCTGATCAAAGACACTAGGGGGATGATAGCATTCCTGGGGGTTAGAGAGATAGACACTTCTGAGCCGGTCAGAAGGGCAGCCTGAACGATGGTCTTCTATGAAAAACCAAAAGTTCAGAAAGTGACGTTCGATTCAGACGTGCTCACGGAGGGTCCACAAACTGAAATCCAGAGATCTAACGATCTCTTGCTTCTGATTACATTGCATTACGGGGGAAGAAACGGATAAATGCCAACAGACAAAAATCTAATTTAGCATTTAAATTTCAATCAGCTATAGGGCATCATGCATGGTTACACCTAGAGATTATATCATAAAACCGCCAGAGGCCTTCATGGCGCTTTCAGTCAAATCATAACAGCGGATCCTTCATGTTTAGCCAAGCAAGTGGTCCGGCTTTTAGCTTAATTGCAGTAGCTTTTCAAATCTACTGGAATAATTCTGTTAGCTGATGGGCTGGACATCATTTCTTACATCACTGATGACCAAATGGCTTAATTAGATAAAGAATTATATTTCTGCTCCGAATCCTGCGAAAAATGCATAGAATTTCATTTGATTCTTCAAAAATCTCACTTACAGTCTAAATGAATCATATTCATATATAGTATTGATATAATTAATAATAATCGAGCAATTTTTTTTCCATTGTTTCTCGATTTATAGTTGTTTATTCTAGGTTTGCGGAAACGTTCTTATAATGTTCTCTTAATATTTCCCCTTCAACTTTCCCTTCAGCACAGTTCTGCCATGTTTTAAAACGAAAACTCGAAGTTAGCATCAAAGTGCATTTTGTAAAGGTTTTTTATACAGTTGATAAAAATAAAAACTCAACGTATGGTTTGATTCGGTTACAAATAAATGAACGTAAAACTCTTAGAACGTATTAATTGTCTCTCAAAAATATTGAAATGGAAACCATATGCTAATGTAAGGGAAACGTTCTGTGTTTGCTGGGAATAATAATAATAATTATAATAATTAATAATAAGAAGAATGTATGAATTGCATGTGGGTTCAGGATTTTCTGACTGCAAAAACATTTTGGCAAAAATGGTTGAGACTTCTGATGGGAAGGCCATGAGTTCAAATCCCAGCACCATCAGGCTGCCAATTCTTGGCCCTTGAGCAAGGCCCTTAACCCTCAACTGCCAAGTTGTATAAATGAGATCATTATAAGTGGCTCTGTAAATGACTTGACATAGCAAAGGGAAATAATGTGGTGAAGTTGTTTATTTTGCGATAAATAAAGTGTCTGAACTGAACCCCTTATGAAACATAAGGAGCACCACAAATGCCCACTTGAATATATATATAGTTGTTAACCTTGCGTTTAGATCTTGCAAAGAAACGGGAATCTGGTAGTAAGACGGTGGGGTTTGGAGAATGTGGATAAAGATGAGGGTGGGAATATGAATGCATGGAGGACAACAAAAGACCCGGTGTTTCTCTCTATCTCTGTCTCTCAGCATTGTGGACCCTCATACTAGTGTAAGCAGTGTAGAATACTGTACAGTCCTAGCTGAAGCACTGGGACAATTCTCCCCCTCTGAGCATCACAAATCACACCAAAGCTCAAATCTTTACATCTAAAGTCTGGACATGCCTGGAATATACCGCAAATCAATCCAGCTGCGGTCTCCCGTGCGCTGAGCCGACATCCGGCTGAGGGCTTTTCGTTAAGAAGGGGAGAGTTGATACCAGCCAGCTCAGGGAATATTGCTTCCTTGTAGCTGGGTGCTTGTGGTAAGAAAGTCTTTAAGAAAAAAAAAGAAAGAAAAAGTGTGTTTGATGGAAGCCAGGTACGTATAATGTTAAGGAAAACAATGTTGCTGGTTTTGTTTGGCTTTTTTATTTTTTTATTTTTTGATGCTCTTATTTTCAGTTCGAAGCCAAGCAGCTTTCCATGTATCTTCTAAGTTGACATTTTGGATCCTAGTGTTGTTTTCTTTTTTTACTCATTTATTTTGCAGAGGAATTTATTTTCCTGTAATCCCCCAGTTGCATTTGAATTAATTTAAGCATTTTTTTTTTTTTTGCAGAAGGTGTTCTGTTTGAAATTCCAATCACGTTGTCTCCTTATTTGTTTTCTGCAAAAAAATGCCCTTATCATTTGTTTGTCCTTTGAGTTGAACACGTTCCTTCACAAACAGAAATTACTGTCACTCCGATAATTAGACGGGCTCCTTTTTTGGCAGAAACACCAGCACATAGCCTTGCAATGCGAAATACACTTAGCACGTTACCCCGCCCCTAGAGGCGGTTTGGATTGGAGGTTGGAGCCTATAATTTCTGGTCTTTTAGAGATCACAGGCCGTGGGACTTAACACAAAGCATATCAGATCATATCCATTTCCTAGTCTCCTACATGCAGGGTTTGTAATATAAGTCACAAACAGTGCACATTCACTGTATCAGGTGATCACAGCGTAGTGTAAGCAAAGGTAGCGATTAGGGATGTACATCAATACTGAGAGTGGTGTCAGATATCGGTGCTTATTTATTTCTAGTCATAAAAACGGTTCGATATCATTATACAGTCGGTCAGCTCACTACATTAATGATGGTACAAGTGATGGGAGATGGTAGCTTAGGCTTTTAGGCATGGGACTTTGGATTCTAAAGGTCATGAGTTTAAATCCCAGCCACACTGAGCTGCCACTTGTGGGCCCCTGAGCAAGGCCCTTAACCCCATAGCTGCTCAGTTGTATAAATGAGATAAATGTAGATGAAACTCAATTGAATCCTACTGTCTTTTCAAGCTAAATTATGCAACTAGGCATTAAAAAGTGCATTATATTTAAGAATTAGAATTAAGAATACGCCTGTTGCCCTGCTGTTTAACAATTAGTACACTTATTGGTATTAGAAGCACCAAAACCATGTCCTCATACCTGGAAAAATTAATAATAATATTGATTTATTTGTAGGATATTTAGGACAGTCGCCATCTCTATTACTGAGCAGCACCTCTGGTGTGAGATGGTAAATATTCCAGGTCGAACCGTAGCCCTGTGGTCTATCCAACCTTTTAAAACGAGCCCGGCTTCATATTTCATTATTATGCATGTCATGTTACATTCCTCTTCTGTTTACATTTGCATTTGCCCTTTGAATCGGTTGATTCTTCTTCTTCTTTTTTTTTCTTTTTTTTTTTCGCCTTATGTTTGGTACTGTCGTGGCTTGTCTTTTCAGTTCGGTTTGTTCCCTTTTATCATTTTCTTTTTCTCTTTCCCATCTTTTTTTGTTTTTTTCGTTTCCCCTCCCTCCCTCCCTCCTTACCCACCCCTCCCTCCTTACCCACCCCTCCCTCTCCTCCCTTGCCTGCGCAGAGCCATCCGCCCCCCCCCAGGAGGTTAAATGCTCCAGCTCTAGCTCCACTTCTCTGCTGGTAAGTTGGCGCCCCCCGCACTCGGAGAGCCAGAATGGCCCGCTGGTCGGGTACGTAGTGCGCTATGCCGTCGCAGGGGGCGGAGCTGGGCTCGGGGTCGGATCCGAGACCGTGGATGAGCTCCAGGTGGCGGCCATGGCCTCCGAGATAACACTGCAGCGGCTGGAGAAGTGGACGACGTACCGTGTGAGCGTGGCCGCAGCCACCGTTGTGGGCCCCGGACCGGACAGTGTAGTGCTCATTTGCCGCACTGATGAGGACGGTACGAATTCCACTCCATCAATAGCAATTTTTTTTTTGTTTAGGCCATGATTTATAGAAACAAGAAAACCTATATAATATTGAATATGCACATTTCCACCATTATAGAGTAATTATAGGGTACACTGTAGCCAGGCCTCGTTCGTCTTCACAGTAATATATTCTAATTAGAGACAGTTTTAAATCCTCTGAAATGACTTCACTACACAGCAGCAGGCAGTAACAGCTCTTCTCAAGTCGTTTAGTGAAACAGTGGGTTCCGAGCACAAAAAAAACCACTGCTTTTACCCAGCCTCGTTTTATTTCTCTCTCTTTTTTGGAGTCACTGAGGCAGACAGGCAACTCATGAGCTCTGAAATGATCTTCAGCCAGCTGCCGGTTGTAAGAAATTGTGCCCGACATCCCTGGCGACAGCAGCGCTTCAGGCTGAGTGACAGCTGGAGTTCAGGGGACAAGCTGCTAATCGATACACAATGCCCAGCAGTTCCCTCACCCTGCCTGACACACACACACACACACACACACACAGGCGCGCAAAGTGATGGATGTAAGAGCGACTATATGTGTGTGAAACTGAACTGGGGTTTCTAGCATGGATAGAGCAACTCAGGCAGGTCAGATGGGGAGCACTGGGCCCTCCAGGGTTCATTTACTTTGTTTTGCAACAAAGGAGTAACAGTTTCAGCATCATGGAGTGAGACGGTATTGTGTATTCAAAACCATCAGCTGCATACTCAGTTGTAAAACGTGTCAGAAAAACACAATGCATAATGTTGGAACAATATTTTTTAATGAAATTCAATTTAATTACTTTTTATTTGTAGAGATTTTTTAACAATGGACATTATAATAATTGTAAGTTTGTCCCTAAAGTCCCTAAAAGTCCCTAAAGAGTGAGCCAGTGTGTGGCGAGGAAAAACTCTATGAGATGACATGAGGAAGAAATCTTGAGAGGAACTAGACTCAAAAGGGAATCTGTCCTCATCTGGGTGGCACTAAATGTCCATTTATTATAGTTCCAACCTTGCTAAGGTGTGCAGTGATGGGCATTAAATGCAATCTGTGGTTCTAAGTCATTGAGCCTGTTGAGGTAGAACCATAAATTAAATGTTAAAATTTTACTAGTATACTATATGGACAAGAATTGTGAACAAGAATCTTAGGTCCACATTGATTTCCACATTTAGTCCCCCTTCCAATCTTCTGGGAAGAAGTCCACTAGCTTCTAAAGTGAGCTTTTGGAGATTCAGCCACAAAGGTGTTAGCTAAGTCAGGTACTGATGTAGGTGAGGAAGCCTGGGGTGCAGTCAGCATTCACATTCATTCTTTTTAATAGGGTTGAGGTCAGAGCTCTATAGTAGGAAATTTTCCACTCCAAACCATGTAAAGTATTTCTTCATGGAGTTGGCTTTGGGCACAGGGACATTGTCATGCTGGAACAGGTTTGGGTCTCCTTCAAGTGAAGGAATATTACATGCTACCACATCAACTTTGTGGTAAAAGTGTGACAAAGAACCACATATGCATGGAAAAGTCAAGTGTCCATATAGGGTATCCTTAAACAAAAAGCTACTTAATTTTTGCAATTTCTGAGGTAACTTTTGTTACCTGTTATCTGTTCGAGTGAGTAAATAAGAGGGAAATAGTTGAGATCGAATCAATTACATTTTTACCTCAGGTTTTACCTCAGGAGTTATATTGCCACATCGTTATATGTATATTTATCCAGTTTCATTATTACCACATGTACACTTCCATCTTACCCCCCAAAAGTAAATACAGAACGAGCGTTTTATTGACGTTGCCGAGAAACTTTCCGCTCCTGAGAGTGATACACAATAAAGGCGCCGTTTAAACGTCAAGGCTTCATATAAACAGATTTTTCATTAGCGCTCAGATCCGAGGCTGCGGGGCGACAGGAGGCAGACAGTAGATTGTTCAGTGGGGAGCGGAGAACAACGATAAAGCAGGAGCAGCTTGAGTATGAGTAAAGGCAAGAGATTTGATTTTAGAGTCCCTTAAGTCCATAAGTGCATTTGAGACTTGTTTCACCTAATCGGATGGCGGTTGTGCTGAAGGCAGACGGAAAACGTTCCTGCGAGATGCCCGTGTCAGTCGCCTGTAGGTGGGGAACTCTGTCATAATAATAACGGCAGTCAGGAAAAAAAACCACAGTAGACACGAAGAATTGATCTGTTTTGTCTGGGCGTCTGCGTCCATCTCTTTGTCTGCTGAGGAATCATGCTGTGCTGTTGCACCTAACAATATACAGAATGCAGGTATAAATGAATAAAAAGAAAAGAATAATAGAAATAAAAGAAAGGAATTTATAATGTGATCCAGGATTCCAACTCAAAATCGGGATTTTAGCCAGGATTTTAACTAATCAGTTAATTTTAACTGCATTCAATCTAAATTTTAACTCAAAACCAGGATTTTAAAATGAAAACAGGATTTTAATCTCAAAGTCAAAACTCTAAATTCAAAACTGAGATTAGATGAGATCAGATTCTGCTTTATTGTCATTGTACAGGGCCAATGAAATGCATTTTTTTTTTACCAGGGTTCAAATTCAAAACCAGGATTTTTATCAAAAATGTAAACAGGATTTTAACATAATGACAGAATTAAAATTAGAAGTCAAACTCAAAACTCACATTTTAACTAGGATTTTTAACTCAAAAACAGGACATTAACCCGGACTCTCAAACAGAAATTCTAATTGATATAAAACTCAAAACTGAACTCAAATATATCCAGGACTTTAACGTTGTCTTTTTTTCCTCATAGTTCCCGGTGCGCCCCCTCGGAGGGTAGAAGTGGAGGTGATGAACTCCACTGCATTAAAGGTGATGTGGCGCTCACTGTTGCCAGGGCGACAGCACGGTCAGATCCGTGGTTACCAGGTGCACTATGTGCGGGTGGAGAACGGTGAAGCACGTGGGCTCCCACTCATCAAGGATGTAATGTTGGCTGATGCCCAGGTACACACCCTTCACACACTCTACATACTGGTCACACACTCCTCACACTCTTCACACTGCTCACACACTTTTCTCACTGCTCACACATTCTTCACACATTTCTCACACTGCTCACACTGTTCACACACTCCAAACACACTCTTCACACTACTCATAAACTTCTCAAATACACCAAATAAAAAAGGTTTTAAAATACTTTATAACATATTAGATTTTTTTCCTTTTTCTGTCTTAATGCACATTAATCTGTGCACAAAACCTGTAGTTTTATCAAGTGCTGATACTGGAGGCTCCTTCCCTGAATATTAAATTGTAGTTTTTATTAACTGGGAATGTGTTTTAGATATCAGGCATGTCCTGAGTAAATGAGTGGGGAAAAAAAATTAATGGAAAATGCAATTTTAGGTCATGGAGAATTTCTGTACTTTAGAGCTCCACTCACATCTTTACCCCAAAGCCACTTTGAAGGCCGGCTTTAAGAAAGTCCAAGCGTGGTGTTGAAGGAACTCTGTAAGAGATTTGAAATGAATGCACACCTTATGGCTTGCAGATGGGGGAAAAAAAAAATCCAGTCGCACGTACAGAACGGACAGGCAGACTTCCGAATCCTTGAACAGAGCAAATTATTGGCTGCTCTTATCTTTTAACTTTTTCTCCCTTTTACATACCGACCCACTTTTCAAGCATGCTTTGGAGTGCTCTTCGCTTCAGTGGCTCTCTCTTCCTCTCCGTTCATGCCTCTCTTTCTCTCTTTTTCTCTCTCCCTGTATATGTCTCTTTCTCTCTTTCTGAAATTGCTTTCCCATGCACTCTCCTCTGGGTGGGGGGAATCAGTGGGAAACAGACGATACAGCCGAATACGTGAGTACAGACGGAGATGCGGCGCGTTGTGCGTGGTCGTGGAGCTCGGCGTGTTGCATCACTCTCTGCCGAGGGTCACTCTCAGCCCGAGATGGAATTTGATCTGAGAGCGGCGTTTCAAGCAGCGGTGTCACTCAGTACACACCACTGATGATGCACAGAGGGAGTGATGCAACATCAAGAGCTCATTAATGTCTGTGTCTGTGTGTGTTGTTTTGCAGTGCAGCTCTGAAGTGTGTGAATATGAATATTGTGTCATGAGCTCAAGAGAGATAAACAATCTCTTGACCCACTAGTCCTTTTTTTATTTTTTATTTTTTTCTTGGGGGGGGGGGTTGTGTTTGTGTGTCTATGTGTGTGGGGTTTTTTTGTGCTTTTGGATGCATCAGTAACCCAGCACTCACACATTTGCATGATTTATGTACAATCCGGAATTTTTTTTTTATTTGAATAAAATGAAAACTAAAATACTTTCAAATCACATTAGCCAATATTTTATTTACAATAGAACATAGAGGACATAAATGTTTAAACTGAGAAATTGTACACTTTTATGCACAAATTGTATGCACATTTCAAATTGGATGCCTGCTACAGGTCTCAAAAAAGTTGGTACGGGGGCATGTTTACAATGGTGTAGCAGCTCCTTTTTTTAAAACTGTTTGTAGACATCTGGTCATTGAGGTTATGAGTTTCTGGAGTTTTGCTGTTGGAATTTGGTCCAATTCTTGCGGGTTCTTGCATTCTACGGGTTTGTGGTCGTCGTTGGCGTATTTTTCGTTTAATGATGGGCCAAATGTTCTCTATAGGTGAAAGATCTGGACTGCAGGCAGGCCAATTCAGCACCCGGATTCTTCTACTATGAAGCCATTCTGTTGTAATAGCTGCAGTATGTGGTTTCGCATCGTCCTGATGAAATACACAAAGTTTTCCCTGAAATAGATGTCGTCTGGAGGGGAGCATATGTTACTCTAAAACCTTTATATACCTTTCAGCATTCATAGTGCTTTCTAAAACATGTAAGCCGCCCATACCGTATGCACTTACTGTATGCACCTCCATACCATCAGAGATGCTGGCTTTTGAACCGAACGCCGATGGAAGGTCCCCCTCCTCTTTAGCCCGGAGGACACAATGTTCATGACCATGGAACGCTTTTCCACTTTTAACAATTTCATTTGAAGTCTCAGCCTACAGGACACGACGGCGTTTCTGGACCATGTTCAGATATGGCTTCCTTTTTGCATTATAGAGCTTTAGTTTGCATCTGCAGATGAAGATGGTGGATTGTGTTTACCGACAGTGGTTTCTGGAAGTATTATCAATGACACAATCACGCTGATGAGTGATGCAGTGTCGTCTGAGGGCCCCGAAGACCACAGGCATTCAACGAAGGTCCTTGTACCCTCTCTGAATCTTTTGATGAGGTTATATACTGTAGATGATGAGATTTACAAAGCCTTCGCAATTTGACGTTGAGGAACGTTGTTAAAGTATTCCACAATCTTTATACGCACTCGTTCATAGATTGGAGAGCATCTGCCCATTTTTACTTCTGAGAGAATCTGCCTCTTTAAGACATCTTTTTTTATAGCTAATCATGTTACAGATCAACTTTATTAGTTACTAGTTGTTCTTTCAGCTGAATTTTTTCAAAATGTCTGGCATTTTTAGCCATTTGTTGGCCCCTGTGCCAACTTTTTTGAAACCTATAGAATGCATCAAACTTTAAATTAAATTATTTTTTTTGCACAAAAGTGTAAAATTTCTCGGTTTAAACATTTATGTTCTCTATGTTCTTTTGTGAAAGAAACATTGGCTTATGTGATTTGAAAGTTTTTTAATTTTTATTTTATTCAAATAAAAAAAAAATGTCCGGAATTCGGGTTGTACATTGTTTGTTCCACCCAATAATCGGACCCACACATGGGTATCTTTTCATATTTCCCCGCACGTGCCCAGCGTTTATTTCACCCGCTCCACTTATCTGGTCCAATGGCTTGTCTACGCTGATACCAAACACTCAATGTTAGTATTAGTACTAAGACTATCAGAGCTGTTTGCTATTTACTAATAGCAAACAGATTCAGTATTTCAAGTCACGCCTTATGATTTTATTTAAAATGCAGAATCTGCTTGCTATCAGTAAAACAACCCCACTTCCAAAAAAGTTGGGACGCTGTGCAAAAAACGGAATGCAATGATTTGCAAATCTCAGAAATCCATTAACAAAAAAACATATCAAATATTTAAACTGAGGAAATGTACCATTTTAAGGGATAAAAAACAAAGTCATTTTGAATTTGATGGCTGCAACACGCATGTTCACCAATGTGTAGCATCACATCTTCTGTCTGTGTACATCTGGGCCAAGTTTTAGGAGAGAAATGTTGTCCCATATATCTTTGATACAGGATTCTGGCTGCTTAACAGTTCTGGGTGTCCTTTGTTGTGTTTTTTGTTTAATCATGCCAAATGGTGAAAGGTCTAGACTGCAGGCAGGCCAGTTCAGTACCATCTTTACTTCTGAGTAACTCTGTCTCTATAAGATACACTATTTAGCACCACTCTTTTTACAGACCTGTTGTCAATTCATTTATTTCCCTGCAAAATGTTTCTCCACCTGTTCAATTTTAACAACACTTTTTTTTTCCAGACTTTTGTTGCCCTGTCCCACCTTTTTTGAGATGTGTTGCAGCCATCAAATTTAAAAAAGAATTCCTTAAAATGGTACATTTCCTCAGTTTCAACATTTGATATGTTTCCTATGTTCTATTGTGAACAAAATAGAAGTTGATGATAGGGGTGTAACGGTACACATATTCGTACCGATATTTATCGGTACAGGGCTTTCCTTTTTTCAGTACATCTGACTTGAAATCTGTGTTCCCTCAGGAATGTATAACGTGGTGGTTAATCGAAAGTTTGTTTAGTCTCTACCCCGCACTTTGAGAGCATTTTTTAAATTATTATATTCCGTACTTATTCTCACTCCGTACTGAAAATAAGATTTGTTTTGCGCATGCAAGAAAACGCTGCAGAATCCATAGCGCTAGCGTTTGGCGCTAACCAGGAAGTAGCTAGTGTCACCTGTTTTTCTTCCTCCTTCTTTTCATTCACCAGCAGCTAGCACACTTTTTAATTTTTTTTTCATTTGTGGCCAAAATGAATAAAGGACGGAAGGAATGAAGAGGGAGTGAATGAATAAAGGATGGAAGGCATGAAGACGTTTAGTAAAATATGCTAAAATAAGAGAAACAGTTAAGTAGATAAAATCTTTAGAAAATTAAACATTAAATGTAACACACACACACACACACACACACACACACACACACACACACACACACACACTTACATACACATGTATGACCCCAAATGTGGTCTAACAAATGTAAATTATTTAATTACATTTTTTCATTTCTTTAATTTTATTTCATCAATTTAATTTGTGTTAATTAGTGCCAATTTGATTGATTACTCAATTTAATATAGTAAAAGAATTATCGCATTAATTCAATTTTTACTATTTTATTTTTATTAAATATAAAAATATTTAATTTCATATAATTTATGCAACCATGCATATTACATATTTAAAAAATGTAAACTGTTGAAATATTCACGAGCGCAAATGTTAATAATAATAAACTGCGTCAATAAAAAGCGACAATCAATTTACGGCTAGGGAAATTTCTTTTCTCTAACCGTACCAAAATCGAATCGAACCATGACTTAAAAACCGAGGTACGTATCGAACCGTGAATTTTGTGTAACATTACACCCCTAGTTTATGATTACAGGTTTTACACAGTGTCCCAACTTTTTTGGAATTGGGGTAGTAGTACTGTATTAAGAAATCAGTCATTTAAGTATGCTGCTAGCAACACTGCTAAGTTTCCTGTATAGGATGTCACACTATTAAAATCATAGAGATCATGAGAAGAGTGCGGAGCAGATTATAGACCCTGGTGAAAGGGAAACAACTCCCTCATTTCCAAAGTTTAACCTGTTTACTCATTCAGAATTACAGCTAATCTAGAGAGTGTGGCAGGTTGATGCTAATAGTGTTGTGTGGATAAATCTTGTGTTACCACCAAAAACACTCAGCATGAACAGTGTGGCGCAGGAAAAGGGGACATTTTGAAACTAGGAGTCGGTGACCCTGGGACATCGGCAATTGTCTGGAACCAGTGCAAGCTCGTTTCAATCGGTTTCCATATAGCAATCCCCTTGCCATTGCTTCTAATGGAGCAGTGGAGTGGTGCACAATGAGTGTTTGCTGTAAAAACCCTTTTATAATAATGCTGATAGTTCGAGTGCCGCACAAAGGGAATTTCGACGTCATTACCGTTCGGGACTTCATAATTGTGTTCCGTCTGCTCATGCGATTACAACATGGGTGTGTCTTTTCGAAGAAACTGTTCAACACAACGATGATGCATGTTGTGAAACGGAGAGGCGAGGGCTCCTCACGATGGCAGCTTACGTTGCGCACCACTCCGCTGCTCCATTATAACTAATGGCAAGGGGTTCAAAATGAGCGCTCACTGGTTCCAAACATTCGCAGACGCCCCAGGCTTACCAACGCCTAATTCCAAAATTTCCATTTTCCTTGCGCATCCCTGTACAAGAAACTACACAGTATGAGGAAATCCACTTTACAGTGAATCAAACCGTGCCCTCTGTAAATCTGTGCATTAATAGTGACCTCTCTGAAGCTTGTTTGACAGACAGGATCCCTCAGCCTGACTATTTGCTCAGACCTTTCTTCTATTAATTACCCTCGGATCATGTCCTAGATGGTTCATGAGACAAAAATCACACTGCCCCTGAAATGACTATATCACAACATTGAGATCATCCCGGTCCCCATTAAACATCCCCGTGACCTCCTGAACACTGCTGAGACCAAATTATGTAACACTAAATCCATAGTACACAGATGTTAGAGTGGATGAAACGAAAGCTGTGGCAGTGCATACACTCTTCCCCATAGACTAACTGTGTGTATTTTTTTATGACCCTACACTCTTTTTCTTCTTCTTTTATGTGCTTGCTGCAGGAGATGGTGATCGGGGGCCTGCAGCCTGACACCACCTATTCCATCACAGTGGCAGCCTACACCACCAAAGGCGATGGAGCACGCAGCAAACCCAAACTAGTGGTGACCAAGGGAGCAGGTGAGTGCTGATGCAGGTGTCATCACACAGAGAGAGCGCCACACGCTGCCTGCTGCCACCTCCAGCAGCCAAATGAACCCTGGGGAAAAACAAGAGACATTAGCAGAACGCGTAAAGGTGGCCGGAGCGTGGCAAGCCAGCAGTAATAACACGAGTGGTGTGATGGGGGGATTATCTGTGCTGCGTGAGCTCCTGATTGCACCTGTGAGGTTTTTCTTATTACAGATAAAAGCCAAGGAGAAAAAGGAAAGCACAATATCGGGTTATTGCAGTTGTTTGTTCGTGGGTAATTTGGCTGTGAGTCCAGACGGCAGCTGTGTTTAAGGGTTTCAAAGCTGGACCAAAATGGATATGATGGTTTTGTTCTTGACTCAGTTATCTAACTTAGTAACAGAAAAGCATCACTTAAGATACAGCATTGCGTAAAGATTGCAAAGGGGGGCTTTTCTGAGAGGATGCAGTCTCTCATGATATTAGACAGACAAGGGAGCCAATGAAACCAATGACCTTTGTCACCAATTTTGACATGCACAAGTGACACAGTACAGGGACAGTGGACATTTATTTTTTTGCATTCTTAATGACCTACCATCTATTTAATTTGGACTGACAATTACATATGTCACGCCTCTTTGACCACGGTAAGGCAAAGGCAACACCCTCTTTTCACTTAGAATGACAAACCCAAAGCCCACACCCTCTTTTCAATAAGACTCACACAGGCTACACCCTTTTTTTTACTGGTAATGACACACACAAAGGCCACACCCTCTTTTCAGTAGGACTGATATATATAGCTGCCACACCCTCCTTTTTTACTTAGACTGAAAATTTCAGAGGCCACACCCACATTTCAGTGGCACTGATACATACAGTGGCCACACCCTCTTTTTACTCAGACTGATACATACAGAGGCCACACTCTCTTTTCAGTAGGACTGATACATACAGCGGCCACACCCTCTTTTTACTCAGACTGATACTTACAGAGGCCACACCCTCTTTTCAGTAGGACTTATACATACAGTGGCCACACCCTTTTTTTACTCAGACTGATACATACAGAGGCCCCACCCTCTTTTCAGTGGGACTGATACATACAGTGGCCACACCCTCTTTATTTAGACTGATACATACAGAGGCCACACCCCATTTTAGTGGGACTGATACATACAGAGGCCACACCCTCTTTTCAGTGGGACTGATACATACAGTGGCCACACCCTCTTTTTACTCAGACTAATACATACAGGGCCACACACCCTTTTCAGTGAGACTGATACATACAGCGGCCACACCCTCTTTTAACTCAGATTAATACATACAAAGGCCACACCCCCTTTGCAGTGGGACTGATGCATACAGCAGAGTTTAAGCATTCTTTTCAGCCACCCTTTTTTTTTTTATTTAATAACCTGATGCCACACCTCCATGACAGCTGCAGTAGTGAACCTTGGTGGCAGTATGCTAGTCGGAGACAGTGCTTGTGTGTTTAGAGCTGAAAGCAGCAGGTCGGGGCAGCAGTGCAGGTTGCAGGTCAGAGGCGACTCCGGAACACACATCAACGGCATGTTTTTTGTTGCTGGTGAGACTCTTAGCTCTTCTGCGATACGTCCAGTGTGACAGGTACGCATATCGCAAGTGTCAGTGTGTGACAGCTCCGCTGCCGCTGCCCATCAGACTCATCACACAGACACACACACACACACATGCCCACTCACTCACAAACTCACTGGCCACACACTCAGGCTCTCAAAAAGTATGCTCGTCATCCCCCGCTCCCCCTCCTTTTCTCATTTCTGAGAGTGTGGAGAAAGAGCTTAAACAAAATAAATAAATATATGAAGTGAAAAGGAGAGAAAGCGGAAAACGGACTTAGCCCTTCTCGGCTAAAGAGCATCACAGTCTTTCATGTGACAGCAGGGCAGGGCGGCTCGGCCAATGGGCGCTCAGAGGAGGCACTCCAGGCACTTTCATGCTTTATATCGAGGGTATTGTGCTGTCAGACAACTTAAGCCTGCGCCTCGCTTTTTAAATGCTCGTGGACTCTCCACAGCCGCCACCTTTAGCCTCCCGTCTGCCAATCAGAGATAGGCTTCAGGGCTCCAGATGCATGCTAATCATCCAGCCGGGGGGCCAAGCTGGGCCCTTTATACAGCGCCTTCTCAGATTTGCACTAAAAATGGAATAGTGTGATCCTCGAATAAGTGTGTGCTGTGTGTCAGAACGATTCAAAAGACAGAAATGTAAACGTTTGATAGTATTTTAAGTGCAAATTTACATATCCATAAGATATAAGTTGAAGATGTAATTAACTGATGATGCTCACATTTATATGGCTTTTGTACAAAAGGATGCATTTCAATCAACAAAATAATCTTTAAAGCCATGTCTATTGCTCATACACTATACGGACACTGGACCCATATATAGTATATCTTCATGGAGCTGGCTTTGTGCACAGGGCCACTGTCATGCTGGAACAGGTTTAGTCTCCTAGTTCAAATGAAGGGAAAATTGAATGCTATCGAAAGTAAAGGCACCCTATATAATTTCCAACTTCATGGAAACAGTTTGCGGAATAACAACATATATCCGGAAAACTCAGGAGCCCCAGTACTTTTGTGTATATACCATAAAGTGTATATGATACATTAAAATGGATTGAGCTTAGAAAATTGACTTTTCTGAATTTATTTTGTTTTGCTACACTTCAGTCATCATGTCTCAGATCAATCCTGATCCTGCCACACGGTGCACAGGGGTTTTTCTGTCGTGAAATCGCCACAAAGCTTTTTCAATATAAAGATTAGAGTAGTTTACAGCACCTTCATCTCCACAGTAAATGTCCTTGTATCGATCGTTTTCGATGTGGCGTGTCATCAGAAAGAAAAGACATGACCGTGATTGATCCGGACACCGCAATCGATCTGAAAGCATCCAGCGGCGCCATTTTATCATACGGACGCCAAAAACGTCCATCTGTATCTATTTATTTATTAAACATCCAGATGTGACTCCGAGTGAAGGTCAAGGATTAAAGAACAAGTCAATTCTGAAGTGCTGTAAATGTTTGTATTGGAATATGTGTGATGTGTTTAGTGATTTAGGTGCTAATTTGGTGGTTGCTAGTTGGCAGGTCTGTGCTGCACTAAAAGGTTATTGCCAGATACATTGGAGTTTAAAAGAAGGATTCATCACTAAACAGAACACCTCAACAATTTAAGAAAATGCAATAAATGGACATTTGGTGCAAACCAGATGAGGATGGTTCCTTTTTGAGTCTGGTTTCTCTAAAGGTTTCTTTCTCATGGTATCTCAGGGAGTTTTTCCTTTCCACAGTCGCCACTGGCTCACTATTCAGGGATAAACTTATAAGGATAAAACATAGGCACTAAACTTGTGAATTCCAACTTCGTCGATTTTGTGTGTGGTGTATTTATCCTTTAATTTAACCCTTTTTTTGGAATTAAAAGGCAGGGGTGCCTGTCTTGATCTTGCATACCCTTGGGTAGCACCATTATCAATGCTATTGTTCCAGGGAGGTGGTAGCTTCAAGGTTAATACATTCAACTTTGTATCTGAAGGTCATGCTACACAAAGCTGCCACTCCTGGGCCCCTGAGCAAGGCCCTTAACTCTATAGATGTTAAATTGTATAAATAAGATAAATTAAGATAAAAGTCACTCTGGATAAGGGCATCTGCCAAATGTCATAAATGTTAATGCATTGTGGGTAATGTAAGGCACGATTATTCAAAGTAATAGTAAATAAAATCCTAAATTTAATTCATTCTAGATTTAATAAAGGATCTATTTAATTCTAAAGATTTTTCTAATGTATTATAGATTTTCTTTTAAAAAAAAAATCATAATTTCTTTGTTTTCCAAATGTGATTAAGTGGAAAAGTTTGCCCACAGCGTGTATTTGGAATTAATTCAGTACAGGAAAAAAAGTGACACGAGAACTTCTGAAGCCCAGCATAACTCGCTGTGAAGCTTAGAATTAATTCCTCCATCATCAAAGGGCTTTTTTTCCCTTCCTCCTTGCCTGATCGCTCCTCAGTCCTCCTCCCGGCTCGGCTGGAAATGAGAAGGGCAGTTAGGGAGCTGGAAATTAGAGCACAAGAGAGGGAGGAAATGAAAGTGAAACCCAATCCGTTCTCAATCAGCGGCTGTGTGTCAACAGCAGCCATTAATGCGGGCCGTGATGGGAAACGTGCCTGGGGCCGTGGAGTGAGGGATTGAAAGAGGTGCGTGTTGGCCGGCACACCGGGGCTGAAGTGGAGTCTGCGTTTTACAGCCTCAATCACGGAGAGACACTGACCCCCGCTTCGCGTTCTCGTCTTGCACCATATTGCACCATGTATCTCATCACCTTCATTCCTCCCTTTCTGTCTCGTTCCTGAGACACTTCAGGTTCTCTCATTTCTCCTTTTATTTGAAGTGATACATCTCAGCAGATTAATCCTTTATTAGAATTCTTTAAATTTTTCAAATGAAGACTTTTTCAATATGTTTTTTTAGTTTTGGCCAAAATGTATATATATTCTAAAAAAAAAAATGGCAGGTTACTATCATGACACACACACTGTGTTTTATTATGGACAATACAACAAACAAAACACCTATTTAGAAGCATAGCAGGGGTCAAAGTACAACAGGAAGAGCCAAGGATAAGAACGCTTAGCCTGCAAAATGAATAAGACTTCAGAAAACACGAACAACAGGGCATAAATAAGCCAACGAATCAAAAACGAGACACAAAACAGGTGTCCACAGTCAGATAACATGCCAATAATGTGATGCAGAGAGAGGACTATTACTAAAGCATAAGTGGAATATAACCTAGAGCACATGGAGTACAAAGCAGTTGCACACAGAAGAGGAATTCATGACGAATATTAATTACATTCTGAAGCTCCTTGTACTCAAAATAAAAAAAAATGCTTAATGTTTTTTCCTCTTTGGAAAACATTACATTTACATTAATGAAATTTGACAAAGAAACTTATAGTTATTTCAGTTATACTTGTTTACTTGGAGCTCAGTGGTTAATGTTCTGGGTTACTGATCGAGGGGGGCGGGGGTTGGAACCACAATATTACCAAGTACAACTCTGTATCGTGGCTGATCCTGCACTCTGACTCTAAAAATTTGCTGGAAATTTTAATGGGCTGTAATGTACATGAGACAAAGTCTCTTCTTCTTGTACAGCTGAGCAATTGAGGGTTAAGGGCCTTGCACAAGGTCATGGTGCTAGATTTAAACCCATGACCTGATCAGTAGTCTAACATCCTATCCACTTAGCTTCTCCTACCCAGTGGTTCAGTGGTGCCACATTATTATGCTATAAAAGTATTATTGTATAAGAGTAAAGTCATGATTCACATGATGGAGAATATAAATGATGTTGGTGAGCCAGGATCAATCGAGCATTTAGTAGTTGAAAGTCAAGATGCAAATAATGATTATGTCATAATCTCAGTGTGGTGCAATAAAAAAAAGAAAAAAAATGCTTTACAGCACAGTCTAAAACTTTCTTCACATATCCCAGTGATGTTAGGAAGCTGGGGTCAGAACCAAACACAGATGGTTAAGGGCTTGCATAGGGGCCCCTTGGCAATTCTGGGGCTTGAATAAGGGAGGTCCGACCTTCTAATCAGTAAACCAAAGCTTTAAATTTTGTGCTACAACCTTCTCCCATGAATGGGAGGTGGTAGATTAGTGGTTAAGGAATTGGGCTTTGGATACAAAGGTTGTAAGTTCAAATCCCAGCTACACCAAGCTGCACAACACTCTGGATAAGGCAATCTGCCAATTGAGGGGAAGGGGTAGCTCAGTGGTTAAGATTTTGTGCTTCTGATCGAAAGGTTGTGAGTTTAAATCCCAGCACCACTCAGCAAGTTGCCACTATTGGGCCCTTGAGCAAGGCTTAGATAAATCGCTAGTCACTTTGGATAAGGGTGTCTGCCAAATGCTGTAAATGCAAATAATTTTTTTATTAATCACAACTTGTCTCTCTTAGCTCTGTGGTTTATTATTTGACCCTTGGCTTGGGTTACTGTCTGTATGGAGTTTCCATGGTTTTCCCAATTCTATGTGGGTTTCCTTGGTGCCTCAAGATTGTGCTTCTTTTTGTGAATGTGTGTGTATTTATGGTCCATGACAATGGCCTCTAATTGCACCCAAGGTGTAAGGACCCTTAACCCTCAACTGTTTAGCCACTCTGGGTAAATGTAAATCGATATGTTCTGAATCCATCACAACCCAGACCATGATGAATCAGTTTCTGAAGTTAAATAGATGAATGGACGAATGTTTAGAATAAAAAATCCAGTCAGAACCAGTGGGCAGAGTGGGGTTTTGTTCTGGCTCTGTACCTGCTTGTGATTACCTTATTGAACTTATCAAAATTGACGCCTCTCATTCAAGTCCATTGTCCTCCTCATTCCATCATGTTAATTACTGTTATTCAGAGGAACAGAAAATATGTAATTGCTAATTATTATTGCTGTTCTTTTCAATGCTGTTATTAGTATGTAAATTAATTACGCTAATGTGAAATTGTGTGTTTTTCTGCAGTACCAGGCCCTCCCTCTCTTTGGGTTCATCAGGACTCTGAGAGCTCTGCAGTGGTACATTGGGTCCCTCCTGAGCTTCTCGTCCCCGGCATGGAGCTGCTTGGTTATCGCCTCCAGTTTGGTCGTAAAGACGTCCCACCGCTGGCAACGCTGGAATTTGCGCCGTATGAGCATGAGTTCTCAGTGCCTAACATGCACCGGGGCGCCACTTACATCTTCAAGATTTCGGCCAAGTCACGTTCCGGTTTTGGTGAGGAGGCTAAACAGGAGCTGAGCCTTGAAGAAGAGGTGCCGCATGGCTACCCGCAAATCAGCGATGCTTTCAATATCACCTGCTGCTCAGTGCAGTTCTCCTGGCTGCCCCCGGTTCTGGCTGAGCGCAATGGCGCCATTACAGAGTACACGCTGGCGTACCAGGAAGCAGGTTCCGCCAGTATGCCCTTAGAGCTGCGCCTACCGTCCACCGAACACAGCTACACGTTGAACAGCCTGAAACCGGACTCTGTTTATGACGTGAAAGTACGTGCACATACCAGCGTAGGTCCCGGGCCGTACAGCCCGCCCGTCCAGTACCGCACAGTGGCCCTCACTACAGGTAGGGCTTGCTTTTCTGTCTCTCTTTCTCCAGGAAACCTAAAAAAAAAAATCACGACAACACCACAACCCCCCCACTGAAAATGCAAGCACCTACAACGCGATTCGATTAAACTAACGCACGGGGGGATGCTCATCTCACTAACCCAAACCCAGGTAAAAGTCGAGTCAGTAAGTTAAAAGTCAGTCAGTTTTGAAAGGGAGGAACGCCGAAAACCGTGAGGTAAGTGCTGAAAGGTCAGACACGCTTCTCACAGTGCCAGAACACACACACACCCCCGCCCTCATTAAGCACACCCCTTCAGGTATGGCCAGGTAGGAGAAGGCTCAGACGAGAGTCACATCTTAGTTGTAGGCAGTCTTGATGCATATTTGAGTTTTTTGGTTATTTTTTTTTTTTTTGTTGTTTTTTTAAAGTTCACCCACCCTTTCCCGTCCTATTCTGGTTTTGTGGCATGGAAACCCAAGACACACTCCTAACAACTGTAGGCATGCTGTGATTTGGCCCGTCCTCTTGTCCCTGCCTAACTCAGTGTGACACTGCCAATCCAGAGCTCTGTCTTTGGGGTTTGTGGGACTTTCGTAGTCACTCTGGGTTGGTAGGGTCAATCTGACCGGGCTGAGTTGTATGTCATCCTGTGCTCCATGGGTTTGTTGTGTCCACTTTTCGGGAAGTGTCTTGTAATGTTTGTCCTAACACCTTTATTCACCTCCTTCACAGCGGTCACCACACACCAATTACTTGCCAGGAACCCGTCAGGAATACAGGCTTCCTGTCTTTTTGTTTTTCTTTTAATGATCCCTTGTCATCTTAACTAAAGCAGCTGTCTGTTTCTCTTTTTTCACTCCTGTCCGCATTTGTGTGGCCAGATGTTCCTAAAAACTTCACAGTTAAGTTGGTCACCAAGACAACAGTGCTGCTGGCATGGAAGTTTTCTGACAGCCGCTTTCCATACCGCTGCACGGTGAGTAAGATTAAACCAAAACCCTTAACAACAGTTGGGCAATGTTTGTTTTCTAGGCATCTTGATCTGAATTTCTGCTCTGTCACTTTTTGTGTTCAAGCCACAGAAATTATGGATATCTTGACTGTCAATTAAGTCACACTGACAGCCATTTGTGCACATTCACAGCAAGGAGAAAGACAAATTCGATCTGTAGTTCACCAATTACTAAGATTTTAAGACCGGTATATTGGTAAGATTGTGCATCGGCATAAAAGTTAACGCTGTAATGCATTGATTTAAAAAAGGTGTGCACAGGATACAAGTTGGCATTTGTTTCGCAATGCTTTGCTTTTAACATATTTGCATCGGTAAAAATGTTTTTAAACTTTTATTAATTAGAAAGTGACCAATAACTCCTTGCTAAGCTGTTTTTCAAGCGCTTTCTCAGAGGCGTGTCCTAAAAGTCACATAGAATACAGATTAACATGGCAGAGGTAGAGCTGCATCTTTCTAGAGGCAGAACAAGAAAAGAATGTCTGGTTTAATTAAATTTGTTTGTGTTTTTTTTGCACTACAAAGGCCTGTTTGTGAAAGGGCCATGCATAAATGGTCAGAAGACACTTAAATAAATTGACAATTTGCTGTCTGCCTGAACAAAATATGTGAAAGCAAATTATCTGTACCGTATTGAATTGCATAGCATCACATTTTTTTCCCTTTGCCATATTGCATTGAATGCATCGCATCGTTGTCCATGCATCGAGATGCTAATCGCATCAGCCTCAGTTATAGACGCTAGCGCCAGCCTAAAACTCGTTACGTGTTATTATACAGTTATCCATTATGTGCAAGCTAAAAGGACAAGCTAAAAGGACAGGTGAAATGAGGATCAGCACTCACAGACACTCTTTCACTTGAGGTCATTCGTTTCATTGTCTTTGATTTATTATTTTCCTGCCATAGATCGAATACAACCGGCAGAAACTGGACATAGACGCCCGCATGACCAAAGCTCTCATCACCAACCTGAGAGCCAACAGCACCTACGAGTTTCGCATCACGTGCCTTGACAGCGGTGACGGAGGCCCCAGACACCGGCTCGTGGCTCGCACCGCCCCTTCCATCCTCACCAACAAACCCGAGCTGGACGTCAGGAGAGAACCGGACAACAGCGTCACTATGGTCTTGCCTCAGCTCGAGACCAGGAATATGATCAAGTATGCATCGTCCATATCTTTGTCACCATAACCATAAGTGTAATACTCATGCTCATTAAAAAACAGCGTGTTTCTATATTGACCTAAAGCAAATACTGCTTTAATCTCATTAAAAAGTACAAATATGCCTTCGCTCAGCATAGTGGTTAAGGCAATTGGCTTTATATCTAAAGGTCATGAGTTCAAATCCCAGCCTCACCAAGCTCCAAATCCTGGGCCTCTGTGCAAGGCCCTTAACCTCATAGCTGTTTAGTTGTATAATTAAAATAATCATAAGTCGCTCTGGATAAGGGCCAATGCTGTAAATGGGAATGTAAACTTTTTCGGACAAGATAAAAACGAAATCAAGTATAATCTTCTACTTTCAGCTGCTCCCATTAGGGGTCACCTCAGCTGATAATTTGTCTCCATACCACTTTGTCCTCTACATCTGTCTCACCTGCATGTCTTCCCTCACCACATCTATAAACCTCCTTCCCTTTCACTCTTGCAGATATCCTTCTATCACAAATCAAAATAAAGTTTAATAATATCTAATAAATATTATCAAATAATATCTAAATATCTAATATAAAAATATCTATAGTATAATGTCATGATCATAATAATAATAATAATAATTGTAATATAATGTAAGATTTAATTGTCTTCGTTTAGTCTTAGTCAAAGTTCTAGTATTCTGGTTCAGGGTGGTTTATACACAGTAGTGTTTTGCGCAGGTGTTTTTCAAAATCTCTCATTGCATTGTGGCGTTCATGACTACCAATAAGTTCCTAGTGCTAGTCCTGGTGCTACTCATTTTCAAGCTGTGTATTTGGCAGATTAATAGATTTTAAAAAATGCCATTAAATGATTAAAAAGGTCGTCTTTAATAGCTCATTCTTTCAGCTTGAGTGGCCATTAATGGAAGTGACGATCAGCATCAAAGGCTACAATGTACATGTTTCATTCGCATCAATTAAAATGTATAAATATATTGAAAAAATCCACAAAAACGTATGAATTAATTAACAATTTACTGTATTAGCAATGATATGGGGTTGCGTGAAGGGGTTTAGGTGAGGTCTAGGTCATTTTTATTCTCGAGTCTTGGAACAAATTAATGGCATAATTTGAGGTGTTTATAAGTGTATCGGAGAAAGACATGTTAAAGGTTTAGTTAGGTTAAGGACAACTTTCTCACTTTAAAAGAAATAATTCACAAAAGGTTGACTTGAAGAAATAGCTTTAAAAAGACGGCTTATGGGCTTTAGTCTTGTACATATCACTAGGTTTTAAAGTTATGCATTTCTTACATTGTAAAATTATATGATACATCCTTAAATTCAGCCAGAATAAAGAACCTGCGTTTTATACAAGATCATGTTTACCTCAGGAAAATCGGAAAAATGTCACTTAAATAGTTTTATGTCTGTATCTCTCACGTGATTGGAGCTCTGGTTAGTATATTGACATCCTCACTATAGCGCTAAAGTGTAATTGTGCCCCAGGCTCTGTATCAGGCAGCTTTTATTTGTGGCTTCACATTATTTATTCATGTGACATTTTACCTGTGCTATTTACAGGTCTGTCTATGTGGTAGTGGTTCCACTGAAGAAAGGCAGAGGGCCAATAAGACACATCAAAGGCCCTGATGAAATGGATCTGGAGGAGGTAAACGGCAGTGAATTTTCTTTCTCTGAATTATATATGATTTAATAGAATTTCTACATATTCTAAAGCAAAAAATGTACATTCTTACTTTTTAATTTTAATCACTTTTAATGTAAGTCTATAATTACATTTTGGTGTTACATGGTGGGGAAAAGTCTCCATCCATACATCATTAATCAGACGATTTCTATTTAGATATTAAATATTATAAACTTTGAGGATGGATTTAGTTCAATTAATATGAACAGTCTGCTACAATGACTCAGGACCCCAGTTTGCATGGCTTTAAGTGTCCATCTTTAAACATTAAACCTCTAAAATGATAGAATTTTATTAAATTGACATTTTTTGCCACCAAGATGAGGATTTGCTCCTATTTGAGTTTGGTTCCTCTTAAGGTTTCTTCCTCATACCATCTCAGGAAGCTTTTCTTGCCACAGTCGCCACTGGTTCACACATTAATGGACAAGCTTCTAGGAACAAACGTCCAGGCTCTAAACTTGCACATATTCCAACTTCATAAACTCTTTATTTTTGTAAAGCTGCTTTAGGACAATGTTAATTTTTAAAAGCTTCATACAAATAAAACTGAATTGAATTGAAGAAATGACAGTGCTATGTTAATTACAGAGTGTCCTAATACTTATACAGTGCAACCTCTATACTCGCGGGGGCAACGTTCTATGACCCTTCGCGAGTAACAAAAAAGGGTTAGGTTTTGACTCCTTTTGATGGTTCCTTTTTCAAGGTGAATTGTCAAGTCAAGTCAAGTTTATTTCTATAGCGCTTTTCACAAGAGACATTGTCTCAAAGCAGCTTTACAGAAATCAACAGTTAAGGTGAATGGTGTGTATTTATCCCTGATGAGCAGCCGAGTGGCGACTGTGGCAAGGAAAAACTCCCTTAGATGTTATGAGGAAGAAACCTTGAGAGGAACCAGACTCAAAAGGGGAACCAATCCTCATTTGGGTGTACATTTACTGTAGTGTAAACTCAACAAAAATTGTGAATTACTTGTCATAAATGTTGTATTTACTACTTTAAATGAATAATACAATAATCATTTTTATGTAACTTATTAGTAGGAACGACCTGCGAACTATCAGATTTTTCAAATGAACAGTCGCAAATTATCGAGTTTCCACTGTATTGCACTTAAATTATTAACAGTTTCCAACAAATATTCACTAGAGTTGTTCTTTTAAAAACAAAATACACTATACGGAAAAAGTCTGTGGACGCTTGAGCATATTATTCGTATATCCTTTTTGAATATCCCATTCCATATCTGGTCCCTATTTGCCTCCTTATAGAGCTGGTTTTGTGCCCAGAAGAATTTTGATGTAACAGGTTTTGGTCTTCAAGTTCAAGTGAAGGGAAAATTTATTTCTAGTGCATCCAAAGGCATTTTATACAATTGCGTGCCTCATTGTGGTAACAGTTTTAGAAGAACCACATATGGGTGAAAAAAGTCAGGTATGCTATTAATATTGTATATTTTAGTGTTTTAGGCACCTTGTTATTAGCATAATTAGCATATATATAGGAAAATAATTAATTAGCACTGGAAAAATGACTGTGGGTAAATAAATATAAGTCAAATCTGGAACAACTGAGAAGGACCTTAGACAGATATGCTGGTAGCCAGTTAAATTCCAAGCTTTACAATCATGACTATATGAGGGTGGATCATACGTGGCTAAACCCAGCTCTCTTTCAAATATTGCTAACATTTAAAGTGATTAAAATAAATTTTTTGGAACGAGATTGACATCCCAAGCCTTTCAGGTTCACGTCCTCGTTCAAAAGCACAAATCGTTTTCCCAACACGTCTGTGAAACGTAGCCGAACGTCCTTGTTACCTCAGGAGAGCTAAATCAAGCTGAGCGTTTCTGAAGCTTTCCCTCAGGCCGTGTCCAGGGGAGAGAGAGCTGAATTACTCTTCCGCTTCTCCACCACTCCTAGACGCTGCTCCACTTCAGCCACTCAACCTTGAGTCGTGACCGCCACAAGGGTATATCGGCTACCGAATGACTCGTTTCTTCATTGTTTAGTTCCCCCCCCCCCCTCACTCTTTTCTCTTCTTCTGAGTGGATGACTCATTCCATTTTAATCTGGGCTCGGCGCCAGCAAATATCCCTGTTGCCTCCAGACCTGAGGGAGAATTAAAAAGAACGAGCTTAGAACAATTTTTTTTGCAGGATAAATGTTGATTGGGTGGGAACTTCTGTTGTCTTATATACTTTTTTTCTCCCCCTTTCTGTGTACGTTCCCAGCTGTTGAGGGACGGCAGCGCAAAGCAGAGACACACGCGGACAACGAGACAGCTGCGCCAGGTGGACGTGAAGAAGCCGTACATTGCCGCTAGCTTTAAACCAAGCACCGTGCCCCCAACCTTCACACTGGGCAACCAGATGGTCTACAACGGTTATGAGAATCGTGCCCTGGAGCCGGGGCAGGACTACGTCTTCTTCATCTTGGCCGAGCTCAACTCCAACAGCACGGTGAGTGGAAACGCGCGGCGCTCCCCCTGCTGTCTGTACACAAGAGAACAGTACTTTAAACCAAATAACATTCAACAATTCATATCTCAGCAGGTCACATACACGCTATGGACCAAAAGTTTATGGACAGATGACCGTAGGATTCAAATTATGTGCTTTTTGAACATCCACATTCTGTCCCGATTTGCTGTATTAGTGACAGTATAATAACCTCCACTTTTCTGGAAAGATGTTCCTCTAGATTCTGTTGGGATTTGTGCTCATTTAGAAACAAGGGAGTTGGTAAAGTCAGGTACTGATTGAGGTGAGGTGAGGAGGCCTGAGGTGCACTCAACGTTTACATTCATCCCAAAGGTGTTCAATAGGGTTTGGAGCTCTATAACAGGCTCCACCCTAACCCATGTAAAGCATATATTCATATTTTCTTTGAGCATTTCATGCTGGTACAGGTTTGGTTCTTCTAGTTCA